>NC_063337.1:45496793-45696324 GCF_021869965.1 Rhincodon typus
TTACAAGGAGATGGGCAGAAAGATCTGATACCCGCTGGAAGCTGGCAGGTTCCAACTTCCAGGAGCCATATTTAAAAGATACCCAGATAGAACTTCACTCTGTGAGCCAGGCACATCACTCAACCTGTATTGGTCAACTTCATGCAACCCCTGGAAATGTCTGAGATCATCGAAAAAGTGGCTCCAAACTAGAGTGTTACTTTCCTCGAGGTTGTCCTGCGGGCTGACCAGGAGAGAAGGGATTGAATGTTTCCAAAAGATACCAACAAGAGGCCATCCCTACCGAAAAAGACAGCCTGGACTGACATCTTTATGGAGTTCAGTACCAGTGGACAGCTCAAGAGACCCTGGCTCCAGTGTCAGAAAAGAATGTATAAATTTGCTGCATGCTGTGCCAAGCTGTGTGCTACTGTCCACTGATGCTAACTCACACTCATACGGGCATGAAACAATGTAGATTTTCCACTTCAGATGATTGAGAGCAGCTTGCTCCTGTCCTGTACCGGAAGAGTCAGCTTTGTTGGGACTGTGGGAATGGTGAAGGGTGGGCATGGTTAAGCGTGTGAATTAACACTTCTGGAATGAGAAAGGGACTAGAGTACTAAAGGATGGCTATTATTGTTGGGAAATGGCAGATCTGAGGATGGGACGACACAGTGTGGAGCTGGAGGAACACAGCAGGCCAGGCAGCATCAGAGGAGCAGGAAAGCTGACGTTTCGGATCGGGACTCTTCTTCAGAAATGGGGGAGGGGAAGGGGGCTCTGAAATAAATGGGAAGCGGATAGGTGGGAGAGAAGACGGACCAGTCAAGGAGGCAGGGATGAAGCTAGTAAAGGTGAATGTAGCTAGGTGATGGTGGGGTTTGGTCAGTGAGGTGGGAGTAGTGGATAGGTGGGAGAGAACACAGACAGGTCAATGAGGGCGGGATGAGAGGGGGGGCTGGTCTTGGGATGAGGTCAGGGTGTGGGGAGATTTTGAAGCTAGTAAAGTCCACATTGAGGCCATTGGGTTGTAGACTTCCAAGGCGGGATATGAGGTGCTGTTCGTCCAGTTTCCGGGTGGCATCACTGTGACACTGGAGGAGGCCCAGGATGGACATGTCGTCCAGGGAGTGGGAGGGGGAGTTGAAGTGGTTCACGACTGGGAGGTGTACACTGTACACTTGCATTCCCCATGCAGATAACCTAAAAGCCCTCCGCTTCTTCCTCTCCCGCAGGCCCAACCAGTCTCCCTCCACCGACACCTTATCTGCTTAACTGAACTCGTCCTTACCCTTAATAACTTCTCTTTCAACTCCTCCCACTTTCTACAGACTAAGGGGGTGGCCATGGGTACCCGCATGGGCCCAAGCTATGCCTGCTTCTTCATAGGATACGTGGAACAGTCCCTCTTCCGCCGCTACACCGGCACTATCCCCCACCTCTTCCTCCGTTACATCGATGACTGCATCAGCACCCCCTTGTGCTCCCACGAGGAGCTTGAACAGTTCATCAACTTTACTAACACCTTCCACCCCAACCTCAAGTTCACTGGACCATCTCTAATACCTCTCACTCCTTCCTGGAGTCTCACCATCCTCCCCACCTCTATTTATTTCAGAGCCCCCTTCCCCTCCCCCATTTCTGAAGAAGGGTCCCGACCCGAAACGTCAGCTTTCCTGCTCCTCTGATGCTGCCTGGCCTGCTGTGTTCCTCCAGCTCCCCACTGTGTTATCTCAGACTCCAGCATTGGCAGTTCTTACTATCTCTGAGGATGGAATGAGTTTTGCCAAGGAGTTGAGAAAGTTGTGCATTTTTGGAAGGTGAGGAATATTGATTGGGTTACAGAAGAAACGAGCATCATTGGAGAGGGAAGGTTGTCCTGTTGTCAGAAAAGATGGTTCCATTTTAAAAACAGAACATGTCTTCATTTAATGAGAAAAGACGAATGTGGATTCACTGGAATTACCCTCACCACTTGGTATTCCAACACTGTCAGTTACTAAATCCCTGCTGCAGTCAGCATCAAAGGTGAAAAGACTGCAACATAAAATGGTTAGCATGCAAATTACACCACAGTCATTGCCGTCTCTGCTGCTGACCAGATGGTCTTGCCCTATTGATTGCTACAGATCCTCTCCTTCAAACAAAAAGAAATAATCCAGCAGTATGACCATTCTTTGTCTTTTTTTTAATGTGTAGCCTGTACTAACAAAGGCTACCAAATTGAAATTTATTTTGGTGTCATCAGGTTCAATGAAACTCACACAAATTTAGTGGCTGAATTTAATAAGAGCAGATACAGAGAGGAATCTACAGCAGCTTCTCAATATTCTTTACAATTTAACAACCTTATGAGATATAACATGTTTTTAATCTACAGACTTGAAATACATATTTTCTTGATGGGCGCAGAAGCTTGGCAAAACTGTTCAATCTTCTCCTTCATACAGGGCACACCCAAGTTGAGCGACTGGCTCAAAATCAAGGCTAGAGTCACACCGACCCATAACATGACATTGGCAATCAGTAGAAACTGAGTTAAAGATTGAGTACACCACAAAAATTGTTTGACCATACAGGGGAAAAAAATTACGGCAACTCATTTGTTTGTATGCCATTTTTCTTTATGCCCTTTGAGAACACATTGTTCCCATCATCCTGCCAAACCAAGAACTGAACAAAAACAAAGCATCATGACAGACATCAATGTAAAACAAGTTCAAGTCTCATCAGTACTAACCAGTTTCTGTGAAAAAAAGTGTTCCAGTATCTTGTCTTGCATGCAATGTGGGCTCTTCCTCACTGAAGTATCCTTCTAATACTTGATCTGAGCTATAAGCATCGTCATAACCATCATTAACCCTGTAAGTTTAATGAAGTTATAGGCTGTTTAAAATACAAATTATAACAGTTAGCCAACTTTATATTGAAATAACACAAGCATGAAAACCAGGTGTGCATCTAATTACAGTATCACCTAGGTATACAATAACTGATTTACGTCCATGTTTAAAAGTCACTGGAAAAAAATCAATGTTGCTTTGCCTACACTTAAAAAAGTAACTATATAACCGTTAAGGTGGTTTGGAAGGTTCACACCGTATGTTCTGACACAATATCATAACGGCACATGTCCTAAAGGTAACATAATCAAAATTACATTCTTAGAATTCCAGAGTTATATCTACAGCATCACACTTCAAAAGAACCAATTTAGGTGGGGCAACAAATACTGACCATCTATTATTGTTGATTATGTTATTTGACCAAAGTATAAGAGTTCATCTATTAAAGAAAAAGATTCCAATCCACAATGAAAATCCAGCATAAAACTAGACCAATAACATTAATTTTATCCAAAGCTACTGCAAATAAACATATAGCTACACAACTTTTTCAAAAAAACTTATTCCAATTTCTTCCAAGTGGATAGGTTGCTTTTATCATTGAATAAAGAAACTGATCAGCTCTCAGAGACATTACTAATTCAATATATAAATTAAGATAATTTGTCTTATAAATGCTGCTGTCTGCATATCTGCATAAGATCTCCGGGAACTGCAGCTGGAGCTCTCAACACCAGCTGTGTTTTCCTGTCAATGCTTTGAGTTCTGACCATAAAATTCCTGTTTGCAGCAAATGACAACCAAGGGGGTATTATTTTAACGTGTAACACTAACTAGCTCTACAAAAACAACAAATAACATTGGAAAACTACTCAATCTAAAATAAATACTTCTGAAATCTCCACCGCCCAAACAATGTCACATTGTTCTAAGTCACTGTAAGAAATCAAAGAGCAAAGAACAGGCATGTTTATCCTATGGACATCATCAGACCTGTTTAGAAGGGTGTTAGAAATTGTTTGCAACTAAGTCATTGATGGCAATAAATTATTTAAATTGTTCTGAGTTGTGCTTTCAGTGAGCAATCTGAGCATCTTCTATAGTTAGTAACTGCCAGAAGAAAATCATGTCATGTTCAGATTCTGATTGAATATATTTCAACATGATCTGATAATCATACGCTCAACTTTCTGGCTTTCTGACATCTTTCCCCAACACTCTTCCTCAGTTATCAGTCACCAGATTCATCTCCTCAGATCTTGGATGTTGCTTCTCCTGGGCAGAATGGAATTAAACCCACATTGATAGCCTAAATAAAACTGTGCCATTACAATAAGATATATAAAACAACGAACAGTGATAGTAATCAATGGCCTACGTCGACTCCTTGTCGAACAATACCTTGATTTAGAAATTGAAACTCAATTTCAAACCCCTCCATAACATTGCCTCTATCTTTTGTAATTTCTTTTAGGCTCAAAACCCTACTAAATGTCTATGCTGAAATAATTCTGGCTTCTTAAGCAAGACCAATTTAATTTGTTCCACCATCGGTGACCAAGCCATCAGCTGCCTGGGCCTGAAGCTCTGGCCTTCCCTTCATAAAATGGAGGCATTTAAGAGGGCACTGAATGATTATTTGGATAAAAATATTGTGCATGGATATGCAGATAAAGCAGGAGATTGGCACTGCGATTTAATGATGCTTATTTAACAAGCCCGGTAGGCACGATGGATCAAATGGTTTCCTTCTGCCTCTGTGATTCGGTATAAAACTCTGTGCTTACCTTTAAGAGAGTTGCTCCTTAAAAATAACTGCTGATCAAGCTTTAAGCCATCAGCCCTAATATCACCAACACAGCTCTCATCTAATTTGTTGTATATTATTCCTTGAAAAACCTTGGTACATTTTACAAAAAAAAGGAATTTAAAAATATACTGCAAATTGTTACCTTTGAAACTAAGTTGTGAAGTTATATTTGCCAAAGAAATCAGTAATGTCATCAAGCAAGTAGGTAGCATTCATGCCACAAAACTGCGAGATGGTAATTGTATTCAACTACTCTGCCTGATATTCAGGAACTCACCAATTCCAATTTGCCGTGAAGGTCTCAAACTCACTACTTACTTGAATCTAACTTTGTTGGTTGTTATGATCAACACTTGTCATTCAAGTCTATAATTACAGGTTGAATTAAGAGTATATTAATAGCACTGCAAAATACAAAAGTAGCATTTCTGCCCTTATCCAGGAATCATGTACAATGACTTCAGCATATTATTTTCAGAAGTCTGTCTGATAGACATGACCTACACTGAGGATATTTGATTCCAACTTGGTTGTTACATTTGTGACCTGGTCTAGCTTAACTATAACTACAAACACATCAATATACCACTCTGATTGTGACCCAAAGACTTCAGCTATTGGACAATAATATTTGTGTTTTACTTCTTCATACAAAGACCATCTGTTAACACACTCCCTTTATATACTGTGGTAAAATAGATGAGCAATAGGTGTTATTAGAGTCCTATCCAGAGACTGCAGAATTCAGAGGTATAGAGGAATTTAAGTGTTCTGGTAAATGAATCACAGAAGATTAGTATGCAGGAACTGCAAGCAATTAGGAAGGCAAATGGAATGGGATATAAAAGTAGGGATGTTTTGCTGCAGCTATACAATGCATTTGCGAGACCAAATCTGGAGTATTGTGTACAGTTTTGGTCTCCTTATTTAAGGAAGGATGTTAATGTATTACAGGCAGTGAAAAAAAAAGTTCACGAACTAATACCAGGTATGGGTGACTTATGCAGAAATGTTGGACTGGTTCTTCCTGTATCCTTTGGGGTTTAGAAGAATGAGGTGCGATCTCAATGAAATGTAGAAGATCCTGAGGAAATTTGACAGGGTGGTTGCTGAAAGGATGTCTCCCCTTGTGGAGAGATTAGAACTAGGTGACACTATTCAAAAATAATGGGTCACCCATTTATGTCTGAGATGTGTAGATTATTTTTTCTCAGAAGGTTGAGAGTCTTTGGAACGCTCTTCTCCAAAGTTGGAGGCAGGGTCATTGAATATTTAAAATGCAGAATTAGATTAATTCTGTTCTAAGAAGGAAGTCAAAAGACATCTGGTAGGTCGGAATACAGTTGAGGCTACAATCAGATCAGTCAAAACCTTGTTAAATTGTGGAGAAGACTCAAATGAAACAAAAGGTCATCAAGAGCAACTTCATAGTTTCTCACAAAGTACTCCAATCTATATCCATCTACAAACTCGTTAAGTCTTTTTGACATTTTATGTCATTCTGACATAAGAACATTCTGTCCTAACCTATTTTTGCATCATCTGTGAATTTAGCCACCAGGCCTTCTCTCCCCTCATTTAAGCAATTGATCTAAATTATAAAAAGTTGAGGTCCCAACACAGACCACTGTGGGACTTCATTCATTACATCCTGCCAATCAGACAAAGATACAATTATCCTTATTCTTTGTTTTCTACCAGCCAATCAGCATTTTTGACATCAAATCTGAACTTGCTAGACCAACACAAGTTACCTTTTTAACAGTAACCAACTCTAAGCTTGTTTGAACTGAATTTATTTCAGGGATGCTAATCTTAATATGCTGTTTCCATTCATTAACTATTAAAAATTAATTCTTAAAACCAAAAATTATACTTTAAATCATATAAACCAAAATTTAAACTTTTGCAATAAGTTGTATTTAAGTTAAACAATAATGACAAAAAAAATGCTGTTGTATACATTTTTCAATACATCAAGGAAAATGAAGTGGAAGAATGATGCAAAGTCGTGTGTTCAGGGTATATATGTGACTAGTGGCAACTCGTTTATCTTTCAACGCAAGGAAAGAATGGAAGTGTTCAGTGTTGTGTGCATTATGGGCATGCTGTGTCACTTAGATGAAACTGGGTTTCATGGGATGAATGCTAGGTGCATTCCAAAGTGAGGTGTCTAAATTAGAGCTGCCTGAGCTTCCCTGCCATCTTGATCAAAACTTTGACTGTTGATCCAGACCCATGGAATGTCTTGTAATGCATAGGCACCAACCTCCATTGCCTCAGCCTCTTCTTCCAAGAGAACGTGCAGCTCCTACATATCACCACTTCAGGGTCCACATGTCATGAAGAGCACAGCAGACTAGCACAATAAGAAAGCACTTTGAGGGAGGGTTTTTTAAGGCACCACCTAACTGCTCAAGGCACTGGAACTGCATCGGTTATGGAACCTCTATGCTCCCTTCCTGGGTCATGCAAAGGAGATAGTAGTACATCTTAAGTGGTTATTTCTCATTCCCTGATAGCCATCACAAACTCTTCTGGATCCCATAGCTGCAGCAACTGCAATTCCCCAAGAATGAAGGAGTCATTCTAACTGCATGGTACTGTGCCTAATCTTGCCTGAAAAAAATCATACACCAACCCTCAGAGCATCCACACAGAACCATCCCCCTACCCTTGGACCAGAATGACATTGAAACAGTGAAATCCATTTCAACTGAGGAATCTGCCCTGATGGCCATATTGGTATAATCAATTGCACCTTAATCCAGCAATGGAGGCAAATCCCAATGCCCCTCTACCCATGTTGCCCTGTTTGGAACTGGCAATATGCTACCTTCCTGAATGATGTATTCCTGAATTGCCTTGTGCAATGATGACCAACCACTTTAGAAATACCATTTAGTCACCCACCAATCATTGGAATGACCTGGATGTGAAGATGGTCAGAGTTACTTTGAGTTCTGTGAACTCAAGTTACTTGAGTTCTGAGGAAGGGTCACCGGACCTGAAACGGTAACTCTGACATTTTCTCCACAGATGCTGCCAGACCTGCTGAGCTTTTCCAGCAACTTCTGTTTTTGTGTCAGAGTTACTTTGTTGTTTACAACTACTGGTGGTGTATGCCAATGTCACTTATGAAGCCTGAGGTGATCCTCAATGAGGGAACACAGTGCAGGTGCCAATCACCATGAAATTGCTCTGCCATTTCTAGGAAGCTTAATGTTTGTTGGTATATGCTACAGTGAAGATTTTTGCCTTTGCTGTCTCCCAGTACCTCGTTCCTCACATTTGTCTCACCTCATTACCAAGGATACGCATATGTCCCATTGAGGCTGTTCGTCATTGCTAATCAACTCTAATTCGCAATAGCAAATCCCCATATCCAGAATCACCATGCTTAATGTCAGTTACACCATAATGGGTTCCAGGAAATCCAATGCACTGTCCCTGTAATCCCCGTAGTCTCAGTCTCCACTCCACAGCTACTCCAGCATTCACAGATCACATTTCACTGGCTACTGCTTGTCTATTCATAAGGTGATTCTTGAGCCTTCCTCCTCTTATATAGAATTCTGAGTCATACTATACCAGTTCGCTGCTGCAATATCATTTCCTCCAAGGATTAAAGATTTTCCATGCTTCCTCTCAAAAATTGTTAATTGCCTTTCAACAGGCTGGCAAATGAAGCACACAGCCCCAATCCACCTAGCTTTACAATGTTATCCCTGGAAAAATACAATCTGTTCTTTACTGTGCTCACCATTTCCCAGTTCTGCAAAGTTCATCTTAAAATCAACTTCAGTAATTTACTTTTAAGGAAAATTAAAAATGCAACTTCATTACTACCTGCACTCACTACTAAAAAACAGATTTTGCGTAACAAAACCACTTGCTATTGTCCCTTCTCTCTTGTTCTATATCTCTTGATCCCAATCTTCTCTATTGGTTTCTCCACTCCTTCAATTTTTCGATATCTTGCTGCATCTCTTCAATCTATCCTGCCATTCTGTTCTCCCTGACACTCTGCTCTTCTCTCCCTCTGCCCTCACTCTTCCCATCTCCCTATATTTGTCTCACTTCCATTCCTCACATTCTTGCCCTTATTGCTCCATGTTGCCTTGCATCTTTCCATTTTTGTCGACATTTAATCTACATTTCTCCTATGTTCTTCTTCAGTTTCCCCATATTCTTTGCCCCTTAAAAACAATGAATGAAACATGAGGCCAGTATGAGGCCATACATAAAAGCAGAGGAAATATGAATGATAGGATAAGTTGTCAGTTATAATAATTATGGCACTTTTTTGAAGTTTAAAATAACACAGGAAGTAGATATCAAGCTTGCAAGAGGGAAACGAGTTGTTATGATTGACTCCCAATGCAGTTGAATCAGGACAATCAAGCAACAATACCAAAAAAGTATTCCCTTCTTTATATATAACACCCTTATGTTTAAATAATAAATTCTCAAAAGACATACAAATACAATCTAATACCCACTCAAACCTAATTGAGAAATCAATGGTGCGAAACTACTGTACTGACATTTGAGGAGAGCACCATCATCTGGCTTGATTCAAAACTGCATAATCACATCCAACTTGAGTAACTGAAATGTGAAAAACAATAAGCACAACCATGGATGGTACCTTCCCATTTTCGTCTGAAGTCCAGAAGTGGGAGAGACTGGGACACAGTAACCTTGTCAGGATGCAAAAGCCTGCTGGATCACCAAACAATCAGGCTCCTGACTGGTGGCTTTCATCTGGTATCAGGACACCTGTAGTTAAAGTTGTGGCCACCAAGAACTGCTGATCACTCAGAGGCTGCAGCTTCAGAACTCTTTAGTGCTATACAGGAGACATGACTGATGCTGGTACAACATGCCCAGACTCTCGGGTGGGAGAAGCGACAATGGAAAAGTTGATTGGATTGGGGATGGGTCTCAGCAGTCACCTCCTTGCCGTACATACAGTCACTCAATCGTGTACAGATTAGTGCAGGTCAAGACAACCTGTCCATCCTGGTTAAGCAGTTGGATAAGGTGACTCTTTCTCCTCCCACTTGGAGCTGAAATAATTGCGGGCCAGGTGGGAATAAGCCCTTCACTCATCATTAATCGATATTTTAAGGGCCTTTATTGGCAGTGGGGTGACAAGGTGTGGCTCCAGCCTTCTTATTTCTGATGGAGATCTGATGGAGATGAAAAGATGGCACGGTTCTGATACATCAATATCCCACCTAACTAAATACTCTTCATGCCTCTGGACTCGACAACTCCAGAAACAATGACCCTTCAGAACGCTAAAAAGAGAGGAGGGGGGAATTTAGGTTTGGTGGTGGCATCGGTTCGCAACTGGCAGAAGTGGGGGAGAATGTTCCTATAAATATGGAGGGTGGTGGGATTGGTAGGACAAAAGAAATGTTATCATGATTCTGGGAGGGAAAGTGGTGAAAGCAGAGGCATTGAGAAGCACAGAAGATGATCATATAATCTATTGTGCTGCCTCTTGATTAGAGCAATTCAAAATCAATTCCGATCTGAGCTCTCTCCATAAAGCATCTTCTGCTTCAAATGTTACTCAATTTCTATCATAAAAGCATTGTCCCTCCCACAGGTTTTTCTTGGAGCAATACATTTGATATTCCAACAACCCAATGACTCCCAAACCTCTGTCTCTTTGTGATCATTTTAAATTGATCAATCCATTCATTCTGACTTGTAAATCAGAGAAAACATTTTCCCCATTCATCTATTAAAATTTTATTTTTCACAGAATAACTTAAACCTTTATTCTTTGCTCAACTTGCTAAATATTCAATATCTTAGAGTTCTGCTTTCTAACTATAATTTCCACTTCTTACCATCATCCCAATGGTTCTTGCTTTACACAACCAATGACCTGAATGACTGTAAATGTGGAGCACTCAAAACCTCACTGTTCCATAACCACTACAATGTAAACTTTTATCATTGCTTCAACGACAATACAATATGCTCCTAGTGGCAAAATCCAAAATGCTGTTGAACTTCGTAATGGCATGACAGGCAACACTCTCAGTTGCAGATGAACTCCTATTGTTTGCTCATCTCTAACCTCTGAGCATTTTTCACCGATTTCAGTCTATGACAAACTCAATCCTCTAGCTATTAACTTCATCCCTCTCTCAGGCAACTGTCTGAGGCTAAATCAGATTGTTCATAACCCGTGTCATATCTAACACCAGGATTAGCTTCCTACTACATACCCACGCAAGTGTCAAGAGTACATTTCCACCTCCTCCAACTCCACCCTTATCTCAGTTTATCTGCTGTAGGTCATTCAGTCCATCAAATCAGATCCGCCACTCAATGAGATCGTGTCTGACCAGACGATTCCCAACTTGACCTTCCTGCTTTATTCCTATACCCCCCGATCCCCCTACTGATTAAAAATCTGTCTATCTCAGCCTTGAATATACTTAGTGACT
The DNA here is from genome assembly GCF_021869965.1 of Rhincodon typus. Taxonomy (NCBI): domain Eukaryota; kingdom Metazoa; phylum Chordata; class Chondrichthyes; order Orectolobiformes; family Rhincodontidae; genus Rhincodon; species Rhincodon typus. Next base: position 45,507,905 of record NC_063337.1, read on the forward strand.
CAGCCTCGACAGTCCTCTGCAGTAAAGAATTCCACAGATTCACTACCTTCTGAGAGAAAAAAAATTCCTCCTCATTCTGTCTTTAATTTGTGACCCCTTATTCTGAGATTATGCCCTCCTCGGCTCTCCAGCAAAGTGAAACAAACTTTCCGCATCCAGTCTGTCAAGTCCCCTAAGCATTTTGTATGTTGCAATAAGGTTACCTCTCATTCTTCTAAATTTGAACACGTGCAACGTGCCCATCTTACTCAACCTCTGACTATTTCTGTAATCTCATTTAGACCTTCCAAAATAATTATGCTCTTCAAATTCTGGCCATGTGAATATCCCTGATTTTAATTACTCTACCACAGATGCCTAGGCCATAATCTCCAGAAGTTCCACCTTCCACTTCTTCTTTAAAGAGGATCTTTAAAACCTTTACCTTTGCCTAAAGATTAGAATGCATCTCAGCGTAAATTTCTGTAGAAGCATCTTGGGAATTTTATTATGAATTCATTTTCTTCAATGTCCCAATTGAGAAACTGATCAGGGGGTTTTCGACTGTTGTCTACTTCAAGCCTGCAGCTGGTCAGCATAAATGTTAGAACTCCTTTTGTTCCATTATAAGATTGGTATCATCAGCAACTTTGTAAATAGGCCCAAGCCGTTTGATCACTGTGCAAATCTACTAATTTCTTGCTGCATGTCATGCAAACTCATGAATGGTACCTCATGTCTAGTTTATCTAAGATTAGCTTGGAAGTATCTCAAAAGTTTGAGTGACAGGTGAAATTAGCCGTTTCATGCAGCTACTTCATAGTAGCAATCCAAGTGGTGTTTGCCAATGACAGGATGCTGCCAAAAAGCCAAAATGATGTTCTGCCTATCACACAAATGAGTAATATGATACACTAATCGCAGTGCCGATGTGATGCAAGGTTTGTAGACCATTTGTCCCCAAGACTAATGGGCCATATCAAATGGCATATGCCTTCGGCAGTTCCCAAAAAACAAGGTACTGACTGTACTCAAGTTTTTTTTTCTTTATTCATTCACGGGATGAGGGCGTCACTGACTAGGCAGCATTTACTGCCCATCCCTAATTGCCCAGAGGGCAGTTAAAAGTCAACCACATTGCTGTGGGTCTGGACTCACATGTAGGCCAGACCAGGTAAGGATGGCAGTTTCCCTCCCTAAAGGACATCAGTGAACCAGATGGGTTTTTCCAAACAATCAACAATGGATTCATCGTCATCAGTAGATTCTTAATTCCAGATATTTTATTGAATTCAAATTCCACCATCTGCCATGGCGGGATTCGAACCTGGGTCCCCAGAATGTTATCTGGGTCTCTAGATTAATAGTCCAGCGATAATACCACTAGGACATCGCCTCCCCCAATGCTTGCAACCTTGCATGTCTGTTCAACATTAGAAGTGATGTTGCAATTGCACAACATTTACTAGATAATCCTGGAGTGTGAAGAATTACGTTAACAACCAATTTAGACCATCGGTTGGGCTTGCAGCACAGCACACTTACATGCATCGAAAGCTACATATATTAACACACAAGGTCCTGTTCTTTGCAGACAGAAAAGATATATAAACTCAACGCAACTGTTTCAACTTAAATAAAGGTGACAACTTTTCACTGTTTCATTTCTCAAGGCAATGCCCTGATCAAACAATCAGTCCGTCTGGCTTAAAATTTAAACAAAAGGTTTCGTAGTTAACTGTCAATCGGCATTAATGAGTGCATTCTCCATGGGAATGCTTCTACCAATGAGTTCACTTGCCAAACAATCAGCACGCTCCTCTTCTAAATCATAAATGATGATTTTTCTCCTTAAATTTGTATCTTTTTCTTAAATTATCCTGATGGATGCAACATGAAAAGCTTCAACAAAAATTGCCTCTTTTCAGCAAAACATATTTTATTCTGTTAGATGCTATGTTGTTATGTAGTTCTTCTATTAGATTAATTCCCAATATACATGACCTCAAGTCCATTCCATGATGCCACCCGAAGGTTGCAGGAACAGCAACTCATATTCCGCTTGGGAACCCTGCAGCCCAATGGTATCAATGGGAATTTCACAAGCTTCAAAATCTCCCCTCCCCCTACCGCATCCCAAAAACAGTCCAGATTGTCCCCGCCTCCCTAACCTGTTCTTCCTCCCATCTCAAGCTGCACCCCCATCTCCTACCTACTAACCTCATCCCACCCCCTTGACCTGTCCGTCCTCCCTGGACTGACTTATCTCTTCTCTAACTCCCCACCTACACTCACCTTTACTGGCTCCATCCCCGCCTCTTCGACCTGTTTGTTTCCTCTCCACCTATCCTCTCCTCTATCCATCTTCTATCCGCCTCCCCCTCTCTCCCTATTTATTTCAGAACCCCCTTCCCCTCCCCCATTTCTGATGAAGGGTCTAGGCCCGAAACGTCAGCCTTTCTGCTCCTATGATGCTGCTTAGCCTGCTGTGTTCATCCAGCTCTGCACCTTGTTGTCTCGAATTCTCCAGCATCTGCAGTTCCTACTATCTCTGATCCAATTAAAATCCTGTTAGCTTCTATTTCATCTCTCCACGGATGATGCCTGACCTGCTGAGTACTTCCTGCCCTTTCTATTTAATTTTAGCTTTCCAGCACCAAAGATCTTTTTGAATTTTATATGAGATTGTGTTGTTAAACTCACGTCTAAATCATCACAACGACCTTTGACTGACTCATGGAATTTTATATGTTCAGTACCCTTTTAAAAATTATAATTCCTAACATTTTGCCTCAAAATGACATTACTGCAACTAATTTCTAAATACTTAATTTATCCATTCCCCCAGTTTAACTGCAATCACTAACTGAGTTGACTGTATCTTAACATTAATATTAGAATAGATATTCTATTTCTTTTCAAAAGTGATCACCTTTACTTAATTTGATGTACACACTGAATTACAATTTTTCCTCATTTCACAATGCTAAGATTGTTAGTTATTGTTAATTATTTGCATTCTTTGAAAAAGATTATGATGCAGAAAGTTATTGTCGAGGTAAATGATACTTTTATACGTCTCCAGCCTTACCATGCAGAGTCAAGATTTATTTTGTACAGGTTACGTAACATTCTGTTATAGTGCTTTTTCCCAGCATATGTAAGGCCAGATATAGGCGACTTCATAGTAGATAGCGAACATTTCTTTCTTGACAATATATCCACAGTACCTAATATTCAAGACAAAGCAAGCTTTCGATTATGTAGAATGGACAACTGTACACCACAAACACCAAAAGCTGCAACTAATCATTATATAACAAGTTTAAAAGTAGCAAGTTGCTGGTTCAAACTTGACATCAAGGACTAGCAATCACATTTTAGAAGTTCAATTGGTGTGCGTCAACCAATTTTGCACCATAAACAGAATATTAATCCATTCATTCATAAGGGAAAAAAATTAGATTTGAATAATAACACCACTGTTAACATGACGAAAGTAAAATATATATTTTTGTAGGAAAGGTAAATAAAATTTTCTTTCAACTTTGGAATGCATCAAAAAAAAATATCAAATACACCCATTCCTATGATGTTTCTTGAAAGAGCTGATCTTATTTATGGATCTGGTCACATCCACAATCAGCATCTGAGGTACCAAGTAATACTTAGGTAATGTGTAACAAGGCATGCTTATTTAATTTGCTTCAAAGAACATGCCCTTGATTTAATTTGCAACATTGGCTCTTTGTTATGAAAAAACTTGTTTGTTCCACTGTACAAATTCTATAATTGAGAAACACAGGTGAAGCGATCATATCAGCCCAGAACATGTTTGTCACTGTCAACTATATGTGTGTCAAGTGTTAAATTTTTATGCAAAATCACCATGTTTGAGAGGCCAAAGAAATGTAGGTAAAACTTTGCGAAATGTAAAGTAGGAATGTAAAATAGAGCAAAATTTTTATGATCCCTGATATTTTCCTGATTTACAGCATCCGCAGTTCTTTTGTTTTTGTTGTAAAATTTTTATGGTGTTTAGAAATGGCTCAGGAAGAAGAGCTCAATTTTCATTCCTTGAGGATAAAGCATGTATTTTCATGAAAGAGAGAAATATGGGGGTTAAAAGCAGGTTCCAGGTGCTTAGGGGGCAGGGGAGAACCTGGAAGGTAGACATAGGAGGAAGGAGGCCTCATGGACCCCGGGCTCTCTTTGTTGCCTCCTCCTCCCCATCCCTGGCTCTCAGGTTCTGCTTGTCTCTCCAACCGCATCCTCAGCTACTGGGCTCTCCATCTCTTTCCTTCTCACTCTGGGAACCACTCCCATTCCATATCCAGCATCTATCTCCCCACCAGAGAAGTCAACTTCAAGTGCATGCGCACTTCCCTGCACATGCACATTAATACATTTGCACATGATGTCACACATAAAACGTACGGGATGACATCAGTGCTTGGAACCATGCGCTCCCCAATGAATGCGCATGTATAGTTGCTCAGTTATCTGCGTTAGCAATCACTTGCTTCTCGGCAACAATGATCTCTGTCACAGGTTATAACACAGAGTTAGCATTCATGGCTCATCAGGAGGTACTTGAGGCATTAATTAGTTGGCTGTCATTGGATTCCAAGAAGCTTCTGGAAGGTTATTGATAAGTCACGTGATTATAACAGCCATCTTGATTGGGCTGCTTAACAAGTTTATAAACAATCACTAAATATATATTTGATGCATCCCAAACTTGTTTTTTTCTTAATCTGCTTGTATCAAGTAAAACAAACTCTTCACTTGTTAACTCAAATCTGAACAGCATTTTTTTTGTAGCTTTACATATGGTCAAATACATACTAAATTGAAGAAAAGCAATTTTTTAAAAAATCAGACTCTGTTCTATCAATCTCAGGAGTGAAAATTGTTGCATCTTCAGAGCGAAGGATCACTGGAATCAAAATGTTAACTTTGCTTTCTATCCACAGATCCAGAAATACTGAGTTTCTCCAACAGATTCTATTTTTGTTTCAGATTTCCAGCATCCATATTTGTCTGTTTTATGAAAAGAAAGGAGATTATTCACACCTCTGGACTTGGTCATAACTGTGAGTAGGAACTTGTCTAGTACTGTAAGTATTAATTAACTGAACAGCTAACAGAGGACAGTACATGGTAGTCAGCAAGAGGTTTCTTTGCCCATATTTAACCTGAAGTCTTGAGACTTCATGGGGTTTGGAGTCAAATTTGAGAGTCAAAGCCTAGAGAAACTTCCTCCCAACAGTATATACCACCGTGCAGCCACCCCTGCTGCATCTGTCCTGCTGGTGGAAGAGGACATCCAGGGATGGTGATGGTGGTGTCTGGATCATTGTTTGTAAGGTATGATTCCATGAGTGTGACCATGTCAGGCTGTTGTTTGACTAGTCTGAGACAGGTCTCACAATTTTGGCACTAGGCCCCAGATGTTAGCAAGGATGACTTTGCAGGGTCGACAGGGCTGTTTCTGCCGTTCTCTTTTCCAGTGCCTAAGTTGACGCTGGGTGGTCTGTCTGTTTTCATTTCTTTGTTGAGACTTTATAGCAATTGATATAACTGAGAGGCTGTAGACCATTTCAGAGGGCAGATGAGAGCCAACCACATTGCTGTGGATCTGGAGTCACATGTGGGTCAGACCAGGTGAGAGTGGCAGATTTCCTTTCCTGAAGGAAAATTCATGACCTAGATGGATTTTTCCAACAATCAACAATAGTTTCATGCTCATCAGTAGATTCTTAATTATAGATATTCTTTATGTAATTCAAATTCCATCATCTGCTGAGGTGGGATTCAAACCTGGGTCCCCGGAACAATAGTTTCTGGATTAATAGTTTAGCAATAATACCATTAGGCCATCCCTTTCCCAAAGACAATATTCCCTTTTAAGACAACGTTCCCTTATTCTGGATTTCCACATCAGAGGAAATAACTTCTTTATTTACACTCTATGGAATTGATTTATTATTTTAAATTACTCAATTTGATCAGCTCTCAACTTTCTAAACTTGGGGGTCAGGGATGGAATCAGGCTAATGCTCAAATGGTTTAACTTTAACTTGGTATAATTCTGGTGAAGCATCACTGAATGACATCCAAGCTCAATATATACATCCCATATACATATATATTGACCAGAGGAGAGGCAGTTTTACACCAGTATACACCAGTTTACAAATTTAGTGCAACTGTTATTTTAATTCTGGCAAACAGAAAAGGTTAAAAAAAAATCACTTAATCTTACCTTTGATAGGTGAGTTGATTTTTGAATTAATTTTGATTGAGCTTACTGTGGACTCCTAAAATAAAACAAATTTTGAAATTGTGATCTTTAAATTAAATACTGCAAAATGTGGAAAGTTAAATATTGAGGAAATATATACAACATTACCTGCATCTTAGCAAGATGGTGCCAGATTTATTTGACAAGTAATAAAAGACTATTGACAATTTACCCTCATAAAATAGAAACCGAGCTAATTTTTATGATGCATCGCTATATTGTGATATTTTAAATTAGTGTTGTAATAAATATCCATTTAGTAACTTACCAGCTACACAAAGTTGAGGCGAAATACCAATGGTATGATAATATTTATAAATATCAATATTTTCTATGACATGATAATCACTTTTGTTACTATTTTTCATAGTTCATGGAATCGCTACAATGTGGAAACAGGCCCTTCGGCCCAACAAGTCCACACCGACACTCATAGCATCCCACCCAGACCCATCCCCCTATAACTCACCTAATCCACTCATTCCTGAACACTACAAGTAATTTAGCACAGCCAATCCACCTACCCTGCAGATCTTTGGACTGTGGGAGGAAACTGGAACACCCAGAGGAAACCCACGCAGACACGAAGAATGTGCAAACTCCACACAGACAGTCGCCCAAGGGTGGAATTGAACCCAGGACCCTGGCGCTGTGAGACAGCAGTGCTAACCACCGTGCCACCCCTAAAGTAGGATACTTGGCCTACAGGGCAGAAAGCAGCTGCTGGGCCTATTACGTCTGCCCCTAATCTTCAAACAGCATCCCACCCAATACCTTTTACACCACTAACCCACCTAGCCTGCACATCTTTGGACTATGGGAGGAAACCCACACAGACACCAGGAGCGCGTGCAAACTCCACACAGACAGTTGCCGGAGGCTGGGATTGAACCTGGGTCCCTGGTGCTGTGAGGCAGCAGAGCTAACCACTGAACCACCAAGCTGCCATATTTAATGTCACATCTGATTATGATAAAATCTATTTAATTTTTCTTGGTGATTTTTTTCCAACTCATTTTCCTCAGATCACTTAACCTCTCAGTGTTATAGTCTTCTCGTTTGGTCAATTGCAACAAAAACATGACGAACTACAATAAAGCTCAAAATACAATGCTTCAACTGACATTAATACAAAGGACGGTGGAAATCTAGAACTTTCTTTCCTAAAAGCTGATGTGACTGATTAGGACACTGAGCCCATTAAGCCTGTCCTGCCATTTTAGGTCATAACTCATCATATTCTCTATCGCACCTTCTTGCACTATCTCCATATTCTTTAATGTTATGTATTTAGTCTTCAGAAAGATATCGATTTCTGTCTTGAACGTGGATGGTTAGATGAAGAAAATATTAGCCGCAATCCAATTGAAAGATGGACCAGACTAGGGGAGCTGAATGACATTCTGTGCTCCAATGTTTCTCACCCTTTTAAAATGATCTTGCCTCTCTCATTTTTGCATGTTTATGAATTAGACTGCAAATTCTGTGTCTGTAAAAGAACTAAGCACTAATATGTAACTCAAAACCTGCAGATGACATAGAGCTTGAAAGTATTATGAACTGTGGCAGCACAATGACAAATTTCACAACAGACATGATAGTGGTTAAATGGCAGATGAAATTCATGCAGAGAAATATGAAGTGATTCATTTTGATAGGACAGACGAAGAAAAGCAACATGAAACCAAGGATAAATGGGGTTTTGCAGAAAAAGAGGGGCTTTAGGAATACAGGCTGGTTGAGAAAGCAGTTAATAAGGCATACGCGATCTTCGGCTTAAATACAGCCATCAAATAAAAAAGCAAGAAAGTTATGCTAAATCTTCCTAAAACTCTAGTTTGGCCTCAACTGTAGTGTCATACCCAATTCTGGGCACCACAATTTAGGAAGGCATTTCAGATGGTGCAGAGAATGATTCTGGGATAAGAGTTCAAAAATGTGGATACATTTCAAAAATTGGGCCTGTTTTGTTTTCCTGAGAAGACAGGGACTGAGGTGTTCAAAATTATGAAGTGTCTGGAATGTAAACAAGGAGAATGTGTTCCCATTGTAAAAAAGGTCAGCAGAAAACACAAAATTTAAGGTGGTTGGTTAACTACCAGAGATTGCAGATCTTGAGTGGACTGGATAGGGTGAGTACTGGAAGGATGTTTCCTCTTGCGGATGATACCAAAATCTGGGGGGGGAAGCACAGCATAAGAATAAGAGATCTTCTTTTTAAGATAGAGATGAAGGCATATCTTGTTGTCTTAAAGGTTTGTTAAAGCGTGGAATTCGCTTCCAAGATGGTAATGGAAGCTAGGTCTTTAAATTTAGATGCATTTGTAATAGTCAAGGGTTACGGGATGCAAATAGGACAGTGAAGACGAAATCTCAACCAGATCAGCCATGATCATACTGAATGATACAGCAGGCTTGAAGTGCCAAAGAGCCTACTCTTTCTTTTAAGTCCAATGTCCCTATGATATGCAGTACTCCTTCAAAACTAACACTAAAACAGATCATGTCATTTATCTCATTCCTGTTAGGGTGATCTTTCCCTGCGAAAATGGTCACCACACTAAGTTAATACAACAATTGCACTTTATAAAATGGGCTGCAAAGCATTTTGCGATGTAATGCATCATTGTCAAGCTGACTGAAACCAACAGGCTTAAATCAAGACCTTAGGGGTACTTATATGGAATTCAGATTGTAACTTCCAGCATTCACGCGTGCACAGCTGAACAATATATCCGGAGGTTGCTCTCCACGGACTCCACCAAAAAGTATCCAGAAATGGCTTCACGTTGCCTTGACTCACCAGCATGAAGTTGGCGTACTCACCTCACTGACGAAAACTGATGAACTTGGTGGTTTGCGGAGTTTCCAGAGCACTGGATAACTCAGAACATTTGGGGAGCAGGCCCAGAGGGAGTGGAGTTGGGGGGTACAGCACACATACACAGCAGGTATAGGATGGACACGGCTGGCACTAGGGCTCGGCCTCTGAAAGGGTGAAATGAGACTGGGTGATCTGAAGCCAGTGCCATTTTGGTATATACATTGGTTGGCTGACAGCTAAAAAAGACATAAGCAGCAACGTTTTTACAAAGAAGTGGTTCACATGTAGAATGATCTTCCAGAGAAAGTGGCGGATGTGGGTACAGTTACAATGTTTAAAAGACATTTGGATAAGTACATGAATAAGAAATATCTGAAGGGGTATGGGCCAAGCACAGGTAGGTGGGATTAGTTTAATTCGGGATTATGGTTGGCATGGACTACTTGGACCGAAGGGTCAGTTTCCATGCTGTGTGACTCATACAGAAACTCACCCATGCCAACTAAATATCCTAAATTAATCCAGTCCAATTTGGCCCACATCCCTCTAACACCTTCCTATTCAATGCAACACCTCATACTTATCTAAATTAAACTCCATCTGCAGCTCCTTGGCTCATCTCATTAAGGTCCCATTGTACTCTGAGATAACCTTCTTCACTGTCCACTACACCACTAATTTTGGTGTCATCTGCAAACTTATTAATCATTCCTCCTATATTCACATTTTTATATAAATGATAAACAACAGTGGACCCAGCGTGGATCGTTGTATCGTACCACTGGACACAGGCCTCCACTCTGAAAAACAATCCTCCACCATCACCCTCTGTCTCCTACCTTCACGCCATTTTGTATCCGAATGGCTAGCGCTCCCTGGATTCCATGTGATCTAACCTTGCTAACCAGTCTAACATGCAGTACCTTCTCAAATGCCTTGCAGAAATTCATACGGACAATGTCCACTGCTCTGCCCTCATGAATCTTCTTTGTCACCTCTTCAAAAAACTCAATCAAGTTAGTGAGACATGATTTCCCACGCACAAAGCCATGGTGACTAAACCCTAATCAGTCCTTGCCTTTCCAAATACATGTAGATCCTGTCCCTCAGAATCCCCTCCAACAACTTACCCACCAGTGACATCAGGCTCCCAGTTTACAGTTCCCTGTCTTTTCCTTACCATCTTTCTTAAATAATGGCACCACATTAGCCAATTTCCAGTCTGCTGGCACCTCATCCGTAGCTATCGATGGTAAAAATATCTTGGCAAGCAGCCCAACAATCACTTAGAGTCATAGAGTCGTACAGCACAGAAACAGACCCTACAGTCCAACCAGTCCATGCCAACCATAATCCCAGACTGAACTAGTCCCACCTGCCTACTCCTGGTCCATATCCCGCCAAACCTTTCCTATTCATATATCCATGCAAATGTCTTTTAAATGTTGTAACTCTACCTGCATCCACCACTTCATCAGGAAGTTCATTCCACACGCGAACCACCCTCTATGTAAAAAATTTACCTCATTTTTTTTAAAAATCTCTCTCCTCTCACCACAAACTTACTAACGATGCCTTCTATATTCTCATCCAAATCATTTATATAAATGACAAAAGAGGACTCAGAACTGATCCCTGTGGAACACCACTGGTCACAGGCCTCTAGTCCAAAAAACAATCCTCCACCATTACTCTCTGTCTCCTGCCGTTAAACCAATTATGTATCCAATTGGCAAACTCACCCTGAATCCCATGTGCCCTAACTTTACTAATTAGTCTACCATGCAGAACCATGTCAAAGGCTTCTCTAAAATCCAAATAAACAACGTCTACTGCTCTGCCATCATCAATCTTTTTAGTAACTTCCTCAAAAAACTCAAACAAGTTTGAGAGACTCGATTTCCTCGCATGATGACTATCCCTAATCAATTTTTGCCTCTCAAAATGTCTGTAAATCCTTTCTTTTATAATCACCTCCAACAATTTGCCCACAACCAAAGTTAGGTCTATAGGTTCTAAGGAGAAACCGGGGAACTTTCTTCAACAAAGATACAACATTAGCCACTCTCCAGTCACTAGGCACCTCACCGGTAGTTATAGATGATGCAAATATTTCTGCAAGGGGTCTCGTAATTTCCTTCCTTACTTCCCACAACATTTTGGGACACATTAGTTCAGGTCCTGGAGATTTGTCCACCTATATATTCTCTAGGATCACCTGAACTTCCTCTTCTGTAATGTGAACTGTTTTTTAAAACATCAAAGTTTATCTTCTCTGCATTGTCTAGAATCTATTTCTTTTTCCACAGTAAAAACTGATGCAAAATATTCGTTTAGTATCTCTCCCATCTCCTGGTGCTCAACACAAAGACAACCTCCTTTACCTTTAAGAGGCCCAACCCTCTCTTTAATTACTCTCTTGCTCTTAATGTAGAATCTCTTTGGATTATCTTTAACCGTATCCGCCAATGCTATCTCATAACCCCTCTCTGCCTTCCTGATTTCTCTCTTAAGAATGCCCCTACACTCTTTATATTGATTAAGAGATTCAATCGAACCAATGGTCAATATCTAAAAAAAAAGTCTCTTTTATGCTTGACTAGAACCTCTATCTTTATTCATCCATTGTTCCTTAATCTTACCAGCCTCACTTTTCACTCTAACAGGAGCAAAATCCCTCTGAACTCTCGTCATCACTCTTGAATGCATCCCACTTGTCAGATGTCTTTTTACCCGCAAACAGTCTTCTCCAATCAACTTTTGAAAGTTCTTGTCTCATACCATTAGAATTTGCCTTAGTCAATTTAAAACCTTTAACTTTTATGGAAGGCTTATCCTTTTACATAACCATTTTGAAACTAACAGAATTATGATCGCTAGACCCAAAGTGTTCCCCCATTTTTACTTCAGTCACCTGCCCTGCCTTATTGCTCAAAAGAAGATCTTGTTTTGCTCCTTTTTAGTATGAGCATCCACACATTGATAAAGAAAATTTTCTTGAGCACGTTTGACAAATTCTTCACCATCCAAACACTGTGGTAGTCCCAGACAATGTTTGGAAAATTAAAATCCTCTATTATTTAAAATCATATTATACTTACATATATCTGAGATCTCCCTACATATTTGTTTCTCCATTTCTCTCTTACTATTGGGGAACGGCCTTTAGTACAATCCCATCAAAGTAATCTTTCCTTTCTTATTTGTAATTTCTACCCATATTTTATCACTGGACGATTTTTCAGAAATATCTTCCCTAGTTATAGCAGTAATGTATTACTTAATCAAAAACGCCAACCCCTCCCTCTTCTTGCTTCCTTTTTTATCTTTCCTATAGCATCTAAAACCGCGAACATTGAGCTGTCAGTCTTGTCTATCTCTCAAGCAAGTTTCTGTAATAGCTATATCATCTGAATCCCATGTTCTTAAACATGTTCTGAGATCATCAGCTTTACTTGTAAGACCCTTTGCTTTGAAATAAATGCAATTTAGTTCTTCAGAGTTACTACATAGTCTGAATCTCTCTTGTCTTTCTTTTCTAACTGACGTACTCTCCTCACTTTCAGAACCTAACCCATCAACCCTCCCGTTTACACTGCTACTTAGAATTTCTCCTCTCGCCTTCTCTATCAGTATAAAGTCTCCCTTAAAGAATGAGGAAATCTCCCTGCTAAGATATTGGTCCCTTTCCGGTTTAGATTAGACCCATCCTTTTTGAACAGGTCTTTTCTATCCCAAAAGACATTCCAATTATCCAAAAACTGAATCCCTGAACAATACACCAGCTCTTCAGCCATTGATTTATCTCCGTTAACCTTATGTTCCTTCCCTTGTTTGAGTTTTGCATTGGGAGTAAACCAGAAATTACTACTTTTAAGGTTTTATTTTTTAATCTTCTACCTAACCTCTACCTAACCTTACCTAACTCTATACTACTTTAATTTTTTCCCTATAAATGTCATTCCTACTAATGCGTACTATAATTTCTGGCTTCTCAATCTCACTTTTAACAATATGCTTGAAACGTTTAGAAATGTCCTTAATCCTAGCACCAGGAAAGCAACAAACCATCCTAAATTTATACGCTCTGTCTATGCCCTTGACAGGACAGTCCCCTATAACAATAAATCTATTAAAACTTGTCAAACGCTGCCTAACATAAGAATCGTTCCAAGTGCCCAAGAACTGACTGGCCCGTCAATTTTCTTCTGAGAGACTATCAGCTTCAACTCGCTTCAACTGTTCCAAAAACTGAATATCTATTTGATAGAGGAATAGCCACCGGAGACTTTTGAACTACCTTCTTACTTTTCCTGACAGTCACCCATCTGGCTGATCCTGCTGAGTAATAACTTTTCTAAATCTACTAGCCATCTCACTCTGTACCTTATATACGGCCTTTATAACATTTAGCCTCAAAAAAGGGATGTCTCAATAACACCTTATATATAAAATAAACAACCTTTCATTACCTACAGAAAAGTGTTAAAATGGAAAAAAATTAAATATGTATATCAAACATATAAAAATTAAATAAATTCAACCACTTAGCTGATTAACTGAATAAAAACGATTCCTCTTCAATAAATTCCTTGAAGAAAAAGAATCTTCTCCGGAGCTGACCACGTGTAGGACTCTCCGGAATGAAAACACAACTCCTTATTAAAAAAAAACCTTTGCAATATAAACAAAACCCTCTAAAATGCATACTGACTTTTAATTTCTGAATTAAGAATTTAAAATAAACCGCAGCCATATACTGCAGACCCTTAAAAAAAGTTTTTAAAATGTTCATTTGACAGAATAGTCATGATTTGATTTTTTTTGTTTTTTTAATGTTAATAAAATAAATTGGAAAAAATCTTATATTAGTAAATTATAATAACTATAATAACTATAAAACTATATTTTAAAAAATCTATAAGAAATCTTTAACTAAGCCTGCAATCCCATGGGCACTTCCCTGGCTTCCCACAAAGTTTTGGGATATACCTGATCAGGTCCCAGACTGTATGGCATAAAGGTTTCAGCAGATCAGCTAAGACAGGGTGGAGTGAGGCAATTTATTGAGCAATTAACATGCAAAAGCAACTTCATGAAATCAGAAAGAGGTCAGTGCAAGATGTTATTTTTGCACAGCAAACAGTAAATTCACCTGGCTGGCTAATGTACACAATAATAATGACATGGCTCAATTCTCAGCAAAATCTAGCTTAATATCTTTGGATTCCTAAATATCATATTACCCACACTCATGGAATAACTATGCATCTCCTTTCAACAATAATCATGTGGAATAGCTCACTCAATGTATTTTCCACGAAAGAAAATCTAACCATTTCAGCCCCAGCCTAAAAATTCTTATTGCTTTGGTGTGAAGGTTTTTTTCGCTGGTAATACTTGATGAAAGAAATTACGATGTGTATGCTGTTCTGTACTCTCAAACCAACGGAAGAATACACAACTGAAGATACAAGCTCAGTCCTGCCAATTAAACCCCGATCCCAGAGTGCAACATACTACAAGGAGTCCCATAAAAATTTCATTGTAGTAAATTTCTAGTAACATACAAAAAACCATTAATACTAATGTTGAACAAAATGATGAGAATTGGATACAAATAGGGAAGTTATGCTTCAGTAATATAAGGTACTGGTGAGACCATATCTGGAGTACTGTGCATAGTATTGGTCACTTTGTTTAAAGGAAGATGTAAATATTTTGGAAGCAATTTATTAAAGTTTCAGCAGGCTGATACCTGGAATGTGCGGGCTGTGGTACCAGAAAAGTCGTACAAGTTAGGCTATTATTGACTAGAGTTTAGAAGATTAAGGGGCAACTTGATTGAAACATTAAGGATCCTGAGGGGTGTTGACAAAGCAGATGTGGAGAGGACATTTCTCATAGGAGAAACCAGAACTTTAAAAATTGGTGGTCACCTATTTAAAGTAGAGATGAGTCAATTGTTTTGCTCTTCGAGGACAATGAGCCTTTAGAAATTTCTTCCTGAAAACTTGCTGGAGGCAGACTCCTTGAATATTTTTAGAAAAGATGGATTCTTGTAAAACAATTGTGTGAAAGGTTATCGGAGTAGGTGGGAATGTGGATTTGAGATTACAATCATATCAGTAAGGATCTTATTGAATAACGGAGCTATCTTGAGGTGCTGAACATCCTACTCCTGCTTGAGGTGGTATGTATTTTGGCTGATTACACATCTTTTGAAGCCTTTAATATGTCGTTAGAGGTCTACAGCACAGAAAAATGCCCTTTGACCCATTGAGACTGCACTGGTCAAAAACAAAGCATCTAATTATTCTAATTCCATTTTCCAGCACTTGACTTGTATGCCTTGGCATTGTAGATGCGCATCTAAACACTTCCTAAATGTTTTGAGGGTTTCTTCTTCTACCACCATCACAGGTCAGTTTCCCCATCCTTTGGGTGAAAAAAGAACTTTCTCACATCCCCTCCAAACATCCTGCCGCTTGGTTTAAATCTATGCTCCACTCATTGATCAGTCCACGAAGGGGAAAAGTAAATTCCTGACTACGTTATCTCATAACTGTACACATCTCAACTATCTGCCCTCTCACTCTCCTCGGCTCCAAGGAAAGCAATCCCAGTCTGTTGAACCTCTCTTCAGAACCAAAACTCACCATCCTAGGCAAGATCCTGGTAAATTTCCTTTGCACCATCTCTAGTGCATTCACATGTCTCTAATAATGTGGATTCCAGAACTGTTAAAGAGAACAAGAGTCAGAGAGTCATACAATGTAGAAACAGGCAATTCGGCCCACCATGTCTATGCTGACCATACTACTCTAATCCCATTTAGCTGTACTTGTTCTATAGCCTACTATGCCCTGGCATTTTAAGTGCTCGTCCAGATGCTTCTTAAATGTTGTGAGAATATTTGCCTCCACCACCCTCTCAGACATTGCACTGCATATTTCTACCACCCTTGAGTGAAAAAGCCTTCCTTCAGATCCCCTCTAAACCACTTACTCCTCACCCTAAACTTATGCCCTCTGGTATTAGATGCGTCTGCCATGGGGAAAAGATTCTCACAATCTACCCTGTCTATGCCACTCAATTTTGTATACCGCAGTCAGATCCTCCCTCAGCTCTAGAGAAAACAAACCAAGTCCATCCAGTCACTCCTCATAACAGATTTTCCACCCCAGGCAACATCCTGGTGAATCTCCTCAGCACCCACTCCAGTGCAGTCACATCCTTTGATAGTGTGGTGAGCAGAACGGCATACAGTATTCCATCTGTAGCCTTAGCAATGTTTTATAGAATTGTAACAAGATGTCCTTGCTCCTGAATTCTATGCCCCAGCTAACGAAGGCAAACATCCCATATGCCTCTTCACCACCCTGTTTACCTGTTTAATAGATTGGAAACAGCAAATGTGACGCCACTGTTTAGGAAGGGAAGTAGACAAAAGATGGGGAATTACAGACTGGTTAGCTTAACCTCTGTAGTGGGGAAGATGCTTGAGTCTATTATCAAGGAATAGCAAGGCATCTTGATAGAAATTGTCCCGTTGGGCAGACGCAGCATGGGTTCATGAAGGGCAGGTCACGCTTGACAAATCTTTTGGAATTCTATGAAGACATTACGAGCAAGGTGGACAATGGGGACCCAGTGGATGTGGTGTACCTAGATTTCCAAAAGGCCTTCGACAAGGTGCCGCACAAGAGGCTACTGCATAAGGATGCATGGTGTTAAGGGTAAAGTATTAGCATGGATAGAGGATTGGTTGACTAACAGGAAGCAAAGACTGGGGATAAATGAGTGCTATTCTAGCTGGCAGTCAGTGACTAGTAGTGTGCCTCAGGGATTGGTGTTGGGACCGCAATTATTTACAATTTATATAGATGATTTGGAGTTGGGGAACCACGTGTAGGGTGTCAAAGTTTGCAGATGACACTAAGATAAGTGGCAGAGCAAAGTGTGCAGAGGACTGTGAAACTTTGCAGAGGAACATAGATACATTGAGTGAGTGGGCAAAGGTCTGGCAGATGGAATACAATGTAAATAAATGTGAAGTCATACATTTTGGTAGGAGTAATAGTAAAAAGGATTATTACTTGAATGGTTAAAAAGTTGCATCATGCTGCTATGCAGAGGGACCTGGGCGTCCTTGTGCATGAGTCACAGAAGGTAGGTCTGCAGGTACAACAAGTAATTAGGAAGGCAAATGGAATTTTGTCCTTCATTGCTAAAGGGATTGAAATTAAAAGCAGAGAGGTTATGTTGCAGCTGTACAAGATGCTGGTGAGCCACACCTGGAGTACCGTGTGCAGTTTTGGTCTCCTTACTTGAGAAAGGATGTACTGGCACTGGAGGGGGTGCAAAGGATGTTTACTAGGTTGATTCCGGAGTTGAGGGGGTTGGCTTATGAGGACAGACTGAGTAGATTGGGATTATATTCATTGGAATTCAGAAGATTGAGGGGGGGATCTTATAGAAACATATAAAATTATGAAGGGAATAGATAAGATAGAAGTACAGAGGATGTTTCCACTGGCAGGTTAAGCTAGGACAAGAGGGCATAGCCTCAAGATTAGAGGGAGCAGATTTAGGACTGAATTGAGAAGCAACTTCTTCACCCAGAGGGTTGTTAATCTATGGAATTCCTTGCCCAGTGAAGTAGTTGACGCTACTTCAGTAAACGTTTTTAAAGATAAGGTAGATTTTTTTTGAACAATAAAGGAATTAAAGGATACGGTGAGAACGCGGGTAAGTGGATCTGAGTCCACAAAAAAGATCAGCCATGATCTTATTGAATGGCGGAGCAGGCTCGAAGGGCCGGATGGCCTACTCCTGCTCCTAGTTCTTATGTACCTGTGCTGGCATCTTCTGGTGTCTATGAACTTGTACACCAAGGTCCCTTTGTTACTCAGTACTCCTGAGGAACCTAATCATTCATTCTGTTTCTCCACCCCTTATCAGATCTTTGAAAATGCATCACCTCGCTTTATCAGGATTAAATTCCATCTTCCATTGCTCTGCCCAATTTACCAGCTGATCAATATCAGACTAAAGCTTGAGACCATCCTCCTCACTGTCAACACCACCAATTTTGGAATCATCTGCAAACTTAATGATTATAGCTTCTACATTCACATCCAAGTCGTTAATGTACATAACAAATGGCAAGGGTCGCAGCACCGATCCCTATGGTATACCAATCAGCCAGACTTCCAATCACAAAAACAAACTCCACCATCACGCTTTGCCTTCTATTTGCAAGCCAATTTTGGATCTTGTTTGCCAACTTGCCTTGGAACCCATGCACTCTTATCTTTTGGAACAGTCTTTCATGTGGGACCTTCTCAATGGTCTCATTGAAGTCCACGTAAACCACATCAACTACACTACCCTCATCAATACATTCACCTTCTCAAAAACTCAACTAAATTAGTCAGACAGCATCTCCTTCGAACAAATCTGTGCCATCTATTCCTGATCAATCCCTGCCTTTCTAAGTATTGATTAATCTGGTCCTTTAGAATTTTTTTGAATAATTTCCCCTTCACTGACATCAGATTAAAATGATCTGTAATTGCCTGGCCTATCCCCACTGTCCTTCTTGAACAAAGGAACCACATTAGCTATCCTCCAACCATCTAGCATTTCACCTGCGGCCAGTGAAGTACTAAATATCTCTGCAAGGGCCCAGCAATCTCCTACCTTGCCTCCCATAGCAGCCTCGGATACATCACATCAGCCCCTGGGCACTTACACACCTCTATGCCCATTAAACATCTATTACCTCCTTATCAATCTGAACATGCTCTAGATGCTAATTATCTCAAATAAAATCTCCAGCTACAATGTTTTTCTCCTTGTGAATACAAATGAGAAATATTCACTTAGGACCTCACCCAAGTCTTCTGACTCCATGTACAGATTGCCCCTTTGGTCTCGAATCAGTCCCACTCTTTCCCTGGTAATCCTGTTGCACTTAATAAACGTGTAACAGTCTTTAGGGTTTTCCGTAATCTTATCTCCCAAAGATATTTTGCAGCCCCTCTTTCACATTCAAATTCTTTTTAAGTGCCCCCCACTACACTTTCTATACTTCTGTTTTTAATGCTCAGTACCTGACATAAAACTTTGTCTAAATAAACTCTTGATAGCACTTGACATCAGGCTTCCCTGGAATTGCTGCCCTTGCCCTTCACTCTAGAGGATCATGCTAGCCCTGAACTCTTACCATCCTACTTTCAAAAGACTCCTCCTTTCCAAATGTAGACTTACTTACAAGTAGCCACTGCCAGTCTATATTTGCCAGATCCTGTCTAGTGTCACCGAAATTGGCCTTACCCCAATTTAGCAATTATCTTCTGCACTATCCTTATCCCTTTCCATAAGAATTTTGGAACTTAGGTCACAATCTCCAAAATGTTCGTCCACTGATACTTCAGCAACTTAACCAGCTTCATTCCCTAGGATTAGTTCTAGCACTGCCTCATCTCTGGTAGGACTATCTACATCCTGGCACACAAAGCTCTCTTGGGTGCTCTTAGACATTCTACCCAATCTAAACCTTTCACAATTAGGTGATCCCAGTTAATTTAGCAAAATCCCCTGCAACTAGAACACTATTCCTCTCACCTTTCTGTAATTTGCCTACATAACTGGTCCTCCATCTCCCTCTGATTACTAGGATTATACTACAGACCTCCCGATAAAGTGATTACCCCATTTTATTTCTAAAGCTATACACAGATGGACTCATTTCAGGAGCCTTCTAAGACATCCTCCCTCATTATTGCAGTAAATTATCTCTATCAATAAAGCAATGCCCCACCTTTTCTTACATTGCCCCCACCAACCTCCCTCCTCCTCCCTGAAACTTTCAAATCCTGGAATGTTGAGCTGCCAGTCCTGCCTTTCCTCACTCACGTCTGCAATTACAACAATACCACATTTCCAAGTGATAACTAATGCTCTAAATTCAGACATTAAAAATAGATACAATTTAGCTTTCCAGTCCCCTCATGTACCTTCTCATGCAGGACTTTTATATCTACTACAGATTTAGAATGTACTTTTTTTTTAAAAATAGACTGCTGCATGGCCACTAATGCTAATTTTTAATTCTAGACTTATTCATGATCTGCATTTAAATGCTGCCACAGTGGGGTTGAACCCATGTAGACAAACTTGTACACTCCTCTAGATTGCACGTCCATTGACATTTCCATCACTCCACCATCCTTTATTCCACACCACCCCGTGCAATAACTCTCATATAAACATGGAAGTCGCCAAACAGCACAATCCTTCAACAACAGCAAGGTGAATGCTCATTATTGGCTGAGATTGGAATGTTTACTTTCAGTTCAAACTAGTTTATTTTAATTGCACATTAAGAGGCAGGCTGAGATAATACAGCGTGGAGCTGCAGGAACACAGCAGGCCAGACAGCATCAGAGGAGCAGGAAAGTTAACGTTTCGGTTCGGGAAAAGGCAGGCTGATCCTTGGTTTAACGGCGTATCCGCCCAGATTATCTGGAGTGGGCTGCAAACCCCTCACCTGATCCTCAGAGTCCCCGAGCTGTTCCACAGCGCCATTCTTGCGCTCGACCTCCGTATTGCCGCAATAACGAAGTTTTAAACGCTCGATGATGGTTTCGAGTGCCGGATCCTCGTTACTCGCCATCACTGCCGCTCCTCATCACCGCGGTAACCGTTTGAATCTGCAGCCGGAACTTCCGGGTCAAAGGGAAGGCTCATCTCCAGGCGACAAAGCTGCACCCAAACCGACACTGCGGTACCTGCTCAACCTCCTCTATTGTCGTGAATCGACCGGCAGTTACATTGACGCTGATTTACACATTGAAGCCAAAACAAATCAGAACCAATGAACATTAAAAACGAACAAGCCAATAACGATCACAATAAGAATAAATTTCACTTTAAAATAATCCATAGACGTGCAAAATTCTCTCCCAAGCACCTACATCACGCCCCACAGCCATGCGGCAGCACATGTAGACCTAAAATTCTTTAACGTGGCTATGGTGTTTCGTTAAAGCAAATTGGCTGTAACATGATTGATGAATAGTGGATGCTATTTGGATAACACAAACCTTCTGCTATACAGGTACGGTGATTTTGTAGCGATTTCCCTATGACATGATTTTCTGTAGCATGAGGGCACACAAGAACTCAACTATTGTGTTATAGGAGAACTACCTGTACTACCAGTTCCTACTCCATTGATTAATCCCGAGAGTCAAATGCCCACCGGAACAGCACAGTGGTTAGTAGTGCTGCCTCAGCACCAGAGACCCAGGTTTAATTCCAGTCTTGGATGACGGTGTAGAGATTGCACATTATCCCAGCGTTTGCGTGGGTTTCCTCTGGTGCTCTGGTTTCCTTCCACAGTCCAAAGATGTGCAGGTTAGGTGGATTGGCCATTGCTAAAAATTGCCCTACAGTGTCCACGGGCATGTGCACGTTAGATGGGTTAGCCAAAGTAAAATGCTCTTCAGGATTGGTACATACTCGATGGACCAAATGGCCTCTTTCTGCTCTGTAGGGGTTCCTTTACAGTTGCAGCAAACTCTTGAAAGGCAGTTTTAAACATCATTGGGGAAAGTGACTGATGTAAAATCAATAGTTAAAAAAAAGGCAGCGTAATTGGCAGAAATTGTGCTTTAAGCACTACAAGTGAAAGGAGAAAAAAGACAAACACAAAGAATTTAAACAGGGAGAGAAATAAAAGCACAAGTTAGGGCAAGTGTTCATAATATATATTCATTGTACAAACATACTACCAATGTTCAAAATTCAGTTAGTATGTTAGCTATTTTCACAGGTAGATCACATTCTGCTGCACGTGCCTGAAGGGTCCCACCTGAAACGTCAGCTTTCCTGCTCCTCTG
This sequence comes from Rhincodon typus, assembly GCF_021869965.1. Classification (NCBI taxonomy): domain Eukaryota; kingdom Metazoa; phylum Chordata; class Chondrichthyes; order Orectolobiformes; family Rhincodontidae; genus Rhincodon; species Rhincodon typus. Next base: position 45,529,926 of record NC_063337.1, read on the forward strand.
ATGCTGCCTGGCCTGCTGTGTTCCTCTCCAGCTCCACACTGTGTTATCTCAGACTCCAGCATCGGCAGTTTTTACTATCTCTGCTACATGTTTGATGGGAATATGCAAACTCTGAAGGCAAACTAATAAAGGAAAAAAAGTACTCCATGCCAGCAAAAATAAAATCTGAAGGCTGAAAACTCAAATTAACTACAAACATGAGTTAGGAGCAGCAATAAGCCATTTGGCTTCTCAAGCATGTTGTATAATTTAATAAGATCATGGGAGTTCTGGCTGTTACCAACAGAACAGAAAAAGATTCAAATAAAAAAAATCCTTTTGAGCCTGTAACCAAGATAGCTGTGGGTCAAAAAAGAGGAAATCTAAGTAGGCCCCATGAAATGATTACCTTGTATAGCACATACAGGGGAGAATTATGTAAACATCCATTTCTTTTAACACACATCTCCCATAACCTAATGAGGCTTTCCTTGAATAAACAATAAATACACAAACTGAAAGCATTTAGAAAGGTACAATAAAATTTATTGTTGGTAAGGCATGTACCTCCATTTCAAATCTGTACGCATTTGAAACAAATCAAAGAAAATGCTTAAATCCACCAGTAGATACAATTATACCTTTATTATAAATATTTATAAAGTTTGGGTTTTAACTAGTTAAATTTACCAATTTAAAATTACAGAGCCAATCACATTAGCAAATACTAGAAAATCATTGTAAAAAACGACTTTATATTTTACAATAGTGTCAAATCTGTTTCAGTAAATGTAATTTTTAACAGCAGAGCTTTAATCTTGGCAACAAAATAACCAAATGTAACCTGATTCCAGGATTTTGAAACAAAATCTTAGTGTTTTGGTTGCACTAAAACAAAAACAAAAATATGCAAAGCCTGGTTGATATTACCAAATCCTGTTCGGCAATTACCACTTGTAGACCTGGAAAACAGTTACTAATTCCCACCTTAATTCTGAATTTCTGCACACTTTAAAAAGTTGCAACTTAATGACAATTTCTCTTAACTTTGATTGCCAGGTTTAAACTGCTCTGCACAGTTCGGCTGGAACTGCAAAATGTCGTGTTTACATTTAAGATAAATGCCACCGCTCATTGTTTGCCAAAATTTTTATTCTGAAACATGCAATATTCAACACTAACAAACTTGGACAGCTGCTAGCCATCAATATAATTTGTACATCCAATGTTCAGACCAGTACAGTTAACATCCCAGCAACATCCAATATTACAGCATTCCAAATAGACAGCATGACCAAAGAGAAACTGGGTACTCTCCATTTAAGAAATCTGCCCACAATCAGTGATTGTAATGGTTCGACTTGTTTCGCCACTTTCAGAACCAAATGTTTCAATTTTTCTCACAACATCCATGCCTTCTTTTACATAGCCAAAAGCTACATGCTTCAAATTTAAATGCTTGGTTTCCTTTAGAGTAATAAAGAACTGTGAATTATTGGTATTTGGGCCCCTATTTGCCATGGACAACAAACCAGGACAAGAGTGCTGTATAATGAAGGTTTCATCTTCAAACATTTCTCCATAAATAGACTTCCCACCAGATCCATCAAACTTTGTGATGTCACCACCCTGAAAGGGAATGAAATTCATGTTACACAAAACATTACAAAGCCAGTCTTCACCCAAATCTTAAGCCTCACCCAGTTAGCATTCAAGTGTATTTTTTACTGTTTTCTCATTTTAACTGTTGCATTCTCATTGCTGCTTAATAACTTTACTTAAAGAACACTACTTCTGAATCATTTAAAATATCAGCCACTCTTTGGCTTTTTACAAAACTCTAACTTTAAATTAGTAAGAGCATGAACTGAAAATAAACTAGCTAGTTGGAAAGTCTGATATTTAGTTGAAAATGTTACTGTATCAAGAAGGAAACTGAAGGAAGGGTATCATCCTCTAACTGGGAAAGCAATCAATGTTTTAGATTGTGAAGTTGAATGGCCGATGTGCTAGAAATGTTCTAGGAATCCAACTAGTTGCAATATTTTTGGAAACAATGCAATGCAGTCGGATACAATGATTAAATGGAAGTCCCCATGGCGCACATTTCTCAAATATTTGTCTCAAAATATAAGCTTGCATACCAACTGGGAGAGGTGGGGTGTTTGAATTAGTAATCCGGAATCCCAGCCTAACGTTCTAATGAGATTTGAATCCCACTGTGGCAGATGGTGAAATCTGAATTCAATTAAAAAGTGAATAAAAAGCTAGCCTTATTGGCGACCGTGTAATCACTGTCAATGATTGCAAGAACCTCTGGCTAGGGGCCCTCCGAGGCGCCTGGGTTCAAGTCCCACCTGCACCAGAGATATATAATAACAGCATCTCTGAATAGGTTGCTTCGAAAAGTAGGTTAAATAAAAACCAGCTGTTCACTAATATCCTTCAAGCCATCCTTACCTTGCCTGGCTTACATACAACTCCAGACACACAACAATGTATTTGACTCCTGACTGCCCTCTGGGTCATTAGGATAGATTCTGCCTTAGTAAACAAAACCCACAAGCCATGAACAAATAAAAAATGTTCAAGTGTTAGACAATAAGATATAGGAGCAGAATTAGGCTGAACGGCCCATCAAGTTTGTTCCTTCATTCTGTCACAGCAGATACGATTCTCAACCACATTTTCCTGTCTTCTCCCTTTAACGTTTGCTCCCCTAATAAGCAAGAACCTATCTTACATACACTCTTTGATTTGGCCTCCACACACTTGAGGAAAAATTCACATACCCTCTGGCTGAAGAAATTCCTCATTTCAGTTCTAAAAAGGCTGTGCCCTCAGGTTCTGGTTTCTCCTACTTGTCCACATCCACTTTATCCAGGCTTATCAGCATTCTGAAAGTTTCAATGAGATCCCCCTCATCCTTCTAAACTCTGTTGAGTACAGACCCAGAATTCTAAACCACTCCTCATATGACAAGCCCTACATCCCAGGGACCATTTTTGTAAACTTCTTCTGGACCTGCACCAAAGCCAGTACATGCTTCCTTAGATACAGGTCCCTGAACTTCTCTCAAAATTCCAAATGCAGTCTGACCAGAGTCTTATACAGCTTCAGATGTACATTGTATTCTAGTCCTTGCAAAACGAATGCTAACATTGCATCTGCCTGCCTAACTGCCAACTGAACCTGCATGTTAACCTTAAGAGAATCCTGAACTAAGAGTCCCAAGTCCGTGTGCTTCAGATTTCCAAAGCCTTTCTGGCATTTAGAAAATAGTCTAGACCTCTTTTCCTACTAAAATGCACAACCTCACACTTTCCCACACCGTATTCCACCTGCCATTTCATTGCCCTCTCTCCTAGCTTGTCCAAATCCTTCTGCAGCCTCCCCACCTCCTCAACACTATGTCCCTCCACCTCTGTCTCATCTGCAAACACAGCAACAGTGCCCCAAGTTCCTTCGTCCAGATCATTAATGTATAATGTGAATAGTTCTAGTCCCCACACTGACTATTGTGGAACTGCACTAGTCACCAGGTGCTATCTTGAAAAGGATTCCTCTATTCCTACTTCTTCTGCCAGGCAGCCAATCCTCTATCCTTACCTCTAACACCACATGCTTTTATCTTATTTAGCAGCCTCCTATGTGGCATCTTATCAAAAACCTTCTAGAAATTCAAATCGATCACATCCACTACCTCTCTTGTCCAACTTGCTCGTCACTTCCTCAAAGGATTCTAACTGATCTGTCAGGGATGTCCTCCCCTTGATAAAGCCGTGCTAACTCAGCCCTATTTTACCATGCGCTTCCAGTTGCTCAGCAATCTGATCATTAATAATGGATTCTAAAATGTTACCAACAATTGAGATCAGGCTAACCAGCTTCTAGAGTCATAGAGACGTACAGCACAGAAACAAACCCTTCGGTCCAACTTGTCCATGCCGACCAGATATCCTAGATTAATCTACACCCATTTGCCAGCATTTGACCCACATCCCTCTAAACCCTTTCTATTCATGTACCCATCCATGTGCCTTTTAAAATGTTGGAATTGTACCAGCCTTCACCATTTCCACTGGCCGCTCATTCCATACAGGCACCACCCTCTGCATGAAAAAGTTGTCCCTTAGGTCCATTTCTAATCTTTCCCCTCTCATCTTAAACCTCTGTCCTCTAGTTTCTGACTCCCCACCCCTGGGAAAAGACCTTGTCTATTTACCCTATCCATGCCCCTCATGATTTTATAAACCTCTATAATGTCACCCCTCAGCCTTCAACAATCCAGGGAAAACAGCCCCAGCCTATTCAGCCTCTCCCTTCAGCTCAAACCCTCCAACCCTGGCAACATCCTTGTAAATCTTTTCTGAACCCTTTCAAGTCTCACAACATCCTTCATATAGCAGGGTGACCAGAAATGCACACATTATTCTGAAAGTGGCCTAACCAATGTCCTGTACAGCCGCAACATGACCTCAACTCCTATTCTCAATGCACTGTTCAATAAAGGCAAGCATACCAAATGCCTTCTTCACTGGACTGTCTACCTGCGACTCCACTTACAAGGAACTATGAACCAGTATTTTGATTTCCCCCCAACTTTGTAAGCAGGGGTGTTACATTAGCCATTTTCCAGTCCTTTCTGACCCTCCTTGATTCCAGTGATTCCTGAAAGATCACCAATGCCTCCACAATCTCGTCAGCTATCTTCATCAGAACCCTGGGGTTTTAGTCCATCCAGTCTTGGTGATTATCCACCTTCCCTAGCACCTTCTCCTCAATGATGGCCACACAACTCACCTGTCCCCTGACGCTGCATGGCACAGCAATGAAACAAGGAAGAGAAGGCAGTAGCAAATTAAAGTTACTGTAATTGTCACAGAAGGGCAGAATAATGCAGTGCACAAGCAAGGGAGATGGAAGTAGTGAGGACAGAGCAGTCACTTATCCCTCTCCCCAGAATGCTTTCTGACACTTATTCACTGATTTAGCTTTGAAATCAATGCCAGGGTGAGACTGGCTAAATGTCAGAAAATCTTAGAACCTCAGCATTCTGGGTGAAAATTCATTTTTAATGGTGCAATCAGTACTAATTACTGTCAATCAACCTACCTGGCTGAGAAATGAAACTTTAATTTTACAATGTCTCAACACTGTTAAATTCAGTGTTGGTGATTTTAAGCAAGTGTACTACTTTTCTTATTACTATATTAATTCCATATTTCTTAGCCAATCTTTTCTGTTTTCTTCTATATGATTTAACCCGATATAGAATTTCTGGTTCGGGTTCCACATATTTCAAAAGATTCTTCAATTTGATTGCTGTACCTCCTTCTATTCAGACACGAAAACGCTACTTCTGGTACCGTGTTAGGTCACACAGCAGGCGTGACATTCTGCACTGAGGCCTACAAAAAGTCTGAGTGCAACTGTCAACGTAGTTAACAAGGAGTACCTTACGCCCTGACTTCAAAATCCAGGCCACCTTTTATTCAACCAAGAATTACTGCCTTGTGCAAATTGGCTTTTGCACTTTCTGCATCACTTGAAGGAGGGGCAGTTAAGTGTCAAAGTGAAGTTTACTATTGATAAATGAGGTGATGCATTTCCTTAGAAAAACAGAAACATTACCTGTACCTTAGAAAATGAAACTGAATGGAATAGAATAGATTAGGGATAGCAAAATCATTAAAAATGGCATAGCAGATCAACAATATAAATAAAATATAACAAAGTACAGTAAAAGGAATTATTTCTATGGCTGTAGAATTCAAAAGCAGAGAACAAGTTTATGTAGGCCCTGATCAGGATGCACACAGTATTTTGCATAAGTCCTAATTCCACACAACAGAAAGGACATAGAAGCACTGGAGAAAGTGCAAAAAACCCAAAAAGATTACAAGAGTGATACAGAACTATCAGGAAATATTGAACAGGTTGGAATATTTGTTTACAAAATAAAAAACACTTTGATAAACAGAAGAATTTGAAAATGAATAAGTTGGACAGGATAGCCACGGCAACAATGTTTCCACTTATGGGAAACTTAAACTTGGGAGCCATGAATCCAACAAAACTAATACATAGAGTAGGTAAAGAGACATTTCTCCAGTCAGAGTACTCAGAACAAGAGACTTAAAGCCACAATCAGCTGTTGAGACAAATAGCTTGGATGTTTTCATAAAGAAGCTACAAAAGAGAAGTGTATGTTATGGCAATGAGGTGGATAAAAGTCATTAAAAAGTTTGATCATTCATAATCATATTGAATGGGCTGGCAGGCCTATTACTGTTCCTATGAATAGAAAAAATGCTTAAAGACTGGAATGAGGTAGATAGAATGGGAAGTGATGTGTAGAAACTCTAAAGCAAAAGTAAAGCTGCCAGAGTCCCAGAGGACCACAGAGCTGCTCTTCTGTTAGATGACTGGTGGTGATTTAACACAAGAGTCATGACACCTCAGCCAAGGGGAAAGGTAGAGAAGGAGGGACCTTTATGATTACCTGAGCCTGTAAGGGAATGGAACCCATGCTGTTGGTGTCACTTTGCATCACAAACATCCATCCAATTAAGCTAACTGATTTCCCCACAGGTAGCAACAAAAATAACTGACCCAAAATACCTGTTCTGTGCTGTATGCTTGACAAGTCCTTGGGTGACTTGTGATAACTTGCACTGTAAAGTCAACTTCACTTGGAACCAACATTTGCCTCTCTGCAACAGCAGGCACTATGAATCCATGATTCATATCAGTGCTATATTCTAATCTGCAATTTACTACACCCCCCAGCCACCTTTTAACACAAGCAGCAATATATTGGCATACATTTTATGCTACAGCTACAAACGTCATAACATCTTCCAAAGTAAAAAGCGATGCACTAAAACAAGTGCACAAAAGAAGCAAATAATCACCTGGCAAACAAATTCTGGAATAACCCTGTGGAATGTTGAATTTTTAAATCCAAAACCACGCTCTCCAGTGCAGAGGGCCCTAAAGTTTTCAGCTGTTCGTGGAACCTTATTTGATAGCAGTTCCATGGTAATTCGTCCCAAGCTCTCCTCATTGGCTGATACATCAAAATAAACAACAGGGTTACTGCTATTTGACAGAGCTACAACTTGGAATTCCTCAGATTTCTGGAGTTGCGAAAGTGAATCTCGACATTCTTCAAACTTCTTTTTGTAGGCAGCAGCCAATTCTGGAGTTTTGAATCGTACTGCAAGTTGCTCAATTTTTGCTTCGCCATCTGAAAAAATACAAATAGGAATATGCAATTTATACTTTTCTAACAACTCAGCAAACAATTACAAAACAGTTTTTCATGACTTTTCCACCGACGTCCGAACGATGTAAAGATTATGCAGAGTACAAGACATTTTTCACTCAGTAGCAATCACAACTGACCTTTCCCCCCGCCGACATAAACTGTACACAATATAATGCAGGTCCAAATCTTACCAGTGTAGTCAGCTGCAGTCCAAACAAAGGCATTGTTCGATGTATTCATTTGTTTGAGTTCCATTTCCTCAGTAATAACATGATTCGCACAGACCTTAAGAACCTGTTCTCGCCTCATCAGAATACGGTAACATCGCTTTTGGGAGTGATACAGAATTTTAAGATCTCCAACTCCACGTTCTTTCCATTGAGAGATATCACGGTCCCAACGATACAGCTTACATCTTTCTTTAAAGATGATTTCCTCATCCTCTTCGCCTGATTTTGTCTCAACCTAGTGACATTAATTGCATTTGTTCATATTACAGAATTAACATTTGAACTTCAACAGCAGTCAACTTTTATAAGATTTCTATACTTCAAAACAAGTATACATTGGCCAGTACCGCATCACAATATTAGCTACCAAACTAAATTCTAGGCAACAAAGATCAAACTACTTAAAGATTAGATGGATATAAAAGATAATTAGACAATCAAGTTTGAAATTACAGTCAAAAAGGCTTCTGTATATTTGTACAAATTGTTGGACAGTAAATTTACCTCAGGTAAAGAAACTATTGGCTCAAAGTGGATGTCATTGCTAGGTACCACATCAGTGCCATCATCTTCATCATATGGAGTTCTGGGCACCATCGAAGTAAACACAGCAGTTCCTGCATTTGCCCATGTGAAATTGGCTTCTGTTTTTTAAAAACATGTCACATTTTTCAGTATTAGAAAGAAAACAGCATTGGTTTATCACTCCCAGCAGCTCACTGGGAATTTTTGCAGATTTTAAAAGCACATTGTCAAAAATTACTAAAAAGAATATTTTTAAACATAAAACACAAAAAAGCCATTAACAAGATGAAGTACGATGAAACTCAGCATATATGTAGCAGTACAAATTGTCAAGAAAACATCCAGACTGTGAACAGCTATTCATTTTTTAAAGGCTAAATTCCATTTAAACGTTTGTTACTGAATTGAAAAATAGGAGAACTATGTAAAAAAACTTTATTTAAAAAGATATATAATTTGCTTTCATTATTCGTCAAGAAACCTGAAAACTGTTGACATTTGTAAGTTAAGTTAAATGGTTCAGAAACTGGTTTTATTCAGTAAAAAAATTCACTTTGTTCATTCTAAATAAAGTAAATATTTCAGTCAACAATCAACTTGAGAAGGATACGTTTATGTAGACAAGACCAAGGATTTACAAGTCAATAGGCTCCAGTGGCATTAATTTCAAATTGAAGTGATTAAAAATGTTTTGTCTACAATTTAAATTTTCTGTTTTCACACTTTACTCTTGCAGCTCACTCAGGTAGTAGCAGCTAGTAGACAACAATCTGATAGCTTCATGGTTTCTTCTACAATAAATACTATTATTTCTAAATTTTGAAGTTACATTTCAAACTGCTATTATGGGACTTATGTTTTGTTATTGGGGAGCACACCACAGATGAGCAAATATATAGACTGCACACAAGCATAGCAGCACCAATGCAGCAAAATTTAAAAGAAGAACAAAACTTCTGGAAATATTCAATAGGTCATGAAGTATTGGTAAAGAGAAACAGGCTGATCACAGTTCTATTTCTAGAATTTATTATTTTTTTCCATGCAATCTGTGGCAAGCCAATTGATCAACCCATTATACTACAGAGGTCATTAATAACTTACTCTCACAATGGCTAAAAACAATCAATAAGGGCCAGATCAGCAAGGCACAGCTCAACTCAAGACAACAAGAGACAGAGAAGCAGGACTCTCTGCTTAAAAAGGGGAAATTGTAGCAACAGTCCAAGTTGTGCTCTAGTACCTCCTAAAACTCAGGTACAGAACAGGATAGCCCACCCAGCAGAGAATTGATTTGGCATGACTGACTGATTATCTGGTTAACAACTGTCAGGAAGTTAAACTATATCACAAAGAGAAATTTATTTTTTTGAAAACCCAATGTTGGACCTTGTGCATCCTTGATGGACAAAGTTTAAATCCAAAAATACATTGTACGTTCATAGTCATCAAGCAACAAGTCAGATGCTACCTTTTGGTGGAAAGGCATATCCTTCTGTACTCTGAGCAGCCAAATCTGCAAAAGAAACTGTTTTCACGTCACCGAATCCAAATATGCCGTTCACTGGAAGATAGAAAACATTGTATAAGAGAACAGAAATCCATTAGAAGTGCTTCATAATCTGGATTAAAAACAAAACAGGCATTTTTTTCATGAGGTTTGCCATTAAACAATGTCAAGAGTAATAACAGTCTCAAAGAGGCATGATATTTCACTGTAAATTTGGACAACTTAAATCATGTATTTTTTTGAAATTATTTAAAGGCGTATGGACGTGATTTCATATATAGAGCAACTTGCAAGTGAATCCACTTAAAATTAGTTCTTAAAATAGGTGCCATAGTCACCTTCAGAACAACAATATTAATCAATTCCATTATTCCTCTGTAGGATGTGATGAACTATATTTTAATGTGGACCTTTGTTTGAATCTCGTTCAAGATGCTAAGGAAATAAACGTTTTTCTCTGCTTACTTTAGTCGGAGACTTTTCGTAATTATAATGGCAATTTTAAAATCAGTGCTATATATAAATAGGTAAAATAGGTAAGAGTGGACATGGACCACTGGAAAAATGAGACTGGGAGAAGTAGTCATAGGGAAGAAAGAAACGGCAGAAGAAATAAATAGGTACTCCATGGTGGGAGACATCAGCAGCATAACAAAACTTCAAGACAGTAACTTCAAGAGAGCTGGGGCAGAGGTGAGTGTACCACCCATCACTAAGGTGGTGCTGGGGACGTTGGAAGGTCTAAAAGGTGGAGAAGTCACCCAGACCAGATGGACCACATTCTCCGGTTCTGAAGGAAACAGCGGAGGAGATTCTGAAAGCATTAGTGGTGATCTTTCAGGAAATCGCTGGAGTCAAGGTGGGTGCCAATGGAAAATGGCTAATGTAACACCCCTGTGTTTAAGAAGGGAGGGAGACAGAAGACAGGTAATTATAGGCCAATTAGCCTGACCTCAGTCATTGATAAGACAACTATTAAGGATGAGAATGAGGCAAACTTGAAACTGCATGGTAAAATAGGGCTGTCTTAGCGTGACTTCGTCACAGGGAGGTCATGCCTGACAAATCTTTTAGAATTCTTTGAGGAGGTAATGAGCAGCTTAGACAAAGGACAGCCAGTGAATGCTGTTTATTTGAATTTCCAGAAGGCCTCTGACAAGGTGCTGCACAAGAAGCTGCTAAATAAGAGCCCCTGGTGTTAGTGGCAAGGATAGACGATTGGTGACTGAAGGCAGAGAGTGGGGATAAAGGGGTCTTTTTCAGGACGGCAGCTGGTGACTAACAGACTTCAGTAAGGGTCAGTGTTGGGACCACAACTATTCACGTGATTCATTAATGATCTGGACGGAGGAACTGAGGGCATTGTTGTTAAGTTTATAGATGACACAAAGATGGGTGGAGGGATAAGTAGTGTTGAGGAGGTGGGGAGGCAGCAGAAGAACTTGGACAGGCTAGGAATGTGGGCAAAGAAATGGCTGATGAAATATCAGGTGGGAAAGTGAGGGGCTATGCACTTTGGTAGAAAGAAGAGGGATAGATTGTTTACTAAATGGGAAAATGCTTCAAAAATCTGAAGCGCAGAGAGAGAGGGTGGTTTGTGTGTGGAATGAACTTCCTGATGAAGTGGTGGATGTATGTACAATTACAACGTTTAAAAGACATATCCATGCAAATATGAATAGGAAAGGTTTGGAGGGATATGGGCCAGGAGCAGGCAGGTGGGACTAGTTTAGTTTGGGATTAGTTTGGCATGGACCAAAGGGTCTGTTTCTGTGCTGTACAACTCTGATTCTATGACTCGGCAGTCCTTGTGCAGGATTCTCTTAAGGTTAACATGCAGGTTCAGTTGGCAGTTAGGCAGGCACGTGCATTGTTAGCAGTCGTCTTGACACTGCTAGAATACAAGAGCAGGAATGTACATCTGACACTGTATAAGGCTCTGATCAGACCACATTTGGAATATTGTGAACAGTTTTGGGCCCCCTAAGGATGAATGTACTAGCCTTGCTATATATTTGACAAAAGTGCTGTGCACAGCAAAAGGAATTGAAAGACGCTGTTCAATAAAATGAATGCAACATTACCTGTTCAATAACGTTTGATTTGTATTTTTTTTTAAACAAAACCGTAGAAGATTGAATATGCAACATCTCAGTCCCTGACAGCCACTTGAAAATTTCAAAAGTTGTGATGATATAGGAATTGCAATGTTTGTGAAATTTCTGAGCTGGCTTCAATCCAAGCATATTGACATTTAAACTGTAACTGGTACACTATATGCACTCTGAAACAAATGTACAATTATAGCAAGGCCTCTCCTACTTTTATGCTCTATGTCCCTTGCAAAAGGTCAACATCCGTTTGCATCCGGAATTAGTTGCTGCACTTGCATGCTAGGAGTGACCAAACAGTTCTTGAACGAGTGCAACTCCAACACCACAAGAAGCTTAACTCCATCCAAAGCCAAACAGCCCATTTGATTGGCATCAGATCCAAAGATGGGTTTTAACTGTAATCAATGTCCTTTAGGGAAGGAAATCTGCTACGCTTGGACCTCCAGGCCCACATTAATGTGGACAGGTGTGAGACTTGGTAGGAAGAGAGAGAGAATAATGTGACAGTGCAAGAGACAGTGAGAGAAAGGAGGAAGTGTGTGTAAAGGCGAGGCAGAATGCAAGAGCAAGACAGAGTGTGAAATGAGCAAGCGTAAATTCTGAGAATTGAGTTGAGCTGTCAAAACCCTGCATGAAAAACTATCATACAGAAGCTAGCACAGGAGGAACACCCAAGCTTGTCCCCAGTTTATGCATGAAATTCTGCGACATCAGTTCAGGACGTAAGCCAGAGGTCAGTGTCAGTTAAACCCAACACCTTAGATTGGCACCAGTTCCTTCACCATTCCTCAGTGGTGAGAACTTGGGACTTAATTGGTCTCTCACTGTAACAAGATTTTATTATGGCCACTTTTGTTATTTGCTAATTTTTTTAAATTTTTAACTCACTTGGGCTTGTGTTCAAAAAATCTGAAAAGGGCCTTAAACCCTTTATTAAAAACAAGCTTCACAAATTCCTTTGAAGAAGTTATCCATCCCCAAATGTCCAACACATACTGCAATCTTTTGAATTTAGGAATGACTCCAAGTTACGATGCTCAACTGGTTGAATTTTCATAACTATTTCACCTTTCATTCCTGTCCTGGTGCCTTCCTTTTCAAAAATCTGAAGAATCATTGTACTTTTACCAACATTATCCCCAATGGGAATATCTCCACAAATATTCTTGCTAACACGCATCCCCTTTTAGTACCTTCAGTAGTAGAATCAGGCTCCATTTCATTTTTAGTTGTTAAATCAATGGGCCTGCCATCATCTGCAGAGAATTCCTTACGTTCAAATTGTGTTGTAGAGTTAGCTTCAGCCTCTGAAACATTAACCAGTGCAGTAGTCGCTGGTTCATTCAATCGGATTGCAGAATCTATACAAGTGGAGCTGCTGATGATTTCTTCTTGCGCTATCTGTAACAAAAACAAATTGCCACATCCCAGTTAACTGCAATAAAAACAAATGGTCCAAAAATGACATATGTTAAAATGAACTAAATGCCCTTTTATCTAATCAACCACTTACCCAACTTCCATTTGATAATAGTAATATATCGATTTAGAGACAGTAAGAGTATTTGTTTTAGATCGAACAAGAGCATGCTAATCCATTTTAAAATTAAATAGCATAAAAGTAAATAGCAACTAATAAAGCCCCGGTGCAAAATGAAACCCAACTCCAGGAGTAGCAAGTTACATCACTTGCTAATTTCCAATCAGCAAATATTTAAGGCATTAGAATGGTGAGCTTTTATTTTGCTTCATGGTAAGTATCAATGTCCACTTTCAAAGGAGGAACAATTTTTGTGACAAATTGGGGCAATACCAGAATATTCTCATTAGGAAGAGTGATTGTGTTGCAAAAATAGTGCGCTGGATGAAGGACATTACCTGTATCTTTGACTCTACTGGTTATATAAAGATATTTTTAAATCTTACCTGTGATTCCTTGATTTTGCGAACTTCAATTTCAAAGTCATCATCTTCCTTCTCTCCTTCAGTATCACTGCTTAAACCACAAAAAAATGTGGAAGGAAGCAACAACTTTTCAGCCTTCAACTTCTCTTTAGGGGTCGGCACCTTCTCCCACACAAGAATACAGTCTTTGTCACCATCTTCCACTAGATTGTCCCCACTGGAATCTACTATGAAAAGTATAAGGTTATAAAAAGGATACTAGGAAGAAGAAAAGTTGCCCAAAAGCTTTAAAAAAAGGTTTCAGCACCAGGTGCAGCTCAATAACAACCGAACTGTCAGTCTCCTGTTCCTGCTGGGAACTAGTTATCCCAAAGGACTAATAGCGGTCTTGCTTGGGATGCCACAAAAACGTGAATTCCATAATATTGCAATATTATTCACACATTAACTTATCCAATCAATCCTTCAAGCACAGAAATGATTGCCGACATTCATCAAAGCAATTTGAAAAGTCAGGAAACAAGACACTTCAGGTTTGTACCAATAAGCACAAACTACATGGCAGCCATACTTAAAATGCATTGGTAAAGTTTGGAATGAACTATCCAGAAGGATGAGTGGTGTTATGCTAGAAGGAATAGAAGTGACAAAACTAGTCTCGAATACTTTCACGGATTACTTTGATATGTTTGGAAGAGTTAAATTATAGTACGGAGTATGGTTCCCATGCAATTTAGTTTGTAGTTTTAAAACAAAGAACAATACAGTACAGCAACAGACCCTTCAGCCCTCCAAGCCTGCGCTGACACATTTTGCCTTTCCTTACTAAAACGGTCTTCCAGGATGCATATCTCTCTATTCCCTGCCTATTCATGTATTTGTCCAGGTACTTTTCGAATGCTGCTATTGTGTCTGCATCTAACTCCTCTGGCAATGGTTTCCAGGCACTCTCCACCATTTGTGTGAAAAACTTGCCTTGCGCATGTCTTTTAAACTTCACCTTCCTCACAACTTGAACCTATGTCCCCTATTAATTCCACCCTGGGAAAATGCCTCGTACTTTCCACTCTATCCATGCCATTTTGCTATTAGGTTGCCCCTCAACCTCCTGCATTACAAACTCAGTCTATCCAGGGATAGTAAGAACCGCCGATGCTGGAGTCGGAGATAACACAGTGTGGAGAAGAAGGTTCTGAAGAAGGGTCCCGACCTGAAATGTCAGCTTTCCTGCTCTCTGATGCTGCCTGGCCTGCTGTGTTCCTCCACTCCACACTGCGTTATCTCAGTCTATCCAGCCTTTCTTCACAGCTAAAATCCACCATACCAGGCAACATCCTAGTAAACCTTTTCTGTACCCTCTCCAAAGCATCCATATCCTTCTGGTAGTGTGGTGACCGGAACTATATGCAATATTCCAAATGTGGCCTAATTAAAGTTCATCATAGAATCCCTACAGTGTGGAAACAGGCCCTTTGGCCCATCAAGTCCACACCGAACCTCCAAGCATCCCACCCAGACCCATCCCCCTATAACCCACCTAATCTACACATCCCTGAACACTACGGGCAATTTAGCATGGCCAACCCACCTAACCTGCACATCTTTGGACTGTGGGAGGAAACCGGAGCACCTGGAGGAAACCCACGCACACACGGGGAGAATGTGCAAACTCCACACAGACAGTCGCCCGAGGCTGGGATCGAACCCGGGTCCCTGGCACTGTGAGGCAGCAGTGCTAACCACTGTACTGCCCCCTCTGGGACCTCACCTGTGGCCAAACAGGATACAAAGATGTTGATCAATGCTCCAGCAATTTGTTCTCTTGCCTCCCTCAATATTCTGGAATAGATCCCATCAGGACCCAGGGCCTTATCTACCTTAATACTTTTTGAGACACATTTAAAACTTTTTAATAGCAACTTGGCTTTGAAATTCGACACTCCCTTCCCGGAGACAATCCCCCACCAATTTCTTCACTTTGCTGAATACCAACACAGTATTCATTAGGACCTCACCTACCTCTTCGGGCTCCACACATAGATTCCCTCCTATGTCCTTGAGTGGGTCAACACTTTCCCTGGCTATCCTCTTGCTTTTTATTTCTGTACAAATAGCTTTGGGATTCTCCTTAATCCTGTTTGCTAACAACTTTGCATAACCCCTTTTAGCCCTTCTAAATCCTTGTTTAAGTTCTTTCCTTGTATACTTCAAGGGCTTCATCAGTTCCCTTCCTCCTGGATCTTACGTTTGCTTCCTTTTCCTTTCTCACCAAGGTCATAACATTCCTGTCATCCAAGATTCACGTAACTTGCCATACCTATCCTTCATTCTCGCTGGAATATGCTGCTCCAGAACTCTTATCAATTGACATTTGAATTACTCCCACATCTGATGGGGATTTACCCTTAAACAACCGCCTCGAATCAAAATTCTCCAGTTCCTGCATAATTATTGTTGTAATTCGCCTTCCCCCAATCTAACCCCTTCACCTGGTACTTCTCAGTAAGATGAAGGTTTCTGCCTTCATCACCAAACAGGCAGCAAACTGCACTGTAGCAGTTCGGAGGTTTGTTCGGATGACCGATGGAGGGACTGTCTTATGAGCAAAGATTGGGACTTTACTCACTGGAGTTTAGAAGAACGAGAGATGATCTCAATAAAACTTATAGGACTCTTATGGGGCTGTTATCCCTATCCATGAGTATCTTAAAACTCACGGTATTATGGTCACTACTCCTGAAATGCTCCCCTACTGAAACTTCACTCACCTGGCCAGGCTCATTTTCCAAAACCAGGTCCAGTATAACCCCTTCCCTATTTGGGCTGTTTACATATTGTGTCTAGAAATCCTCCTGAATGGTCCTTACAACTTCTGACCCATTCAAGCCCCTGGCACGAAGTGAGTCCCAGTCAACATAAGGGAAGTGAAAACCACCCACCACAACAACCCTGCTTTACTGTTTACATCTTTCCAAAATCTGCCTACATATT
Organism: Rhincodon typus; assembly: GCF_021869965.1. Taxonomy (NCBI): domain Eukaryota; kingdom Metazoa; phylum Chordata; class Chondrichthyes; order Orectolobiformes; family Rhincodontidae; genus Rhincodon; species Rhincodon typus. The sequence goes on from NC_063337.1 coordinate 45,546,453, forward strand.
CTCTCCTCTATCTGCTGTTCGGAAGCCTGTAGTATACCCCCAGCATTGTGATTTCACCCTTCCTATTGCCTCGCTGCACAAGTCCTCTGACGTATCCTCCCTCAATACAGCTGTGAGATACTCCTTTCAGAGTATACATCGCCCCCACCCTTTTTATCACACCTGAAACACCTAAAACCTGGGATATTCAGCTGCCAGTCCTGTCCTCTTTCAGCCAAGACTCTGTAATCACAATAATGTCATCATTCCAAATACTCAAAGCTCTAAGTTCATCAACTTTGCCTATTGTACTTCTTGCATTCTTACACATGCCATACAGACCACCTCCCCTGCTCTTCTCAGCAGCATTTGCCTGCCTGTTCTCGTTCTTAGTAGTGTTTGACTTGGTTTCTGCCTCTCCCTCAATTTCTGCAACTACTCCTCTGGTTCCCATTTGGTTTACTAATACCAGATAAACAATTGTTAAGTAAAATATGGGGTACAATGGTGGGAAGGAGAGAACATAAATGCACTAATCATTCAGTTGGGAGCACAGTGAAAAAGTACAGACTGGAAACTACTTTGGATAAATTCCAGCCCCTTGAATGAAACAAAATGGAAAAAAAACTTCATTATCCCTTCATGTAATGTTTATCTCTGTTATGCACAATTTTGAAACATATATCCTTTCTTCAAAATGGAATGGTCATATCACATGCAATGCTATATCTACTTGCACTTTTGATCCTGATTACAAAGTAGTCTTCAATCTATTTCAGGCGACAGGTCTCTTCTATAAAAGTTATAATTAGCAGCTGTTATGCAGCTTTGGACAATTTCAGATATACGAAAACCAGATGATCCATTTATGAACACGCCAAAGATTAAAGATCAATGGAGCCACCAACTTGCAGTCATCCACAAATCATGCAATTCAATTTGTAGGTACCAAAAACTTCTGGACAACTTCAAAATTTTAAACCTTTTAATATGCATACCTGTTGCACAGGACTTGTGCTCTCTTTGTTCATCTGGATACAGCTTCACATCAGTAAGTTGCAAGGATGTACCTTGATTTGGAAAATAATGGATGTTAAAAGAATTTGACACGAAATTACAATAAAATCCTCTATATGTAACAGTTTCTATTTCAGAGTCTTGCTGCCATGATTTACATTGTATCCAGATTATCAAGAAAGTGTACCAATATTTCACCAAGTGTTTTTTTAAAATCAGTTTCTCACATCTTGTCTTAAATAATCACAATTAAAGTGAAATTATTTTGGTTTCAAAATTAATACTTAGATTGAAAATGTACCTGCATCAGAGAAGTCTTCTAGTTCATTAGAATGTAACTGTTCCTTTGGGTCACCTGGATCAAAACATTTAACAGTTCTGAAGATGTCACTGAGTATAACAAGACTCCGAAATTAAACCGCCAAAAGATTAAATTTGCAAAGATTGTCTCTACAATTTAAAATCTGTACCTGTTTTAGGTGCTTTCAGTTTCTCTTGTTTATCTTGATACAATCTTCCACAGAGTTCCCTAACAGCAGTTTCATAGTCTTCATCTTAAACAGAAATTTTAATTTGACATTTGTTATTAAGGATTCAAGTACAAAAACAGCTTGCTAGCTAGATTAGTATTTGTGATTTTACTGTTAAATTTTGTTCTGTCCCTCAAAATTTCAACCACAATTCCACAGATCAGAATACAATGATGTGATTGGTAAGACCATTAATGGATACATAAATAAACCAAATAATTTAATTCTCTGTTGCGTGGGGAACTACAAGGCAAATAGCATGTGACACGCTCGGAGTGAGAATCACAGAAGCATTAAAAAACCAAGGCACAGAAAGTGGCCATTCAATTCATTGTGTGTTGTCAGCTGAAAAATAAGGGAAAAACTGAGCTGCCCTTTCTAATTCCAAATCCAACACAGTATTGCAAGCATTGTGGATCATTGCAGTTCTAATGCAGATCCTGGTACTTCTCAGTAAGATGAAGGTTTCTGCCTTCATCACCAAACAGGCAGCAAACTGCACTGTAGCAGTTTGGAGGTTTGTTCGGATGACCGATGGAGGGACTGTCTTACGAGCAAAGATTGGGACTTTACTCACTGGAGTTTAGAAGAATGAGAGATGATCTCAATAAAACTTATAGGACTCTTATGGGGCTTGACAGGGTAAATGCCAAGAGGATGTTTTCCCTCATGGGACAATCAAGGACCAGAGGGGCAGAGTCTCGATAAAGGGGCATCAATTTAAGACAGGAGGAGATATCTCTTTTCTTAGGAAGTTGAGTGTCTTTGGAACTCCTTGTCACAGTCAGCAATACAGACAGAGTCCTTTAGTGTACTTAAGGCTGGGATAGATTCTTGATAAGTAGGGCAAATCAAGGGTTATGGGGAAAAGGCAGGAAATTGGATGAGGAATGTTGGATCAGGCGTGATCCTAATTAATGGTGGAGCAGACCTGAGGGGCTGAATAACCTACCCCTGTTCCTTTTCTTTATTGTTCTTATGGAATTCCAGTGAGCCACTACCCTCAGAATAGACTTTTAAATCATGTCCCATTTAACCCTTCTATAAATCACAATATATGCGCTCCCTGGTAATTCACCTCTCCACAAGGACTTTCTACCCTATGCCCTTCAATTTTATGCACCTCAATTACATCACCTCTCAGCATCCTCTGTTCTAAGGAAAACAACCCTAGCCTGTCCGATCTTTCCTCATAGTTGCAATTTTGAAGCCCTGGTAACATTCTCCTAAATCATCTATGTACTCTCTCCACTGCAATTATATCCTTTTTTTGAAATGCAGTGGCTAAAACTATACACAGAATTCTAGCTGTTGTCTAACCTCTATTATATACAATTCTGGCATTATATTCTTGCTTTTGTATTCTATATCTCATCCAAGAAAGAAAGGCATTACATATGCTTTCTTTGCCATTTGACTTATCTGCTCAGGGACCTGAGGACCCGCAAGATCTGTCACAACTCCTTCACTTGTCAACACCCTCTTTTTGTATCGTATTCCATAGCTTTGTTTGTCCTCCCCAAATGCATTATCTCCCAAATCTCTGGATTGACTTCCATTTGCCAACTTGATGAAACCATTGATATCATTCTGGAGTTGACAGTTATCTTACTATCAATGGCATGGCAAAGTCTTGTCACCTGCAAATTTCCCAATCATGCCTCCTGCACTTAAGTCCAAATCATTAATATACACAAACAGGACACAACACTGGAATGCTGGTTGAAACGGCTTTCTATTTGCAAAAATCACTCATTGGATCAGTGACAGGAAACAAAGGCCAATTTCAGATCGAATTCTTCACTTTGTCTAGCAGCCCTTGCACTCTTTATAAACAATGGTACAATATTTGTAAACCTCTCAGTTCCCCGATATCTCACCTGTATCTACTGAGCATTGGAAAGTGTTCTCAGACTGCTATTCCCTCCCTGGATTTCCTGAACAGCCTAAGATTCAATCTATCCAGCTTCGTTAATTTATCCATCTTCAAAGAGGTCAGCTTTCCAGCACTTCCTTTCACATTAATTGTACCTAATATTTCACACTTCTCTTTAACTGGAATGTCTCCACCTTCCTACTACTTGAGAACACAGATGCAAAGTACTCATTATAAACCCAGTCGACATCTTTCACTTCCACACAGAAATAACCCTGTACAGCTCTTCTGGGTTCTACCCTTTCCTTAGTTAGCCACCTTGTATCTTTGAGTTTTCCTTGATTGTATGTGCCAATATTTTCTTCATATCCTCATTTTATATTTTCAATTTTTTTTAATTCACTCCTGCATTTTCTATATTCCTCCAGACTCGTAATAGTTATAGAGTGACTGACTGAAACATACTTGTTCTGCTTCATCTCACTGTGAACACTTTGGATAACCAGGGTGGTACTGCCAACTCCAGAGCGCACTCTGTGTTGATGTGCCTACACAATAGATTATTGCTTTTGAATGCCTCACAGTCATTTCTGACTTTTCTTCAAGTAGCTGTATCCAGTCTACTTTGGCCAGGATCATCTCAGTTTTAACAGGTCAGATTTTGCAAGGTGTTGCATTCCCGCCCTTTCTTTTTTTAAGAAAAAGGAAAGGAGGGAGCTCCGCTCTCCAGCTACCACGTGACAGCAAGTTTCTTCAGCTAGTGCAGGAATTGTCACACATCATCTCTAGGTCACTGATAGGGCCCACAATTTCCCACATATTCCAAGTTGTCCTGTCGCATCTTAATTTAAACAGAAGAGATTGAAAGAACTGATCATTTATTAGTTTGTACTAGTTGGGGTCCCCCAACTAGTTTTAAGGGGCCGTTTTAAGGAAAAAAACCTAATTGGTTCATTCTAAATAATCTTACGACTCGCAGTGCTAACCTTCCTTAAATTTCAGATACATAAATAAACTGCATGAAACACCAGTCAGTAACTTACCATCCTCATCGTCATCACTAAAATAACCAGGTTTGTTCTTGTAGCAGAAGAATGTTTGGGGAAGGTGTAGCTGCTTAGCAAGAGCTGCTTGTTCGGGTGTGGGTGTCAATACAAAAACAATCTGTACCTCTTCATCGCCAACTATAAAATAATCAATTGAGTAAATAGGCTTCTGCAAGCATAAGATATTTATGACAATGAGACTGCATCAAAAAGCATGAACTTTAATTTATATTGCAGAAGCCTCAACCTTCCACTTAAACCAATATATTCATCCATGTTCACTCACCTCAGCTTGTCTTAAAATAATTTCTGCACAGTTACTTTTTAATTCTACAACAACTGATTTAATCTCTTGCATTTATCAATAGAAGACTGTGCACGACATCTACAAATAGGATGAGTTTATCCAGAAGCAAACCATAATGGGAGTACTGAACTGCAAATGCAAAACAAAATTGAATTTAACGATTCAGAACATTAACTTAAACATAGGGTATAATGAGGTTATAACCAAATATTAGACAAAATCTTGAATTTATATAGCACCTTTAAAATCAAAAATCATTCCAAGCACTTTAGAGCTAAATTGGATTACATACAAGTTAGGACAGGTAAGCAAAGATATGGTTGAGTAGGTTGGTATAAAAGTCATTTCAAAAATGATAGCAATATGTAGGGGAGTGGGAAACGGGGCAGAAATAAAGGCAGAATAAACAAATGAAAGGAAGACAGCATGCTAAAATGTGGCCTGAAGTGATAGGATAAGACATGAGCAGATTAAGATACACATTAAAAATTAGTTCATTGCAAGTATGTGGTATGTTGGGATCCAGTGATGTGCAAGTCTGAGTAAGGTGAGGCATATTGTACCCTCTGCACAAATTCAGACACTGCACTTGATGAAAAACAACATGGGAACAAAGCGAGAAACTAAAGTGAAATCTATGAATTAAGACTTTGGCTTGGGTGAGAATGAAGCTAGCATTGGATAACATTCCTAAGATTGAAGAAAATGAGCCGATGAGAGGAAGGGGGAGAAACTTGAGTGACAGGAGACAAGCCAAGGACACAGTGGTCTTTGAAACTGCTCCATAGATGACATTAATATTGGAGACCAAGTCCACTAAGTTTCTTGCATGGGCTTTCAGAAGAGTCAGAGAAAAGAAAGATATTATTTGTTGAAATGCCAAAATGGAGATTGCTTCTACCATCCAGGATAATACAGGTGATTTTGCCTGGAAAGGTTATAATGAGTTGACATTACTTTGAGAGATAAAACAATGGGAGAGGGAAGAATGGGAGGTGGAGAGATTAAAATCACAAGCGATCAAGTCATAGGTATGTTAGCATTCATCTCCTTTAGGCTTCAGTGCAAATGCAGAAAGTGTTCTAGGAAAGCAGCTTATACTCCAATTTAAATTTTGTACCAGTTTGATTTACAGACATAAAACTGACCCGATCCACAGCACATTTCCATAACCAAACACCACTTGTTAATGTTTTGAAGTAGAATGAAAATTAAAAGCTGTTCGCGCTTTGGCTCAGTTCTCCAGTCTCACGCCAAAGTTAGTGTTGTAAGATAATGGCTTACTTAAACATCAATTTAATAGTTAAATAGCTTTGAAACAAACAATGTTATTTTGCTTGGTCACATGTCAGTAATGGTTCGTAGAAGGGAGAGTAGTATCATTTTGCTCCTGCAGGTTTTTCCAACAAAGTGACCATTAACTCCAAAACAATCTAAGACTAAAAACGTAATTTAAATAAACATATCAACTATAGTTTTCAAGCACAGTTTTCAAACCACTAAAAGTTACTCAACCAGATGCAATTCGTTTACTCCTAACAAACCATATGAACACTATGCTATATAGAACATAGGCAAAATAATGACTCCCCACTTCACATGGTTAAAACTGGCTGTGGATTTATCAGCCACGGCAGTTACTAATAAGAGTCAAAAAACAAGGTCCAGTCTTGATCCTTAATATTGGCTGAATTCAAAAAGAGAATTACAGATGCTGTAAATCAAACAAACAAAAGTTGCTGGAAAAATTCAGCAGGTCTAGCAGCATCTATGGAGAAAAAGCAGAAATAAAATTAATGTTTCAGGTCCTGTGACCCTTCTTCAGACTGTTAAGTTTTTTCCAGCAATTTCCGTTTTTGTTTCAATTTTAGTTTATTTGTGTAAACCATAAAAAGGTAAAACAAGCACTAAGTATTTTTTCAATACTGGAGCTATATTAGTTGTTAAGTTAAAATTGATCTGATATTTAGAATCAGATTAAAGATATTTGAATGGTTTAACTATGCAATGATTATTATTTCAGGCCTCATTATTACTACCAGAGCCTATCTCAGAAGGGTAAGGTTTCTCAAAGGTTTGAGCTAGTATGTAGTATCAATACAAATCGTGTTTGTCAATAATAAAATGACCATTAAATCAAAAAGACATTTAAACCTATTACACAAATAAGTAACATGGTGTATGAATTTGTGCACTGGTGTGATGTCAGGTACTTCAGGCTATACATTTCAAAGACTGGTGAATCATTTCATACAGGTCCCTTCAGCTATTTGCCACAAAGTATGACCATCTAACCAAACCATGCTTGCAAAACACACACTGGTGTTCAAATTTGATTCTGCAATTGGACAATATTTGCTGGATAGCCACGTGTATGAAGCTGACAGCCATTTAGACACATGGCCCTTTTCTGTTGGACAGAAACAACATATACACAACACTGTGCCTGTTTCAACTAAAAATAGACAACAGCCATTCACTGACTAAGGGCAATGCTCTGGTCAACTAGCCTGTTTTAACTATTAATAAAGTCTGGCTCTTGATTGACAATCATCATTCTCCATGGCAATGCAAGTAGAGTTCATTTGACAATTAACTAGTACCTCTGCTCTCATGTTGTATAAATGTTGATTTTTTTCCCTTAAATTTATATTCTTATGAAATGACCCGAGTGAGCGATGAAAACCTTTGACAAAGGGTGCCTTTTTTCAGCAATACTCAAGAACTTAAACTATTGATTTAAAACTGCTAACAGATTATTAAACATCTCAAATACTTTATTCTACGGGGTGTACGTTATAGCCCAAAGAGTGCAAGAAAATGGAGCAAATTTTGGAAAAGAATAAGTAAATCATGATAATGGAAGGCTACTGTAGACTAGCAAACAATGTAGAACAGGTAATAAATTCCTGTAATGCGCACAGGAAAACTTTCTTGGTCACTACATTTCCAGTGCAACAAGAGAAATGTGTCAGTGTACAGCATTTCGAAAACAGTGACCATAACAGCAATACATTAATTGTGACTTAGTAGTGGCACTTGTGGCTCCAAATTAGAAGGTTCTGGGATTCAAGTGTCACTGCAAAGCACTGAGCATGAAATTTAGACCGACTTCAGTGTAGTACTGAAGTAAAATCATCAAAAGCAAAAAACAATATTAACATAGGTAACTGCAACAAAGCCAATCAATATTTCCTTCCCAGGGCTTTAAAAGGGAATTGATTCAACACTGGATACTTTAGGAACTTGCTCTCTAAAGTACCTTTGTGTACAACCTGGAAGGACTACAGCAATTCAAGAAGGTAGTTCATCACCAACATCCTCAAGGGCTGTTAGAGATAAGCAATAATTGCTGGCTTGTTAGTGTTGCTCAAATCACATGAACACACAAAGTCACATCTTCCAAAGCATTCCTTAGACTTAAATTGGAGAATTGTAAACTTGACTTAATTTTTAAAGAAGGTGTGAAGAAACCAGCAAATTATTAACAATAAAAATAGGCAATGCTAGAAGAACTAAGAAGCAAGAAACAGAATTGGAGTTAATATTTCAGGTCAATAACCTTTCATCTAGATGTGGAAGTCAGGAATGTAATAGGTTTTAAGTAAATTAATCTGAAGAGCCGGATTGCGCAGTGGTAGCTGAAAATGTCAGCTGGCTTATTGTGAATATTAATCATATCTATTTCTGGCATAGGCTCTCAGAGGATTTGAGGGAGTAAAGGGTTGGGGGCAGGCCATGAGAAGGTACTGGTAATAACGAATGTAACTCCTTTATTCAAAAGGGAGACAAAGTAGGAAGCTACAGCCAATTAGCTGTAGTGAGCAAATATGCTGTTATTCCTTCACTGTTCCAGAATCATTGCAGCTCTGAGAAGAATGAAGACTGCTGTAGTTCAAGACAACACGTGCCACCACCTGTTCAAGAGCAATTTGGGCTAACAGTAAGTGTATACAAACCATCATTTCTTTGGATAATAACTGAACTGGACTTGGAAATGGAGAAAAATTAGTTTGCAGATGACAAAACTTGGAAGAATAAGGTGGTGGTCAAGAGACTGGTCAAGCCAAATGTGTCTTAATGTATTTTTGGAGGAAGAATAATGACAGTAGTGACGACACGAACTAAACTACATCATTTCAAACAGAATAGAGGAACAGAGGCCTCGGGGTTCTCATATGCAAGTCTTTACGTGGTAGAAAAAGTTAATAAATGGTGAAAAAAAGCTTGTGGAATCATTGGCTTTACAAATCGTATTTGTGTGCAATCTTCAATTTACAGTAATTGTATCCAATTTTGCACAGCACACTTTAAAAACTGCATATCAATTCTTTGAAAGACTATAGTAGAGACTGACCAAAATTACACCAAGGAGAAAGTTTGGCTATATGCCAAGTCTATAGAATCTGGGATTGTTTGACTCAGAAGGTCATGGGAAGATTTAACAGGCGCTCAAAATAATGAAATACATAGATTTGCAATTGTCTGTAATGTTTTGCATGACAGGGTGTTTGCAGCACATTTAACAGTAACTTTCAAGGGGGGTGGAATTGGAAAATAAAATTTGCACAGCTAGCAAGAAAGAGCAAGGGCAAAACTATTTTAAGGCATTGTTGAAGTTGCCATAACAGAACAAAGGGCAGCTTTCAAGGTCTATGATTTCATTTGGGGGGTGGGGGGGGGGGGTCGTGGAGAAGAGGTGTCAATGCTTGAAAAATACCATACTAGTGCAATTAATTCTACAGCTAATCTAATTTAGTTAATAGCTCAGAAGCAATTATTCGATTGGAAGCAAAGTTAGTTCGTTGAAGCCAACCAACTCAAAAGCATTCGACACACTAGCAGTTAAAACATGACAACCTTTGCAACTATTAACTCTGGTTTTAAAAATTTAAGTCAATATACTTAATTTCTGGTCCTTTAGACAAAAATGAAGTGAATCAGTCATTTAAAAGCAGCTTTTAATCCATGGAGTGCCCGCTATCCAAGAAATTGAATGTTAATATTGTAAACTATTTGACCGAGCATTAGAAGTTTCCAAATATTCAAGTTGCCAACATAAATCCACATTAACTGAAGAAACAAAGGGCAACTATATTCAATTAGGATGGGCCATTTCTACGCAGGCCTATTGGACATGTCTGGAGCTCAAAACACACCTTAGCATAAATTCTCTCACTCTGGAAATTAAAAATGACAGATTTGCACTTCACGTTACCGTTCAAGGGAGTGGTTACAGAGGTTGCATTAGAATAAAGAGATGTTTACTTTAAATTTGGCCACACTGAATATAGTGTATGAAAAATCAAAAACGTTCCATGCTCTAACAAAGTAATAATGACGTAGAAAGGGAGAATGAATTAACTGAATTCTGATGCTAAGCCCTTAATTAATGAACAAGATACAGTGGTGTTCATGCACCAAAAGCAATCTTGCCCTTTCATTTCATCATGGCAACCTTGTATCTGAACAATCAATTCATATGAACAACAACTTTCATGTACTTAATTTTGCAAATGAAAATCCAAATTTACGGTTTGCTACTTTAATAATAAGAACAGATCACTGAAGTGTTTCTACTGAGAAGAGGGTCAACATTTGATTAATGCCAAGCTAACTGTTTACTAATGCCCTTTAGGGACGAAAATCTAGTCCTTGACTTGCCTAGCCTACAAGTGACTCCAAATCCACAGCACTTTAATTGACGCATAATTGCCCTCTGAAATGGTTCTCTAGACCAATCAACGATAGGCAACAAATGGTGACATTGCCAGGAGTGCCCATATTCCATGAGAGAAACAATATACAAGTATGTATTGGTATAGGAGATAAGAAGTGTGATGATCACAGGTACATTAAGGAGCGTGTTGATGGAAGAGGAAAAGGTAGATAAATGGAGAGGTTGAAGAGGGGATTGTCCACATTAGAAATTCTTGGTTCTGGTAGAATACTGTTCGATACAGAATAGTAAACCAGAATCTTCACATAGAGTGTAACATTTCCCATAAAGTTAGAGATATTGATCCAATAGTGGTGATGAGGAACAGTGGGACTAGTGTAGGTAGCAGTATATTTTCGGTGGTACAGATTTGATGGGCTGAAGGGCCTCTTCAACACTGTATAATTCTATAACACTACATTACTTCCCCTATCATCTCCCTCTGAACTCTGACCTCATTGCTGAACAAATAATTTCTCAAACTTACCGATGTTTCCCACCACCTCCAACTTCAGCCCTCCAAACCCCCACAGCCTATCGCTACTTGCTATTCAAAATACATAAAAAACTGACCAGTCTATTTCACCCTGCTGAGGAGCAGGGTGAGGTGAGAGGTTTAAAATGTTGAATTCAACAGCATAAATAGAGAGCAATTTCCTCAGTTGGAGGGCATGTAAACAAGAATATGGGAATGTCATCTTAAAATTAAAACTAGGTCATTTAGGAGAGAAATCAGCATGTAGTTAATCCACAGAAATTGTAAGCACTTGACAAGGATGCAATTTCTTATATAACTGGAGATTTACAGATTGAAATTAATAGATTTTGTTAAGCAAGGATACGGAGCAAGGGCATTTAGTTTGTGTATCAATGACCTAATTGAATGATCGAGTAGGTCCACAGGGCTGAATGTCAATCTCCTATTCCTTCATTCTCTGCCAATTCACCAATGTTATCTTGACAAAGCATTTTCTAAAGCCAAGGTATTTCCCCATATAGGATCTGTTACCACCTCAAAAAGATTCTGAAGTTTACTAAATGTGACATTAAAAGAGAACAACATCTAGTAATTTTCTTTTATAATTTTTATGCATCACTGAAGACTAATATTTTCCCTACAAATGCATATTACATTATCCACTAGTCGTCTAGCACTTGCCCGTCTCAAATAAAACAAACATTTCTGGACATCAGTGTGGAGCTGGAGGAACACAGCAGGACAGGCAGCATCAGAGGAGCAGGAAAGTTGATGGTTTGGGTCGGGACATCTGTAGCTTTCTTCATCTCTCTCAGGTTCTAATGGTTTGTCTTCCTTTCAGTGAAATAACTATTCAAACATTTCCTTTATACATGAAGGAAAACTGAATGTGATATATCCAGGTTTGCTGGCACAAAACTACAAAGGAAATATATTTTGTGAAGAGACTGCAAAGGGATATTACCTGATAAAATTGATTTTATTCTCAATGTCAAATTTTATTGTGGGCAAAATATTGGCAAATGACAAATACAAAGAGGGACAAAATATTTTGTTTGAAAAGGAGAATATGAATAGTAAATGACATTACACAAACGGATCCTTTTTTGTGAGGATGATACTTGTATGTGAATTACAAAGTCCGCAAGCATCTAAGCAAGCAAATACTACTTAAAGCTTTATTGGAAAAGGGTTGGATTATACAGCAAGGAGTTCTTGCTGCAATTAATAAGGGGCTTTGGTGAGGCCATCTCTGAACAGGATGATGAGAAAATATCTATAATCGTCTTGGAGTGGATGCAGAGATATCAAATAGAATGTTTTATATTCATTGAAGTTTATAGGAGTGAGAGGTGAACTGATTCAATACAAAATTCTGAAAGGGTTTACAGGGTAGGTTAGAAAGGCTTGTCTCCTTGGATAAAGAGTCCAGAACTAGACACATGCATAGGGTATGGTGTGCCTTTTAGAATCTAAATGATAAATTTCTTCAGAGGATTGTGGAAGCACAGATTAGAATATTAAAGACTTATGGTAATACTTTAGAAAATTATGGGAAACTAAGAAAACAAGGATAGACTGGCTTTGTTTAATTGATTTACAATGTCTTACGAATGCCAGAGGTAGTGCAATGGACCACAACAACAAATCTGTTAGATTTCTGTGCATCTTGGTGGTGGTGGGGGGAATAAGTGCCTAAGGGTGAGTGAGAACAGGAATGTAGATTAATGGGTGAGACAGAGACAGGGGTTTCTATCCAAATGCAATTTTGATTAAAAATGAAACAACCAAAGGGGAAGAATTGTGTTAAAAAGTTTAGAACAAGAGGAGAGATAATTTGATGAACAAGCAGCCAGTACATTTCATTACGTACTATATCATAAGGATGTACAAATACCAGACGCTAGACAATTTGGCGATACAACCAAGACAGGTTTGAGGGATGAAAGCCATATCAGTAGCTGATATCACAGGTGGGATATTCAGTTGGTGGAATCTGGTAGAAAAAAGGGAACAGGATGGATGGAGGGGCAGACATTTACTGCAAAATAAAGAAATGAAAAATTGTGCAGAGTGAGGAAATAGAAGTTTACTGTTTGGAGTACCATGGGGCTGGGTGTGGTTGGCAGGAAAGAGCAACATTAAGCAAGGTAATTAAAAAAAAAATGCCTTGTACGCAAAGAAGTTGCAGGCTCAACATGGTGGAAATTATTAAATAGCAGAAAAGGAGATCAAGTAATGAAGGGTCGAGAGATCTAAAAGCATGGCACAACAATTGATTGAGGATTGAGGGGAGAAATTGCTGCTGACAGGGACCACTAAAAAGTGAGGAGTGGAAGAGCAGAGGTAATATAGCATTGAAGAGGCTGGTGGACAGGATGGTAAAAAGGGGAGATAAGCACACAGTTGTTGGCAGTTCTGAAGTATTTAGATGAAACCAGTTTTGGCAAAGTTACCTTAGCTAAGCAGGTGTTACTCCATAATAAACACACAATAATTCAACAGAAGCCAGATAATTTTAATGTTTTTGCGAAGATCAGAAACCAGAGAATATTAGATGGGGAACTGGTAAATCCTAGAAATGTAGAAAAGGGTTGATCCAAAATTGCAAGTTAAAACACATTATAGAAAATAGAGGAATTACGTTTGAGAGAAAATTTAATTTAAGTGTATTCAAATAAGGCTAACAGGTTACAAAAAGTGCAAAGTTGTCCTGTCATGGCCACCTTAAGCACAAAACTACATTTTCTCTTAAAAGACATGCGCATTGAGGTGTTTTGCAAAGGAAGGTCAAAAAAGTATTGCATGCATAAGTTATGACAATGCCGTAGCAGTATTTTAAAAAAATAAGCACACTGTTGCAGTACCATTTTGCAACCGTGATGCAAAGTTGCTGCTCAAGATACCAGAAATACCTTTGTCACACTGTGGGACAGATGTGCTGGTCCAAAAAGCCGATGGATTAGATTTGAAAAGGCTAAAATTAAATCCTAAAAATAAGAATTCCTGTGTCAATAATTACTGGCAAAATGTTGGTCAAAAGAAATGGACCATTCTCAAAAGTAAGATACCAATCTACAACAGCACTGGCAGACTGCAACTTCCTACAATCTAATAATTCATACAAACTAATTTTAATAAAGAAATATCAGGTTATCAAGAAATAGGATACAAAGCAATTGACAGAAGAGCTAGCTCATTTTCTTAGGTTTAAAATAATTTTCAATATAATTCCATTTTTTTTGGTACATGTTACTGTACTCTTCAGTAATACCCAATATATCTGAATCAATGCGAATATAACATAGTACCACAGACATTTTCTCTTTTAAGTGAATCGAGTCACACAATGAAGCCACAGTTATTGTTTCCCATGCAACTTATTGTTCTAACTTAAAACACATTTTTACAAATTCAAATTTTGAAACAAAACTTTGAAGCGTAAATCAACAGCAATTTAAGTATTTATATATTAAACAGACTAACAAATTACCTCAACTTCTATTATACAGTCCACCTATTTGCCAAGTTCAAGCATAAATACAGATTATTTGTTCACATTTTGGGGGTGGAAAAATTGTCCTGCCATGGCCATGAACAGGTCACTAATCAGCACTGTCAAATTAAAACAGGAGATAAGAGAAGGAAAGGTGAAAGGTACAGAGATCTAGTAATAATGTTAACCTAACACACCTGTAAATCAACTGATTATTTCTGTTGATTTGACATTCCAACACTAACATAAAGGGGAAAAAGTAGGCAGGAGGTTAAAGGAACAGACAATCTGATCTCGTCAGTTCTCTGCCAAGCAAGTGTAAAAAGACTCCACTTGTTTGTCACATGTTCATTACTCTTAGGCAATCCCCAAGCTATACATGTTTCAACATTAAGTTCCAATGGCTTGCTGCATTAACCTAATTATTGCTTAAGTTTATTTCCTCATCCAGTTTTTAGCTCGTTAATTCCAGGTCAGATATCAGTACATTACATCGAACTCAGAAGGAAAAATCATTGAAACACTGAGGTGGTTCTTGTGGCATTAATTGCAGACACTAACAGATAGATCTTCAGGAGGCTTTTAATTATTAAAACAGCTTAGCGGAGGTGTTTAGGAACAGTATTTCAGAGTATAGGGTGAAATGTGATAGTTTAGTTAGAGGAATATAGTGGTCATATTTCTTGTAAACTAAGAAACTAAAATGGATAGAAGAGCAAAGAGGTGCAAGAATTGATAAACCCAAGTTGATATAGCCTGCAAGATACTAGGGCTCACCGCAAACAATATAAAAAGGCACTATTAAATTTAAAATCTTGGTTAGATTGTACTCGTATCACAGCATGCAAGACTGGTCGACTTACTAAACACACTGAAGTACTAGAAATAGTGAGATTTACAAAGCTGGTTGTTTGGCAGTACAGAGCATAAGCACTGCTGAGGAAAAAATAAATATGAAGTTTTTAAATCTTGCACTCAAGGCAATTTGCAATAAATATCAAGCTTAGAGAAAACAACATGCAAGTGTTCATAACCAATTTAAGATAGGTAGACTCTGTATCACATTTGCACTTTACATATATTAATATACATGGCCCTGTTCTTTGCAGACATAAAGAATATATACAAACGTTGCACCTGTTTCAACTCTGAAAAAGGTAACAGCCATTCGCTGGTTCATTACTCAGGGTAATGCCTTCACCAGAGTCAGAGTCAATCTGCCTGGTTTAAAATTTAAATAAAGCTTGACAGTCATTTATCGGATGCATTCTCCATAGCAAAGCCTCTAACAATTACAGCTCACTTGCCAACCGATCAGCACTCTACTGTCAGTATAAATGCTGTCTCCCCTTTATGTTGGTATGTTGAGTGAATTGTCCTGCTGAGTGCAAGATCAAAAGCTTCAAAAATGTATCTTCTAAGCAATATTTACTTAAAAGGATATTACTAGTATTGTGATGAAGGAAAAACTAGATGTCTCCACTTTAAAACACTAAGAGGAAACATGACAAATTTTTGAAGTTATGAAGGAGTTTGTTAGATAGACGCTGATAAATTAATTCTACTTGTGACTAAGTCCAGAACAAGGAGGTATAAATCCAAAGTAGTCACAACTGAAAGAATCTGGGATGAATTTCTTTATAGTGCTCATACTAATGTTGTTGTCATGAGAATTTACTGCAGTGGATAGTGTTGACGAGTAAAGAGACTAGATGCAAAATGATAGAGAACAGCCCAGAGAAACAC
Organism: Rhincodon typus; assembly: GCF_021869965.1. Lineage (NCBI taxonomy): Eukaryota > Metazoa > Chordata > Chondrichthyes > Orectolobiformes > Rhincodontidae > Rhincodon > Rhincodon typus. The sequence goes on from NC_063337.1 coordinate 45,562,647, forward strand.
TGGCAAGGTAGAAAATAAAAGGGTGCGCATGTGCATGAGAAAGTTAATACAAGTTGGGCGGGGGAAAGAGTGCAATCAGAGATGGCTTTAACAAAGAAAAAGAGTGTGAAAGAGGTATAATGGCCTTCCTGTAGACATAATGGGCTAACGCAAACAAGTGTACTAAAACAACATCTTTGAAATGCTACAGCAACTTACCAGATTGTGGCATTTTAAACGCAGTGGGCCTGGGTGTATCCTTGGTTGCAAAAGCAGTTACAGCAGATTCTGTTGTGCTTGAAGGCAACAAGCTGGTTGTTGTAGACTTTGATAGAGATGCAGCTGCTTTACGAAAATCAAATCCACCACTCGTTACCTCCTGCAATTTGTTCTTAATGACAGAGGAGCCAGGTTGTACTTGGTCCTTTAAAGGAGAATCAGCACTTTTGAAACTGAAACCAAACAAGGATCCAGTTGCTGAACCACCAAAAGTGAAAGGCCTCTCTTGCTCGTTGCTGAAGATGGATTTCACAGAATCAGACCCAAATACAAATTTTGGTGAAGCCACAGAGGTATATGATGGTGTTTCTGTCAATAACGTACTCGGTGACTTGGTGGCACTGTTTGGAGATGCAACACTTGTACATGTTTGCTCTGTTGACTCCTTAATAGTTTCTTCGAGCAATGATATTGCAATTTTGCCACATGGAGATTCTCTTGGTGTATTCCCTCTTGAAGATAACGGTGTGACTAATGTTCCCTGCACTTGAGCTTTCTTAGCTTCTTCAAAGAGCTCCCTGAAAGAGTTAGCAATTTCTTGCTGTTTGAACCGTACAGCTAACTGTTCCATCTTTGCCACATCATCTGCAAAATCCATAACACTCCAAATAAAGGCTTTTTCTGTTCCTTTCATGGGCTCAATCCTTACCTCTGGTGTTAACCAGTGATTAGCACAAATTTTTAAAACCTGGTCACGTCTCATAACTATTCGAACTTTTTTAGAATCATAATTTTGTAAAATCTTCAGGTCTCCTATTCCTCTTTCTTTCCACTGACTCACTTCTTTGTCATATCGATAAAGTTTAGCTCGATGACAAAAGATAACCTGTTCATTTTCCTCTCCTGTCAATACATCAATTAAATCAGGCATCGGAATAACTGGCTCAAAATGCTGAACATCCCTCTCCTCCTCTTGCCCAAAATCAGAATCTTCATCTGTACCCACAGACAATCCACTGTGGTTCAGTTTAGGAGATTTCAGTGGACTCAAGCTTGGCTGGAAACTAAAATTAAACCCAGTTGTTGAATCGCCAAAGCGGAAGAGGTTCTTCCTCACTGGACTGCTCGTATCAGGTGGCCCATATGCAGTGTTAGATACACTTGTATCCAATGCCTCTTCACGCAGATCATAATTATCCCACTCCAACGTGGGGCCAGTACTTTCTGAATGCGGTTTAATCACTAAACCAGAGGAATTGTTGCTTTCAGAAGCAGAACTCTTTACTACATTCCCTTCATCATTCAACCTTCCTGACTCATCTTTCAAAAAATGTTTCAGGTCTTTTAAACCACTTTTCATTTCTTCAGCTTTCTGTATAAGCCGAGCTGTCCTACCATTGTCCAATAACTTATGAGGAGTCTGCAATGGAATATCTAGCAATAGTCTTTGGAATTCTTCAAATTTCTCTTTAAAATCTTCAGCCAATTCAGGAGTTTTAAACTTCGCTGCCAGTTGCTCTGGTTTAGCCTCACCATCTGAAAAGTCACTAGCTAACCACATCCATGCTCTATCAGAACCCATTAAGGGTTTGAGATTCATTGTGGTCGTGATCCAGTGATTTGCACATACTTTGAAAACTTGCTCTCGACGCATTAGAATCCGAAGGCGGCCGTTAGCTTTATTTTGAAGGACCTTGAGATTTCCAACACCACGTTCCTTCCACTGGCTGGTTTCTGTATCAAACCTAAATAGTTTAACTCTCTGTGAGTAAAGTACTGTTTCATCTTCTTCACCTGTAATGAGATCGACCTTCTCAGGCAGAGGAACAATGGGGTCAAAATGAATATTATCCCCCTCTTCAGTTTTATACAATTCATCATCTTCATTTTCTGCTGAAGCAGCTGTTGTACTGCATGATGAAAATAGCTGTTGACCTACTCCTTCAAAACCTTTGAAATTAGGATCTTTATGACCAAATTGAAATTCTTTATCTGCAGTTTTTGCAAGATCTGCAAAGGTAGCAATATTGGAGTTCTTGCCCAGAAAAAATTCTTCATTTTGACTTGATGTATTAGGTGTTTGATTTGTGTCTGCACCAGATTTTGAATTCATTCGCTCCCTCTCTTTTTGCTGTTCAGCAAAGGATTTTAAAAAGAGCGCAGCCGATCCTTCTTGTATTGGCTGGTTAACTTTATCAGTAGAGTCTTTGCTCATATCAGGCAATCCAAATTCAAACCCACCACCTGTATTAGATGAAGAAAATGTAAACACAGTGCTAGAAAATGGTCTCGAGGGTTGACATGATGATGCCCCAACTTTGAAAGCTGTTGAGCTGCTGTTGCTATGGCCAAACTTGAAGCCACTTGCAGGAAAATTAAGTTTAAATCCTGATTCGGGTGTATCAGATTTAGAATATGCACTGGCAAGACCAAATGGGGCAGCAGCAGTTGAAACATCTGCAGTTTTACTGTTTGGGTTAAGTGTCTGACAGGCTACACATTTTGCCACATTTGGTTCATTTCTCACAAAACAAGCGGCGCAATCCCACTGTCCCTCCTTTTTGGCAAACATTCCTCCAAACTCTCCCTGTGCAGGTGCACATGCTTTCTCACCATACCTGAAGGCTGACGCTGATTGGCTCGTGGGTGTAACAACTGTAACACTGCCAGGTCTGGGCACCTGGCAGGCTGCACATTTTGCCACATCTGGTTCATTTCTCACGAAACAAGTGGCACAATCCCACTGTCCCTCCTTTTTGGCAAACATTCCTCCAAACTCTCCCTGTGCAGGCGGACATGCTTTCTCACCATACCTGAAGGCTGATGCCGATTGGCTCGTGGGTGTAACAACTGTAACATTGCCAGCAGGTCTGGGCACCTGGCAGGCTGCACATTTTGCCACATTTGGTTCATTTCTCACAAAACAAGCGGCGCAATCCCACTGCCCCTCCTTTCTACTGAAACCAAATCCTTTAGATGCTTTTGCAGACACAGAGTCAAGACCAAACTCAAAGGTAGTCACTGGCTGGTCGTACGACACACCAGAATCTTTACAAGATGGACCTAGTGCATGGCAGGACATACACTTTTGTGCAGTCGCTTCATTTCTGACACGACATGCAATGCAGTCCCATTGCCCATCCACTTTTCCAAACAGTGGGCCAAAATTACCATGTGTACTTGGCTTTGTAATATCTTTCTGAGCACTAAATGCAAAAGTTGCAGGTGCCTGACTGGCTGAACTAATGCCATCCTTGCTACTGGAATTTGGTGCCTGGCAAGCTATACAATGTGACGAGACAGCTTCATTTTGAAGAAAACACGCACTACAATTCCAGTGGCCTTCCTTAGGAAATCTATCACCAAATCCTACTGTTTTAGTAAAAGCTGTAGTAATCTTCTCAGTCACTCCAACTTCACTTCCATTTTGCTCAGAGATTCGTGAAGCGGAGGGAAAACTATTTTTTCCAGTAACAGTTCTAGGGTTTTGGCAAGCTGCACACACAGAAGCAGCTGCAAAATTTCGTACAAGACACGAGCTGCAGTCCCATTCGCCATCTTTCTTGACAAACTGAACACCAAATCCAGATTGTTCAGTAGTTGATTTAATGGCACCTAATTGCATGTCCTCAGCCTGGATTTTGATTCCAGTTTTCTTTTCTTGACTAAGTAGGCTACTCGATTTTAATTTCTGATCTTTAACTAAGTTTTGCGCTTCTTCGAATTTGGTTTTGAATAATGCAGCCTCATCTGCAGTTTTAAATCGAACAGCAAGCTGCTCAGGTTTTGGCTTTTCATCAGAATAATCTAAAGCACACCATACCCATGATTTATCAGATCCTGCATTTGGCTTCAATTTCATATCCGCTGTTATGTAATGATTTGCACAGATTTTAAGAACTTGATCCCGTCGCATTAGGAGTCGGATTTTGCCAGATGCCCTGTGTTGAAGTAACTTGACATAACCAATGCCCCGTTCCTTCCATTCTTTGGTCTCAGTGTCAAAACGGAAGAGCTTAGCTCTGTTGGAAAACAGCACTTCTTCGTCTTCTTCTCCAGTTTTCACATCTACTTTATCCGGAAGTGGTATAACAGGGTCAAAGTGTGGACCATCTTCTTCAGGAACACTGTCCCCATCACTCTCCCCACCTTTGTCTTCTGCATTCATTCCAAATGTCTGGTTACTCAAAATGTTATTGAATGAATTTTTATTTTGCTTTTGAACTGAAGAGTCATCAAATGAACCCTGCCCTCTTAGGGAAAAGAAGTTTCCTCGACTTGGTACTGCTTCTTGTGTAAACATGTGACCTACAATTTGGTCACTTTTTATACATCTACCTGCAGTTAAAATGCCCAGAAGACTATCACTGGCAGATGAAGGTGGTGTCTGAGTCTTCAGCTGGGGCGATGAAAATGTAAAGTCCCCCTCATTATTCTTGAAATTAGAGTTAAATTTGAATGTTGTTGCTGGTGTGGAATGCATTAGGGCAGTACCTAAGGAAGCCTTTGTAGTTTCATGCTGCATTTGTTGGTTCAGTTTTCCAAACTCTATCCCCTTCATCTCTGTAGGCTTTGACATCTGAACTCCCACTGATGGTTTAGTGAAATAACCAGGCTCTGGCAATGGTGGGTTTGTATTGGTCTGTGGAACACCATGACTGTAATAGTCTTCACCAAATGGGGAAAGCAACCCTGTTGCAGGTGATTCAAAACGTAACTGTGTTCCATACATATCCTGTGAATACATACAAGGCGCATTGTTCTGAACAGGTGGTGTGTGAGTCTGCTGTTGATAGCCATACATCGACTGTTGTGGTGGAATCCGACCAATTCCATAGGCAGGAGGCTGGTTTAAGGAAAATAACTGAATTATTAGACTGTCAACAGATACGTATTCCAAATACAGGAGATCATGTTATTAGGTACCTTGGTTGGAGTCACATTGGTTGCTGTTCCAAGAAGATACTGGGAGTTATATGCTGGGGATTGATTGTAGAACACAGAAGGTCCTGAGGTAGAAACTAAGAGTTTATACATTAGTTCGTGTTATTTACATACATATCTCATTGGCTATTAACAGAATAGACAGTGTTCATTTGAGTAGCAAAACAAAAACTACTTTTAAACAGCTTAATACAAACGGTACTCGAATAAGCTGTATTTGAGGCTTGCCTGAGCCAAAACTGCTATTTTGAAGGGATTACTTTAACCAAAGCAAGCTTGAACCCATTGCTCGCAACAATTTGGCACCTTAACTCAGTAACTTTACAAGTATTTTTAATCACTATTACTACTTTAGCATTAATTCTTCATATCCTCCTCTCAGATCAGCTACATGACCAAAAGTTGAGATTGTGAACTGACATGGCAAATTTATTTAGAATCAGTATTTTGATTAAAAATCTGCAAGATATCCAAATGGAAAGAGCACACATAAACCAATTAGAATTCAGTGTGATAGGTTATCATTTTAATCCTATCTCCAACTTAAATGGTCAACACTTAACCAAATTAGAATACATACTATTTAACATTCACACATGCAGCTGAACAAGAGGCTGCATTAGCAGATTTTGGCAGATGGTAACTTCCTTGCTATTTTGTGCATTAAAAACAAGGTAACTTTGATTGTTGATCTTTATTCATGACAAAGATTGAAAACTAAATGTATACTTGCTAATTTTTTTTAATGACACAAAGAAAAAGAGGAAATTAAGTTTTGAATAGAATACAAGATGTTTGAAAGAAATATAGATAGGTTACTTAAGTGGACAAACATTTGGCAGATGGAATAGATTGTACAAAAATGAGAACTTATCTATTGTGACAGCCAGATGGAAATGCAGCATATTAAAGTGCAGAGGAACTATAGAACTCAAAAGTGTAGAGAGATCTCAATACTCTCAAACTTGAATCAGTATGCAGGTACAGCCAGTGATCAGGAAGGCAAATTAAACATTATATTGCATTCCACTTGGAATAAATGGCAAAGTAGGGATGTTCAGTGATGTAGTTTTGATCTTGCAAAAGAAAGAATAGAAGACAGAAGCAATTTAGAGACAGCTCATTCGACCAACACCTGGGATGTGGGTTTTTATCTTGAGGGGGTGTCAATATTCACCACAGTGAATAAGAAAGAGACATGATCTTATTGATACTGAGGGGACTGGACATGGTGGATGCCGAAAGGATATTTCCCCTCGTGGGAGAAAATAAAACAAAGGGACAAAGGGACAGAGTTTAAAAAATAAGGGACCTTCCATTTAAGATAGAGTTGAAGCAGCATGTTTCCTTTCGGGGGGGTCATGAGGCTTTGGAACTGCCTTCTTCAAACAGCAAGGCAGAATCATTAAATACATTTAAAGCAGAAGTAGACTGATTCATGACTAAACAAAGTAGTCAAAGATTATTAGGACTAGGTAAGAAACTGCAGCTGAGGTCAACATAATCAGCTGTGATTTCATTGAATGGCAGAGCAGGTTCACGAGTCTGAAATGGCCTCCTTCTGCTCCTATTTCACACATTCGTATGCTTTACCCTTCAGCAAATTTTGCAGATGAAAGTGACAGTTAGTATTCAATTTACCTGTTAAAGGTGCTCCCTGAAAATTGTGCGCACCCTGGTAACCTTCTGGATGGTTATCTGCACCATAACTATCCGTGCGCCATCGAGGATGTGGTGATTCAGTTGTATTTGAATTATTTAGCTTGAGTTCACGTACTTCATCCTGCAGCATTATAAAAAAAACTCATTGATCACAACTTCACTTTTTTAAAAATGAATGTATTTATTAAAATGTAGAAGTTAAAACAACATGGACATGAACCTTGATATTCAAGCTCTTTGAAACTGCATTTTACAAAGGAAAATAGTGGAACTAATACTGCAAGCATTGCTTCTTTCGGAAAACACTCACACTGAAGGACACCTGAAAGAAATTATTAGGGAACACACACCTCCCTCTACTCTGAATACAGGTTCAAATATAATTCGTATTCTTCAAAACAAGATCTAACAGGATATCACAACTGAATTTACACTGAATGACAAGTTTCTGCCACCCTACCCTTGCCCCCACCACCCAACATAGGACATCTCAATTAGTGACGTTTATTGAGATAAATCATTATGAATTTCAGTATGTTCTCTTATTACAGCAGCAAATAGAATTGACTGGTCTTTCTAATGAACTATTTCTATGCATAATAGTTTCATCAGATTTTATGCTTAGATAATTTCATCTAAGTAGCTTAGTACACTAAGTGTATTATTAAATTCACTGCTACTTCATAAATTTGTTAATTATGTTAGCCTACATAAGACAATTGTAACTTACTTGATGGAAACTGGATATAGAACAATCTACCACAACTGGTAAAAATCACAGATATTTAGGCTGGAAGATGTGTATAAGTAGCAATAATAGAATCATAAAAAAGGGTCAAAATATACATAATTTCACCAGCTAAACCACACTAAATTTCTATACTTGTAAATATACGTACCTTCAGCTGTTCTACTTGCTGGCAAAGCATCTGCAATAAATGTTTCTGATCTTCAGCCCAACGAGGTGGAGTCTTTGGAGACCACTGAAGACAAAACAAGGATTAAGGTTTATATCCAGTTATTAAAAAAAAAAACTTTGAGTAAAATATGCAGAATGGAATGGTTTTAACACTTCCCACAACTTCTATTCTGTTAAATTAAATCATCCTGCCCTTAGACCTTTCAAACTTTAGGGAACTGCGAGTATCTATCATATTAATATCAGTGTAGTCGTTCAATTTCTTGGTCATTTAAAACAAAGCATCAAGAATTTAGCTTTCAGTTGGTCTTACACATATAAATGATTTTGACATTTTCAATCACGAACTACATATTTCATTTATTTAAAGGTGCGCTATGAAGAAAACAATTAAGTACCCCTGATCTGGGAACTCTTGATAGAGTACATGACATGAAACAAAGAAACAAGTAGCAGAGAGGAGAGCGAGTATTTTTCAACAACATTGTACGATCCCTGTCAGGACAGCCAAACTTATACTATGTTCTGGCGAGAGACTTGTTTGTTTAAAATAGACAATGTTTAACATTTCAGGTAGTTACTGAAGCCACAAACTTTTAGTTTTGAACAAACGATAACGACACACTGCAATGTTAGAACGTCAAAACAACACATATAACCATCCCTTTTTCTCCAACATCCGGAAGTATCGAGATAAATACAGTTAGACAAACTGTTGTTGAACACCCAATAGAGGACATTAAATAGCAAATGCGGTCAGGACAAATCCCATTATCTTTTCCTGCATCTCTCCTCAAATGGTAGTGACACTGTGGGTCAGCAATTCACATTAAAAACTGTCTCCCTTTCAAGGGATTCCAATTCTTTACTTTTTAAAGGTTTAATTTTAGAATGTCCTCCGAGGTTGCTCAGTTGCAGACTACTTCAAATTTGATCTCTTCCAGAGACCATGTTCCACTAAATTTCCTAAACTGCCCTTCAACACTTAACTCATTGGCATAATTCCAGTTCCTCCCGATACTAGTTTCATTAAGCTGATGTAACCCATTAGTCTCTCAGAACTCCAAATCTCTCATCTGCACTAAGCAATTAGCATTTGTGGGCTTTCTTGGTCTCCAATGCACTATACTGAATAGTAATGGTTCTCAGGTTTTCCTCCAAGTCCCCAATGATCTGAGTGGTTCTCATGGCTTCAAACTCCAAACTGTACATAGTTCTGAAGGAGGGTCACTGGACCTGAAACATTAACTATGCTTTCTCTCCACAGATACTACCGGATCTGCTAAGTTTGTGCTGTAATTTTTATTTCATTTCCAGCATCCACATTTCTTTGTTTTATAATCCAAGCGGCACCTGGCAGTTTCCAGGGCTTCTTTGAGCCCGAACTTTTCTAGTCATTAAATTATCCAAATGCCTTTTAAAGGTGCAGTTTTAACATTTAAAAGACATTTGGACAAGTTCATCAACAGGAAAGATTTGGAAGAACATGGGCCAAGAGCAGGCAAGTGGGACTAGTTTAGTTCGGGAACATGGTCAGTGTGGATTGGCTGGACGGAAGGGTCTGCTTCCATGTTGAATGACTCTATGATTCTATAACTGCTCTGCTACAGCAGCACTTATTTGGAATGAAGCCTCTTCTCCTTGCTGCCAACCACCTATCTCATGTCTCGCCCATCACATGGCTCGCCATTTATGACCATCCTAGGTCTGATTTTCATGCTATTCAGTCCCATTAGTCTCCCTTTGCCATCTCCACAACCCACAGATGGCCAGGATAGCAGTGCCCTTTAAAGTAAACAGAAAAAAATGGAAAAATGGGCCTAACATGGACAGACTCAGCCTGTCGTACAAATTGGGACAGAGCTTGCTGGGGGAGATCATTGTTCTCAATCTTCACCAAAGCAGCTCATGGAGAATTAGGCAAATTTACATTTTGTAACATCACCACTCCAAAAGTTATTTCTGCACTACAGTATACTACGTTACCTTTTGTACACAATAATTTGTAACCATTAAATTTACCTTGTAGCTCTTGGTTGGTGATGGAGTAAGCTTTGTTGGAGATGGGGTAGAGTGTTTAACTTGTAATGACTCCATAGAAGTGCCATTTTCAGCTGTCTGAGAACTGTCATTTATTTCTTCCCCATGGTCAAGTACATCTCCATTATATTCTTGAAGATGTTGATTTACCAACTCCAGCATTTCTTTCACTGTACCTATTGATACAGGCAACTTGTAGGAAAAAACCGTAAACTTTTAGTTGAAACCATAGTGAAAGAGGTTGTTTAACCATAAAAGTTAGAGACTGTTTCAAAAAACTGAGGATGGGCATTAAACAGTGCCTATTTCTAAATGATTGCTTTCTCCAAGTGCTCACTTGAGAAAGGGAGCCCTATTACCCAACCTAAAGAAACTTCACCTCCTTTAAGCAATTGACAGAAGTACACCAAAAAAAGACAAATCAATGACTTCTGCAACGTGTAACTTATGCAATCTGCTGCCACAGGCAACTTGAACGTGGTCCTATAAACAACAACTGAGGTAATGGACATTTTGTGGCAACGGCAGGAATACTGAGAGCAGTCTTCAGTCTTTGTGAAATAGTCTACAGCTGAACAGGAAGATCTGGCCTCAGTTTAATGTCTCAAGTACTTTTGGACATCAAGTGTAAATGAAAATTTCTTCTCCTCTTTACCAAATGGTAAGCATCCATAAAGTTTTAGCCAAATAGCAATTAGCCAGGAGACTCCAGAAAATACTTGATGAATTCCAAGGAGAAACAACTGAAGTTAAAGTTCATGAAATGGAAGAAAACTATTGACTTGGTTGTGAAATTTGTCGAGTGGTAGGAGATTAGATAGGTACGGTTGACATGTAGCTAATTGGTAGATTATTGTGTGGTGCAAGGATCCATGTTGTAGCCTCAACTAATCACTGTGTTTATTCATGGTTTCCTAACTTTTCCCTTAGAGGATGGGAGAGAAAATCACATATTCCCACTCAGCAATGTCACAAAGCCAGAAGCTTAAGCAGTGTGGCTTGAAGCATTAAATTTTTTAAAGCCTAATAGATTAAGTGAATGAACAAACCGACAGCAAATATAATATCATTCACTTTGAGCCCAAACAAATGTTAGAACATTGTACTTCTGCTGAAAAAACAGAGACATGGAGTTCCAGGAGGCAAACAATTGACTTTTTCTTGAGGGGAGTGCATGGGCAAGTGGTGCAACCATGCAGCTCCTTTAATTTTTTTTGTGTCTGTGCATACAAAGCAAGTTAAGGGTCTAAATTCTGTACAGCCTGCAGAGGAGCTTTAAGGTTTCTGCACAATTGATCAGGCAAAAAGTAAAAAAGAAAAATCAAAAAGGCAAATACAATCTTTGTTCATCTATTTAGAAGGTTGGAATATAGCAGGTAGAAATAAGCTCTTCAGAATTATAGTCCAACCACATCTAGAGTACTATAACAGTTCTGGTCTTTGGACTGCAGGAAAGATAAAGCAGATGATACCTGGATTTCAAGGTTAAATTACGAGGGGATTAGACAAGCTGCAGCTGTAGTATTTAGAAGTTTATTGGGGGAAAGATTTGATTCAATTTCAAAATATTAAGGGGAACTGATATGGCAAATTATTTTTGCTGTTTGAGGAGTCTCAGAAAGGTGGAATAGATTAAAAGAGAAAATTGAAAGCCAGATCTTTCAGGAGTGGATCAGGAAACACTTCTACACAGAGAAAAGAAGTTTGGAACAATCTTCTTCAAATCTCAATTGCTAATTTTAAATTGAAGATTAATTTTTTTGGTTCACCATTGGTATGAAGGGATATGGGACAAAAGCCAACAAAAAGTTTACTTCACAAATCGGCCATATGATCTCATTAAGAATGCAACAGGCTCAAGGAGCTAAATGGGCTACCATGGTTCTGTGCGCTTGGAGGGCACTGCCCACCATTCAGTAGGCCATTCATTGTGTTGCCAGATCTTAAAGTAATAAATTTGCAGGAGTCACTGAACAGGGAACGGAGTACACTTAACAGATTTTTATTACTTTAACTGCGGCGCAGAGATCAATTTTGACACCTTCTCCAGTACAAGGTGATGATCTTCTAGATCAGCAAAGGCAAAGAGACAAGCCTAGAATTTTTTTTATATTGCTCAAGTTTTCAATGGATAAATATTTTAAGCGCTACAGAATCAAAAATTAATGTTAAACCTGCATGATATGACAATGACTAATAAAGTCCAGAACTAAATTCTAATTGGCCATTGTTTTACCCAAAAAGGCTTAGCAATTTTTCTGTCAATTTCATCTGAATTTGTTTCTAAATACTGTAATTTTTTGATTCAAATAACCTTAATTTCATTCACAATAGGTGGCTATAAAAGCATCTTTCTCTTTACTGTCTTTTAATTCATTGGTACTTACACTGTGTATAGCTGCAAAGTTTGATTCAGCTTCATTCAAGACCTTTCTGAGGTATTCTTTACTGCTGAGTAAACAATTTTTACATTGTTCTTGCTCATCAGAAGCCATTTCATTGCTATTTTCATATTCCTCCGATCTCCTGTGAAATATCTAACAAAACCAGTTAAAACAAAGTTACATTAACACTGGCAGACTTGTTCAAGAGATTAAAAAAGACACCCCAGCAGTAACTTACCAAAGCAAGATTCCAATGTGCAACAATATTATTGATAGATTCAAAAGCAGCAATTGCCTCGTCAATTTTTCCATCAACTACATCAAGCGTAGCAAAAGCGATTTCCACTTCCTTTTCATAATCCTCAACTTCAGTAACCTAAAATAAATGGACAACTTCATACATTTATGGTATAGGTATGTGAATATATACTATGAATTTTCAAACAAAACCACTGTACATTGCACATTGTCTCCTGTGCGAATGCTCCAAATAAGAGCTGCAGAAAATCCAGCTGAAATAATCTTTATGAATTCACAGCAAAACCATGCTTTCCCTAGAAGCATTAGAAATTATAACATGTAATATTCTGTTCTATGGTTTAACATTTCATGAATAAGCACCCTTTCTTGCTGAAATACCAAAGTATTAGTCTTGATATTTGTGATAAAATTGAGCCACAGAATGTGACTCCAAAGCACAGGTAAAATTCAAGTATCCCATGTCGCAGAAACTGATTGAAAGCAAACTAACTAGCCTTTTGCTCTTCAATTCCCCTCTCCCTCCTTTAATAACAATGTTCTGTATTTGCGAACTGTCTATCTGGTGGGACCATTACGGAAGAGAGGGAATTTTGGAAAATTATAGCCAGCGCATCTGCAAGCCTTGCAGCCATGACTTTCATGACCAATGGGTGTAAGCCAGGGCTTCACAAATTCTTCCTCACTATGACCACATTTCAAGGTTTAAAAACTGTGATCCTTCAGTGAGAACTGAGAAAATAGGAGAAGTTAGAGCACAGCTTTAAAACATAGTTAGAGCTCCACAGTGGAAAATGCCACCTCAAAAACATGAGACCCCAAAATTTTAGATCAAAATCCACTTGGGTTACCCGGGTATAAACCATCAGATAGCATTGAGTTTGTTAAATTTGTGGCCCCTTAGATTTCTCCAATACTGTTCTCTGTCGATACTAATTACTTTCATTTCCTCACTCATTAGTCCCTAAGTTACCCCCTATTTCTGGTATTTAAGTTGCCTCTTATGAAGAGCAGCACAACATATTTGTTCAACATCTCTATACTTTCCTCATTCCCAGTGATAATTCATCTTGCCTCCGTTTCAAAAAGACTAGCATTTATTTGAACTCTTTTCAACATACTTCTAAAAACTGTTACAATTTGCTTGTATGTTGCTGGCTATTTCTCCCTCTTTCAATTTAACTCTGTAGCTCTGATAGCAAACAATCACCGTAATACACAGATGCTCTGAATTTTCTAGTACTTTGTTTTCAATGCAAGACCATGAATATGTATTTTAAAAGGTGAAAGCGCATGAGGTGAATGAACTATAAACTAAATTCCAATTTAATTGCACTGGATGATGGGACATAAGCAAACCAGCCAAATTGCAGGAAGAATGCTGAGAATAGCATAGAAGGCAGTTATTTAGCTCGCACTTTTCATCACACATCTCCAATTCCTGCTAATTCTAAATTCCTCGGCCTTTCCACCTCCTTTCATAAGATTTCAAAAGGTTTCCACCAATTTTTCAATTGAGCTTTCCCGAACCCAACACAAAGATAAATTCTTGCTGTCCTTGTAGAGTTTTCGCCAATGACTGCAAATTTATGATCTTTGTCATTGACCTGCTCAACAGAGGAAATAACATTTCTCTATTCTTTCCAAACTTATCTTGAAAATCTGAAATCAGGGAATAATTTTAATCCCAGGGAAGTAACTTCAGTTTGTTTCCGTGCACCCCCACCCCCAACATTCCCTCCGAACTAAAGCTCTTCATCTGGTTTCTTCAGTTGTATTCCATCAGGTCCTCACACATGGTTCTCCACTTTTCATTGCTTCTCTGCTCCCAAAAGGTCCATCAGCCTCATAAATAGAATAACCTACTTGGATTTTTTTGGTAAAATGTTTCTTTTCATTTTTCCTCCTCTTTTCCATTCACTTTTAATCTCATTTTTCTCAATCAATCATTCATAACCTATCAAGTCCCAAATGCTCTGCCCACTTGCTTGCTTCCAATTATTATTTACCCAGAGACTCGTTCAGTTTTCCCTGAAAATTATTCAAACATCACTTTTATTTCTTTATTCCAAAAGCTGTTGAATCAGCCAAATAAATTTTGAAAGAACATTTCCAACTCAATTCACATAATCCCATGATTGTATCTGCCCCCCACCCCAACCCCAGGGACTTGCTAAACTACATAGTTGGCTTCCTCTCCAAGGATAATAACTTTACAACAAACTGTCTTCTGAGGCATGGATATCAAATGGTTCTTGCATATTTCCAAATAAATTTTCAATTTAGAAATTTCAGATCATGCAGTTCATTGATAACAGATCTCACCTGGCATTGCTCACAATACTATGAGCAATGAGAATGGTGAAAACACTCATTTAAATTTGGAAACATTAGCACAGTATGCAATTTTTGTTTTATGAAGTCATGTTTCTTCACTGTAGCGAAATACAAACATAAATCTGCATTTAATATAGAAAAGCATGTTTCAGCTTGCTCTAAGAATGAGTCAACATGATTTAATTTGTATTTCTCCTTCCTAAACACACCTCTTCATTTGCAGTTTTACCAAAGGGACAGAAAATATTTTTATTTTCATGAGACTATTCAAAATTATTCATAATTGAATAAGTAAACATCATGTTTATGAATCCTGGTCAGAGTTGTGAAAGTACAAAGTGCTTCTGATGCTACGACTAAAAGCACATGAAAAAACAAAGACCTGCTCAAAGTTCTCCTCAAATCTTAATCAACGGTTTCTCCTCAGCTGTATCCGTTCATCATATTGAACCTGATGACTACAGCTGTGAAAGATCAGAACGACATAGTATATACCTGCTGCTAGTATCCCTACACATCAACCAGGAGGCCCGGTTCAAGTCCCACCCGCTCCAGATGTGTGTAGTAACATCTTTGAACAGGTCAATTAAAAATATCTGTATTTACTGTTCCAAAAAGTTATGTAAAAAAGTGATATCAAATTTGATTAGAAGAATAAAGTCAATAGTTATTCCTAAAGATATTTTCTGTAGTATTTGCATCTGCAGTAATTTTTCAATGAAACAAATGACTGGAAGGTATGCCTACAAGCTAGACATATGTTAAAGGATAGCATATAAAATTCTAGTTATTATGCACAATTGGAACTGTCATCTAAGCGTTATTACATCTAATAAATGAATAAACTTAGTGTGCTTTTAAACACTAGTTCTGCCAATGGAAATGTAATTGCAAGTGTTCAGTTTAATACAGCAACAAATGCCTTATACTCTGCAATGATCCCTTGTTAAAGGCATAATCATAACTGTATCCAATTCACAGGTGATGAACTGCATGCAAGGCATATTGTTACCTTGATATCCTTGCTACGGAAATGTTGAAACAAAGGATTGATAGGTTCAGGAATACTCCTTTTCTTTCTGATGCTCTGTAATAAGGGCAGGACTTTCCTCCAGTAGTAGACACTCCGTCCAATGTATTCTTTTTGATCGTAGTATGAATCTAATCCACTTCCCTATATGGAGAAAAAAATATAAGTGTTAGAGCTGCACATCAGTAGTTTTGAAATTATACTGGTGAAACAAAGTTACAACAGAACAGGGCAAAAACTTTGAACCGTACTTTAAAAAGCAAACAAAATGCAGGCTGCAAATTCTGATTCAACAACTGAGGCAATGTTAGCAGGTGAGAAGTGGAATTAGTGAGACTGGCTATCATACAGGCAAAGGCTTTAGTCCCTCCTATATTTGAATAGAGGAACTTGCAGCTCATTCCAGTTATTGGCTAACAATAACCATGGGCATGTGCATGAGTGCGCACACTTTTTAAAAAAAATTATAAACACAACACGTACGTACATTTTTTTAAACACATTGCACGCATGTACTTTTTTTGCACACACACGCGATCAGGGTATAGTACAAGAGCCAGTAAATGATGTCACCAAAAAGTGATGTCCTGAAGTACAAATATAGATTACATAGGGAAATGAGCCAAGTGATAACGGGTGTAGCAGCAGAAGAGAAGATAGAGCTGGAAATGTCCTTACTATGTTTGGATTGGTGAAGTGGAAACAAAAATGTCTAATCTGACAGCTAGAAAAAAGGTGTATTTCAGGAAGATGATTGATACAGAAAGTTTAAGATGGGCATAAAGCAATGTTAGATGCCACTTACAATTTTGCTGAACAATCTCAACATTATGGTAGAACAGAAATCTGATTGCAGAGATTCAAATGAGCAATAGAATAGAAAGATATGACAGATTGAAGAGCAACCATCACACATGAACTGTTTGGAGATGGACTGGTAGCTTGACCTGTCAGTTCAGGTCAGGTTTCTGGGGGTGGCGGTGTCCTGAAGAAGCAATGCCAGCCAGCACAGTAGGGAGTTGGAAAGTGGCATGTTCAAGGATGATCCCAAAGTAGTGCACAATCTTTACAAATTAGGTGACTGCACAGATGTCACACGAAGGGTTATATTAAGAATTTCATGCTTCAGCATCCAAAATTTGCCAGTGTATCACATTTCCTTAAATAGTACAGGAATTGAGACTTACAATGTTAATGAGGCTTTGTGCCCAGTGTATAATTAGAGCAGGTTGAAGTCCGTGCTTATCTAGTGCCCTCAATGTACCAAGTTCACGCTGAATCAATAGTCTTAGTTTAGCTGATGTACCCGGTCTAAAAGAAAAGCGGTGTAATAAAGTTTAATGTTTCCCAATATAGTAATGTTTTTAAAAAAAATGCAGTTAGACTTAAAAATCATGAACATATTTACTGTGCTTTTTTGTAGACAAGGCTGTAGACAGCATCCCACCAAGCGTTCTGTCGCTCTGTATACAGCAGTTTGCTGATTGGCAGTGGCATGCACTTTGGTTGGTGCATACTGTAGTGAAGGTCTGATTTATCCTGTAACTGCGTATGACATGAATAAATCACTCCAAGAAGAAAAACCTGAAATAAAAAATGTAATTTTAAATATAGGCAAGATAATTCATTTTTGGTAAAAGTTAAAATTGATTACTGTTTTAATCCTACCTCAAGATCTAAAATGCAAATAGTCTCAGGAGCATTGGTTTCAAGCCGTGAGGTTTCTTGCGGCAGTCGAGGAAACAACTGCTTAAGCCAATTTCGTACCATAGGTAACTGCTCCATTGAAAACTGGTGTAAACCAAGCCAAGCAAGATGTTGCAAATTTCCACCATGCAATTTAACAGAAGCTGAAAGTCAAAAAACAAAAATGTCTATCATATAAATTACATAAGCAGAGACAAGCAATGATCCATCTAAATTATTTAGTCTAAACTGTAAATGGCAATTAAAATCTGATGGGGGACTAATTTCACTGAAAACTAACATTTTCTTTATCACACTAATTTAATTAAAGTTTACTTTTTACTCTATAAACACTCATTAGACAACCTAACAGAACACATTCAAGATGACTTTCTTTCCCTCATTTCAAAAAAGAAAACTACAGAAGACGACTAAAAAAAAATCAGAATACCTTGGCTACCTCATGCCCCAGCTAAACTAACCAGGTCATTCAAAGGTGACAGCACAAACTAAGGACTGAAACAGAGGAATATTTAAAATCAAAAGCTCTTACCATCATCCCATTTTATGAGTTCATTCAGATCTGGGTGTTCTTCTGTAACATTTCTGATATCATCATTGGCAAGAAATGACCTTTCAACAGATATCTGACTTCCAAACAATGTTTCAATTAATGCAGTCTGGCCACTTTTGTTTGCAAAAGTCTCCACCACTTCTTTGTGAAAGTCAGGCTTTCCCGACATTAAACTTATTAACATATGCCCTACAACAACAGAAGAAACTAGTCTGTTAGAATGTCAATTAGCACAAACTGTGGAACAAAAAGCTAGCAAAACCTCTTCTGTACATATCAGAGTTAATTTTAAAAAAGACGTAATTAAAATATTACCTGACTGACTTTGTCTATCTGATGCTAACCAATTAATCATTTCCTGATTTGTCTCTTCTGCCTTTAGACATTTCAGCCTGGGTCTTGGAACCTGGAAATATACTCATTTCTTTAGTACAGCAATACTATTAGAAACCATCTCAGTTGCAGCACTTTCTTGGCACTGATCAGCAACTACAAAGCACTGGTGAAACCTACCTGATAAGCAATTAAGTAGCACAATGCTGCAAGGTCTACAACTGCTTTCCACTGAATCGCATTATGTTGAGCCATTTTTAGAAGTAACGTTCCAGCATGTAAATACAGATGTCCTCTCATTTCGGTGAAAGTAGCCGAAAGATCATCCATTGTTGAAGTTAAGTATGACTTTGCAATATACATTGTACAATCAAAACTATAGCAAAATATACAAAAAGGCATTAGTGAATGGTCAAAAGTTCACACAACAAACTAACCATTATGGGAAAACTTGTGCTTAAAATACCCTCGTGTTTGCATTTGACAGGATATTTATAGGTATCTCTGCTTTAACGCATGTTTCATTAACGCGAATTGGCTGTAATGCAACTGAATAATACAGAACGCCGTTTGGATAACGCAAACCTTATACTGTACAGAATAGCGATTTCCCTATAACACAATGTTCTATAACGTGAGGTCACACAAGAACGCAACTATCGTGTTATAGTAGAATTACCTGTATCCCCATCTTTAAAAAGATGTTATTCCACTGGTTTGGACTTTGGATGTAAAATACCTTCACAAATTAACATAAACGTTAGCTAATACCAAATTTACCTCTACTTCTATTTCTCAGCTGTCAAGTTACATTCCTATGTTATCCAATAATCTTTCCCTTATTCAATAGTTATGTAATAAACTGCCCAAACTCACTCCGCAAGTGTCATTAAGCAAAATTCCAGACAATATCTGCAAGTATATTCAATTTCAACAGCACACCTTACTCTCTCTCTCTCTCTGCTGCCACTGAATTGATGGGTGTTGCTGCTCTAAAATCTGCAAGATTGGTAGCCTAATGAAGTGATCATGGAACCAGTCATCTTCTCTTTATTCTTGCAAGGGATCGGAGTGTCACTGCAATGTCAACATTTCTTGCCCATCCCTGGTTGCCGCTGAGCTGATTTAACTGCCTTATGAAAAGGCTAGACCAGAGTCAACCACATTGTTGTGGGTCTACAGTCATATATAGATGAGTTAAGGATAGTAGATTTCTTTCCCTGCAGGATGTTAAGTGTTTTAGTGATAATCGACAATGGTTCAGCATCACCATTAGACTTGCTTTTTAATTCCAGATTTCTCTTCATTGAATTCAAATGTCATCATCTGTCGTGGTATTGAACCCATGCAGAACATTGGTCTAGAGCTCCAGACTGCTCTCTGTTGACATTACTATTATGCCATCATCTCCTGCTCAACTCCACACTAAATGGAACAGACTAGGTTTACTGCCTAGTATCATTTCAATCACATAACCACAGGTCTTCAAATTCAGATTAAATTTGTAGTATTACTTTACCGATTTCCATTGGAACACAAGAGTGGATCGTATAGCCACTGAAGTCAACCACAACTCCACTTTCTCACCTGCTCCCCAAATCACTGAATTCCCTGACAATCCAAAAGTCCTCAGGTTTGAATAAACAATGGAGCACCCATAACCAGTTGGGATAGAGAATTTCAAAGATTCACATTCCTAATCAACTGCATTTACACAGTAATAGCCTCTGTTAAAATGGAAAGTGATAACATGAAAGGAAACACCAGTGAAATCAAATACTTTGTATACCACCTAGAACCATGAAAAGGTACAAAGAAACTTTACAGAATCACTAAAAACAAATATGACATTAAGCAGCATCACGTCAGGTAACAAAAAGCTCAAAGAGGTAGGTTTTAAGGAGTGTCACAAAGAAGAAAAAAGTGAAGGACAGAGGCAAAGAGGTGTACAGAGAACATTGTAGAGCTTGAGGCTGATCTACTAAAGGCACAATCACCAAAGATGGAGCAGTTATAACTGTAGATGAACAACAGGCCAGAAATAAAGGAGTGCATATTCTTACAAAGGGTTGCGGGGCTGGAAGTGACTGGAGATAGTGTGAAACCAGGGAAGGCTTTGATTCAAAAAAAAAAAATTTTAACCAAGATTTTGTTTGCTTGAAAGCTCATGCAGGTCAGCAAGCATAGGGATAAGGGAATGTGACTTGCAGCATGAGCAGAGTTTTCAATGACCTCAAGATTACAGAGGGTAGGCTGGGGGGAAAAAAAACAGCCAGTGTTTTGGCACAGTCAACCCAGAGATAATAGTACACCAAGAGATGAGATAGTGAGGAGGATTGTCAAAGGATACAGAGGGATAGAGAAAGATTGCAGATTTGAGCAGAGAAGCGTCAGATGGAGTTTAACCCGGGTAAACAGGAGGTGATGCATTTTGGAAGGTCAAATTCTGGTGCAAAATTTCCAATATATGGTAGAACCCTCAGGAGCATTGACATAGAGATTTCTAGGCATACAGGTCCACAGATCCCTGAAAATGGCAACACAGGTGGAAATTTGTGGCCAAGAAGGCATACTGCCTTCATCGGCCAAGGTATCAAATATAAAAGTTGGCAAGTAACATTACAATTGTATAAAACTTTAGTTAAGCCACATTTGGAATATTGCGTTCCATTCTGACCAAATGGACATGAATACTTTGGAGAGAGTACAAAGAAAGTTTATCAGGGTGTTGGCTGGCCTGAGGGGTTTTAGTTATGAGGAGAATTTAGATAAACTTGGACTGTTTTCACTGGAAAGATAGAGGCTAAGGGACGATATGACAGAGGTCCACAAAATTATGAGAGGCATAGATAATGTGGATAGTTGGAGGCTTTCTCCCCAGGGTGGAAAGGTCAAAGACATGAGGGCACGGGCTCAAGGTGAGAGGGGGAGAGTTTAGGGGAGAAATGCAGGAAAAATTTTTCGCACCGAAATACCACGCCTGGATCGCACTACCAGTGGTGGAAACAGGCACGTTAGCAACATTAAAGGCACATCTTGATTGAACGGGAGGCAAACAAACAGAGGGATAGAAACCACGTATAGGCAACAAGTAGCCGGTATAAATAAGAATCAGGAATTGGGGCAGATTTGGTGGGCTGAAGTGTCTGTTCCTGTGATGTATCATAATTGTATAAGCTGATACAATGTTGCAGCAGTCCTACCCAACTGGAGAAAGGGCAAAACAGGATGGTGTGGTCTGTCATGTCAAAGGCTGAGGGAAAGGTTGAGAAGGATAACAAGAGAAGCTTTATCTTTGTAAAAGTAACAAAGGACATCATTTATGAATTTGAGCAGAATTTATAATATCAGCGAACATGGACCAAGCTGGGGCAGTTGGTGACCAATGGAAATAAGACCAGGGTCTCAAACAAGACAAGGTCAGCTCAAGTCAATGAAATCAGAAGAACAAATAGTAAATTAGAATAAAAGTTACCTCATTAGAGCATTTACAACGTCTGGGACATTTCTGGTTGATAATGTCAGGAACATAAGATTAGTTGATGCCAGGAGCAATTCCTTCTGCAAGAATCTCCATTTGCTCTTATCAGCTGATGAAACATTTGATGAACTGATATAGTTCTGCAGGACAGTACAAAGATAGTGAATGTCACAGACATGCTCTCTGATAGAATACCACTTAAAATACAAACAGTGATTGGTTCTTCAAAAGTGTATATATTAGTTACATATTTTGTAACTACCTTTGTAGATAAAGGTTACTTCAAAAAGGTTTCAGATCTGAGAGAATAAACTTAGGTCAATGTGAAGTTCAGCTTACATGACATAATCTGGCAGCTTGCTACTTAGTTTTTTTAAAAAGATAAGTGCATATTGCTTGCAGGAACAATGTAAAAACATAACATGTTTACACACCTTCAATGTCTGTACCATGCAGGTGTACCATTCCAGACATTTACAAAGGGTTCTTTTCTTTTCAGTGCTGATACAGAAATTCACAGCTTCTTCAAATTTCCCAACAGAACAGTAGAATTCCACCAAACGTATATTGGCATGAGGATCATTGGGCCTTGAATGCAACTCTGACTGAATAAGGTCGAATAGTTGAGAATTGTCCAATTGTCCCTTTGTGCTCAGCAGCTTCTCCTTTAGAGGAAAGCAAAAGAGAGAGAGACTCAGGCATTTACAATACAAGAGAGCATTCAATACATTGTGTCCACGCGGTCAAAGATCTGACTACAATAATCCAATTTTACAGTTCTTGGCCCATAACCATGGAGGCTAGTGAACATCAAAACACAGCTTATGTTAGGTGAGTTTCTGACTTAACCACTCTTTCTGACTGCAAGTTCCAGAAGACTGCTATCAGCACCCAAGCAAAATTTTTCTTAACTCTCAAACCTACGCCCCCTAGTTGAGTTTGTTAATGAAAAAAAAATGCCTTGTTACTCACCCTATCTTTGCCCCTCATATTCGAATATACTTTTATCAGATCCTCTCTCAATCTTTGCTGCTCCAAGGAAGAAAACCCCAAACTATCCAATCTTTCTTCACAGCTCAGACCTTCCAAAATCCTGATAATCTCCTGTGCATCAACTGCAATCACGACTTTCCTATAAATTTGGTGACCAAAACTTCACACAGTACTCCAGCTGTACCTAACCAACATTTCATACAGTTCCAACATAAACTCCCTGCTCTTGCATTCCATGCTTCAGCTGAAAAGAGTGCCCCATATGCCTCTCAGTACCTTGTCTATCTGCCATACTACCTTCAGAGAGCTGTGGAGATACACACCAAGCTTCCCCTGATCTTCAGTACTTTCCAGGGTCTGCCATTCATAGCGCAATCGTTTGCCTTCTTTAGCTGCATTACATCACTTTTCAAGGTTGATTTCCATTTGCAATAACTCTTCCCACTTGACCAGTCTATTGGTGTCATCACATAGTTTAGGACTATCCTATCGACATATATCACCCTCCAAACTTTTATCATCCATGAATTTAAATGCGGGGGATATAATCTAAGTCTAAATCATTAACGTACACCATAAACAGCAAGGGCCACAGCACTGAACCCACTGAACACAGACTTCAAGTCGCTGAAATCTCTCTCTAACATCACCCACTCCTCCTGCCTTTCTGCCAATTTTAGATCTAACGTGCCACTTTGCCTTGAATCCCATGGGCTGTTAATTTCTTAGCTAGTCTGCCATGAGGAACCTTCTCAAACGCTTTGTTAAAGTCCATGCAGACCACATTAAATGCATTACTCTGTTCAACTTTCTTCGTGTGCACCTTAAAAAAATTCAACCAAATTGGTCAAAATGTGACTTGCCCTTAACAATTCCATGCATCTCCAAGTGCAATACATTCTGTCACTCAATTCTCGCCCATCACCAAGGTTAGACTGACTGGCTTGTAATGTCCTAATCTATCTCTTCCCAGTTTTTGAAGATTGGGAAAACATTCAGTCCGCCAATCCTCTGTCACCTCACCTGCGACCAGGGGGATTTGAAAATTACTCCCAAGACCACTGCTATCTGTTCCCTCAATAGCCCGAGAGCCATCTCATGCAGGCCTGATGATTTATCCACTTAAGGTTGCTAAACCTGCTTCTACCTCTTCTCTACGTTAATTTTTTCTAGTATTCCAGTCTTTCAACCAGATGTCTATATACCTATAAAGATAATTTAATACAGGTAGTTACAGTATTAATGACGAAAATCTTACATGGGTCATAAATCCAAATATTAGTATTCAAATACACCAGGATTACCATAATGCAAATACTCTATTTGCTGAGGGAATGTTAAACAATCAATTGCAAGATTATATGAATATCTTAGCTGTCAGTTTTCTTAAATAAAAAACTTCTATTACTGTTACATTTGGACCTCATTACTGCAGCCAAAGTACATGATACAATTGTCAAAGCTACTGCATTTTTAAAATGACACTGCATTAGGAATCAGAGCCCAAGTTTTGATTTACTTGTACTATTTAAGTTACACAGAGATGAAATTTTTAGCTTACCTTCAGTTTGTAAACTACTCCATTAGCAGGAAAATGCTTGGCTGCCTTCTCCACCCAGTATTCTGCTCTTCCATCAAGCAGGTCTCCATTACTACACAGCAAATCAGCTACTTTCAGGATCATGTCCTTCTGTACAGGATTCAGCTCCACAACCCGCTAAGATCAAGGAGAAAGTAATATTAATGAAAATTTAATTTTCAAAGCACATTTCAGGCACAACTTTGTAAATATTTGTATGGGCTTTTGGTAATTCAATTGGTAATTAGTTATGTTCCAGTAGAAGATTATTGTTTGCACTCATTAGATTATCAGTAAACAAAGGACGGCATACAACTATTAGATAATTATAGAGAAACAGAAAGAAGTTAGAACAAATCAGAAAAGATTAAAATGAAATTTTGTATCATTTCAAATGATTCAGTTGTCTGTGGAATGTAAGAGACAGGAAATGACTGTCGCCACTGTGCATTGCCAACATCCTGGGGTTAACCGACTAGAGACTGAACTGGCCCAGCAAAATAAAAACGCTCACTTATCACTATAGTAAAAAGGCCGAGAATTCTGTAGCTAATAATTCCCCTTCTGATTCCCCAAAGTTTGTTAGCCATCTGCAAAGGCACAAATCAGGAGCGTGATGGATACTCTTCACTCGATGAGTGCAATACTCACTGATTTCAACATCACCCCACATCCTTAAACATTCAGTCCTTTCATCAAATGATGCACAGGGGCAGCAAAGTGTCCCATCTCCAAACTGCACTGCAGCAACTTCCTTCAATAGCACCATGCGAACCTACAAACAACTATCTAGAAGGACAAGGGCAGCAGATACCTGAAGCACCGCCACCCCACTCCCTTACAATCATTCTGATTTAGAAAGATATTGTCACTGGATTATAAAGCTTAGAATTCACTTTCTAAACCATGAAGAGTGCAGCAGGGAGGTAGCTCACCACAAACTTGAAGGGCAATTAGGGAAGAGCCAAAAAAATTGCTGATGTCGTCATGGTATTCACAACACTTGAAACATCTCAGTTCGCACAATCTCAGTCTAGGTTGAAAGAATTAGTTTGTTTTTGTTACAAGTTTTGATTTGCTAATACTTAAACAGTCAGCATCATGGCTAGTCGAGTGAGTGCTTTGCAAAACACCTTCGTTTAGTCTGCAAGCATGATTGTGTTCGCAACCACCTGCAACTTTAATTCTCCACATCGTTCCCACTCTGATCTCTCTCACGTTGGCCTCTCGAAGTGTTCTAATTAAGCGCATGGAAGCTTGAGGCAGTGCACTTCAGCTTCTGACATTACACAGGAGTTGAACAACTTTAAATTGTAATCTCTACCTCCATTTTGTTTCCTTTTTCATAGAATCATAGATCATAGAATCCCTACAGTGTGGAAGCAGGCCCTTCAGCCCAACAAGTCCACACTGACCCTTGCAGCATACCACCCAGACCCACTCGATCTACATATCCCTGGACACAATTTAGCGTGGCCAATCCACCTAGACTGCACATCTTTGGACTGTGGGAGGAAACTGGAGCACCTGGAAGAAACCCACGCAAACACAGAGAGAATGTGCAAACTCCATACAGACAGTCGCCCGAATGTAGAATCGAACCCGGGTTCCTAGTGCTGTGAGGCAGCAGTACTAACCACTGAGCCACCATGCTGCCCAGATTGATTTTCTTTGATTTGTTTTTAATTTTGCTCCCACCCCTTTTCCCTTTGATTTGAAGTAGGATCATTAAGCTTCTGATCATGTACACACACCATTAAGGTCACAACTTTCCCTTTCTAACATCATCCAACCTCTCCCATTTTAACTCATCAGTAGCTGAATCCAATCTTTGTTGGTCTAGATTTGACTGTTCCAATAGTCACCTAAATGATCTCCTACATTTCGTCTTCATAAACTTGAGATCATCCAAAACTCTGCTGTTCCTGCTTTAATCTGCAGTAAGTTCCTTTAAATGCTGTATTCCTGCAGTAATTGGCATGTAACACCTATCTTGACTTCAAAATTTGCATCCTTGCTTTCAAAATCCTCCATGGCCTCTCATCTCTATCTCGAATATATGCCAACCCCACAACTCTCCACGATATCTGCAGTCATTTTATTTCAGAATTGAGCATCTGATACAAATTGATCCACTGTTGGTGGGTGTGCTTCACTTATCAGTGAGCTTTAATTTGGAATTTCCAACCAATCACTTCCAACTCTCTCACTTTCCTCCATTAATAGAGACCTAAAATCAACATCTAAGTAAAACTTTAAACATCTTACTCTATATCACCTATTGCAGCTTAGTGCCATACTCTGTTTCACAATATCCCATTGAAACACCTTTGGATGTTTTATTATGTTAAAAAAAGGTGCTATACAAGCTACTTTTGAAAGGCAAGCATTCATAATGTGACCATTCACATCTCTTTTAGACATTGTCTGTACCTTTATTTATTCTATTTATACTCCCTTCAGCACTTTACTGGATCTCTTCTGTCCTCCACCCTTAAAATCAGGAATTAAGAGTCTAAGATGACTATGAAACCATTATCAATTGTTGGAAAAACCCACCTGGTTCACTAGTGTCCTTTAGGGAAGGAACATACCATCCTTACCTGGTCTGGCCTACATGTGACTCCAAACGTATAGCAATATGGTTGATTCCTAACTGGCCTTCAGGCAAAAGAGATGGGCATCGAATGCTAGTTTAGCCAAGGTTGCCCTCATCACGTGAATGAATTTATAAAAAAATTCAAAATCAAAAAGACTGCCTACAGTGAAAAAAAGCCATTCAGCCCATCTAGTCTGCACTGATCCTCTGACGAGCATCTCACCTGATTCCCATAGCCCAGCATTTAGTATGGGCTAAACCATTTAACCTGCACTACTTTGGACTGTGGGAGGAAACCACAGCACCCGATGGAAACCCACACAGACAAGGATAGAACATACAAAATCCACAGACAGTCACAGACAAAGGAAGATGATGGTCTAGTAGTATTACGATGTGACTATTAATCCAGAGATCCAGGTAGTGTTCTGGGGACCCGGGTTCAAATCCCACCACAGCAGACGGTGGAATTTGAATTCAGTGCAAGTCTGGAATTAAGAGTCTAATGATGACCACAAATCTATTGTCAACTGTCGGAAAAACCCATCTGGTTCACTGATGTCCATTAGGGAAGGAAACTACCATCCTTACCCGGTCTGGCCTACACATGCCTCCAGACCCGCAGCAATTTCTATGACTCTTAACAAATTAAGAGTAAATGCTGGTCTAGCCAGTGACATCCTCATCCCGTGAATGAATAAAAAAACTCCCAAGACTAGAATCGAATCCGGATCCCTGGTGCTGTAAGGTAGCAGTGCTAACTACTATGCCACCCTATTCCGTTCTTTTACCATGTCTCCTGCATTTCATTGCATTGATGCATTAGATTTTTAAAAGTATTTTCCTGTTCTGAAAAAGGTCACAGATCCAAAACACTCCACAAACGCTTCCAGACCTGCTGAGGATTTTCAGCGTTTTATTTCGAATTTCCAGCATCCACACTATTCTGTATATATGTCACACTCAATATAATGCTCAGTGTCATTTTTGTTTCATATGGTCTTGTGAAGTATTTTGGGGCTTGTTAATACGTTAAAGGCACAATGTCAACTTCAGTTGTTGTTATGGCTGATTTGTTCATGAAATCTGGGTGAAAAATATCTTATGGAACTCTATACAGCATTCTTTTTATGGAATGAGAGCTGGATTTAATGTTTTTTAAAATCTGAAAGGTAATATTACTCATAACAAGATTGCTAGTTATCTTGAAGCTTTATCTTTGTAATCTGATCCCTGTTAGCCCTTTGTCACCTGAAGCCAAGCAACTGCACTAAAATAGTGCAATGGTAATAACTGTACTTAGCAACGAATGGCAAATCTGATGAGCTGTAATCAAATTTATTTAACCTTGAAACGTTTTATTAATGTCCATTGTCAAATTAACTGGCAACAAGCATGATATATTTCATTCTTTTCTTCCTAAAATGGACCGTAGCCCTTTATCTGGTCAATTATTAAGAATATTCTACATCTACCATTGCAGGTTTTCAACTAATAACTATCCAAAAATATGCTGACTTGGTTGAACAATTGCCCTTACCTTATAACAACCAATGGCTTTTTCAATGTTGCCTTCAGACTCATAGATTTGGCCAAGAAGCTTGTGCGCTTTTGGATCCCTTTCCTGCACACTTATGTAAGCTGATATTTGCCTGTAAAAAAAACTTGAGATTACAGTAGGGTCACAGAAAGCACATGCTTCCTAATTAAGTAAGTGCTTTTTTGAAATACCAAAACTAAAATCAAGACAGTCAACACAGGGAGTAGTACAGACTCAAAGTAGGAACAATCTTTGCAAGACTGGGGCAAACGGAAGACAGACAGCTTGCATTTTCACAAGAAAGGCCACCCCAAAGTGCTTTACAGCAAATAAAGTGTAGTCATGACGGAACTCAGGGAATCAACTAATGTGCACACAAAACTACCACATACAGTAATATGATTGAGATATTAAAGAACAAATGTTGACATGATAGGTCCCCTGTTCAAAAGTAGCTCATTTTATTAAGTGCCCTGAGATTATGTACAACCACCTATGGCAGTGAATCTTAAAGGTCAAAAGGCAGCACGAATAACAGAAATTTTTAAAAAGAAAGACTGAAAATAGCAGCAGTAAGCCATTTGGTCCTTTGAGCCTGCTCCGCCATTCATTATAATAATGGCTAACCATCCAACTCAAGAGCCCATTCCTGCTTTTCCTTTTTGATCCCTTTAACCCCAAATGCTGTATCCAATTCCATCAAATCATTTTTTGGCTCAATTGTTTTTTTATGGTCGCTAATTCCACAGGTTCACCATTCTCTGGGTGAATGCATTACTCATATCTCAGTCAAGTTTGATTTTGTATTCAAATTTGCAATGGGATTTAAACAACTTCTGAGGTGAAAGTGGCAACCACAGTTGACAGAGGGATGTAGGGCTAATGTACAGGTCAATCTGTGCTGAATGATTTGAAACAATATCAATATCTGTATGAACCAGCAATTAAGCAAATGTTCAAGAACATGCACAACATATTAAATAGAATTGAGATATTTTAGTAAGTTGATGCTTATAAAGAAACCAAATCATAAAATTCTACTTGCAGATCAATTGCATTAATCTTTAACACTTTATTGTACGTCTGGATAGTTTTAGCAAGGTATGCTAAAACGGCAGCATATCCAACCAAATCCTAGATCAGAATCTAGTGCAAGAACCACAGTTCAGTTGGGTTTTTGAATTCTAGAATGTCTAAATTGAATTAAAGCCCATTTTGCATCATGACCCAGGATCAGCTCATTCTGCATAACCTCCAACATTATATTCATGCCATTGCTAAATTTAACTCCACCTCCATAATTTTTTTCACCCTTGCCCTTATCCATCAACTAGTGAAACCATAGACCAGGTCTTTGTTACTTCCAGAGTCAACTACATCAACATAGGAAGCTAGCTAGCTTCCTGCATTCTAACATCCATAAAAGTTGAGGCTGTCCAAAACTCTGCTGCCTGTTTGCTTTCAACCACTGTGCTTGCTGACATATATTGGTTCCCAATCAAGCACCAGTTTGATTTTAATACTATTAACCTGGTTTTCAAATCTAACTGTAGCCTTGCAGCTCCCATGTGTAATCTCCTCCAGCCCCACAGTACTGTATATTTGCATGCCATGAATGCTGGGTTCTTATTAATCACCAACTTTCACTGCTCCAGCGTTAGCATCCCTGGCTTGCGGCAGTGTTCCAGCGAAGCTCAATGCAAGCTGGAAGAACAACACCTCATTTTCCGCTTGGGGACCCTGCAGCCTCCTGGACTCAATATTGAGTTCAATAATCTTAGGGCCTAAACTCTCCCATGTCCCAGACCCCCTACCCCACACACCAGGCCTTGTGTGTAATGGCAGGCTATTGTTAGTCCCTAACAGGGACTAACAGATCCCATTAACTATTTTCCCTCCTAGCCAGATCATTTTCAACTCCTTTGTCTATCCAACTGCTCCTCTCTCTCTCTTTGGGTGCCATCCTTTATCCTATCGTTTACTCCCTGTCCCATCCCCCTCCTTATTTTCTGCATATAAACCGATGTTTTCCCAGCTACGATCGGAGGCCAACTTCAACAAGGGAACCTCCAAATCGTCCACTTTCTTCCTCAACCAAGGATTCCCGAGCACCGTTGTCAACAGGGCCCTCAACCGGGTCCAACCTATCTCCCACACTTCCGCCCTCACACCCTCTCTTCCCCCCCCCCCCCCAACAGCGATAAAGGTTCCCCTTGTCCTTACCTCCCATCCCACCAGCATCCACATCCAGAAGATCAGATTCCATTTTCATCACCTCCAGTGAGATGCCACTACCAGACACACATTCTCCTCCCCTATCCACCTTCAGAAGGGGCTGTTCCCTCTGGGACACCCTAGTCCACACTTCCTTCACCCCAACATCCCCCTCCCCTGCAACCGGCGAAGGTGCAACACTTGCCACTTAGCTCCTCCCACTCCAGTAACCAAGGGCTCAAACATACCTTCCAGGTGAAACAATACTTCACCTGCACTTCCCAGAATCTAGTCTACTGCATTCGCTGCTCACAATGTGGTCTCCTCTACTTTGGGGAAACGAAGCGTAGACTGGGTGACCTCTTTGCAGAACATCTATGCTCCGCTCACAAAAAAAACCCCAAGCTTCCAGTTGCCTGCCACTTTAACACACCACCCTGTTCCTTGGCCAAAATCTCTGTCTCTGGCTTGCTGCAGTGTTCCAGCAAAGCTCAATGCAAGGTGGAAGAACAGCATCTCATCTTCTGCTTGGGGACCCTGCAGCCCTCTGGACTCAGTATTGAGTTCAATAATCTTAGGGCCTAAATTCTCCCATGTCCTAGCCCCCTACCCAACACACCAGGCCTTGTTATCACATAGCCTGCAATTACACACTACCTATTGTTAGTCACCATCAGTCCCCATTAACAGCTATTCACTCTCCTAGACTGATCATTATGAACTCCTTTGTCTATCCAACTGCTCCTCTCCTCAGGCTCCATCCTTTATCCTATTGTTTGCTCCCTGCCTCATCTCCCTCCCCATTTTCTGCATATAAACAGACGTTTTCCCAGCTACCATCGGTTCTGAGGAAGGGTGACCAGACCTGAAACGTTAACTGATCGTTTCTTCACAGATGCTACTAGACCTGCTGAGCTTTTCTAGCAACTTGTTTTTGTTCCTGATTAGCATCCATACCTTCAGTTTTTCAGTCACAGGCTATAGAACACTTTCCCTATAGCTCTCTGCCTCCCCTTCCTCCGTTAAGGGGCAAAGGACCTGCTCCTACAACAAAGTTTTTTGTTATCTGTCTTTTTATGTCAAATGGCTCAGTCTCATATACCATATTATAGTGCTTTCTTCAAGCACATCAGGACAATTCACTACTTTAAAGTACTGTAGAAGGTGATCTTCCTCTCTGTATACATGATATACACACTAACATCAGGAACAGAAAAAAAATCTGGTAACAGAATACATTTGGAAAAGTTACAGTTTAAAACAGGATACAGAGAGCAAGATGGATAACATAAGTATTTAAAAAGATTTAAGTGTTTATATTGTTTCTTATTACCACAACATGGATTTTATGGTTTTGATTAGTCAGGCAATTTTAGTCAGTGCATAAATTGGAAAACTTTTAGAATAGCCCAAGGAGATTCATTTTAAAATAGCACATACTGAAAAAAATTCTTTACCTCTTTGCAAGTTCATACTCCTTGGCTTCATAATAGAGTTTTGCAAACAAAAACCCTTTGAGTGATTTCTGAAAAGGAAGTTGGAAGGTTATGTGAAATAGACAAAATTTTGAAGAGTACACTTCAAAAAAATTCCTCAGGATATACAAATTTGTTTAACAGCTCACTGCATAAAATTCATCAATCGGTACAAACCATTATTACATCTGCAAACAAACTAAGAAGTCAATGAACTACTTATAGCAATTCGTACATTTCACATGCTGATGTCAATAGAAACTTTCTATTAAGCATCTATTGTTTCAGAGATAGTAGGAACTGCAGATGCTGAAGAAGGGTCTAGGCCCGAAACGTCAGCCTTCCTGCTCCTCTGATGCTGTTTGGCCTGCTGTGTTCATCCAGTCCTACACCTTGTTATGTCTATTAAGCATCTATGACTAGTTTCATTTCTTCAAAAGCGGGATCAAAACTGAAAGTCTGGATGAGCTTAGTTTATAGAATCCAGCATCGCCAAACTTCAATACAGATCACTGCCGCCTCCACTTTGAAACAAAGTGCTAAACTACAGCTGCTTAACAAATTGATAGATTCTTGCCTTAATTCCTCAGAACACAACCGCAGGGCCTGACAGAGGCGAGGCCTAGCAGCTGAGGCCACAATCTGCACTGCCCGCGCTTTCCTAGCCCGCGCAGTTTGTCTCCACATCCCGCAGTGTTGGACACTCACCTCACGGGGTGAGAGCGGCGTGACGCCCTGCATCGAGGCAATGTACCTATCCACTTCGGCCTTACTGCGCATCATGCGTCCTCACCGGCCTCGGGCAGCTGTGTATACACGGTTTGATAAACGCCACTCCTCTCAGATCAGTTCCGGTCCTACACCATCCCTTCCGTCCTGAACACAGAGCTTTCAGCACCGGTTCCGCCGACGCCGCACGACAAAACTGTGCCCAACGGCGCACAATGCGCCTGCGCCTTCGCCCGACGGTCGCCAATCACACGCCGGCCGCTGAAGTCACAAGGAACGCCGGACGTAATCCCGAGGTGACGTCAACAACGAGTGCGAGATTACACCCAAATCTCGCGAGGTTGAAGTTTTGGATTTCGGAAGAGCAGTTTTTATTCTGATGCTCCACAGTGAGAGGTTTAATCAGGTCACTGAACGTATGCGCACAGAAAAGGTGTATTCTTTTGTCACAAACTCACAGGAGATCAGTTTATTTTGTGCAAAAACAGAAGTTGCTGGAAAAACTCAGCAGGTTTGGCAGCATCTGTGAAGATAAATCAGATTAATAAGAGAACTCACTTATTCAGAAAGGTCACAGGACCTGAAACGTTATCTCTGCTTTCTCTCCACAGATGCTGCCAGACTTGTTGAGTTTTTCCACTAGTTTTTGTTTTTGTTTCAAATTCCGGCATCCGGTTTCGAATCTAGTTTGTATTGTGTCTTTATTGCATTGGCACTAAAATGAATATTTTGCAGTGAGCAAAAGTCAGGTGACTATGGCAAACCATGAGCATTTTAGTACCACTATATTTTGTATTGTGTTTCTATGCCGAACAATTTTTTCATTTGCAAAAATAACAAAATTGCATGGCATATGTTACTATTTACAATGTGGGATACCGAAGCTACCCATTATACACACCTGTTCCAATGTATTAGCAAAAAAATGAAAGAACTGCAGATGTTGGAAATCCGAAACAAAAACAGAAATTGCTGGAAAACTCGGCAGGCCTCGCAGGATCTGTAAAGAGAAAAACTGTTTACATTTCACATGCAGTGACTCTTCATCAGAATGATTCTAATTAAGGGTCACTGGTCTCAAAAAGTTAAATCTTATTGAATGGCTACCTACAGTGAAAGAACAGCTCCACTGTATGAATTTATGCTCCTGCAGTTGCAACCATAAATTGAGGCATTCATTTCCACTGTACACAATTGAAATGACAACTGCTCTAGGCAAGTTGTAGGTTACCACTTGGGTTGACTTTTTCAAAGTCAGAAGTTACAGGACACTAGGTTATAGTCCAACAGGTTTATTTGAAATCAAGCTTTTGGAGCACAACCCCTTCATCAGGTGGCTTTGACTGCTGAAGCCAGACAGGAATGTTCCCTCCCAGTCAGGGAACACTTCAGCAGTCAAGCGTATTCAGCCTCTGATTCTTGGGTAAGCATCCTCCAAGCTGGACTTCGAGAAACACAACAATGCAGAATCGCCAAGCAGGGACTGATAACCAAGTTCTGTACCCATGAAGATGGCCTCAACCGTGATCTTGGGTTCATGTCATGCT
Source organism: Rhincodon typus (assembly GCF_021869965.1). Classification (NCBI taxonomy): domain Eukaryota; kingdom Metazoa; phylum Chordata; class Chondrichthyes; order Orectolobiformes; family Rhincodontidae; genus Rhincodon; species Rhincodon typus. The sequence continues at coordinate 45,597,169 of NC_063337.1, forward strand.
ACATGTGACCCCACCACACTTCTGTACCTGTAAAATCTTCCTTACTGGCTGTTTTGACACCATCTCCTTGATAAATTGTTATGATCTCTGTGCCTTAATTGGTTTGTACAGTTTTGAATTACTTATTACTTTGGTTAGACCTTCGGCATGCGATTCTTATACCTATCATGTTATTCCAGTCATTTAGTATGTCTCCAGCACCATCTTATTTTTGATTTTTTGTAATTCTCTCTCTGTCTCATTTAGTCAGATTATAGGTCATCCCTTCACTGGTTAATCAGCTGTTGACACTTTACTCACTGTCTAACACTCATGGTCACCTGCAGAGACTTATTATCTGACACTCCACCCACACCAGTTGTATGATCTTTTGATCTCTGAACCCTTGATCTCTCTGCCTATAAACTCTGTGTCCATGTGCTTCTCTCTCACTGCACCCAATGAAGGGGCTGCGCTCCGAAAGCTTGTGATTTGAAATAAACCTGTTGGGCCAAAACCTGGCGTCCTGTGACTTCTGACTTTGTCAACCCCAGTCCAACACTGGCACCTCCATATAATGACATTTTCAAGGCGTTGAAGGTTGCACCCTGACTGACACCCCAGTGCTCAACTCTGGCAATGGTTTAGTAGTCTTATCAAAATTAAATTTGGCTTTCTGCTATTTCACTTTGATTTCATTACTCATACCTGTCACTAATTTTGGCTTGTAATTTTTTTTGCTATTGGAAGAGTAATTTGGGTGCAATGTGACATTCATATTTAAATTCAACTACTTTCCTTGCTTATAGTACATGTGTTTCTGCGCTTGAGAATTACCTTGTGTATGTCTGCTTAATTTGTTTGATTTACACAGACACATAGAAAATAGCCACAGGAGTATGAGGCAGCATGGTAGCTCAGTGGCTAGCACTGCTGCCTTACAATGCCAGGGACCTGGATGCGATTCAGGCCTTGGGCGACTGTCTGTGTGGAGTTTGCATGTTCTCCCCATTTTGGCAGGGGTTTCTCCAGGTGTTCTGGTTTCCTCCCACAGTCCGAAGATATGCAGGTTAGGTGGATTGGTCGTACTAAATTGCCCCGTAGTGGCCAGGGATGTGTGGGCTAAATGAGTTAGCCATGGTAAATGCAGAGTTATGGGGATATGGTTAGGGGTTAGGTCTGGGAGGAATGCTCTTCAGAGGGCCGGTGCAGAGTCAATGGTCCGAATGGCCTCTCTCTGCACTGCAGGGATTCTATAATTCTAGAAGTAGGCCATTCAGTCCTTCAGACCTGCACTGCCAATCATTAGGATCTTGGCTGGTCATCCAACTCAATAGCCTGTTCCTGCTTTTCTCCATATCCTTTGATCCCTTTAGCCCCAAGTGCTATGTCCAATACATCTATGTATATTTGTTATTCTTGCATGAGATGTACACATTACCAGCACGGCAAGCATTTGTTGCCCAACCCTAGTTACCCTTCCAGAGGCTAGTTAAGGAGTTAACAATGTTGCTGTGGTCTAGAGTCACATGTAGGCCAGAGCAGTTAAGGCTGACTGATTTCCTTCCTTGAAGGACATTACACTTTTGATGATGATCAGTGATAGTTCCTAAGCCAAGATTTTAATTCCAGATTTTATTATCAACTCTTGGTGGGATATGGGTACAATATAGAGAGCTGTAGCATTTATCCTGGTGAAGTGGAGAGATATTGACCTTCTTCCTACATTGTTATTCATTCATCCAGTTGGCTGAGACTGCAGTGAAATGGTAGCAACTTTGGACCAAGCTGGCATGGTCTAGTGTCACGACTTCCATTGCCTGTCCTGGGAGTAGAGGACATCCTGCCCCTGTATTACCCCAAGCAGCAGGACCTCCAGGTCACACCCACAAAGTGGGACATCATATTCCTCTCATTTGCTAAGAATCAGGCAAATATCAGGAACTGTGCAGGGCAGCTTCGGGCTGCCAGCACTTGTACAGATGCATAACAGCCTTTTAAAGATGACACTGGCACTGGGGATGCTGGGCAGTTCCGAATTTGCAACCTACCCTTTGACCATGATCTTACTGCCCCTATGTCTATCAGCATATTGCAAGGATTGGTCTGTTCTGCCATGAAAATAGTCCAGTTGCTGATTTACAAATTAAGCGCTTCTGCACATGTGGATCGCATTCTCATCTCTTACTGGACATGTTCTTATTGTGGTATCTGTTATTCCTATTACAATTCTGTCTTTAACGAGATCATTTATAGCTACACAAATACACAAAATTCTTAAAGCTCTGCTAATACAGGCATCTACTGATCAATGATCTCTCTTTATTTGAGGTTCAAAGCGTGCGTTGTTCTCCATACATTTGACCTATGTCCCTTTGTAATTTTCTACTCCTTTATCATAATATGTGAGAATGCTGGGATAACTCAGTGTGAAGCTGGAGGAGTGCAGCAGGCCAGGCAGCATCAGAGGAGCAGGAAAGCTGACGTTTCGGGTCGGGAACCTTCTTCAGAAATGGGGAGGGGGAAGGGAGCTCAGAAATACATAGAGAGGGGGGGGGGGCTGGGGAAGGTGGGTGGGATGTTGATAGGTGAGTGCAGGTAGGTAGTGGTGGGGATTGTTCAGTAAGGTGGGAGGGGCAGATAGGTGGGAGAGAAGGTGGACAGGTTGTGTCAGATCATGGAGGCAGGGTTGAGAGGGAGGGTTGGTCATGGGATGAGACCAGGGGTGGGGAGATTTTGAAACTGGTAAAATTCACGTTTAGGCCATTGGGTTGTCGACTCCCAAGGCGGAATGTGAGGTGCTGCTCCTCCAGTTTCCAGGTGGCGTCATTGTGCCACTGGAGGAGGCCCAGGATGGACATGTCACCCAGGGAGTGGGAGGGGGAGTTAAAATGGTTCGCAGCTGGAAATTTGGTCGTTTGTCACAAACAGAGCGCAGATGCTCTACAAAGCGGTCTCCAAGCCTCCGCTTGGTCTCATTGATGTACAGGAGGCCACATCGGGAGCAGCAGATGCAGTAGACTACATTGACGAATGTGCAGGTGAACCCCTGACTAATGTGGAAGGTTTGATTTGTGCCTTGGATGGAGGGGAGGGGCGAAGTGTAGGGGCAGGTGTAGCACATCCTGCGGTTGCAGGGAAAGGTGCCGGGGGTGATGGGGCTAGTGGGAAGTGTGGAGCGGACGAGGGAGTTGAAGAGAGACCGGTCCCTACAGAAGGCAGATACGGGTGGGGAGGGAAATATATCCTTGGTTGTGGAGTCAGATTGTAGGTGGCGGAAGTGGTGGAGAATGATACGTTGGATGCGGAGGTTGGTGGGGTGATACATGAGGACAATGGGATTCTGCCTTGTTTTTGTTGGGGGGAGGGGATGTGAGGCAGAGGTGCGGGAAACGTAAGAGACGCGGTTGAGGGCATTTTCTTTTACCGGAGGGGGGAACTTGATGTGAGAATGTTTATGCTTTACCATATGACTGTGGTATCTTTTAAATTTGAATTAGATATGTGTTTAAAAACAGACAATAGTAAGAGCTGTGAGAACGGGCAAGGAAATGGGGTCATGTAGCTCCAGTTAAGTAAGCATCAACATTAAGGTCCAGTTGGTCAAGTTGACTCATCTTAATCTATAAGTCCCATGGTTCTTTCACTAAATTATGCAGCACTACAGGAAACTTCAGCGCTTGCTCCAACTGCAATTGCAACAGGAAAACAAGGATACCGGAGCAATGTTTTGTTACCTTCTTCTGGTTTGGCGAGCCCGGTTTTCTCCTTGCGTTGTGTCTGGGGCTTGTGGTATTGGTCAAGTCGGTTGTTTCTTCAAGTTGTCAGTCTTTAGTTCTAATGGTTATGGTCAGTTGTTGAGGTTCTCGCCATCAGTGTTGTCAGCTTGGAAAGGCCCATGCTCGGAAGCTCTTGTTCAGATTTCTCTCGGTTGGCTTCCCCCGTCTCGGATGTCCTTTGTTTCGATGAGGCCCTGGGTTCGGCTTCCCTGTTCTCAGTGCTTGGTTCCAAAGCTGCTTGTGGGGGAAGCCTGTGGGGCAGCTTTTCGTGCAAAAGCTTATTTTCAAAAAAGGCCCTTCAGATAAGATCAGGGCTGGCAGTTATAATGACTGTTATCTCTGCTCAAATCCAGCATCTCTGTCAGCCCCATACAATCAGCATTGTGTAGCCTGAGGTGTAACAGTTGTCTTGGGTAGGGTCTGTTGGTTTCAGTTGATTGTTCCCTAGAGAGATGCATTGGGATTCCAGGATGAACAGTAGTCCCAGACTTCAATGCCCATTCTGCTGGTTGTGTTATGTATTTCCCACAGAACTCAGTCCAGCTGTCCCTTTTCTTTTAAAAGTTTTGAAAGTCCAGGGTTTTGTCCATATGTTTTAATATTGGGGGTTTTTGCTTAATCTTACATTACATTTTACTTCAAATCACACATGGGAGACAGTTCTAAATGTGAGAGCATAAATGCTGCCCAAGTCTAGTTTTGCTCTTGGGCACATTGCACCATGGACAAAATGCTGCCCAAATGTTTAGATTGGTGACAGGTTATCACCACAAGGTATCAGAAATTATCTGATTTTACACAAATATAGAACAGGGAAAAGGAGGTGGTGGAAGGTTGCGGGGATGGATGGTAAAAAAATAAGGGAACAGTCTGTCATGAATTTGAAGACAGAAAGAAAAATGCAATATAAAAACTGGAGATACGACTCTAAGACAGCAAACAGTGGTAATCATCAGTAGATGCATCATGGTCACTGGTACTGCAGCATGGTGCTTGGTTTGGAATTCCGACCACACAGCCAGTAGGTTAGACTGGAATCTGTCATTCCTATTCCATCATAAAATCCTCATATCTTTGCTAGATTTCCCTGTGCTTGCGATTCTGTTGCAACCATATAATAATCGGTATCTGGGGGCACAGAAAGGGCCTGCTTGTGGTGCAGTTGTAGTGTCCCTGCCTCTGGACTGAGAGACCTAGGTTCAAGTCCCCCTCCTCCAGAGGTGTGTAATAATATCTCTGAGCAGGTTGTTTAGCAAAAAAATAAGAACTCGTCTTGTCTGTGCCAATCAGAAAATAGTCTCCCAACCTCAATCTTTTGGTCTGTAACCTGGAAGATGATGATGGAGTGGTAATATTGCTGGATGGCTAGTAATCCAGAATCTCAGTTTAATGTGCCGGGACATGAGTTCAAATCCCACTTTTAGGAAGCTAGGGAAGAAATTACAGGGCCCATGATAGATATTTGTATCATCTACAGCCACAGATGAGGTGCCAAAAGACTGAAGGGTGACTAATGTTTTGCCTTTATTTCAGAAAGGCTGCATGGAAACTCCAAGGAACCTTAGACCAGTGGTGTTGGAGGGCATTCTGAGAGACAGGATAAACATGCATTTGAAGAGGCAAGCACTAATTAGGGATAGTCACCATGACTTTGTCTCACAAATTTGATTGAATTTTTTGAAGTGACAAAGAAGATTGATGAAGGCAAAGCAGTGGATGTTGTTTGTATGGACTTCAGCAAGGCATTCAACAAGGCACCGAATGGTAGAATGTTTTGCAACGTTAGATCCAGGGAGAGCTAGTCACTTGGATACAAAATTGGCTTGACAGTAGGAGACACAGGGCGATAGTGGAGGGTTGTTTTTTTGGACTGGAGCCTGTGACTATCAGGGATCAGTGCTGGGTCCACTGTTGTTTGTCATTTATATAAACAATTTGGATGAGAATATAGGAAGCATGATTAGTAAGTTTGCAGATGACACCAAAATTGGGTGGTATGGTAGACAGTGAAGAAGGTTATCTAAGATTATGAAGGGATCTTGATCAATTGGGCCAATGGGCCGTGGAGTGCCAGATGGAGTTTAATTTAGATAAATGAGATGTTGCATTTTGATAAGTCAAACAAGGGCAGGACATACACAGTTAATAGTAGGGCTCTGGGGAGTGTTGTCAAACAGAGAGACCTACAGGTTCAGGTACTTAATTCCTTGAAAGTTGTGTCACATTTATACAGGATGGTTAAGGTGTTTAGCACGCTTGCCTTCATTGCTTAGACCATTGAGTATAGGAGTTGGGATCTCATGTTGCAGTTGTACAGGATGTTGGTGAGGCTACTTTTGGAGTTTTGGAGTTCTGGTCACCCAGATATAGAAAGGATATTATTAAATTGGAGAGGGTGCAGAAAAGATTTACAAGGATGTTATCGGGATTCAAGGGTTTGAGTTTTAAGGAAAGGCTGGATAGACTGGGACTTTTTTCATTTTGGAGTGTAGGCACTTGAGGGGTGACATTATAGAGGTTTTTAAAATCATGAGGGGCATAGACAAGGTGAACACAAAGGTCTTTTCCCCAGGGTAGGAGAGTTCAAAACTAGATGGCATAATTTTAAGGTGAGAGGAGAAAGATTTAAAAGGGACAGTTTTTTCTCACAGAGGGTGGTTTGTATATGGAATGAACTGCAAGAGGAAGTGCTAGATGCAGGTACAGTTAGAACATTTAAAAGACATTTGGACAGGTTTGTGAATAGGAAGTGTTTAGAGCAACATGGGCCAAACGCAAGCTAATGGGACTAGTTTAGTTTGGGAAACTTGGTTGGCATGGACGATTTAGACAAATGATCTTTTTCCATGCTGAATGACTCTATGGCAAATTTAGTTAAATGGCTAGCCTAATGATAACCATGTAAGAATGAAGTCATTGCTGAAGAAGTTGAGGATTTGATCCGTATGGGTTGCTTTTCTGTATACTGAGGTTTGGAACTCTGTGTTGGTCATACGCACAACTTTAACTTCCAGAAACGGAAGTTGGTTGTTGTCCACATCAACCACCACAATGTCCACAAACAAAGTTGCATTAGGACACTATTTAAACAGGCCAGGACACACTGCAACACTCCAGAACTACACAAGAAAGAGGAAGAACACTGATACAAGATCCTTGCTTTAAACAGATATCCCCGCAATTTCATCCACAGATGCCTACTAAACAGACAACAACAGGAGGACACAGTACGCCCTAACACACTGGCCACACTGGCCACACTGCCCTACATGAAGGACATATCAGAACTGACAACAAGACTCCTAAGATCACTAGGAATCATGATAGCCCACAAGCCCACAGCCACTCTACAACAAACACTTGCAAGGATTAAAGACTCCATTCCCACAACATGCAGAACTAACGTGGTTTACAAAATACCATGCAACGACTGCCACAAACAATACATCAGACACACTGGAAGGAAACTAACCATCAGAATGCATGAGCATCAACTAGCAGCAAAATGGCATGATGAACTCTCCTAATATCAGTGAAGGCCCCTGGCACTGTGAGGCAGCAGTGCCAACCACCGAGTCACTGTGTCGCCCATTAATGTTTAGTCTGTGGGAAGAAACCCACACGCAGACAAGGGGAGAAGGTCCAACGTCCACACATACATCACCTAAGGTTAATCAAAACTGGGTCCCTCTCGCTGTAAGGTCCCAAAATCACTTGGAGCCTCCCGTGTGACAAGCGGGGATACTAACCACTATACTACTGAGGACAGCTAAAGGTAAAATTGCCCGGGTCTTGCAGGACCATTGGTCTGTTCTCTCATTAGAGAGAGAGACAACTGGTGGTCATTTAACCTGAGGGTCATCGCACCTCAGGCAAAGGGATAGATTGAGAGGGAAAGTCCTTCCTGGAATTGAACCCATGTGTTGGCATTTCTTTGCATTGCAAATCAACCATCAAGCCAACTGAGCTAACTGGTCCCTTTTAAACATGTGACATTTACGTACAGTATTCATCACAGAATCCCTATAGTGTAGAAGCAGGCCATTCGGCCCATCAAGTTCATACCAATCCTCTGAAGGACATCCCACCCAGACCTGTACTCTATCCCTGTAACCCTGCATTTCCCATGGCTAATCCACTTAGCCCTCTAAACTCCACACAGACAGCTGCCCGAAGCTGGAATCAAACCTGGGTCCCTGGCGCTGAAAGGCAGCCGTGCTAACCACTGAGCTACCATGCCGCCCAAGATAGGCACCAAATTAGATGCAGAACCTCAAATGTCACAATCTCTGGATTATTACTTGAGCTACCTGTCAACTGGCATAGAATAAATCAGATAGAAGTGATGAATGAATGGTTCAAAGACTGGTGGAGGAGAGGTGGATGCTGGCACCAGTGCTGAGGAAAGTGGGACCTGGACTAAAAGGATGGTTTCCACCTAAACCATGTTGGGGCCGAAGATCTTGCCAATTGCCAAATTAGGGAAGTAGAGAGGATTGTTAACTGGGGCTGAAGGATCAAATTTGGGAAAACGTAATGAATTAAAGCATAGTAGCAAAGCTAAAGAAGGAGGTATTAATACTGGAAACGATAGACTATGACACTAAGGGATACAGAATATGAATCTAAGAATCAATCAAGAGGTAAGACTAGAATTTACAAAATAAGTAAAAGGATAGACTAAAGTCTCTGTATCTGAATGTATGTAGCAATTGAAAAAAAATCTGATGAACTGAGAATGCAAATATAAGTATGATTTGGTAGCCATTACATAGACATGGCTGAAAGATGTCCTGCTTCGATTCTTGAATATTGAAGAGAACATTATAGTTGGGAAGGATAGGAAAAGGTGGACAGGTAATTCTATTAGTTAATGATGGTTTTAGCTCAATACAGTGGGAATGACCTGACTCAGGAAAGCAGGATATCAAAACAGTTTTGTGGAATTGATAAATAATAAAGGCAAGAAGTCACTTGTGAGTGTAGTGTACAAGCCTCGTAACAGAAACCACTCAATTGGGTGCTACATAAAAGAAGAAATTTAGAGATTTTCAGAATTTCAGATTTGGGGAGGCAATGGCCTAGTGGTATTATCGCTGGACTGTTAATCCAGAGACTCCAGGTAATGTTCTGAGGACCCAGGTTTAAATACCACGATGGTGGAGTTTGAATTCAATTAAAAAAAGTCTGGAATTCAGAATCTAACAATGACTATGAGTTGACTGTTGATTGTTGGGGAAAAAACCCATCTGGTTCACAAATGTCCTTTAGGGAAGGAAACTGCCATTCTCACCTGGTCTGGCCTACATGTGACTCCAGACCCACAGCAATGTGGTTGACTCTTAACTGGTGACCGGGCAATTAGAGATGGGCAATAAATGCTGGTCTGGCCAGTGACACTCTCATCCCATGGATGAATAATTAAAAAATAGAAAGGTACAGTGATAAATATGGGAGATTTTAATCTACATGTTCACTGGAAATGGGCAGAAGTAACCTAGATGAGAACAGCATAGAATGCTTTCAGGGTAGTTTCTTAGATGTGCATACTCTGGAGCTGACCAGAAAGCACACATTATAATAGAGCTGGTATTATGCAAAGAGATAGGATTAATTAATGAGATCATTACTAAAGATGCCACTAGGAAGCAGTGACCATAAAATGGTTGAATTTTACATTCAATGAGGTATTTTGAGTAAAAATTTAAATAAGGTCAATTATGAGGACATGAAAGCAGAGCTGGCAAAGCAAATTGGTATATTAAGTTAAAGGATAGGTCAATAGGGACACAGTTGCAGACACTTAATGGGATATTTCAGAATATACAGAATAGATACACCCCAATAAATAAGATAAATTCCAAAGAACAGACTCACTCTTCATGGTTTTCTCGAATTGAATAAGCTTTATTAACACATGTACTCTTACAGCGCCACCTTAGGTATAAATGTACCTAGGTACAGCTTCTTCATTTACGAGATTAGTTACAGTGTAACAATGTCAGCAACACATGGTGCCATCTTAGGTACGGAGGACCTAGGTACAACCCTTAGTTACAGAATAGAGAAATGATGAAAAAAGTTACATTGCAGCTATATTCGGTATAACCATAGGTCAGAAAAACAAGAAGGTAAAAGTTAAAGCCATTTAATAAAATTATAAAAGCAGATAGTAAGCATTTCTATAAAGTTTTAAAGAAGAGTTAATAAAGAGAGCGCTGTTCCTATAGAAAGTGAGACGAAAGAATTAACAATGAAAAATAAACAATTGGCAAATGAATTTAATAGGTATTTTGGATCAGTCTTCACTATAGAGAACAAAAGGAACATCCCAGAAGCAGCAGTAAACTGGGAAATAGAAGGAAGGGGAGATCTCAGGAAAATCAGAATTAGCAGGGAAGTGATGCTGAGTGATTTATGGGAGCTGCAGTCTGCCAAGAGCTCGGGTCCTGATGGACTCCATCCTTGTGCCTTAGAATAAGTGGCCACTCAAAGTTGATACATTGGCTTTAACTTTCCAATATTGTCTTGATGAGGGACTCTCCCATTGATTTGGAAGATAGCAAATGTTAACTCTCATTTTCAAAAACGGAGGGAGGGCAAAAGAAAGCAGGAATCCACAGGTCAGTCAGTTTAACATTAGGCATAGGGTAAATGTTAAGAGCTATTAGTAAAGGAGTTATAGCAGGGAATTTAGATAAGTTGTAGGTAATCAGAACTAAAACCGAAAGAACTGTGGATGCTGTAAATCAGGAGCAAAAACAAAGTTGCTGGAAAAGCTCAGCAGGTCTGGCAGCATCTGTGAGAGAAAAAGCAGAGTTAACATTTCGGGATTGGTGACTCTTCTTCAGAACATTCGGAGGAAGGGTCACCAGACCCGAAAGATTAACTCTGTTCTTTCCCTCACAGATGTTGCCAGGTGTGCTGAGCTTTTCCAGCAACTTTGTTTTTGTTGTTGTTGTAATCAGAACTAATATTGTTTTGTGAAAAGCGTTTCATGTTTGACCAATTTGTTGGAGTTCTTTGTGGAGATAACACATTCTGTAAACGAAAGTAAACTGACAGATGTATTGTACTTAGATTTCCTTTAGACATTTGGCAAGATGCTGCATCAAAGGTTCTTTGGGAAAATAAAAACTCATGGTGTAGGGAGATCTGAGTGCCCTCATGCATGAATTGCAAAACATTATTATGCAGGTACAACAAGTAATTAGGAAAGCTAATAGAATGCCATAATTTATTGTGAAGGAAATTAAACACAAAACTATGCTTCAGTTATACAGGACACTGATCAGACTGCATCTGTGCACAGTATTGGTCATCTTATTTAAGGAATGATGTAAATGTATTGGAAGCAGTTCAGAAGGTTTACTCAACTAAAACCTGGGATGGGTGGGTTGTCTTATGAGGAAAGTTTTGACAAACTAGACTTGTATCTGCTGGAGTTTAGAGGAGTAAGAGACAACTTGATTGAATTATATAAAAGAAGTTTGACAGGGTAGATGTGGAGAGGGTATTTCTCTTATGGGTGAAACTGGAACACTTGCCATTGTTTAAAAATCAGGCATTTCCCATTTAAAGCAGAGATTAGGCAAAGCTTTTCTTCTCAATGGGTCGTCAGTCTTTGGCTCACTGATGGAGGAGGATATACTGCAGATATCACAGCTCCAGTTAAAAGTGTTTGATGGGGGTTCAGGGAGACAAAGCTCAGCACTACAGCACCGTGGGGCACAGTCACACAGACTTTTAGATCACAATTTGAAACTTAATACGACAGGGATTGTGTCAACAAGCCTCAGTTTTTACTGTTGAAAATTTGGTCAGCTTACTACTTGTTATCTCTTGTGCAAGACTTGAGTGAAAGCTCAGATGCAAGGAGATTTGAATTGGCAACATTTTGTGGAACTTTGTGGTAACTGCGCAAATGCACACACTTGGTAAAGCACATGTGCCTAGTTCCAGGCCCTACATGTCATTGTGTCTCATACAAAACAGGCACAGGTTTGAAAAGGATTTGAACAGGGCTGGAGGGAAGAGAACAGATTGGGTCAGACAGAACAGACAGGAGTAGGGAGATGATTAGGTCCACAAGAAGGGAGGCAGAAGAGACTATCTGTTCTCCGTTTCCTTCTATCTCCTCCCAGCTCAATGTGATCCTGTCGCACAATCTCTTCCAGACCCCCAAACCTGATCCTTCCCTAACTCCTTCCTGTTCATGGCTGCACTTGGGCATGTGTGTCTTCACAAGGGATAGTACTAAGCACATTTAATGACAGGAAACATCTGCTTTTTCAAATTGGTTTTTCAAGTCTGTTTGTTGTGTGTTAGTCCTGGAAGTGCAGGTCAAAAAGATTCAGCTTTGTATCTCCTGTTTGCAAAATGGAGTTATCAGGATAATGGCAAACTTAGGAAACTAATGGCTTTTCAAGGGCTATAACCACTGGGCAGTACCTTATGCTAACCTTTTGATTTCCTGAAAAAAGGTTTGTCTTGATTACACCTTAGAAAGTGGTCACTGGGGAGGTGTCACAGAAGAACTGCTTATTAAAATAATTTGAAAACATTTTCATTGCTTTTGCAGATTTTTTTCTGTCACAACAAGTGTTTTCTGGTAGGTTATAAATTTTAGGGGAGCAGACTGCTGTGATACCCTGCACAAGTAACAAGTCTCACTTGTGCCTGGTCTGTGCAATGCAGATTGAAGCTGTAGGTTGAGCATTTCTAACCTATATGGTTCACCAAGCTTGTGCTTGTCTTCGTGATTAATGAACATTTGCCACAATTATTAATAATAAAGATGTATTCAGAACATTGTATGAGTGACTACAGCTGTTCATTCCAAATTAATAAATAGTAAAACAGAAGGAGGTGCAGCTTTAGCAGGATGTTTCATGCTCATGGGTCATCTTGAGCTGACATCTCATGGTTTATATGAATTAGCTCCTTTACGAGCTTATTACTGTGGATCCTCATTTAGTTCTTCAATTGATTCACTTAAAGTGGTCTGTAAAATATTTAGCTTATGCATAGACATAAAAGCTTTTTAGTTTAGGAGGACAAAAGAAGAAAAAAAGACATTTTATGGATCCAGCAGATCAGGGGAGAAAAGCAAATGGGACTAGATCAGATTGAAATGTCTGCTTGGCACGGATGAGTTGGCCTGAATGGACTGTTTCTGTGCTGTATAAATCTATGACTATGGCAGCCAACCCAGTGACCAAGATGTGCGCGCAGACACTCTCAATAAATGTTATTCATTAGCATGTGTGCAAGTGGCTCCCAAGAGCAGACTGCATATGCTCCTCCAAGTCAGCAAACACAGCTACTTGAATTCTGTGTAGCCAACAACCTGATGATTTCCTTTGGGAAGAAGTAACAAAGTGCAGGCAAAGAAGCAAGCTGAAGTGTGTTGGCGAGAGACCAAAATTTTAAACTAACTTTTATGAATGAGAAAGGAACATAAATCAGTAACTTCAGGGACCTCCCTTCCATTCACCAAATTGCTAGCATTGCATTTTAATCTAAAAGAAAACAGGCAGATTTGGGTCAAGATTGGTTGCTAAAGTCTGAAAGTTTGTTTATCTAACCATTCTACCAATCAAAGCATTTCTCGGCATAAATGAGCAGGGAAATTGGAGAGAATTGGTTGCCCATACAAAGACATAGGTTGCAATTTTGAATACCACAATGAGGTGTGAACCTCATTCTCAGACAGGTTTTTGACTTTAACTCTGGTCAGCTGAGTTTTCCAAGTGTCAGGAAACCTGGCAGTTTTGATGGGCTGAATAGCCTAAATCCTACATCTTAAATAATCTTATGTAGTTGAAGTATACACACAGTGACAGTGAAGGAATACTGATATAGTCAGAATCGTGAGACACCCGCTGGGAACTTGATGTTCCCACGAACATTCTGCCTTTATCCTCCTAGATGGAGAGCCTTGGTAAGTTGCTGCTATACATCTGGTCTTTGAAGCACATTAATGTGTGTTGCAGGGTGAAAAGAGTGTATGAGAACTGCTGAGTGGATGGGCTGCCATGTCTTGGACGCTGATAAGTTTCAAGTTGCTGTTGCTGAGCTGCACTGTTAATTAGTGCCCTGTAGATGGTGGCCAAGCTTTGGAAAGTGCTTATTTGTGGCTGGAATTAGTGTAACTAAACAACATTGTATTTAACAATATTGAATGCATCTTCCACATTTGTAGTGTTCTGCAAGCACATCTTGGTTCCATATGTGTGTTATAAGGTTTTAAGTGGAACAGAAGGAAGGATTTAAACAGTACAATCCACAGGATCAGACCTTGTGAGTGTCAGCTCAGATAATTTTATCTAAACTTAAGAATTGCATGGTGGCTCAGTGGATAGCACTGCTACCTCACAGTGCCAGGGACCTGGATTCAATTCCAAACTTGGGCAACTGTGTGGGGTTTGACATTCTCCCGTGCCTGTGTACTCTGGTTTCCTCCTTCACGCAAAAAATGTGCAGTTTAGGAGGATTCGCCATGCTAAAATGCCCTGTAGCATCCAAGGATGTGTAGGCCAGGTAGATTAGCAATGATGAATGCTAGATTATGGGGAGTGGGTGGGAATCTGGGTCTGGCGAGAAGTTCTTCAGATGGTCAGTTTAGACCTGATAGGCTGAATGGCCTTTATCCACACAGTAGGGATTCTAAAAGCTTCTATCTCATTTTAGTATTCTTGATGCCTTCACCAAATCATTGCTAGGCTAGCACAGAGCTATGGTGTTACTATAGATCCTTGCAAGACATTCAAAATAGTTGAGCATGGGCACCACTGTCTAGGCCAGCATTTATTGCCCATCCCTAATTGTCCTTAAGGAGGTGGTGGTGTGATGTCTACTTGAACTGTTATTGTCCATGGAGGGTAGCTACAATACCATTAGGGAATCAGTTCTAGAATTTTGACCCAGTGACAGTGAAGAAAGAGTGATATATTTCAAAGTCAAAATAAAGTGCAGTTTGAAGGGTAAGGTGGTATTCCTATAATCTGCTGGCCTTATTCATCTGCTTTTTTGAGGCTGTGATTGGAAGGTGATGTTAAAGAAGCCTTGGTGAGTTGTTACAGTGTATCTTCGGCACATTGCTGCCATAAATCATTGGGGATGAAGTGAATGTTGAAGGTGATGGTTTGAGCGTTAACCAAGCAGGATGCTTTGACCTGCACGGCGCTGAGCTTAAGTGTTGTTGGCAAGTTTATAACTTTCCATCACACTAATTTTTGCCTTTTAAATGGTGGAGATGTGAGCCAAATTACAAAATTCCTCACTTTTGACCTGCTCATGTACACAATATCTATATGGCTGGTCCAGTCAGTTTATGGTGAAGGATTTAGTGAGATGGTTACGTTCTCTCTGGTTGAAGATGGTCATTGCCTGGCACTTGTGTGGTGTGAATATTGCTTACCACTTATCTGCTCAACACTTGAATGTTGCCCAGGTTTTGGTCAACATGGACTACTTCAGTACCTAAGGAGTTTCGAATGCTGCTGAACATTATGCAATCAGCAGTGAACATCCCTACTTCTTACCTTATGATGGAAGGAGGATCATTGATGAAGCAGCTGAGGATACTACCCTTAGGAGCTCTTGCAGTAATGTCCTAGAGATGACAGGACTGACCTCCAATGACCCCAACTCTTTTCTTTTGTACTAGACATGGAACCACACAGTAGAAAGCAACACTTCACTCCCACCATCACCCCAAACAAAATCTCCACCAGAATCCCTACTGGTTCTAATTTTGCTAGGCATCCTTGATGCCCAACATGATCAAATGCTGCTTTGATAGCAAGAGAAGACACTTTCACAACCTCTGGAATTCAGCTCTTTTATTCATTTTGAATCAAGGCTGCGATGAGGAGTGAGTGGCCCTGATTGAGTCCAAACTGAGCACCAGTGAGCAGGTTATCGCTGAGCAAGTGCTGCTGATCAAGAGATCAACAACAAATCAATTAACCAGGTTGGAATTGTCTCGCTGTTTGTAGCCAGGACATAACTGGACTATTTTCCACACTGTCCAGTAGATGCTGGTGTTGTGGCTGTACTGGAACAGATTGGCTGGGATCATGGCTGGATCTGAAACATAAGTTGCCAGTGCAGGAATGCTGTCAGGGCCAATAGCCTTTGTAATATCCAACACCTGCAGCCATTTCTCAATGTCACATGGGGTGAATCAAATTGGCTAAACTGTTTAGAAACACAGCAATGACTTTTCAACAATGATTACTCATTCATCTATTTATAGATCCCTGGAGGATTGCTACCGTTAATCTCTGCCTTCTGTCCACACAAATACAACCAATCTGCAATCCTGCTTAAGCTTTGATTAAACAGCTAGGAAGTAAGTTCACTCAAAACTTCTCATACACAATGGAATGCTGGTGAAAAGCGGGTGAATGAGCAGTAGAGATTCTTGAAATACATCATTACAATTATTCAGATTTGAACCGAAGCTGAAGTGCTCAATGCTTTCTGTGAAATAAAATTTCCTTTGACATGCAGAATGTACATACCTCTGAATACGTTTGATGGAAAATATTACTAATACATAACTACTGAAACCATGCCTATTATGAAAAATCAGTTCTAAGCTCAGAAAATACAAAGCTGTAAATATGACAAAGACTATTTCATACACGGTAAATTTTATTACGTAATACTGGAGTATTGTATAGGTGTGATATGCAGGAGAAAACTACATTCTTTAATGATAAAATAACAAATTCATTATGTTTCCCATTACACCGCACTGGAAAAGCACTAGTTTTCAAGAAATTAAATGTAGATGTCAGCACCATATAACTACATTATGAAAACTTACAAGTGGGTAATTATAGAACTGACATTAGAGATGAACTTGTTTTCAGATTTTACCCCATCTCAACACTTAGCACCAGCATTTATTACAAGAATTAAGAAGTGTGCTCAACTGCAACAAAAGTTAGTTACTGGATACTATTGATATGTCCAAGAGTTTTGGTATTTAAATTAAACTTTATAAAACACTACATAAGTTGCATCTTTTATTGATGGTTTGTAAAATATCTACACTGAACAGTAAGGTGTAACTGTAACATCACAGATTTTAAGACATGAGAAATTTCTCTTGACAATTTGTTATACTTTTCACAGAATATTAATAATAAAAATGTTGCAGTTGATCAACTTTGTTTTCAAGTACATGTAGGGAAATCATAGCATATTTTCTTTAAGTGTTGTACTACGGTACTTGCCATGCTAAATATATTAGGAAAACCAATGCATAAATTGATTTACAATATTTTAAAAAATAGATCATGCAAACAAAGCTAATTTCTGTCAAAGCTGATTATTGCAGCTATTACAGTGAAAATGAGTAGAGGTGAGAATTAATTGAGAAATGCAGAAATAAGTTACCATATGGCATTTGGTATAAGGTTTTCCTGTTTTACCTCTAACTGTTTTATTTTGTAACAGTATTTTTAAAAATTAAAGCCACCTAGTCTATAATCCATTCAAAAAAATGGGATATTGGTAATTTATCTTCTACCTAATGGAATTTTATCTGGCGATAATGCAGCTTACAATCAACACCCTATAGTGGTTACAAACTGTATAAAAAATAGCAAAGGTTTATGCGTATATATTATTAGAACATATATATCAAAAAAAGGTTAGAATGGCTGTGAAGATATGTGAAACTGAATTTTGATTTAACTTTTATTTTTTTGTAAATGTAAATGATTATGAGAAGCTATACACAATGAGAAATAAAAAGCCTTGCCTTGAATATTTTATGTAGTGTAGGCTTGGAGTGAAGCATATTAAGTAAAAGATATTTTAACATTAAGCATTGAGTGATACTCTTAACCACAGCAGTTTTGAGTATTAAGTCGATAAGGATATAATCTTCCAAAGTTTTAGTTACTGCAAGTGAGCAGATTAGATACTAATTCCCTATGTTGTAATGGGTTTGAAAAAAAATCAGTGGCACTTCAGATTTTCATTTTTAGGTGTGCACATGGAGATGTAACAGCAGGTACCAAAATGTTTCTGAAAATGTAATACAATAGTACCATGTTATAGGAAAAATCAATACAATTCTCCACTTTTAGATAGAACTCTGCTATAGCATGCAGATCAGCATGCTTTCAGAATAGTGCGATTTGGGTTCTGAGCGAGTTCACAAAATTAGTCAGGCCATTGATAAGGCACTTCCCTATTGGAAGGGAGAAGGAACAATGTACACAAAACATGTTTGTACTAAATCACAATACTGCTCTGACTGAACTCCTAGGGAGCTGTTGGCAGCAATAAACAAACAACAAGGAAAAATGTCATCTAGGGATCAAAACTTTTCCAGTAGGGTTTACTTTTTGATAGGATGTTGACCAAATAGGTCTGCCTCTGTAAGGATAAAGTCATAGGTTCTTTGTTTCCAAAATTAATCTTTAACAATGTCTTTTGTCTTTAAATCACTTGCATTGAGAATGTTGCTCCAGATGTACTCAGCTGACTTGTTTTTAGAAAGTGTTTGAATTTAAAAGAGCTACTTTACAAATTGACTATAAACCACAAGTAGACTCCTTATTTCCGTCCAGCACTTTCTGCCAGTTTCTTCAGTCTTTTCTTCAGCTCCAGTGGGAATTTCTCATAGCATTTCTTGCAAACTGGTTTCATATCAAACTCTACAAACTTATTTCTATAAAACAAAGAAAGAACAACTTCTTAATTCAACTCATTGGAAAAGGTCAGTGGGCATGCACTCTGACAGTTCCTATCCTGTTTTAGTTTTATGTATAATTCAACGATTTGTCATGCAGTTTTGTACAGAAGCTTCAAATATTTTCTGTCAATTCCATGAAGGACATTTTAAACTGTGCTAAAATATAAATGAGAATCCAACAGGAATCATTACCAAGATGTAGTAATTAAATGTAGCTATGACAAGAAATGGCAAGGAAAAATCTGGGATATTTCAATGGACAATATTTTGGTATCTGTTTTATTTTTTACTATGAGTACTTGAACTGTCTTATAATCACTGCTGCTAATTGAAGGGAAGGTAAATGTAAATTAAATAAGAACATAAGAAACAGGAACAAAAGTAAGACATTCAGCCCCTCAAAACTTACCTTACCAATCTATGTTTATAGCTGAACTGTGCTAGACCTTAGCCCCATTTTGTGTCAGCTTCTCATACCTTCAATTCCTTGACAGTCATAAAACTCTGTCTACCACTTCATTAAATAATTCCAGTGATCTAGCTTCCGCAACTCTCTGGGGGAGAGAATTTCACACATTCACTACCTTCTGGGAGAAGAAATTCCTGCACATCTCAGTTTTAAATACCTGTCCCCTTATTCTGTAACTATGTCCTCTTTAAGTGATAGATATGTGTCATGTAAACATGGTCAAAGTGCACATTTTAAAGGAATGCCATAAAGGAGAAGAAAGGGTTAGATGAGCTTTGGGGATGTTAATTGATGAAATCCACAGTTTTTCACCAAAGTTGCTGAAGCATGGCCACCACTGATTGAATGATAAAAATTTGGGATGTGTGAGGTCAGAATTGGACGTGTACAGAGATCTTGGAAAAGCATAGGATGATTGAAAGAAGCTCCAGAGATAGGTAAGAACAAGCCAATGGAGTGTTTTGAAGATAAGGAAAAGAATAATGTTAGTCAGTCAAAGAATATAAGGATGCAATAGAAGGAGTTGCTGTAAATACAAGATACATGGAAATCAAAAGATACTAACCAAGGAGAGAAGAGAAGATATAGGCATTGCTTACAGGCAGATATCCATCATTTTTTTCTTTTTCTGTTTCTCTTTTGAATCTCTTTCTCGTTTAGCAAGTCGCCGTTTTAACTCTTCAGGCAATCGCTCGTAACAATGTTTACAGACTGGTTTCAGATCAATTTCAACAAATTTGTCTCTTCACAGAATTAATAGTGGATAGAAAAGGATAGAACACAAAAGAGAGTAATGTATGAAACAAGGAAAGTACAGAATCACTCAGAAAAAATTGAGAGTTGCACTTCTGAAAGTTATTTTTGAAGATGAAAACAACCAGAGTTTAGTCGCAGAAAGAAACTAAACACATTAAAAGTTAAATGGTTTGAAAAGTTTACTAATGGGGTAACAAGAATTAAATTGCGTACTTGAGTGTCAGCTTCGTGTTGCAAGTTGAACAGGCAAAACAGTTAACACACCAGGCCTTATTCAAAGCAGATACAACTGTACAGGAAACAAGATGGTGAAATACATAATTAATCACAATACTAGCATCTTTCTTATTTATTTATCCACTTGGTTCATTAGAAATGCATTACATTCAGTTCTAAAGAAAATGGTCCAACATTTGACAGCAGATTTAAAATTCCAAAGGCATGAAAAATAAACATATAAATCCAGATTTCCAGAATAGGTTTGGAGGGAGATGCGCAGGCAGGTGGGACTAGTTTAGTTTAGTTTGCGATTATGTTCGGCACGGACTGGTTGGACAGAAGGGTCTGTTTCTGTGCTGTATGATTCTATGACTGTCAATTTGTTAATTAAGCATGATTTGTTTGCTGTGAGGTGGGAGGAGGGAGAAGAGGAAGAGTCAATACCATGCGGAAAATGTTAAGCTATTTTTTGCTACATTTAAAATAATAAATAATACATTTCACTGAAACTGCATCAAGGCAGAAAATAGAAAAAACACAAGTAATGGAGCTTTCTCATTATATAAAAATGTTACATACATTCTTCAGTACGTAAATCACAGAAGTACTTAACTTACCATCTCCTTCAATCACACGATTACAGTGGTAACAAACATCACCAAATAGCTGAAAAAAATGGGAAATTTGTGTTCAATATGTGCGTTCATGATGTCAAAAGATATAAATTCAAAACTAGTACATCTCCTTCAATGCAATTTTTTTTTACTGTTATCAAAAAACTTTGCTAGCGTCAACTTAAGTAAACAGTTGCATTGTCACTTCCAAGTCAAAAGGTTACAAATTAGTGCTCATCTTGAAAACTTAAAATACATCACTTTAGTGCACGGTCACAGGTGTTATCCTTTAGAAACGTTAAAGCAAGGCAAGTACTGCCTGTTTGTGTGGGCAAGAAAAAAAGAAGTCCGTGGAACTATTTCAAGAGTTCTCTTAGTATCCTAACCAATATTCATTTCTCAATCAACACCACCAGGAACAGATCAATCACCTCTTAGCTGTTTGTGGGACATTGCTGGCTACAAGTTTCTTGCTAAGTCTATTTTCAATATTAGTATCTACACTTAAAGTAACCTACCTCAGTAAAAGCGCAATATAAATGGGACCTATCATCCTAGCATATCTATTCCAAATGAATGCAGGATTGCAAAAAACAAACTGCTACAGGTGTTCTACGTAACTGTTTTAAAACTTGCAATAGTAAAAAAACACAAAAGTTGTGATTCAATACAAAACCAAGGATAAGAACACAAAAGGCTACTTAATCTATTAGCCTAAATATTAATAAAAGATTGAACTTGGTATTATGAACATATTCAAAAGTAGTCACGTAGCAAAAAAATGATATTCTTACCATGGAATTAAAATCACGCCACATAAATATTAAATTCAAAATGAAGTAACATTGCCAAGCTTGTGCAAAATAGGAAATAAATTGTTTCTAAATTAAGTGTTAAGAGTATTGCAACATTACCTGATTATAGTGAGTTTCACAATAAGCCAAACCCTTCCTTTCATAGTGGCGATGACCCAGAAAAGGTTTCTCGCATTTGGCACATACAAAATGCTGCAATTAGAATGATAACAGTTTCAGTTTAATGACTGATCCTTCCACAATAAGTCATTTGATACAATCGCTGTGATTATTAAGTCAGTGCAATATCAAATGATCACGGGCAAAAAAACCCATAAAATTGAGAGAGAAATTGTCAGGGCAAAGCATTAACAAACATACACACCGTGTTTTCTTTATTCTATGTAATAGTTGTCATTCATAACATATTAAGCACAAAAAATAACTTTACAAACCTATATGCACACTGTTAATCAGGGACAAATACGTAAAGGAAAACAAAGGGCTAAACCACAAGAATTTTGATTGATACAATCGGAGAGATCCAGGTAATAACAGGAGGATAGGGTGGTGATGCAGGACACAGACTAAAATACAAATAGGCATTTGAAATTCTCACTGTTACTTCTGCCCCTTATATTATTCCTTAGGATAATTTGAAGGCACACAGCTCCACGTCTCTAGAACAATCAGTTTTGAGGACTTTTTTAAAATTGTGACACGTATGCGTTGCTGAGTTTATTACTCATCATGCCCTGGAGGTGGTGGTGGTGAGCTGCCTGCTTGAACTGTTGCAGTCCTTGGGATGTAGGAACATCCTCCATTGTTGTTAGGGAGTTCCAGAATTTTGACCAAGTGACAATGAAGGGACAGCAATGTATTTCCAAGTGAGGGCAGCAGACAGTTCAGAGAGACATTTAGAGGTGTGATGTTTCCATGCATTCGCTGGGGCAGTGCTTCTGGGTAGCAGTGGTAACAGTGCTGTCTGAGGAGTCTGAGAGGTTCTGCAGGGTACCTTGTAGATATTACATATTACAGCCACTGCACTTTGGTGGTAAATTCTGAGGATTATGGATGGGGTGCCAGTCAAGCAGAAGGCTTTGTTCTGATGGGGCCAAGCTCCTCGAGTGTTGTTGGAGCTGTAGTCACTCAAAGAAATGGACAGTATTTCATCACACCTGACTTGTGCGCTTTAGATGGTGGACAGGCTTTAGGGAGACAGGAGATGAAGAACTGCTCTGCAGAATGCCGAGCCTCTCACCTGCTCGTGTTGCTGTAGTATTTAGATGGCTAGTACAGTTGAGTTTCTTGTCATTGGTTACCCGAGGGTGTTGATAGTAGGGGAATTCAGTGATGGTAATGCCATTAAATGTTAAGGGGCAGTGGTTAGATTCTTTCACGATGGAGATGGTCATTGCCTGGTACTTGTGTGATGTGAGTATTACTTGCCACTTACCAGCCAAAGCCATTGTCACGGCTGCTGAGGCTGAGTTATACAGCATGGAAACAGAGCCTTTGGTCCAATTCATCCGCACTGACCAGACATCCCAATCTGACCTAGTCCCATTTGCCAGCATTTGGCCGATATCCCCCTAAACCTTCCTATTCATATACCCATCCAGATGCCTTTAAAATGTTGTAATTGTACCAGCCTCCACCATCTCCTCTGGAAGCTCATTCCATACACACCCTCTGCATGAAAAAGTTACCCCTTTGGTCATTTTTAAATCTTTCCCCTCCCACCTTAAACCGAAACCCTTTAGTTCCAGACTCGTTCAGCCCAGGAAAGAAACCTTAGCTGTTCACCCTATCTATGCCCCTCATGATTTTATAACCCTCTACAACGACACTCCTCAGCCTCTGATGCTTCGGGTGAGAAAAAGCCCCAGTCTATTCAGCCTCTCCCTATAGTTCAAACCCTCCAATCCAGGCAATACCCTTGTAAATCTTTTCTGCACCCTCTCAAGTTTAACAACATCCTTCCTATGGAAGGGTGACCAGAATTGTAAGTAATATTCTAAAACCTGTCTCACCAATGTCCTGTACAGCCACAACTAGATGGCCCAACTCCTATACTCGATGTTCTGACCAATGAAGACAAGTGGCCAAATGCTTCTTCACCACCCTGGCTGCCTGCGACTCCACTTTCAAGGAACAATACACCTGCACTCCTAGGTCCCTTTGTTCAGTAACATTCCCCAAGACTCTATCATTAACTGTAAGTGTTCTGCTCTGGTTTGCCTTACCAAAATGCAATACCTCACATTTATCTGAATTAAACTCCATCGGCTCATTGGCCCATCTGATCAAAGTCCTGTTGTACTTTGAGATAATCTTCTTCACTGTTCACTATACCACCTATTTTGGTGTCACCTGCAAGCTTACTAACCATACCTCCTATATTCACATCTAAATCATTTATATAAATGACAAAAAGCAGTGGACCCAGCACCAATCTTTCTGGAACTGCTGGTCATAAGCCTCCTGTCCAAACAGCAACCCTCTACCACCCTATGTCTCAATTTTTCAAGCCAATTTTGGGTCCATTTGGCTAGCTCTCCCTGGATCCCATGAGATCTAACCTTGCTAACGAGACTACCATGCAGAACCTTGTTGAAAGCTTTGCTGAAGTCCATAAAGACAATGTCTACAATGCTGCTTCATCAGTCTTCTAAGGAATAATAAATCATGCTAAACATTGATAACTACACAATAAACATCGCTGTATCTGACCTTATATCAGGAGGAGTGTCAATGATGAAGCAGCTGAAAGTAGCTGGACCCAGGACATTGCCCTGAAAAACTACTGCAGACATGACTGGAGCCGAACTGATTGATTTCTCAACCAAAGAGTTTTCCCTCAGATTCCTACAGGGTCCAGTTTTGTCATAGAGCTCTCTGATGCCATACTGGGTCAAATGCTGTCACTTAGGTGGAAAGAAGAGAAAGATATCAGCGGCAAAAATGTGCCTGTCATGCTTCCCATCTTCTACCTAATTGCCTATTTGTCCAGTTTGAAAACTAAGGTTAAAGACAGCAGTCTGTTTTAAGTGCGAGCACCTGAGTTTTGGATAAAATTGAAATCAGAACTCAAAGCTCAGTTACCAACAGAAACTGGAAGTATGTGAATTTATGAAAACAAAAGCTCAATTAGTTGTGCTGCAGCAGTATTTCTTACAAAGTCAAAATAACATATTTAAACCAATTACATTTAATTGTTAGTCTGGTGACACAGACTGTCCTAATTGGAGTCACCACTTTCAAGGCCAAGCCAAAGGATGCTCAGGATTACTATGAATGCCATTTTAATACATTACAAAATGTATTTTGTGCAATTTTTTTTAGAAACATGGTAAGATGAATCCTCTTATAACTTGCAATATTTGTTAAAGTTATATCCCTTGTTCTACTATCAATAATAAACTGCAAAGGACATCATCAGTGCAACATGCTAGGTTCTTCAGTATGTGGAGCACTGGAGATGGGAACGTTGTCTCACAGGCTGTAAGAGTCTTCACAATACACCACTGGCACCATATCATGTTTTTAAATACCACACGTTTACAGCAGGTGGGACTTCACCCAGGCCTACTGGCTCAGAGGTAGGGACACTGTCATAAGAAACCTTAATTAAATTCCAGCAGATGTAGTTGGTAGGATTTGAAACCCTGCCTCCAGAAAACTAAGCTGGGCCTGTGGATTGCTAGTCCGGTGACACTACCACTACACCACTGTCTCCTCCCTACATCCTTCTCCTTTTTCTGAATGTGAATCTGCTGAAATCGACAGCTCATCAAATTATCAATGGTGGAGAAAACCAAAAGAACTGTGAGTGTTGTAAATCAGAAACAGAAACAGAAATGCTGGAAAAGCTCAGCAGGTCTGGCAGCATCTGTGGAGAGAAAACAACCCTCTACACCACCAAAACATTAACTTTGACTTCTCTCCATAGATGGTGCCAGGCCTGCTAAGCTTTTCCAGCAATTTTTGTTTTTATATCAACTGTATTGGATAGACCACTGGTGAGTCTAAACAGAACTTAATGGTAAGGTCCCAGGGACTGTTGCCGAACAAACACACCTTGGAGTGCAGTTAGACAGGGTAGTGAAGACAGCGTTTGGTATGCTTGCCTTTATTGGTCAGTGCTTTGGGTACAGGAGTTGGCAGTTCATATTGCAGGAGGACTGCAGCAGTTCAAGAAGGCAGCTCACCACCACCACCTTCTCAAAGGCAACTAGGGATAGGCAAGAAATGCTGGCTGGTCAGCCAGTGACGCCCACATCCCACAAATGAATAGAAAAAAAAAAGTTTTGCAGTACATTGGTTAAACCACTTTTGGAATACTGCGTTCATTTCTGTCTCCTTGCTATAGGAAGGATGTTGTTAAACTTGAAAAGGTTCAGAAAAGATTTATAAGGATGTTGCCAGGACTGGAGGGTTTGAGCTATAGTGAGAGGCTCAATAGACTGCAGTTATTTTCCCTGGAGCATTGGAAACTGAGGGTTGACCTTATAGAGGTTAATAAGGTCATGAGGGGCATGGATAGGGACCCAATATACAAACCACTGAGAAACAGAACCGGAAGGAATACCAATCACCCCAGCAAACCGAGGCATATAAATAACAAGTGAGACA
The DNA here is from genome assembly GCF_021869965.1 of Rhincodon typus. Taxonomy (NCBI): domain Eukaryota; kingdom Metazoa; phylum Chordata; class Chondrichthyes; order Orectolobiformes; family Rhincodontidae; genus Rhincodon; species Rhincodon typus. The sequence continues at coordinate 45,623,136 of NC_063337.1, forward strand.
GAATACCGACGCTTCACCGGAGGCGCACTGACGATGTTACCTAGCAGGGTGACGAAATGCAAGCAAGTCTATAACCTCGCAAGTCTATAACCTCATCCGCAACCCGAGCTACAATTCTTCTAAAAAAAACTTTAAATGGATAGGGTGAATAGTCAAGTTTTTTTTCTCAGGGTAGGGGAGTCCAAAACTAGACGGCATAAGTTTAAGGTGATGGGAAAAGGTTTAAAAGGGACCTATGGGGCAACGTTTTCATGTACAGGGTGGTGCACGTGTGAAATGAACTGCCAGAGGAAGTGGAGGCGACTGGTCCAATTACAACATGAATAGGAAGGATTTTCAGGGAAATGGGCCAAGTGCTGGCAAATGGGACTAGATCAATTTAGGATATCTGGTCGGCATGGACGAGTTGGACCAAAGGGTCTGTTTCCGTGCTATATATGTCTATGACTCTAAAAGGCACTTAGTCTTACATAATGAGGTATTTTATCGTGTGACAGAATTAGGTATAGTTTATGTAAACTTGTTAGACATAATTACTGAGGACTGTTGAGAACTGGACAGGACACATCTGCTTCTTTCTGGTACTCACACAGAATTCAACTGTCTCCACCCAAAGATTGTGTGACATTATCAGACTGGCTGGAGCTCAATGCAACATGAACATATAACTGTACTACATTTACAACAAACATTTCCCTGCACTTCCCCTGCCCCCAGTACAATTCTCTGACCTCACATATGCAGGCTGGTCTGGATGCTTCACAATTTCCCTGAATACAGTTCCTTCAACACAAAAGTTGCTGGACCTGCTAAAGGTTCTCCAGTATTTTGTTTTTATTTAGGAAGCATTCCAACATATTTTATCCTTCAATCTCTCTGCAGTATAAGTTTACGACACAAATGAAACACATATATTCATCATAAAAAATTTCAAAGGCCACAGCACGCATTGCTTTTCTCATTTCTGACAAGTTTTCTAGCTATTTTTGTGGGACTCAATTGGTACCAGTACTAGCCCTACCTCACAAACTACATTCTCTCAACATGATCAAAATGTTTTAATTAGAAGTGACATTACGACAGTTAAAAAAATGAGGTGAAATGCGTAATCAGTGAATTTTCACAAACATTAGCTTTCTAGACAGTTTTCTTGCAGACAAAAAGACTGTATTAATTGAATGCTTGAAACAAACTGAAGACCATAAGAAATAATACTGATTGTAAAAATTCGACTGTCAAGCAGCAAGCAGAATGTTTTAAAATAGACTTATACCCAGACCAAACAACTACATGCAATTATCATCACTTTTCAAATCAGAAGTTTGTTATGATTTCAGCTGCAGAGTCAAGGAAATCAGTGGAGCATGTCAATTGCTGTCTAACCAGCACACTATTAAGATAACTGAAAAAGGAAGGAAAACTGTCTGTGAAAACAAAGGATCTGTAAGATATTTTAAGCCTTTTTGGAGTAGTTGAGAGCTACTGCATAGCTAGATTATGATGCAGCATATTGAGAGGCCAGAAAGGTTTTAAGAAATAAAACGGGAACAATAGGCTCTAATCAACCATGAAAGACGGTAATTATACAGAAACAGGTTTGGAAAAGCTTTTCTGTCGGCTAAAGTGGGTCCACAATAAAGAACTTAAAAGGATTTCCACTAGGGAAATGCCAATAATGGACAAGTCTGCTGCTACTAGACAAAGCACAAGGAGTTGAGGGGGCATCGTGATGAACTGGCATCTGATCAAACATGTATGGCACGGTGACTCAGTGGTTAGCACTGCTGCCGCACAGCACCAAGGATATGGGTTCAATTCCACCCTCGGGCGACTGTCTATATGGAATTTGCACGTTCTCGCCGTGTTTGAGTGGGTTTCCTCCCACAGTCCAAAGATATGCAGGCTAGGTGGATAGGCCATGCTAAATTGCCCATAGCATTCAGGGATGTGTAGATTAGGTGGGTTATATGGGGATGGGTCGGGGTGGGATGTTCCGAGGTTTGGTGTGGACTTGTTGGGCCGAAGGGCGTGTTTCCACACTGTAGGGATTCTATGTACATGTACATGTATATATATGTTATGGTTGGGCAACAAATACTAGCTTAACCAGTGACATCTACTCCCTATCAAAGAATTGTTTTAAGAATTGAGGTCCACATGCAAAATCGAGGGACAAGCTGCAAGGTAAACTGTCACAAAGCAGGATGGGAAATGGTTGTAACAAGGAAGGTCTCAAGGCCAACAGTGGCCTTTTAGTCAAAAAAACTGAACGAACTGCGCATGCTGGAAATCAGAAAAAGCTCAGCAGATCTGGCAGCATCTGTGACCTTTTATTGTTTCAGCAGCTTATCATGTAAATTTAGTCTGCTTTAGTAGAGGTAATGATACTGAGCTAATAATTCAATTCTGTTAGTGGCAAATTGTAAAATTCAGCATAAATTAAGTTTGCAAGAAAATAACCACATAAGCTACCTGTTTAGAAAAGCTCTAATAGAAAAAAAATTTACCAACTAGACCTGGTCCAACTGACATTTGATCGCAAATGTACTAAAGAACAAATAGGGCAAGAGCCAAGTTCACATTATCCAGAATCCAAGAATAATTAGAAAAATTCTCATGCTTGCAATATCTAGAATACCTAGCTGATTGACACAATGCAAACTTTCTGAAAGCATACAGCTGAGGCGGAGATTTCAGACATAGAATGAAAGCTTCTAAACGAACTCCCCTCAAGGCTGGGTATGGGAACACACACGTATCCACTGCTCAAAACCAACCACAACTGGACTGCAGAGACGCTAACCGTTATATGGGATAATTGGCATTCATGCTGTTGTCAGGAATAGGACTGGTGATTCTGCTGGCCATGTTATTAAAAGGGTAAGGATCTAGCAAGTGCTGTACTCAAACCACTGCAAGTTAGTTATCAAAAAAATCAACTAGTCTCTGAAAAAAGTTATTACGAAACACTAACTCTTGCTTCTCTTTTCACATATGCTGCCAGATCTGCTGAGTTTTTTTTAAAGCAATGTCTGTATTTCAGATCTTTAACATTGCTTTGCTCTTGAGTAGTTACTGCCTTCTTCTGGTAATCAAGATAATAAAAGATACTGCATAGTGGAATTTTTAGGGCATAAAAGAGCATCTCTGGGCAGAGAATCTGGAATTAAATCCAGGTTAAGAATTAGAGTTGACATTCGACTAGTCAGCTTGCATTATGCAAGTGGCATGGATTCTTCTCCAACTTCCGAAAACCTTTGCTGCAAAACACTGTAGCCCTTGATGGACAGCCGTGTAAGGCCCATCAGTTATATGCCCTGATTTGCCAATATGGCTGGTGAAATTTCACCACTGTTCTAACAGCACAAGGGCAACAGGAATCGGAGACATGTCTTGAACCAAAGGATGCGTACCAACAGTGAACTTATGTGCTCTCCACCATGCAGGGTTTAAACCCTAACAGTGGCTGCAGATTTGTCAGTAATGTGGATAATCTTAAAATATGATGATAGGTTTTCACATTGGTTGGACACCTCGTGGTCACATAAATAAATGTCTAAGAATTGGTTAGGTCGTCTTATTCTGGGTTCTCTTTGTTCTTGAGGGATGTTTCCCACCACACTCTAATCAATTTTCAGCATCAATTCAGGGAAGATATTTATGCTGAAAGAAACCTCATTGGTGAAATTAACTTTTCACATCTCTCAGAATAATACTGATCCAGAATTTCCAACCAGGATCAAAATCCCTATTTCCTGATTGGACAAAAGAAATCCAGAAAAACAGGAGTGGAAGGCTCCCTTTTTCAGTGATAGGTTTCGTATTCTGTAATTTAAAGGTGTGGTAGCCATTTTGAAAGCTATTGAGAAGGTAAGTGTGGTGTTACATGTGTGGGTGGTGGAGGTGATTGGTAGTTGGGTGAGGGGTAAGGGAAGATAGAATGCCAATTAGGTGGGGCGGGGATGAGTGATAGGCAAATAGGGTGAGGGCAGTAGGCTGGCTTGCTCGTGGTTAATTGCTTAGGGTAGGTTAAAGGGTCAGCTTGGGGTGGTAGTGGCAGTGTCAGATGGGTTTGAGTTCAGTTGGGGGGGGGGGGGGGGATGTCAGTGGTCAGTTAAGGCTTCAGCTTAATTGCTACACAGAAGTTAGATTTTATTAATTTCACATGGTCCTGATGTGCAACTCCAATGTATGTTGCCAACATGACTATTGCCCCATCAGATCTTCTGGTCCACGCTGCTCAACTCTAAGGACGTGTTTGTGTTATGACTTTACATTTATTGGTAATGGACAGATGTAGATCAACATTAGCTCATTCAGCAGCTGTAGTGAGGTAACCCCAATTCCCTCCACTCGAGGTCAGATTTAAATCCATCTACCAGTGATGAAAATGACTGCATTCTGAATTATATTAAAAATGGAAAAAACCTAAAGGTTTCTTAATCTTGGCTACTCAGACAGAGTGATAAGCTACAATACTGGGAAAGAGCTACAAATTTTCAGTAACACAGGTATTTTAGAAACATAAAATCCTTATTTTTGCAGTCATCACCAAACTTTAAACAACTAAAAAAGATAAATTTAAAGCAATGAACTTGACTTGATGTTGATTAGATTACCTCCACATGCCATTGCTTTCCCATTGCATTAACTACACGTCCTTCAATTGGCCGTCGGCAAGCGCCACAAATAGGGACGCCCATTTTATCATGGCAAGGCAGGCAATATAATTCTCCTTTCAGCTCTCGAGCTTCAGCAGTCAATTCTTTCCTGATTAGAATGAAATATCAAAAACATACTAAATCATCATCCATGCATAATTCCTCTGCACAACTGATGAGAAGACTAGTTTTGAAGAAAGGATTAGTTACATTTGTATGTACCACTTGTATGTCAGATTTTTACATTAATTTTCACAGCAAGAAAGCACTCAACGTTTGTGCTCAGCATATCAGTGCAAGCAATGTAAAACACAAGTTGAACCAGTGGGAGTTCTGGATTGTATAGTGACATTACGATAATACCACTGTCTCACCTCAAAGAATATTATAAAGCTTATTAACTCACAAGCATAGAAAACAGTGTGACAGTTGTTAAAACTTCTTCGGATAGCTTCTCAGTTTGTTCTGTTCTGAAATTTTATGTACATTGGATATTTTTGTTACTAATTAACCAATCAGAATTTGTCTCATCTTCCTGTCATTTGGAACCCATCCATGGTAATCACTAAACCTCAACGTCCATGTAACGGAATTAATGTAAACTGGGATACATCAAGAAAGAATGTTAATGAAAGTTAACTCTTCAGGAGCATAACATCATTTTGGCAAGTGGGGCGATTATAATCCCAAACTATATTGTAAAAATACACTTTTTAAAAATTTATTCAGTCTCATCTCACAAATATCCATTCAGCCTTGGAACTGTGTCTTACTTTAGTATTATTTATATCATCAGTCTGTGTGTAGAAACAAAAATGGCACAACCTTGGGTTTAATATACTCTTGAAGAAATTCAATAGGTAGTTTATCTTATCTGCAAGTCAAACTACGTTTTTATTTATTTTTAATTTTGAAATATTTAGTTGTTCTTAGATTAGGCCAGGATTTATTGTCCATTCCTAATTGTACTTCAGAAGGTGGTAGTGAGTCTACTTATTTGGTCTAAACTTTTGAAATAGATAAAGAAGCAGACAGTAGGCTTGAAATTACAATTTTTTGGGGTTGCCTAAGCGATGTGGTTATGCCAAGGGGACTGAATTTGAAGTATCAACCAAATGCCACAGGATTACAGTCACTCTAAAATACAGAAAACTGCAGTGTAAGGGAGTGCTGCCATATGACGTGGACTGTCTTTCTCCACACCCACCTGCTAAAAATTGCTCCTTCCATCCAAATAAGATAACCATCATAAAAACTGCTGTTTTAGGAATGCTGCCAAGTAAATCAGAATTCTGCTGGATTTAAGTTTGTATGCCCTAAGTTACTTGTACACCTTGCCAAACTGAACAATGACTATGTTCGGAAGCTTTGAATATCGACTAACTACATCTGAATCATTAGGTTTGACTGAAGTGAATATTAAAAAAAAACAGTTTTCTTAGCTAAATTCCTGAGAATATATTTTGTAAGTGACCACTCAGCAATCTCAGGCAGGAAAAGCTTTTGCTTGCCATTTTCGATCATGGATTCCTTACCACAAGGTTAACTGTGGCCATTTCCCTACCTTTCCCTATGACAGAGGTAGGACAGGATCAGGAAGAATAGGAAATAACAGAAGTGCGCATGATAAGACGGATCAAAGAAAATAATCTAGGAAGTAACATTCCAGCACAGTCTATAGGCCAAGCTGCTCACTCTAATGTTTCAGATGATGTTTAAACACACTATGATTCATTAAGAAGGCACAAATGGAATTCGATATCCATTGCAAAGTGACCTCCAAATATCTTTTCAAACATGAAGATGACTTATTGGGCCCATGTTTGAAAATACAAGTTTTGAAACAAGACTAGGTTTCAGTATTTAGCTCTGAGCTTTGGACTGTTCTTTTACAACTGTATCCAACATTTTCATACTATACTAAAATGAGCTATGGCTATTCAGATGCATTATAATAATGCTATGGTTCCAACTGCAATTTTTTTTTCATTTAATCAAGATATATTCAAATATTTTAGTTTTTGTTTATTACCACCTCAGGACAGAAAACCAACGCAGAGTGATTGCAGATCTTCTGCTTCAAGTATTAAATAGAAGTTGTTTCGTCTTCTTTCATCAATTTTATCCTGGTAAGATGTTGTTTATGTGTCGGTGGGCTTGGTGTTCCGTTGATTTGTTTGTAAATGCTGTCATTCTAATCTTTGCATTACTGCTTCTACAATCATTCCTGATATTGGGGATCCCATTGAACTTCCGCTAATTTGTTTGTAAATGCTGTCATTGAAGGTGAAGTGGGTTGTGAGGCACAGGTCTAGTAGTTTCATGGTGGTGTCCTTATTGATGTTGTTGGTGTCCTGGGTTGCCTGATTACTCAATTCCATGTAAGGACACCAACAACATCAATAAGGACACCACCATGAAACTACTAGACCTGTGCCTCACAACCCACTTCACCTTCAATGACAGCATTTACAAACAAATTAGCGGAAGTTCAATGGGATCCCCAATATCAGGAATGATTGTAGAAGCAGTAATGCAAAGATTAGAATGGACAGCGCTCCCCACTGTGCAACCCAAACTCTGGGTCCGATATGCAGCTGATACCTTTGTGATTATTAAATGCTCAAAACTAGAAGAAACTCACCGACACAAACATCATCTTTACCGGGATAAAATTGACAAAAGAAGAAGAAGAGAACAACAACCGACTATCCTTCCTGGACATAATGGTAGAACACAAAAACAACGGGGAATTCCAGACTAATGTATATAGAAAGACCACACACACTACCAACCACCCCAACCCTCACAAAAGGGAGCTGCATCAAGACACTATCTAAACGAGCCACAACACATTGCAGCAACCATGAACTACGCAAAGCAGAACAGGAGCACCTATACGGAGTCTTCAAAAGAAATGGAACCCACAAAGCACAATCCGCCATTATCTCTGAGATAGACCACGACAGGAAGACACAATACGACCAGACTCACTAATCATCCTACCATACATCAAGGACATTTCAGAGATGACCACGAGACTACTCAGACCCTAGGTATCAAAGTAGCCCACAAACCGCCAACCACCCTACAACAGCTACTGAAGAGCGTAAAGGATCCCATACCCAAAACCAGCAAAGCTGGGGTAATATACAAGATACCATGCAAGGGCTGTGAGAAACACTACATAGGCTAAACCAGAAGAGAATTGACAATACCACCAACTGGTCACCAAGAGACACGACCAATTCTCACTTGTCTCACTACACACGAACAACGAGGGACACGAATTCGACTGGGACAAGACACCCATAATTGCACAAGCCAGACAGAAGCACACCAGGGAATTCCTGGAGGCGTGGTATTCCAACCAGAACTCCATCAACAAACACATTGAATTAGACCCGGTGTACAAACCACTGAGAAACAAAACAAGAAGAAATACCACCCACCCCAGCAAACCAAGGCATATAAATAACAAGTGGGCCCGAACACCGATGCTTCACCGGAGGCACACAGACGACATTACCTAGCAGGGTGACAAAACGTTTGCAATCAAACACACCGGCTCAGTGAGCATGTCTGCAACCTCATCCACAACCCGAACTACAAATCTTCTCGAATACTTTAAGTATAAAATGAGATGTTTTTATACTTTGTTGCAAGTACGTGCTTGTAAACTTAGAAGTAAAGAAATAGCAAGAAGTGAAATGCTGGGTAAAATTTCTTCCTTTTGGTCTCCCTTAAACGGCATTGAAATATTTCATAACACCAGGTAAGTTCTAAAATTGAAAGCCATTGGATTTTGCACAAAAAAGTGTTGATTTCCCTTCACAAGATAAAACATTGTATAATACAGATTTTGATACATTGCTCAGAAGACAACCATTCTATCTGTGCATTGAAAGAAACTGATTTTTGATCAGTTCTGGTTTTACTTGTTTCCCCACACGAGTCCAGCGACTGGTGGTGGTGGTGGTTTACTAACACATATCTTACAAGGGTCATACTGTATCAATGAATGCCACATTTAAGTTTCCCAAAATACAACATTGACTCATATGTAGTTTTAATGAAAAACATTAGTAATGCAGCAATTCAGAAATCCTGCTTTGTTTTACTATTGTTGATCCATGTTTTGTTAATATGGAATCGGCAAAACATTAAACTATATCAGCTGCATTCAATTAACTCATAGCTTTGGAAAGTTTATGAGATACATACTTAATTAAAAGAAGCAAGTGAGTTCTGGGTAAGAATGCCACAGATAGCCCCAGCAGCCAGGCAAGTTGAGTGGTTATTATTCACAATTTCCTGATTATCAAAGGACAGCTTTAGGGAGCAGATGATCAAAGTTTATCGACTGTGATGCTCATTCTGTGACTGAATAGTCTATCAATGCTCAAAAGGGCAAGTTCGCATCAGAATGGCTATTTAAACAATATACCAGAACTGAAGTGCAGCAATGGGATTTGACAGAGTGAAGATAGTGAACAAGAGAAAGAAAGAAAGAAAGAAAGATGGAAAGAGAGAAAAATACACAGAATTTATACACAGAGAAGCAGAAACAAAAAAAAGGGTAAATGAAGGATAAAGAAAATAACATTTGAGGAAAAAGCAAGCAGAAAAATGCAAATAAAGAAAGACGTATAAAAGAGAAACAGATCAAGATGGATGCAGATACACAAATATTTATTGCTGAATCAATGAATACAAACTGCACATCTACCAAAATCAACTGAAAATACTTGCACTTAATCACAGTACGTAGGGTTATGGGGGTAAAAAAATCAGGAAGTTGCACTTTGGGGGTAAAATGCTCAAAGCACTGGTTGAGGCAATAATGGGCCAAATGGCTTCCTTCTGCACATAACATTGCTGTAATCATGAATGATAATTTCTCCAAGACAAGTACCAATGGTTTAGAACTTCTGTCATGGAAATATACTGACAGAACATAAATTAATAATTAAAATTTCCTCACCCACAGTTGGCACAGTTGAAATGATCAGGATGGTAAGGATCATTCTTGAATATAAGAGGCTGTTCATCAATGATGGCATGACATTTCTGACAGATATATTTTCCCAGACCTCTTGCTTTTTCACGGTTGTGACACGGACGGCAGAGGTGCCTGAAAATAGAAAAATTATAGAGGATTACTCTTCACATGAAATATTTTCTCTCCTTCTTAAAAAGCAAATGTATATTTTTAAAATAGAATAACCTGGTGATGTTGTAACATCTTGTTTGAAGCAGGAAGAATTTAAGTCTTGAAATAATTTATACTCTGGTCCTCTGACATAGTGATTAGTGAGAGGCTGAAGCATACAGATCTGAGAGAATCCCACTCAACCTTCAGTTGGTACTAGGTTAGTTGTTCTCTACTAAGACTGTGATTAAGGAGTTACACCAAGACTGCATGATGGAACCTGATATGGGTAAGTGAAATGGACTAAGGTATTTTCTCCAGGTATCCAAGATACTTTCATCTCAAGTGAAAACTTCATCAGATACTTACTGTAGCACTGAGCCCACAGCTTTAGAGAAGAGAAAATTATTTGCAATGAAAACTTGTGATTTGAATGCACGATCATAAATTTGAATTAAATTAATTTAATTTAAATCAAACAGTACTAAATCAATAAAGACTTGTAGGATGATCAGAGAGTAGTTTCAAATGAGCAAAACAATTAACTCCTGGAATTTGAATTGGCACATCTCACAATTATTTCTCTATTTCTTTATTTTTCTGCCTTTATATTCGATGTTTTGGTTTATTTTTATGCATTTTAAGATGGCTCTGGAAAGTGACGACACTATACAATGTTTTCATTGCATTTTATAACAAAATACATGTGGCAATAAATAAATCAAATCACATTTAAGAGTTTGTGTAACTAACCCAATATGCATGAGCTGCTACGGGAAGCACAATAAAATCTACTTTTACGTTTATATCAAGCCCATGTAACATGCAATAGCATTACTCCAAATAAAGACTAAATTACAATGTACAGCAGATCCACATTAGCACACGTACGTATAAGGAATAGCTTAAAATAAATTAACCACTTTAAAATATCAAACCAAAAAAATTAATTCAAGGGAATACTAATGAGTAACTGTTCTGAGGCTTTCTTGAAGAGGATGCTTCCTAACAGGGAAGCATGTGAATCAAAGAACTAAAAAGGGTCTAGGCCCGAAACGTCAGCTTTCCTGCTGCTTGGCCTGCTGTGTTCATCCAGCTCTACACCTTGTTATCTCAGATTCTCCAGCATCTGCAGTTCCTACTATCTCTGAACCAAGTTGTGGTGATCCGGTTTTACTGAAAATGAATTATGTGTACCAGCATCCTGGCTCAAATCTCTGATCTTTATACCTACTGAAAGGCCCCATAAACTGGACTAAAATCGTATTAAATTAACCTCCTGTATTAACACCTCAAACATCTGGTGGTCTAAGGTACAGATTAGGGCATAAATCTTAATGAGCTCAGAGAAAATTACATCAAACATGTATGTATCATCTGACAAATAATCTTAGTTTTAGCACATTTCTTTTCCTGTCAAATTCTAGTTTTGGGAAATATTTAAATTAAGGTTGAGTTTGTGCATTCTATATTTCATTTTAATATTTTTAAAACCTTCACCCTGTCTCATTGCTTGGCAGAAAAAGTCTCGAAGGATTAACAATCAGGAATTGGTTGAGTAGAAATTTGAATACAGTTTTACTTATAGTCTTTATTGAAAAGTTCCAAATGTTCATCTTGATGAAAATACAGTATTTGAAACTAAATAGCTATTTCAGTCAACAGAAATACTAACTTATCCTGAAGCATTGTTTGGTACTGTGGAAAAAGAAAGGAAAGGAAACATATTGTAAAATACATGCTGTCAAATTGTGAAAGGATATAGTCTACAGTTAGGAAAAGGAAGCTTCTATTTGTGGCTTTTGACGGAGATTCTATTTTCTTACATGAAGACAGTGAATGGATTACTTGGAATGGTGTTCCCAGAGGAAGTGCTTCCTGCATAATCAACACTGTTGTTGTAAAGCAACTTTTTAAAAGTGGTCTTGAAACAGCTTCCTTATTATAATACACAGAATACATTGTCAGCGCAACAACTCACAGCTGCTATGTATCTTAGCACTGCTGTATAAAAGGACAGAGTTATTTTCACAAAAATGGGCAGGAGTTGTGCACAACTGGAATGATTGCTCTTCATACAGCTGCACACTTCACCTCAGCAAAGCCGTAAGTAAATCCTGAAGCTGTGATAATCCTCTAGGTTGAAGTTTACAATTATTTTTGCAAATAAATTATGTTAATTATGTTAGAAGTTACAAAATATATTAATCACCTAAAAAAGTTTGTAATTATATATTTCCAAAGCTATGAAAATATGTAACGAATATAATTTTTGCATAATATACAATTTTTAATCCTGGATTTTGTTGATCTATTCTCTTTTTCCATTTCTTGCAGCATTTAATGCAAATTATTAATGGAAAGGATTTTAAGTTCAAAAAATGAAAATGAACATTTTAGAATTTTCAGGTCTAAAAATCATTTTGTTCCTATTTGCAGTCTACGACCATCAGAAAGAATTATGGCTTACGATTCTCTGCACTGGACAAACACAACTATAGCAACCACAAAGCTACAGTTGGTAACGGAGCCCAAGTTCAACCTAACTGCTGCTGCAATTGAAAGGATGATTTACATTGTAATCTACAGCACTGTATTCACAGCTGGACTAATTGAGAATAGCATCTCTGTATGGGTCTTCTGCAGTCGCATGAAAACAAAGACTATAACCAGTATTTATATGTTAAATCTTGCAATAGCTGATCTCTGCCTCATTCTGACTTTGCCTTTACGTATTACATATCATATACTCGAAAGTAACTGGCCATTTGGAGAGACAGCCTGCAGAATCACCGGCTTTCTTTTTCACCTTGACTTGTACAGCAGTGTCTATTTTCTTACCTGCATCAGTATTGATCGTTACCTGGCAATAGTGCACCCAGTTCGATCGCTCAGCTTTCGAAAAGTCCGCTATGCAAAAATAATCAGTGCAACAGTGTGGGTTACTGCTATACTTGGAACTTTTCAGCTCGCAGTGACCACTCAGTCTGTACAGGCACAAGAGAACACTACTGTGTGTCTGCAATTATATAGAGAGAAGCCATCACTCTATGCTTCTGGTGCTCTGATAGTTGGGTTTCTTTTTCCATTTCTAGTCATTATCTGTTGCTATCTATGCATAATCAAACATCTTCAGTCATACAGGAGACTTGACCATAAGCACAAAGCCTCCAGAATGATTTTTACAGTATTAACGGTCTTTCTGGTTTGTTTCTTACCATATCATATTGCCCGTTTACTGTACATTATTATGGCAAATCAGCATTTGGAGTCAACAGCCAAAATTGAGAGTCTTGCCATCATTAACCGTGCTTTCTTTTGTTTAGCCAGCATTAACTGCTGCTTAGACCCAGTGGTTTACTTTTTTGTAGGGGAGAATTTTAGGGAGTCTCTTTACAGAGAGGAAAAGTGGAAGAGTACAACTGAATATAACAGCCAAGAAACTCACCCCAGTGTTAACACCACTACAATAGACGGTACATAAATACAGTATTTGATGAGGAATTATGAAACTAGATTTTTATGAAAGGCTGTCTTTTGTGGCTTCACCTAAAGTCATACTGTTCTCCATTTATAGCAGTGGTCTCGTTAAAGCAACTACTAAAAAAACAAATTGCTAAACAGTATATCCACGTGGTAAATTAAAATCACTGCAAGCTACCAGTAATCTTTGTCTCAGTTGAATGATTTTCTTTTTTCAGATTCCTCCAGGTCCACTTCCAAACCATAAGATTTGGCAAATAAACCCGCTCCTCAGCCTCCCTCGCTGTGCAAGAACCACCTAACTTTTTGAGGCTTTCATTAATGCAGGCTCAAACTTCTGAACGAGCAGCCTACATCAGTAGCAACATCAACATTAGCTAACTCACAACTAATCTTAGGATAATACAAAAAGCCAACTTTTCCAAACTTTACCTTTTGTCATTTGTGATGAAGTCTGATAATTTTTTTTACTACGTTCCACATTTATAATGGAGTTTTCAGACTTTGGACTTGCAGAATAGAATGAGCAGGAATTAGCAAGTTTGTAGAAAATAGCCAGAATAGCAAAAATAAGTAAATGGAAAAAGAACAAAAGAAATGTAACCTGAAGATTTATTATTTAGACTGACATAGAAAAGCTGGTCATTCTCTCGGTCAATTTTAAACCCAACCACACTTAAAATCTAAACACAGTTTTTCTTTCAATGTTTTGGTGGGCCTCTCTATTGTGATACTGAGCCACAGACTATTGTTTCCAATTTAGTTTTCGATTTGTACAGTTAGTTATGTTATCTAAATTAGTGATTTACTTCATTTTCAGTGCAGAAGAGAATACATTTAATACGCCCAGAGAGGCTGTCAATTGAGAATTAAAATTTCTTTTTAGAAATTAATAGGTGAATGGATGACAATGACTTAATGTTTTAAGATATATACTGTAGAAAAGACTAAAGGCACTACTAATTAAACCCTATTTTTATAGGTAAGCATTTCTTTAAATCGCACAATACTTAACACAACTTAAAAATAATCCATTATCCAATATATGTAATACTGTTGGTTAGGTAGATAGTCAACTCTTCCAGAATCAGACCAACATGATTTCTAGTGGTTTGCTTTGGATCATCTTGCTCAGCTGGTAAGCTTCTAACACTTACATCTGTCCTTCACAGCAAAGTACAACTGAAGACTAGGCAAAAACTGCTGGTGTTGTTCCAACTCCCCACAAATATGGTCCTTTCCGACACAGTGTGAGCTTCCACACGTATTCTCGTACAATTAATCATAGAGACCTTTGCCCTCCAGATGTTCTCGCTCACTGCTGACCCCCCAACCCAATCCTGGCAGACTAATCCATCCGTTCAGTGGTTTTTGTTTTTAAGAAAGCCTGTAATGTTATATTACAAAAGCTTTCTCTGTAGCCTTCGAATCTCAAAGTTCATTGCAAAGACTACTTGTGTTTCTGGACTATCGATTAAAAGACTGAAAAAAAAGATACTGCTTTAAATTAGAAAAGCAGTGCAAGATGTTTAGAGTTTTAGAGACAAGTTACTTTAACTCAGTTATATATACACAATGTTGCCTGATTGGAACAGTGAGCGGGATAATTCCAGACAAAATAGCATTGTTTCTGCGTGTTCCAGGCATTTTGCCCAGTGACAAGCTTTTGATTGACTTTTCAATTAGCACAAGAAGTTGTGTGAGAACAAGTCCGTGGAAACATCCAGTCTGTGAAAAGAAAGCATCCATCTCTCACTCTATCCCCTCTACGTGGAAAAGTAAAAGAAAATCCCTAGTAGTTGGCAACCCTGCCTCATCATTCTGTGAGCTGCTTTTATTGCAAATCCCCTATTGAAAGGGGACAAATCCCCTTCAGAGGCACTGAAAGGGTGAATCCTCAACCAGTGAAAGAAAGACTGTGAATCAGCACATCCAGAACCTTGGTGTCAAAGAATCAGAAGGAATTGAAAGGGCCGAAAGAAAACAACTCATCAACAGTGATCCAGATTGGTGCAAGAGCTATGCTTCTTTGAATCTTTTCGTCCTTTTCCACGAATAAAATTTGTGTCTCGTCTTCTGTTTATGTTCGTTTGTGTATGAGAATTTTAAGGGGTAGAGTTTCAGTTACAAAATTATAGATTAGACATTCAATTTTCTACTTTTCACCATTGTTAGAAACAGTTTGATCACAATGAATAGTTGTTTTCATGCTAATGGGGAATAAAAACTGGTGTTATATCCTTTTAATCCGAATTAGACAGTTAGGTAGAATTGTGAAATTTGGTTGATTGATTAAATTTTCACTTTTATGGTGACTCTGGGAATAATGAGGCATAATTTTCAGCAGACTATCCCAATAAATTGTGATGCTGTCACAAGACAAAGAGAATCCAGGCAAGGACGCTGATTAATTATTTCCAATTCTCCTTCACCGTGGAATGAAATGATATTTTGAAACACAGCTGTTACAATCTGACATTTACAATGCCTTTCTGGGACTTGAGGGTCAGTTCATCCATTGTTAGCATAAAGACAGTTACCATTGTCACTAAATGCAAAAATCTTCCATGTCCTCCCAGTCCACTTTAACCTCTATTTTCCTTCTTCTGGGAACCAATAACATAGGCAGGGGAAAGAAGGGAGTTCTACTTTTGTCGGTTTGAGGAGCTATGCATCAAAAGAACCTGCAAAATCTCAAAAGTCATAATCTCTGCACCATTATCTGTGCCACATGCAAATTTGAATAGGGCAAATCAGATTAGACAGATGAATGGCTCTTGTGGGAGAAGTGGATTCCTGTCTGTGGGCATAGGTTTCAGTTTTGGAGAAAGTGGGATCTGTAATAATGGACTTTTCAACCTGAATCATGTTGGGTTCGATTTTCTTGCTAACCCCATAATTGGGGAAGTAGAGGGGCTTATAAATGAAATAGGAGGGGCAAGGCATTAAATTTGGGAAGATGTGCTAAATCAACAAGTAGTGTCAAGATCAAAGTGAAATATATCAATGCAGGAAATGATAAACAGACTGTAGCAGGAAGGGATAGAGGTAATATCCCTTATATATGATTTATACGTAATTTTGACATTTATTTTAAGTTCAGGTTTTCTTGGTGTCTGAAATTAATAATTAACTTGTAAGTATTTTTGTAGCACGGTGATTTCTTTTACAACAGTTCAGGAGAGCCTTTTTGGTAGCTTACTGGAATTTTGTTTACTGTAGGATTTTATAACACAGCAGGTGGATAATTGTACCTCAAGGTTTCTGATAGAAATTTCGAGACAGGGAGGAAAAGTGGAAGAGTACAACTGAATATAACAGCCAAGAAATTCACCCCAGTGTTAACACCACTACAATAGATGGTACATAAATACAGTATTTGATGAAGAATTATGAAACTAGATTTTTATGAAAGGCTCTCTTTTGTGGCTTCACCTAAAGTCATACTGTTCTCCATTTATAGCAGTGGTCTCGTTAAAGCAACTACTAAAAAAACAAATTGCTAAACAGTATATCCACGTGGTAAATTAAAATCACTGCAAGCTACCAGTAATCTTTGTCTCAGTTGAATGATTTTCTTTTTTCAGATTCCTCCAGGTCCACTTTCAAACCTTAAGATTTGGCAAATAAACCCGCTCCTCAGCCTCCCTCGCTGTGCAAGAACCACCTAACTTTTTGAGGCTTTCATTAATGCAGGCTCAAAATTCTGAAAATGAAGTAAATCACTAATTTAGATAACATAACTAACTGTACAAATCGAAAACTAAATTGGAAACAATAGTCTGTGGCTCAGTATCACAATAGAGAAGCCCACCAAAATATTGAAAGAAAAACTATGTTTAGATTTTAAGTGTGGTTGGGTTTAAAATTGACCTAGAGAATGACCAGCTTTTTTTTTTTTTTTTTAAAAAGAACTTGGGGGAAACACTCCTAGATTGTTTCAGTTTCTCGGTTTTAGGCAATTCTATAAAAGTCCTTACTTGGAGATGCATGTAAAGAGTGGCACTCTTAAGAAATGTGGAAAAAGAGGGAAACTGCATTACATTTGAGGGATGAGTTCAACACAGTCTCAAACCAGAAGTGTTGACATAAAATCTGAAAAGGTTTTGAAACAGTTGGTTTATACTTAGGTATACGATAGCTCTAGGAATAACTGAGGTACAAGTCCAGAAAGTAAAGTCATACTTACTTAAATATACCGAGGTGATACAGAAAAAGATTCTGGTGTGAGTACTGTGCAAAAGGTGTCGTTACTTTTTGAACTTGTAAAGAGGTGATTTGGAATTAATGGAATTATACCTTTATTATATGTTTAAAATGTTTTGAATTTGTCTTATTAGTACATAGATTGGTTTATTCCATTTTATCTTCATTTGTTTTACTGAAAAAATGCCTTATTATTCAAACTAGCTCTGCAACATTGGGTGCTTCTGTCACGACTTTGTTAAAACCACAATAAAACATGAGCTATTAAACAAGATTTCAGTCTGGAATCTGTCCCATAACAACATGAGCTTTGATCATAATATAGAAATTACAAATCTAAGAACCAACCATCAGATAAAACTAGAGTTTTCAAAAAGTATAAAACTAAAAGGTTCTGTATCTGAATGCATATAACATTCAAAACGCATGAACCGAGAGCACAAATAGAAATGAGTAAGCACAATCTGGTAGCTATTACAGAGATAAAGTTCGAATAATGGATTGGGACTTGGAATATTGAAGGACATCTAGGAATGACAGGAAAGTAACAGAAGGTGGATGGATAGTTTTGATAGTTACCGAAATGATTAGCACTTTAAAGAGATATGACCCAAGTTCAGGAACCCAAAATGTGGAAGAAGTTTAATATCGAATGAGAAATGATAAAGGCAAGAAGTCATTGAGAGTGTGGTGTACAGGCCTCCTACCAATAACCACATGGTAAAGTATACCTTAAAGAAAGAAACAAACAGCTTGAAAGCATACACAGCAATAACCATAGGAGATTTTAATCTACATATTGACTGGAAATGCCAAATTGGCAAAGGTAGCCTTAATGAAGGATTCACAGAACATTTTCAGGTTAGTTTCTTAGAACAAGATATCTTGGAGCTGACCAGAGAGCAGCGTATAACAGGCCTGATACTGTGCAAAGGAACATGATTAATTACTGAAATCATAGTGAAGGAACCCCAAGGTTCCAAAATAGGAATGCATTTTAAATTCAGTTTGAGGAAGAGAGGTGTGGGTCCAAGATTATTTTTATCATATTTAAATAAGGGGCACTATGACGACATGAAAGCAGAGCTGGCCAAAGTGAATAGGTAAATTAGGTTAAACAAGAAGTCAATTGAGAGGTAGTGGCAGTCACTTAAAAAGGTTATTTGAGAATACACAGCATTGATCTTTTTCAACGAGTAAGAAATCCAAAGGACAGACCCAGTATCCACAATTAATTAGAAATGGAAAAGATAGTATCAAACAAAAAGTTAAAAAAAAACAGGTGGCAGAATATGGAAAACAGCAAAAAAAAGTGACCAAAAATAAGGAGGGACAAGTTATTGTACAAAATAATGCCAACCAGAAACACAAGAACAATGAGAGTTTCTAATGAATATGTTAACAAGAGACTTAACAAAGTAACTGCACAAAGTGAGACTGGAAAATTAAGAATGGAAAATAAGGAAATGACATATGACTTGAACAGGTATTTTGCATCTGTCATCACTACAGATCAAAAATCAAAAAATGGAAGGGAAGGACTCAGAAAAATCACCATTACCAAACAAATGAAACTGAGCAAATTATTGGAGCTATGGCCTGACATGTGCCTGGATACTGATGGACTTCATTTTAGGATCTTAAAAGAACGGAGAAGTGAGAAAGTTGGTGCATTGCTGTTAATTTTCCAAAACTTCCTTGACTCGAAGACCTTCACATTAGATTGGAGGATAGAAAATGTAATTCCCCTATTCAAAAAGGGGAGATAGAAAGCAGGAAACCATAGAAAAATGTTAGAAGCTATTAGTAATAGTTGCCATTGTCCCAGACGACCATAGGACTGCTCTTATTAGAGAGACACGACTGGTAGTGGTTTAACCTAAGGGTTACGGTTGGGAAGCTGGGACCATCCTGGTGAACTCAACCGGTGTGGAAATCTAATCCGCACAGTTGGCATCACTCTGCATTGCAAACAGCTGTGCAGCCAACTGAGTTCAGTAGTTATTAAAGAAGTTAGAGCGGAGCTCTTTGATAAATTCAAGGTAATCAGGCAGAACTAACATGGATTTGTAAAAGGGAAAGGGCAGAGTCTACTTATATTCTCAATAATTGGACCATGGTATCCAAACACACATTTTTAAAAATGTTAATTTCTGAGATATGTATTTATTGCCTCCATTTAGTTGCCAAAAGCTGGTGGTGGCAGATCTCTTTCAACTTTTACAGCTCTTATGGTTATGATGTTTCTACAATAATGTTAGATGAAGGATCCCAGAATTCCACCCAAGCACTGTGAAGAAATAGTATTTTCTGTCAAAATTATACTTGTTGAGAAATTTGGAGGGGCAAAAAAAATGGTGTCCCCATAACACTGCCGCCTTAGGCCTTATTGGTGGTTGAGGTGCCAGCAAAGGAAAATTCTCTCAATGGAACCTTTGTGATCCACTGCAGTCATTTAACTGTATTATGTCAGTGGTGGATATTGAAACAGACAGCATTGGCATGTTTAAAAAAAAACTAAACTGCATGTTAGCTATTGGGTTCTTGATTGTTACTGTGGGTGCACTCATCCAGGTGAGTGGCATGCAATCCATCACATTGCTGTCAACTAGGTTCCTGTCAGCAAAGAGACACTCATTGAGGAACCAGACTCTACCCTGTTCTTGCACCCACAGTGCTGACAGGACCGATCAAGTACAGCTTTCAGATTACAGTGACCTTTACAGATTTTGACAGTAGAGGAACAGCAAAATAATTCCAGCTGAAGGCCAAGAGAAAATGGTTGGGCTCTCGTTGAATGCTTTAAGAGTACTTACCATTAGGATCATTTAATATGATTTACTAGTTGAATTGTTCCAAAATCTTTTCATTTAGACATAACAGTGGAAACCTATCAGCGTGAAAGGAAATAGCACAGAATCTTGTTTCTATTCGGAGACAGTGCATACAACAATAACAGATAAGTTGCATAGTTACTGTGCTGTAAACAAATCTTATAGCTCATAGGCAAAATGTTATAAGCTGGATAAACATCTAGAAAAGCAGTGATTCTCCATTTTTAAGTTATAAGTCAATAGGACATCAGAGCAGATCAGACTATTTTTATTCCATTGTTGGAGTGACATCTCACAGGCTGAAAGACACCCACAGACATGTAGCAGCCTTGAGAGGGATCATTTTGGGCCTAGAAAACTAGTTCTATTATTTCTAAGTCATATCATGATTTAATTCAAGGTTGTAAATCTGTTATTAGTTAACATTATAAGCCTGAGAAAAATCACGTGTGGATAATTGTCAGTAGAATTGTTATTGATAGATTCGGAATCTTTTGTTTCGAAAATAATAAGTCTGATTATTGCTTCACTTGTTTGGCATAATCGTTGTCCAGAACACAGAGCCAAATGTTACCTGCCAATTAAAAGTTCAAGCCTGGACTTATTCTTGCTGGAAGTTTGCATAGAGAAATAATACTGCAGCTGTAGCCAAGTAAGCAAATCAAAGGAATGAATGGAACTTAGTAATGTGGAATCATCTGTGTACACTCCCATTAACAAAGCAGCAGAACATGTTCTGACTCAGGATACTCAATTAAACACTGCCTCAATATGAAGTACAGCTTCCCTCACCTTTCCTCAGCTCTTGCATCCAGGTTTGTTTCAAGATTGCAATGGCATTTGGGCCTGAGCAGAATCTGAACTGAGAAGGCTAAGGAAAGCCTTGGGTGTTATATAGTGTCATTCTTGATCTTGGAAAGCCACAAAAGTCTCATTTAACAATGAAATCTGTTACTTTTCTAAAATAGTAAAAAAAAAAAAAAATGGCAGCTGGTATGTGCAGATCTTGGCCCACAAACAGCAATTTAATAAAGAAAAGATAACCTATTTTGGTGATGTTGGTTGAAGGATAATTGCTGACCAGGACATTATGGAAATGCGGTGGCAATATCACTGGACTAGTAATCAGAAGTACTGTTCTGGGGGTATGAATTCGAATCCCACCATGGCAGATAAATTCAATAAAATCTGGAATTAAAAAGGCTAGTATATGATGCCCACGTAACCATTGGTGACTGCTGTAAAAACCCATCTTTAGCTCATCGGGTTTATGTGTAATTGACTCATAACTATCTTGCTGGGCCATTTCAGGGGATGCTCAGTTCAAGAAGAAAGAGCATTGCTTTTTTCTCCTTTGAAGAGTTTTGTGGGATCTTTCAGTTACCCGAGGAGCCTCAATATAACCTCTCAATTGCACCTTTAATGTTGCAGCACTGGTGTAAAAGCCTAGTTCTTGTGTTCTGTTCTCTGATCTTGTGCTTTGGTTTCTGAAGTCGGATGCGGGAGATTAAAGGGGTGTCCATCAATGTTAGTTAAATGGATCTTGAGAAGTCCTTCAACAGGATTTCAAGTAAGAAAGAGCTAATAAAAGTAACACAGAATCAGTGACAACTTATTCATGTATGAACATACGAATTAGGCCATTTGGCCCCTCAAGTCTACTCTGCCATACAATAAGACCTTGGCTGGTCTGCTAGTTTTTCTAAATTCCACATTCCTATCTACCCCTTTGATTTCCTTGCCTAACAAAAATCCATCTGCCTCTGCCTTGAAAATGTTCAACAATCCCCACTTTCACTGCCTTCAGAGGCAGAGCTCGCAAGTCTGACAGAAAGAAAATTCTTCTGAACTGTCCTAAATGAGCAACTCTAGTTTGATATTGACTTAAAATTTAATATTAATTGCATTGACTTTTAGGGCAATTGACTAGACGGGGAGTCAGAGTGTCAGGACAATAATTATTTATTCAAAGTAACAGGATGGGGAGAAGAGCAGAAAATTGCAGATGTCTGCTCATAGATCACATTTGGGGATAGATCAGAGATCGACATGGGAAATTGTGACATTATTCACTTTAGATACAAACACCAGAGCTTTTCCTAAATGATGAAAAGATTGACACTGCAGTGAGCTGACAAATTTAGGGATTCTAATAAAGCCAATTACTGTGAATGTGGGAGATCTGAAATAAAAATACAAACTGCTGGTAAAACTCAGCATGTCTGGCAGCATTTGCAGAAACAGAAAAAGCAATTAACATTTAGAATCCTATAACTCTTCTTCAGGGCCAAAGTTCAATTCAAGTTATTGCAAATGGTTGCATAGCGCAATCTAAGTCTATGTTGTATATAGAAGATGAAACGTGATTTAATTGAAGTGGTTAAAATTATTTCTTGTGACGATACCTAGAGAGGTACTGTTTCCTCTGGTGGAAGAGCCCAGGATGATGCCACAACCTTAAAATTAGAACCATACTGTTCAAGAACGATGCCAGATTGCACTTCTTCATGTAAAAGATGAGGGAATCTGGAACTCTCTTCCCCAAAAAGCTATAGATGCTAGTTATTTGAAAATTTCAAAACCGAGATTGACCAATACTTGTTAGGCAAACAGATATTTCGAGTTAAGCCAAGATAAAATTCAATGACAATAATAGCTCAAAAGACAAAATAGCCCACTTCTGTTCCTACAATCCCACAATCTTTTTGGGTGGGGAGTGCTATCACTAAGTTGTGTTTGGATTTACAAAGTTTGGGCATCATTTCATGGCACTCTTGGATAATGCCAATATTACTGATGATTGAGAGAAGGCTCAAAATACTGCAATTGGACAAGTTAGATTACCTTGGGAAATCTTCTACATGGTTGTCTAGGCTCTAGTTCGCAGGTATACTGAAAAGCTTTGCAAGGACAACAGCTAACTTGATTCATAGGTCTTCTGCACTAAATTTAATATGTTGTCAGGGCCTGTAATCTCGTGTGTCCAGTGCACCCAATAACTTCCTCATTACAAGTTGAGTATTCCAAATTGCCAGTGTCAAGCCTACGATAATGGTGGGGTCTCAGGAAGTGATGGAAAAGGACGGTCTATGTTAGACATTTTAACACAAAAGGGTGGAAACAAGAGAAAGAAATATGCATTTACACAGTATTTTCAGATCATTTTGATGACCACAAGTCTTTCACAGCCAATTAAATACTTCTGATGGCTATTCAGAGTTATAGTATAGTCAACCGTCTACATATGAAATTATTGCAAAGTTCCACTAACACACACCAATAAATGAATTCATTTATATTTTATTGGCTAAGTTGGCCAAGACACCAGCAGAACACCCATACTCTTCTTCAAATAGTGCAAATTGTTATTTTATAGAAGGCATGCACTGGTTCAGTTAACTAATGGATCCAAATAATAATTCCTCTAAAAATGAAGCACTGCTTGAGCAATGCAGTAAAATGTTAACCAAGATTGTATGCTTTAAGTCTCTGCTGTGGGTAAGGTATCTATTAGGTATTTTATTATTTAATCTGTTCAGAGATGTTGTTATTACATATTTCTGGAACAGATGGACTCAGGATTTCTAGCTCAGGAGGTAGGGATGCTATCAATGGGGAGACTGAGTAGGGAATACAAGCACCCTCTTGTCATTAATCTTTTTTTTTAATGAATAAGCTTCAATTCCAGAAATATTGTTGTAGATACTTTTGAATCAACTTGTTCAGAGATGTTATTGCATACCTTTAGAGGCAGATGGGGCTTGAATCCAGACCTCCAGGCTCAGAGGTAGGGACACCAGCAGTAGGCCACAAGAGCCCTTCTGCATGAATTTATTATTCAGTGTATATTAATTATATGCAAGTGAAGGTTATCAATTGAAGATTCACTTCTATTCATATAAATAGAATCAGATTGAAATGGTGATTGTTAAATAAATGCTTGTAAAAGATGTTCACCACCTGGTTTTCTATAGAATGCAATAGAACACTTATAATCTCCTGACTCGGAGGTGAGTGGGCTACCTCCGAGTTAAGACTGATCACTATTTAAAGTGAGGGAAAATACAAAGCAGGTAGTGAATACAAATCTGCAAGACTGATCTTGAAATGTTGCAGCAAATACAACAAAATGAGCCAAATGATCTTCTCATGTGGCAGAATTCTGTACTTCTGGTGACAACCACGTGTAAGTTAGGTCTACATAGCAAAACCTGATGTAAACATACACTGCAACATAAAAGGGCTATCAAATATACTAACCTGCCAGCATTCTTCACAAATCCAATATCAGCAAGAATCTGTTGGCAGAGATCACAGCAAAAACACTCTGGGTGCCAGCTGTTGTTCATAGCTTTAATCACACGGCCAATGATGAACTCACCTGCAACAAAAGGCCAAATTTTGAGACAACATCTAGCCCTCACCCCAACCTTGATCTTTGGTTGTAGCTATATTGAACATATTAATAGTGCTGTTGACTAAACTGGTCGAGTCTTGAAGATATATAGGACATTGGTATGATCCTGTTTGCTAGACAGATTATTTTTAAATGGCAGCACAAATCTCCTTATGACAGACACTTTATAATGGTACACATATCAAACTTTATAATAATTTTGATTAACGGTCAACCTAAAACGTTAGCAGCACAGTTTCTCTGTCACACAGATGTTGCCAGTATTTCAGATTTCCAGCATTCATAGCTTTTGCGTCAAACTTTGAAAGTATTCAACAATTGTAATAAAGGACTAGAAGTTTGATGACTAGTTCCTGCCCTCTGTAAATCACCACCTCAAAAATACACAGATATGTAAAAGAAAAAAAATCATAAAAATTATAGGACTCAAAACAATGGTGCTAAGAATTCAAATCTTTCAGCTGCACACGAGAAAGCATAAGTTGTAACTGATCAGCCATGATCAGCTATCGTAGTCACTGGGAAATGTATCATTAGCAGGCTGTGCTTCCATGGTTATGACTGAGACTAAAAGGAAGTGCAACAGCAAATTAGAAACTGGGACCTGAATTAAGGCAGCTCGGAGTGTTTTGGGCCAGCAGAAATCCTGTTAGATTTATCAGCCCTAAAACGATTAGAGTATAACAAATTGCAAATGGAAAAGTAACATGCAGGAGTGGGAGGGCAGGTCTTAGAGCTGAAGAGAAAAGAGGAAAATAAAAGAGTCAAAAGCATGAGGCCCATCTGACTCCGATAAATATAGACTTTATCCCAACTGTGTGATCGTGGAGAAAAAGTGTGAGAGCGCACAAAAACACGAAAGGGAAAATGAAAGAAAATGTATGCACAAGAAAACGGAGGAAAGAGTGTGGGAGAGAGAATAAGAATGTGACAGCAGAAGAGAGGGGGAAAGAACTTATGAAAGAGAGAGGAGAGAGACAAGAAATAAGGCAGCACATGAGAGAGATACCATGAAAATGGAGAAGAGAAAATGAAAGAGAGAATATGCATGCAGGAGGGAATGCAGGACTGAGAAAAACAGGAGTAAGTGCACATGCATGAGAGTATGGGAGAGACAGAAAGCACAGAAGGAACGCATGACAGAGAGAATGCTTGATAGCTTGCATTGTAGAGAGTGCAGAAGAACGTGATAGGCGCAGCCCGGAACAGCAGGAAGGGGGAGCAGAATCACAGAATGCAGAGACAATCAGAGCAAATTAAAGCAAGATAGAATTATTTAATTGGAATGGGGGAAGGAAGTGCAAGAGTGACAAGAAATGCAAGATTATGGGACAGCATGATTGGAGAATGTTAAAGCATTAATTTGGGGGAGGAAGTATGGGGAATAATTTGTTTTCTAGAGATGCTGTGTCCTGGCTGGTTAATTGTTCAAGAGATAATCTTCCTTTCCAAGTATGGGAGCAAGGATTGAACAGGACTTATAAAAAAAAACTGTTCAAGAGCAAATAAATGTTGGAAATCTGAAATTAAAAGAAACTGCTGGAGAAACACAGCTGGCCTGGCAATGTCTGTGGGGAGAGAAAGACAGAACTAACAGACCATGGAGTTTCTCCAGCACTTTGTTTTCATTGTAAAACTGCCCAATATCAGAGGGTGAGATGAAAACCAGACCTTGTTGCACATTAGTAGGTAAGTTTGCAAACAGGGTAGTTTACAGGAGGAGGCAAACAAGACAGTAGGTGGAGTGAGATGAGGTTATTTGTGGGTGTTTGCTGGAATGTAAAACTGTCGGTGGGAGGAAGTAAATTACAGCTGTAAGAATACAACCAGATTTCCTTTTACTAAAACATTTACTGATAGAACTAATAACTCACCTCCTTTCAGCCAAAGATGTTTGCTGTTTGACAAAAGCAATTTAGACAGAGGCTGCCCACAGTGATTCCATTTAAATTCATTACTCATTTTATATCAAGTTTAGCAGTTAGAAAAAGAAACCAAAAACAATATCTATAAAATATTAATAAATCTATTGTTTTAATCTCTCATGGGACATGGGTGTCGCTGGCTGGCCGGCCAGCATTTATTACCCATCCCCGGTTATCCTTGAAAAGGTGGTGGTGAGTTGCCTTCTTGAACTTCTGCAGGCCATGATCTGTAACTAGATCCACAATGCCAATAGGGAGGGAATTCCCGGATTCTGACTCAGTGACAGTAAAGGAATGGTAATGTATTTCCAAGTCAAGATGGTAAGGAGCTTGGAGGGAACATGGTGGCTGTGTTTCCATGTATCTGGTGCCCTCTTTCTTCTCGATTGAAGTGATCATGGATTTGGAAGGTGCTGTCTAAAGGATCTTGGGTGAATTTCTGCAGTGCACTTTGCAAATTGTGCACACCACGCTACTGAGCTTTGGTGGTCAATAGGAGTGGATGTGGTGCCAATCAAACAGGCTGCTTTGTTCCGGATGGTGTCAAGCTCGAGTGTTGCCGGAGCTACAGCCATCCAGGCAACTGGGGAGTATTTCATCCCACTCCTGGCTATGGGGAGTCGGGGAGTCAGGAAGCAAGTTACTCACTGCGGTATCCCTAGCCTCTGACCTGCTCTTGTAGTCATTATGTTTATATGGGAGTCCAGTTGAGCTTTTTTTCAATGGCAATTCCCAGGATGTTGACATTGGGGCATTCAGTGATGGCAACACCATTGAATGTCAAAGTGTGGCAGTTAGATTGTCTCGTCTGAGAGGTCATGGCCTGGTATGTGTGTGGCATGCAGGTTACTTGCTAATTGTCAGCCCAAGCCTGAATATTGTCCAGATCTTGTTCTATTTAAACATAAACCACTTCAGTGTCTGAAGAATTGCAATTAGTACTGAATATTGCACAATGGTCAGCGAGCATCCCCAGTTCTGACCTCATGATTAAGTTGCAACTGCCATCATACACAAAATTTCCTTAGTTCTAATCTTCTCAATGATGCATCCATGTTTATGTTCTCTGTAAAATCTTAACTTTTAAACCCCTTCATGGCTTCAACCCCCAATCTCTCATCTTCTTCTGCCCTCAGATCCATTCATTCCCTCAAATGGCTGTGAACATGTAAGTAACAGGTTACCCACAATAATCATTAAGTGCTTTGATTCATGTCTCAGATCCCTAAGGCAAGGAACCAGTCTCTGCAGTGTTATTACAAAAATACATTTTTAATATTATTGAACTACAAAAGGGTTACTGACATAATTGTACGTGCCCACATATTTAGAAAGAAATTCCATATGGAGTGCATCTTTGCATTGGAATTTTTCAATGGATGAGGCAATGGCTACTATTTCTAATAATTTTGAAGACACAAGTAGATGAGCTCTATTCAGTATCAAATCATAACAGCTCACAGTAATTATAACCTTGACTATTGTCCACATTAAATCCAGATATTCTTTCTAAAAATGGATTTGTGCTTATATTGTGACACAGTACCGAGGCGTTTAAGCTGTGTGAGGCTTCTTGATGCAAAGCTAACAAAAGGACTGAAGCAAATTACATCCCCTTCTTCATGTATGTCCAACACAGCTGTCCAATCAATTCTACCTTTTCACAAGTTTGACAGATCAAAGCAGTCAATGTATTACAAAGACATTTTTAGATCCTATGAAGATATATCAGAACAAAGGATATCAGCAAACTGACTTGCAGACTGCTTTGTGTCAAGCTCGAGTGTTGCTAGAGATACCCATCCTAACTTTATCTGATTATTAACTTGATTGCTACTTTGTTGTAAATAGACTATATTTGAGGAAAAAAGCAGCCAAAAATGTCAAATATCCTGCAATTCAAAAGCCTGGCTTTTTGAACACATTAAAACCCAGTGACCAGCAGTGAAGACCTACAGTTGTGCTAATGAACACTTCATCCCCCATGAGATGAGCAACTGACCCAAGTATATTAAAATTAACTCTATATCTGAACTTGTACTTTTGCCCCACAGGCTTAACCTGATTGAAGTAAAATACTTTCACCATTGTACCGTTAGGATTTTCAAGAAAAGTGCTCCAGCAGCTCTCTGATCTTTTGTAGGCAAGTGTTCAGAGAAAATGGAAGCTCTTTCAAAATGTTCAAAACTTACTACCATTTATAAATGCAAACCTCTCCCAGAGCTAATGGAGGAGAGTGATTCACACCTTAGTTCGGTATGACTAATTGAAGCCTACACTCTGCAGCAACTGATTGAAGGCCATTCATGCAGTATAACTGAAAGGGTTTAATGCATACTTAACAAAGCAAGGATTAAAATAAGAGACAGCAAGTGATTAACTGCATACAGTTAGGGCTACAGAAACGTAAACTAGAAAAACAGGACTTTATTCTATATACAACTGTTAATTAATGTTGAATACTCACCACACTGATGACAACAGGGGGCAAAAAGCATCTGAAAATCATGCTCACAGTATTTTCGCCCTTCAAACTGGAAGTAAAAATACATGAAAAAGTAGTTATTTTATACTAAGCAACGTGAGTCCTAATTTTAAAAGCATATTTTCTAACAAATAAAAACGTTAAACTTTTACTGATACAGCAAGATTATATGGGAAAACATTAGAAAAATAAAAAGATTTCCATTTATATAGTACGTTTTATGACGAATGGAGGTCACAAAGCCCTTTACAGTCAATTAAGTACTTTTAAAATATAGTCACTGTTGTAATGTGAGAAATGCAGCATGCAATTTTTCATCACAGCAAGTGATAACAAACGGACAATATTCTGTGATACTTGAGTACTCAATATTGGTGAGAACATCAGGGATAATCACCCTGCTACTCTTTAAAAAAGAGTGGCTACCAAAAAGACCAGACAGAGCCTCAGCTTAATGCATCACCTGAAAAGGTGGCAGTTCTGACATTACAGCACTGGAGCGTCAGTGTAGGTTGTTGAGTTCAAGCTCCAACCTGGATAGCAACTTTTATACAACTTTAGTATGATGCAAAAAAAGAAAAGCAGTACATGGTGGTGTTTGAAGAAAAACTTGACACTAATCCACATGTCGATATTAGGACAGCTTAAAATGCTTGGTTTTAAGGCTCAATCAATGGGTGGGAATCAGAAAGCTTCCCGATCAGATCTGGAGTCAGGCAGGGCTGCCCACTCTCTCCTGCCTTGTTTGGCTGTTGTATAGACCCCTTTGCTGAGCTCATCAGGAAGGATGCGAGCCTGAGAGGGGTGACTATGCCAGGCAGAAGTCAGCACGTCAAAGCTTCCCTGTATGTGGATAACGTCGCCATTTTCTGCTCGGATTCGCTGTTAGCGCACAGACTCGTGAACATCTGCAACCAGTTCGAACTAGCCTCAGGAGCCAAGGTAAATCGAGGCAAGGGCTAAGCCATGTTCTTTGGTCGGCTGACCGATCCTTCATTCCCTTCACCGCCAGGACAGATTACCTGAAGGTGCTGGGAATATGGTTCGGAGGGACTGGGGCATGCACAAAATCTTGGGAAGAGCGCATCAGCAAAGTAAAGCAGCAACTGGTCCTTTAGGAGCCTCTCCCTCTCTATTGTGGGTAAAAACCTGCTCATCAGGTGTGAGGTACTCTCTCTGTTGTTGTACGTAGCACAGGTCTGGTCCATCCCCCAAAACTGTGCTGTTTCAGTCACCCGAGCCATATTCTGTTTCATCAGGAAGCCTAAAATAGACTATGTCAGCAGAGACTCCACGTACAAAACCCTGGATTTTTTGTTGGAGGGTGGTGCAGCAGGTGGGAGAATGTACCCAACATTGCCCTCATCTTGATGGCCACCTGTGTGTGTGGCTGCATCAAGCTGTGCGTAGACCCTTGGTATCCAAACTCCAAGTGTCACTATGTACTGAGGTTCTACCTGTCCACGGTGTTGCGAAGGATGGGACTGGCCTCGCAGCTACAGGACGCTCCAAGTAGTTGGAGCCGAATTCTGAATCACCTATCTTTCATAGAGAAATCTGTAAACGAAAACACCTTTGACCACAAGTCTATTAGGAAGTGGTCAGCACGTAGCATCATGGAGACCCTGAGGGAAATGGAGAGGGTGGATCCTGCCGCATGGTTCCCTGTGCAGACTGTCAAAGTCATTTGACAGATTGCCTCATCACCAGAACTTTCCAACAAGCACCAAGACATCGTGTGGCTGGTGGTGAGAAGGGCAATTGATCTTTTATGCATGCCCTGTCAGCGTGTGCCACTGCATGCTGCCCTCAAAGTGGCTGTGGAGAGGTTGAGACTGTCACACATCACCTTCTCGAATGTGCCTTTGCAAAGCAAGTCTGGAGGAAGATGCAGTGGATTTTGTTGGGGCTTGTCCCAAGCAGTTCTGTGACAAGGGACTCTGTGCTCTATGGACGCACACTGAGACAAACACCAGTTGTGCCTGGAGGACCATGAACTCGGTGAAAGACTGCTCTTTGGTCTGCCCGAACCTTGTTGGTCTTCCAGATCAAGAAGTTGATCCCGACCAAGCGTTACAGACTGGCATATTCCAACGTCCAGGACTATGTGCTGGGGTAGGCTTGGGGCAGCTGCCGCCAAGGTGCAGTGGGGAAAGACCAGTCTGAGGTCTTCCTGCTAAAGGTAAACGGGTGTCCATTCAGTTATCGGACCCTCCCAGTGTGTCAAATATATGAGAATATTAGCATTGTGAGAGAGAAGTCTTTGGTTTGTGTGTAGTCAGTCAGACAGTCTCCCTCCAACGTTTGTGTGTTTACTTGAAATGTTACTGGGCAGAACAGACCGCTTTAGCGTCAATGTATATATACAAAATATTTTTTATGAATAAAGTATATTTTTGAAATAAAAAGCTTGGTTTTAGGGAGTGATTGAAAGAGCAGAGAGATGTAGGCGAGTAAAATACAAACAGAAAATACTGGAGAAACTCAGCAGGTCTAGTAGCATCTGTGAAGAAAGAAACAAGATTAATCTTGTGTGTCCAAGCTGACTTTTTGGACTCAAAACATTAATTCTGTTTTGCTCTTCACAGATACTGCTAGACATACTGAGTTTATCCAGCAATTTCTGTTTTTACATTACATCTCCAACATTAGCAGTACTGTTTTTTAAATATAGAAATGTGTTCAGGTTTAGACAGGGAATTTCCACGTTAGGGTCCATAACGAAAGCACAACTGCTGACAGGATTTTGAAGAAATTGCAGGTCACACTAAGCACCACAGTTGGAGAAACACAAATGAGAGAAGTTACATAGATATGGAAGTATAAGACCACGCAGTGACACAAGTGAGAATTTTAATGCTGAGGCACTGTTTGACTGGGTGCTTGCCCTGATCCTAAATCAGCCAAGTGTTAAAGTCATTGCTTTGACTTTGTATTCATATTCAAATTTTAAAAGACACAAAATAAAATGAATGCCTTTTCCTTCTATTTTAACTATCTCATTGTTTGATGAATTACAAAACATTCATAGACAACAGTTCAATGAAAATAAATCAGTTCAGCCTCTTGTGACAGCATCTTCAGTATTTATACATAAAATTCTCAATTTTTAAGATTTTGGAATGGATTGATGAAACCATCAAAACTGATATTGTGTACTGTGAAAACATTTGTTTAAGTACCACATTATACACATTTACAGAGTTAAATTTGTTTTTGGGATTAAAAAGGGCAGTGACAATTTAAATTGGTTAAGGGGTAGAAAACAAAAAGTAATGGTGGATGGTCACTTTCAGTTGGGAAGTGGTGTTCCTCATGCACCTGTATTCAGATGACTGCTGTTTTTGACACAGGTTAAATGACACAGACGTAGGTACAAAGTGCATAATTTTATAGTTTGGAGATGACACTGAAATTTGAGAAATACAATAAACAAAGATTTCAGGTGGTCAGAATGGCAAAATGGGCAGGTACTCTTGATGTAAAATTTTGGTAGGAAGAAAAACAAATTAAAATGCTACAATTTTAGGTGGGGAGTGGAGAATCAGGAACAGAGATTTGGGTATGTAATTGAGCAAATGTTTTAAAGGGTAAGAACAACTTGAGAAAAATGGTGCAAAAAATTATATCGGGATCTTTGCTTTATTAATACAGATACAGAATTTAAGTGAGAATGTTATTCTGTACTTGTATAAACTCACGTTAGGCCTCAGCTGGTGTACTGTGTTCAATTCCAGGCACTGTACTGTAGAAACATTGTGAATGTGATGGTGGCTTAGTGTCAAATTCTGTTTTGACATAGTAGAACATCTCTGGGTATCCCAGGAGCATGTGTCAAAAGGTGCTATGTACATACAATTTGTTTTGTTTGGCAAAATAAATGTGACACATTTTTCTGGTCTCCCACAACCCAAATTTATGCTTTTTCCCAATAGTGGGCTCTCTGGATGCCTTTGGCAGCTGGTACCCTCCCCATTCAAAGATCAACTCTGCACAGAAGATGCAAGAATGTTGACGGGGATGGGGAAAGGCAAATCAGACCAAAGAAAGAGGGAAAGTATAGATTCATACAGCTCCAGGTGAGAAGAAAATATTATAAACAAAAGGCAACCTGGATATCCCAAAATGTATTATTTTTGAGTTTTATTAACTTCTCAAATTGATGATTTTAGCACAATTTTCCCCATTTTTTGGCATAATTCATAGCCGTTGCCATTCCTACATGCATGTTTTATTTATTCCGGGTAACATGCTATTCAAGCTCAACAGTTATTGGGACCAGGAATGCAAATAGAGATGACTGTTTATGGCACTTTTTCCTCCAATCTGCCCAAATAGCTTTGATGAGGTAAAGACTCACAAAATGGGGAAATTATGAGAGACAAGTCATCATCTGCCAGAACAGTTATGAAACAGGAAATATCCTTCAGCATTGAATAACTCATTTATCAAAGACTTAATGGACTGTGCAGCTGTCCCACAACTGTCCACTCACCTCATAGAAGAGTCCCTCCGGGAATTGTTGGAAGCACTGAGCACATACAAAACACTGCTCATGATACAATTCTCCATTACTGTTCACAATTCTCTCAGCAGGTGCAAAGCCACTTTTACATCGCTCACACATGGCATTAGCCAGAGCATTTGCCATGTTGCTGCAATAAAAGAGATCAAAGAGTCAGACTGACATAACACACCATTACACCAGCCAGAATTAACTTGTCAAGCACATGATTTTAAAACAGGTTTCAGACTGAACGTGTATGATCTACATTTTTATTTAAATCACCCGTGGGTTCCCCCTGCCAGAGTAAAGGAATTCACACATATTCAAATGGAATTGCAATTAATGTTACAGTACCATATTACATTGGTAGCTTAATACTACTCATTAGCTGGTGACAAAGGCATCCATTCCAAACAATCCTGTATCTGAAGAATTAATTTCTAATGCTAATTTCAAAGCACCATGATACAAATTATGAAATCAAAATCTAATGTACGCAATGCTAAAAATAAATTGAAAATCTGATCTCCTGTAACATTACTCACATGTAAACCAAGATCTTGTGTACATTTGGAACAGTAAACCAATAACATGGATGAGGATTTCCCCAAGTTTTCACTATGTGGGGTGATAGTCTAAAAAGCTTGAGTTAATATGAAGCTAACTGATGTTGCTGGAGTTCTCTTCGAATTGGCAATTACTTGGCTTCTTTGATTGAGGAAGAACAGCTTATCTGTTACTTGAAGATTTAGGAAATAAAGGTTAAAAAATGAAGATTCTTTTAGCCTTGGTGTACCTCTGAATAAGAATGTATAAAAGAGCAAACAAGTTACAAGTGAATTGTAATGTCTGGAATGAGACAGATACTGCCATTTATTAAAATACACCGATTCCTAACCAACGTGGCTGTAAGTAGAGATCATGCACGACAGGAGAGAAGACATCCACAGATTCTACCATGAAAGTATTCACAAGATTTTTTTCTCCCTCCAGAAAGACAGACAGATTTTGGTATTTATCATCAAGGCATCAAACAAATCTAAGGCAAAGTACACATCCACCATAGATAGCACAGCATTTATAGAATTTGGTGGATTTTTTTTTTTCATTCATTTTAATGGAAGGAAAATAGGGTTAGTTGTATTCCCAATGTGCATTTCTCATGGTGAAACGTTTTTCTGTAGTCTGCTCAGAAAATGCTTAAAACCAGGCTGTCAACAGTAAATTATTTTCCAGTGCCTCACTGAAGAAAAAAAACCTATCAAAATTGCTGAAAATCTGACTGCAGTGACAAGCTAAATGGTGGAAGTGAAAATACCAAATTTTAATACACTTCCTTTCTGGTATAGAGCAATAAAGCCATGCACAAGTTTCATTATTCTTTGTTCTACTCCTGGTAATACAGCCTCAATCTGGCACAGTCTTAGATACTGGAATTCAACTGTATACTTTTCTTCCCCTTCATCAAAAATGATCTCAAAACACATCTGTAAATCCTTACTGCTCCCTTTCTGACTGGCAGCCATTTCTTCCTTTATGCACATATGTGAAATTCTTTGACCTGTTTAAAATCTGAAAGGTACATAAACCACATATGCACATTATTTTCAGCACTAAGTCCCAGCTCTCATTCAGAGCAGAAAGAACATGCTTGGAAACTCAAGAAACACAGGGAGTTAATCAGAGTAGCATAACAATGTTAGAATATTCAGCTTTACTAAATGGAACAGATCCAAAATTCCAACTACTCAGCCAAATCCCTGCGCTTCCTTAAAGTTGTAACAGCCTCATAAAGCCCCCAAACACATCAGCAAACATGGTATTTTCCAGGCCAAGAATTTTTTATTAAATTGTTTTCAGATGCACCTAGGCAAATCGGTGGTGAGGTTCAAATAGCCTCATCAAGTTTTCTAATGTTTACACCAAATATAGCTGTCCATACTGATAATTGATAGTCTGTTGAAGTACCAAACCTTGTATCACCATTCTAATTGGATTGTAAAGAAAACAGATAAGTGAATTTGCAAGAGTATGACAAACTCTCAACACAATATTGTTGAAGGGAGCAACTATCAAGAACATACATGACAACAAAAATACAGCAAAAGATATCACAACACCAAAAATCTAAACAAGAGAAACAACTTACAATCTGGCGTAAAAATCACAGAATTCCTTATATATTTTGATATCACTCCGTCTTCTCTGTAACTTAGCCACAGCTTTCTGAGCTTCATTGTTTTCAACAGTTTCTGGGCCACCATTGATGGCAGTGTGGAGGACTACTTCTGTCTCTGGAATTATATGGATCAGTGCTTTTTCTCGGAGATCCATAGTATATTGTTAAATGATCCAAGCACTCCTATACAGAATACAATCTGAACAAACACACCGTGCTGTGTGATGTACTAAAAGCTGTCCGATGATTACTGCAACATGTTCTTCCAAAGCTGTGTAAACTTTTCCAACTCCCAGAGAGAGGAGTGTCAGCATAACCTTTTGGAGATAAGTTACAGCTTCAAATTAAGAGTTCTGCCAGAAGAAAGGTCAAAATGACTCTGATGTGATGTATGGGATCTCATAGCAAATATGTAAAGTAGCACATATGCTTGGTACAGCTGTTTTAACAACTTTGAGAAAAAGGCTGTTATATCCATTCATAGAATCAGAATCCCTACAAAGCAGAAAGAGGCCATTCAGCCCATCAAGTCTGCGCCAACCCTCCAAACAGCTACCCACACAAACCCACCCTAGTCAATTAAGACAACATTTTATACAAAACTATTTTAATCTTAATTTACTTTAAAAGTGCAGTGAATTTAAGAAATAGTCTATGACTCCAGATTTCTTTAGTTGCACACATCATATACAGGAAGTCTTTTCTGTATGTATGTTTTGTACACAAATAAAATTCTGGATTTTGTTTTGAGCTAACAGCGATAACTATTTGAACTTCCG
Source organism: Rhincodon typus (assembly GCF_021869965.1). Taxonomy (NCBI): domain Eukaryota; kingdom Metazoa; phylum Chordata; class Chondrichthyes; order Orectolobiformes; family Rhincodontidae; genus Rhincodon; species Rhincodon typus. The sequence goes on from NC_063337.1 coordinate 45,659,764, forward strand.
GAATCCGTAGATATGCAGGGTAATGAGGAAACCCATAAGGTGCTGTTAGTGAGTCTGTGCTCCTCCACTGGGTCTACTGTAGCAGTTCTCACAGGATGCAAATTGTATTGTAATCATGATTTAACAAAAACATCCACTGTTAGTCTTGCTTTGAAGACTCATGAAAAAGGTATACATTATTGAATGTGGTGCAACTTACTGTTTAACTCTGGACTCTCAGAGGCCAGAGGCCAATTTCATACTCATGGAAAAGTAAAATTTCCCCATGAGGATGTGGATGGTTTTGATCATTATTTCTCCCGTTTTTTAAAAAAAAAAACGATTGTTCACGTTAGCAGTCTTAATCCAATATTCAGTTTTTTTAAAATCAGGATTTTGAATTAAAAATGAAAGACAATAAATGCTTTTAACTTCCTACTTTGATGTGTGTGGATACTTCAATATGATTAGCCTCTCTTCTGCTTGGTGGGAACACTGCTTCTGCATAATAAGACATCCCCTTGACTTGGCACTGGACTCAAACTGATGGAAGAGAGAAAAAATTCAAGCACCCTTGTTTTACTTCTGACCAGAAAACTTTTGGGTATCTTCAATGAAATGTAAGTAAATATAATCTTGTACAAATAAGAAAAGCCTTTGGTTTGTTTGCCGGATAGAGTCAAACTCCAATGTTTGTTTTTTTCCATATGCTACAGCACAGTACCTAACTGCTTCAGTGACTAAGCTATTTCCATGAATAAAAGCATAACCTTTTATTTCAAAAAAATCTTCAAATTTAAGTACATTCAATTCTCAAAAGTTTAGTTTTATTTAATTTTATCTTCTGAGATATTCATCAGCAAGTTGAAATATTAATTTAGGATTGATATAAGGAGTTAAAATCATTATCAACAAATTTTTAAAACTAAGTGCCTAAGTAAATTCGACTTTAAGTAATTAATAGTTTTTACAAGGCAAGTTTGGAGATCTGATAGAAACTGGACATCTGTTTATAAATATTATCAGCCCAGAATAAAGGGTAACTGAAATTACAAAAGCATATCTACATCATGAATTCAATGTAATTTCTCAGAGATACCAAGAAAACATCACTGGTAAATACATCCCATTGGTGATTAATGTAGCATTCAGTTAAAAAAAAAATTCCAATCATGAGTTTGCTTACAGGCCTACAAATAGTCTTTACACACATTTATAAACTCCACTGGAGGAGGACTTTTACACAGTAAGTTACGTAAGCAGTGGTGCCTACTGAATATTTTCTCCAATTCCACAAATAGGCACACATGGTTGTCTCATTTCCAAACAAGGTACTTGATGACAACAGCTGCTCAAAATGGTTTAATTTGGGAAATAGACTGCCACTGGTGTGATTTAAAGAGGATATTTACAGATATAGTGTCATTATGGTCTTAACTGGAATAGAATTACTGTACAGTATCAATCAAAATATTAGTTACTGTGAAGTTCTCTTTATCAATGCATAATCTTCCCAAAAGCCATGGATGTACAATAGATGGCTGAGTTGGAAGTGTAAAGCAGTGCTAAAATGTCAAGTCTGCTGTCTTTAGTTAAGACTTTGTATGATGGTGCCATTTGCCTCTTAAGTAAGTATAGGTATTCCAGGGGGTCCCATACCTGGCTGTGCTGCTGAAGTGCAATTCTCCGTTTGGTCAACAGTTCTTGAGTGTGGATGGGGAAGCAATCTGTCATAAATTGATTGGCTGCCACTGACAAACGACCCTAGATCTAACTAACCGTTGAGCAGGGTTGTGAAACCCAACATTAAAACACAGCTATGGGGTGTGCTTTACCTCTCCTTCCATCTCCGTTTTGATTTAGCTGTGGGTTGGAACCATTGCTTCAATACTTCTTTAGTTGTGTCCATAACTCGTGTTTCTCTGAACCAGTTATTTTTCCTGTCACCCCATCTTTTGCTTCCAAGCAACATTAAAGTCCAGGCATCCATTCAAAATTGAAACAGCTGCGTCCCAGGGAAATAGTGCCTGATTGAAACTCTGGTTCTCTTATCTATTCTATCCATTGCACAATGTTTATTTCCACAAGATAAAAGAGGTTCCAAGTGTTTGCTATTGATATTTTAAAGGATCAGAGTGATTGACATTCTTATTGGCTTGTACTGAAAGGAGCATTTTAAATTGCAAAGTTTCGAATGACTTTTTAGAATAGATTTTTCAACACATTCTACTGTCACTATAGGGGTAAAAAGTTCTACAGGCATAGAAGGATTAAATGGATAACATTTTTTCAACTTGTCTTTCAAAACATTCCTTCACGCAGGCTGTGGTTCATGACACCTCAGAGGTGTTAAGAATCAATCATTTAAAGCCTGGCTCAACTCCCTGAGAATTGTGGCAGCCTAGAACATTGATCCTCACAAATGGAGCCAGCCAGCGAGGCTTCAAGTGTCCGGTGCGGGTTCCTGGTCCGAACCAGCCAGCATCCTCAAAATGGCACTGAACAAAAGCTGAAACCCCAGGAATGGGTCAGGAATCCCAGAATTGGGTCCTGCTGCCATTTTCACCTTTTCATGGAGTCGCCTTGGCTTCATGAAAACCCACACTCTATTTGCAGGGTAGTTAAAAAAAAAATACAGCCTGTAGGGATACACAAAAACAAAAGATAAATCCAAAAAATGTTCAGAAACCACTGATGTAGACAATAGCTTGGTTTAAAACTAGCTGTGTATTTTAAATAACTAAAGGAATCATAGCTTTGACACAGATCTAAAAGTATGTTGTCTGGCTGTAGCCTCTCTTGCAAAATGTTACACTTATCACAACTAACTGATTATAAATTCATAGATTAACATTAAACTCTGAACAACTTCTTGCTGCCTTCTTATGAGCCGCTTGCCACACTTTAAAGGTGAGGGCACTGAATCATTGTTTCAATTAACAGTTGATAACACAAATCTGTGATCAATCTATTTAGGGTATAATCAATGAGATCAGCTACTTCCACGGTTTCAAGCAGTATTCTATCCGCAGTGACAATGTAGCCAAGAGTTAAAAAAAAACTGTGCAACTCAAACAGCAATGCATGTCAGACAATATGGACTAGAGTCAAACAGCTAAAGCTGTTTGGAGAGAGTGTGGACTTTACAGGAATCAAAATCCAAACTACATTTTAAAAGAAAATACAGATACCAGCAGCATCCACCAAAAAAAAAGAACAATTTCGCCTCAGGACACTCCCAGCATACATTTCCTACTAACTCGGCCTCAATCCAAACAGTCCTTACCACTGCAGTGAATAGCTAAAAAAACAGAGAATGATTCAGTTCTTCTTGCACTGATGATAAACATCAGGCCCGTTAAAATAACAGCCTTTAAAACTGAAAGCCATTCATGCTTGAAAATTCCAGAACTCCAGTCCCCTGTACATTCCTATCATAGGATTTAGATTGGTATACTGCTTTATCAGGATGATATTCAACCGACTCACACACAAATAAAAACTTAAAGAACTGTGGATGCTGTAAATCAGGAACAAAAACGGCAGTTGCTGGAAAAGCTTAGCAGGTCTGGCAGCATCTGTGAAGAGAAATCAAAGTTAACATTTTGGGTCTAGTGACCCTTCCTCAGACAACCAACTGAGCTTTTCCAGCAACTACTGTTTTTGTTCCTGATTCAATTGGTAAGGTAAGGTTTTTATACTTCTTCTATCGTACAATTGGTTAAAAATTTACTTTCTTTTTTTATTTATCTATTAATTGGTTATTTGAAAAGACCATAGCAGAGAAGTATTAGGAAGTATTTAACTCATAAATTGATATAAAGTAATTAACTAAGTAGAGATGGCTGGGCAGGTGATGTGCTGTAGCTGTATGATGTGGGAGCTGGCTGATCCCATTGTGAACGGCAGTGACCACATCTGCAGCAAGTGTTGGTTGCTGGAAGAACGCCGGCTCAGAGTTAAAGATCTGGAATCTGAGCTTCAAACACTGCGGCACATCCGGGAGGGGGAGTGTTACCTGGACGCTTTGTTTCAGGAGGCAGTCACACCTGGTAGATTAAGTAATTCAAATTCAGTTAGTGATCAGGGACAACAGGGCGTGACTGCAAGTGAGGCAGGTAAGGGGATCCTGAGTTCAGGAGTGGAGGAGCCTCAGCTTTTGATCTTATCCAACAGGTACGAGATACTTGATCCCTGTGTGGATGAGGAAAAGGGCTGCGGGGAGGATGAGCCAGCTCACCACGGCACCATGGTGCAGAAGGCCATTCAAGAGGTGGGAGCAAAAAGACAAGTGGTAGTTATAGGGGATTCTATAGTTAGGGGGATAGGTAGTATCCTTTGCAAGCCGGATCGGGAGTCCCGCATGGTGTGTTGCCTGCCCGGTGCCAGGGTGCAGGACATCTCTGACCGGCTTGAAAGGATATTGGAGCGGGAGGGGGAGGATCCAGTTGTTGTGGTCCACATTGGGACTAACAACTTAGGCAAGGCTAGGATGGACGACCTGTCTGGGGATTATCAAGCACTAGGAACGAAATTAAGGAACAGGTCCTCGAGGGTCATAATCTCCGGATTACTGCCCGAGCCACGTGCAAATTGGCTTAGGGATAAGAAAATTAGGAAAGTAAACACGTGGCTAAGGGAGCGGTGTGGGAAAGAGGGGTTCCATTTCATGGGGCATTGGCATCAGTTTTGGAACCGGAGGTATCTGTACCGATGGGACGGTCTCCACCTGAACCGATCTGGAAGCAGTGTTCTAGCGAAAAGGATAAATAGGGTGGTCACTAGGACTGTAAACTAGTGAGTTGGGGGGAAGGGAAAGGGAAAACGACGGAGTATGATGGTAAATAAAAAGGTAAGCAGCAGGTTAGCACGTGTGCAGGAGGGTTTAAGTTCAAGGCAGACTATGAAAGAAGCAAAAGGAAGGATAACTCAGGAGATATTATTAGAAATGTTGGAAATCACGAGGGTAAGAAAGCTAGCATAAAGGCACTTTACCTGAATGCTCATAGCATTCGTAACAAGGTTGATGAGTTAACGGCACAAATCATCGCGAATGAATATGATTTGGTAGCCATTACAGAGACATGGTTATAGGATGGTCATGACTGGGAGTTAAATATCCAAGGGTACCAGACTATTCAGAAGGACAGACAGGAAGGTAAGGGAGGTGGTGTAGCTCCGATATTCAAAGATGACATCAGGGCGGTGCTGAGAGATGATACAGGTTCTATGGAAAATGAGGCTGAATCCATTTGGGTGGAAATTAGAAATTAGAAATTCTAAGAAGAAAAAGTCACTGATAGGCGTAGTCTATAGGCCACCAAATAATAACATCACACTGCGGCAGGCAATAAACAAACAAATAACTAATGCCTGTAAAAATGGTACGGCAATTATCATGGGGGATTTTAATCTACATGTAGATTGGTCGAACCAGCTCGGTCAGGGTAGCCTTGAGGAGGAGTTGGTTGAGTGTACCCGTGATAGTTTTCTTGAACAGTATGTAATGGAACCGACGAGGGAGCAAGCTATCCTAGATCTGGTCCTGTGTAATGAGACAGGAATAATTAATGACCTCATAGTTAGGGATCCTCTTGGAAGGAGTGATCACAGTATGGTTGAATTTAGAATACAGATGGAGAGTGTGAAGATAAAATCCAATACGAGGGTCCTGTGCTTGAACAAGGGGAACTACAATAGAATGAGGGAGGGCTCGGCTAAAGTAGACTGAAAACAAAGATTCTATGGTGGGACAGTTGACGAGCAGTGGAGGACTTTCAAAGCAATTTTTCAAAGTGCTCAGCAAAAGTATATTCCAGTGAAAAGGAAGGACTGTAAGAAAAGGGGTAATCTGCCATGGGTGTCTAAAGAAATAAGGGAGGCTATCAAATTGAAAGAGAAGGCATACAAAGTGGCCAAAAACAGCATGAACCTAGAAGATTGGGAAAACTTTAAAGGTCAACAGAAAGCCACAAAAAGAGCTATAAAGAAAAGTAAGATAGAAGTTGAGAAAAAACTAGCACAGAATATAAAGACAGATAGCAAAAGTTTCATTAAATATATAAAACGAAAAAAAGAGTGGCTAAAGTAAACGTTGGCCCTTTAGAGGATGAGAAGGGGAATTTAGTTATGGGATATGATGAAACGGCTGAGGCATTGAACAGGTATTTTGTATCGGTCTTCACAGTGGAGGACACTAATGACATGCCAGTAATTGACAAAGAGACGAAGGTAGGTGAGGACCTGGAAACAATCATTATTACGGAAGAGGTAGTGTTGGGCAAGCTAATGGAGCTAAGGATTGATAAGTCTCCTGGTCCTGATGGAATGCATCCCAGGGTACTAAAAGAGATGGCGGGAGAAATAGCAGGTGCACTGGCGGTAATTTTCCAAAATTCGCTGGACTCTGGGGCAGTCCCAGCAGATTGGAAAACAGCAAATGTGACGCCACTGTTTAAAAAGGGAAGCAGACAAAAGATGGGGAATTATAGACCAGTTAGCTTAACCTCTGTAGTGGGGAAGATGCTTGAGTCTATTATCAAGGAATAGCAAGGCATCTTGATAGAAATTGTCCCGTTGGGCAGACGCAGCATGGGTTCATGAAGGGCAGGTCACGCTTGACAAATCTTTTGGAATTCTATGAAGACATTACGAGCAAGGTGGACAATGGGGACCCAGTGGATGTGGTGTACCTAGATTTCCAAAAGGCCTTCGACAAGGTGCCGCACAAGAGGCTACTGCATAAGATAAGGATGCATGGCGTTAAGAGTAAAGTATTAGCATGGATAGAAGATTGGTTGACTAACAGGAAGCAAAGACTGGGGATAAATGAATGCTATTCTAGCTGGCAGTCAGTGACTAGTGGTGTGCCTCAGGGATCAGTGTTGGGACTGCAATTATTTACAATTTATATAGATGATTTGGAGTTGGGGAACCACGTGTAGGGTGTCAAAGTTTGCAGATGACACTAAGATAAGTGGCAGAGCAAAGTGTGCAGAGGACTGTGAAACTTTGCAGAGGAACGTAGATACATCAAGTGAGTGGGCAAAGGTCTGGCAGATGGAATACAATGTAAATAAATGTGAAGTCATACATTTTGGTAGGAGTAATAGTAAAAAGGATTATTACTTGAATGGTAAAAAGTTGCAGCATGCTGCTATGCAGAGGGACCTGGGCGTCCTTGTGCATGAGTCACAGAAGGTAGGTCTGCAGGTACAACAAGTAATTAGGAAGGCAAATGGAATTTTGTCCTTCATTGCTAAAGGGATTGAGATTAAAAGCAGAGAGGTTATGTTGCAGCTGTACAAGGTGCTGGTGAAGCCACACCTGGAGTACTGTGTGCAGTTTTGGTCTCCTTACTTGAGAAAGGATGTACTGGCACTGGAGGGGGTGCAAAGGAGGTTCACTAGGTTGAGTCCGGAGTTGAGGAGGTTGGCTTGTGAGGAGAGACTGAGTAGATTGGGATTATATTCATTGGAATTCAGAAGATTGAGGGGGGATCTTATAGAAACATATAAAATTATGAAGGGAATAGATAAGATAGAAGTAGAGAGGATGTTTCCGCTGGCAGGTGAAGCTAGGACAAGAGGGCATAGCCGCAAGATTAGAGGGAGCAGATTTAGGACTGAACTGAGAAGGAATTTCTTCACCCATAGGGTTGTTAATCTATGGAATTCCTTGCCCAGTGAAGTAGTTGACGCTACTTCAGTAAATGTTTTTAAAAAAAAGGTAGATTTTTTTTTTTAACAATAAAGGAATTAAGGGATACGGTGAGAATGCGGGTAAGTGGATCTGAGTCCACGAAAGGATCAGCCATGATCTTACTGAATGGCGGAGCAGGCTCGAAGGGCCAGACGGCCTACTCCTGCTCCTAGCTCTTATGTTCAATACACAATTCAACAAATGCAATACACAAGAAGTATAAGACACTACCTGTTTTAATGCAAAATGCATTTTTAATTAATGCACTGAAATTATAATGTATTTTAATCATCTGGAGGTCTCTGCATTGTTTTACCTATCAGCACTTTTCCAATCATTTCACATGTATATGCATGGTTAACACGTAGATCATTACATTCCTCACGCCGCGTTTTAAAGTCATTATAGAAGCTACGAGAGGAAATAAGTATTGTGATATGAACTGAAAAGCTGAATACTGACAATAATATGAATACAACATCACACAACAGAAAAAAAATGCAAAGTTAAATTATTAGAAAGATAGACAACGGCTTTTAGATACCAGACTTACTCTTTTGTGTACTACTGCAACAATAACAACAACAACACAGATCTCAGTACATGTCAAATCTCGAATATTAAGGATTTAGTTCCAATTATTTTGAGTAATATTCTGCAAAAGTGTTGTAAATATGTGCGTTCCTTGCTGGTGTGTAAATCAACCCTCACCTCCAGGATACTTTGGGAAACCGTGAAAAGGATCTAAATCTGCCACAAACATTCCAATATAATGAACAATATAATTCCAAATGGTAAAGAGTTACCCAACAACTTTATGAATAGATGCCACATCATCATAGATCATTGCAGGTTTGAATAGAAGGAGATAATGGCAGATGAAACACGTTACCAAAACTTTAGGTAAATTGCAACACTTCATTTGCTAACAAATAAAATGAGAACGAGAGAGATAGAAATGTCATTGTCTTTCTTGCAAATAATCCTTACAAACTCATACCAAAATATTTTGATAAAAGGAAAGAAATGAATGTTCCATGTGTTGAGTCTAGGAGTCTAAATAATTCCACCACTGTCCAAGGGCTCTTGTTGAGATTATCTTTGTTTTTGTTTTGGATCTACTTTTTGTTTTTAACAGAAGGAGTTCAGGATATTATTCTTCCTTGGTATTTTTTCTCAATTTTGGTTACCATACAATTTCTAATTTACAATAATAAACCAAGACTAGATTCATCTTAAATTTCAGCTATTTGACATCATGACAGAGGGCTCTAGAAGAAAAAAAAAGGATGCAAGTCTCCAGAAAAGGTTTAACATGATGCATGAGATTCAATGTTGTAATCTAATCAAAATTTTAAATTCTAAAATGAGCTTCCTCAGTCTGCAGAATAAATAACATGTTTACAAAGCAATTCTGGTTTACGGCGCTCAGTTGGTATCAGTTCAAAGTACCAAGCTACTGAACAGAAGTTAAAGAGAACAGCAACTCAAGATAATGTTGTACCACCTTTCTCCATCCACTACACAGTTGGTGACACACACAGTCTGGGCTGCTGCCTACTAATGCCAGTCATTCCCAAGTTGTAACCCTGTTCCAGTTGAAGCTAGACCTCAAATTATGTAAGGATCCCACACAGCCAAGATCCCCTAAACTTCCACCAACAGCTGAACAAATGCAGAACAGAGTGCACGGAGCCTGATATAGATCCTCCCTGACAGACAGTCACAACAGCAGCTCAGACCAAAGCAAAATCTTAATCCTCCAGAACCAGTTTCCAGTTCTCCATTGGCCACTTGCACCAGCTACTGCCAGTGAACAAGGCTCAGTATACCAAGTATGCTGAGACTGGACTTCCATCTAAATCACTGCCAGAAAGATCCTGAAGCTGGGTGGTAATGCAATCTGTGACAACAAGGGATTGACATCAGATCCCCGCAATCTACAATGGCGAGGAGCACAACAAGCTGCTGGTTAATCTTACAACAGCCCAGAGCAGTGTCCTGCCCAACATCCAGACTGCCCAAGAAATTCTGACATCCCAGCAAATTAAAAGGACAAATTTAGAAAAAAAAAATGCAGGGGAGAGGAAATCTCTGATTGGAAGAGCCAGAGCAACAAATTTGGAAGAGACACAATTTGTGATTAGAGGAGAAATTCTTCAAGTTTGTTTCCTGGATTCACTGCTCCTCCTATCAAAATACATGGACATGATCTTCCGTGAATTTTCGCCACCCTGGTTGGGCCTCTGACTATGCCTAAAAGATGCAGCACAGATGTCTTCTGATTTTTATTCACTGAGACTTTTTCCTGATCTTAATCATACTTGTTACACAATATCGAAGACAGTCAGAATGTGATCTCCTCGAGGACTGATGAGACATTTTTTTCCTCAGAATGGTGATATCATAGTGGAACCTAGACCCATCTGGTTGGGACTGCTCAGACTTTCTCACTTGATATTTGCATTCAGCGTCAGCAATGTAAATGGCTTCATAGTGGAAATGGCTTCATGGATTGCTTTTGTCACACAAGAGCAAATACAAATGAAAAAAGTGCAAAGTGTGAGAGGGAAATACACATCTCACTCTACTACAAAGCATTATTTCATGGACCACATCTTCAGACAAAGAAAAAGTTGAAAACAAGTTCTATTTCATACATCCACCAAAAGAAACTAAACACATCAAGCTCACCAACAATTTTTAACCAAACTAATAATGCAATTCTATGATGTGCAGACTTGAAAGGAACACATTTTCCAAAGCAAAAGTACCATAATAGTCTTTAGGAATCCCTAATGGTAGGAAGCAAACATGGGCATAAATTCTGTGCTACATTTAGCTTTTATACTGGCTAATACAGATGTACATTTCCAAGTGGTTTCATATTTCTAATTTTGGTAATTCTAAGGACTGCAGATGATGAAGGATGAACAGAATAGCAGGTCAGAAGCATTTGTGGAGAGATAGAGGTAATGTTTCAGATTGGTGATCTTTGCCAGACTGGAAGCAGGTAGAAATGTAACTAGGTTTAAATACAGAGGCAGGGAAGGGACGGTGGTGGTGGGTGGGGTGGGGTGGGGTGGGGTGGGGGTCTGTGATAGGATGGAAGGCAGGAGTGATGAAATAATAAAATGCCTTGGATGGTGGGAAATGTAGAGGTAAAAGTGGAAAACCTCTTCAACGTAGAAAGTTCCACATACTCCATGTATGTGGAATAGTGACTTATTTGTACTTCTATCAATTTCGTAAACCATTTTTTACTGCTCTCAATGTGATCTGCTCTACTTTTATTTGAAAACAGATCATGTGACTGTTTAATGAACATCTCTGTTCACTTTGCACAATCCCAAACTTGTTAACCTGTAACTTTAATGTTTCACCCTAGCCTGATCTTGATCTCCTTTACTGTTCAAAAGGAGTTCAATGTGATGTGAAGGAGCAGTATCCTATCTTTTGAGGAGATGCTTTAAAGACTTTCAATCTCAGTGGAGTGTTCAATCACACCTAATAATTCCATTTTATTTTTGATACAGCAATGGTGATAATGAATCCGCTTTTCTCATTTATGCTTCCTCTAGACTCTTACTTTGTATCTTGTCATGTCACCACTAATTCAGCCCCAAGCCATCATCCCTTTGGTCATTTGATCACTCTTGCTTCCCAGCTGATTCTCCTTTTGATTCTGCCGACTCCCCACCCTTGCCCTCACTTCCCCTCCCTTTTGTGTTTACTTGAAACCAGTTAAAACTTGAATGTTTCCAGTTCTGATGAATGCTCATCAACTAGGAATGTCAGTTCTGCTTCTCCCTCCAGATGCTTCTGATTGCTTGTTGCATTTTCTGTTTTTAATTCTTTTGATATCATGTATTGCCTAATATAAAGCAGATTTAGGACTGAGTTGAGGAGGAACTTCTGAAGAAGGGTCCAGACCCGAAACGTCAGCTTTCCTGCTCCTCGGATGCTGCTTGACCTGCTGTGTTCATCCAGCTCTACACCTTGTTAATCTCTTTTCATCCGAAGGGTTGTGAATCTGTGGAATTCCCTGCCTAGTGAAGCAGTTGAGGCTATCTTGTTAAATGTTTTTAAGACAAGGATAGATAGATTTTTGAACAGTAAAGGAGTTAAGGGTTATGGCTAGGAGAAGGGGAAGTGGAGCTGAGTCCACGTAAAGATCAGCCATAATCTTAATGAATGGTGCAGCAGGCTCAACAAGCCAGAAGGCCTACTGCTGCTCCTATTTCTCATGTTCTTATGTAAACAGATTAAGTTAAATGGGGAGGCAACAGCCTAGTGATACTAGTGTTATACAATTAATCTGGAAACTTGTGTAATATTCTGGGCACTTGGGTTTGACTCCTGTCATGGCATATCTAGAATGAAGCGTCTAATGATGAGGATGAAACCACTGTCAACTGGCGGAAACACACATCCGGTTCACTAAGATTCATAGAGTCAGAGTTGTACGGCATAGAAACAGACCCTTCGGTCCAACTCGTCCATACTGACCATATATCCTAAATTAATCTAGTCTCATTTGCCAGCATTTAGAATATATCCTTCTAAACTTTTCCTATTCATATACCCATCCAGATGCCTTTTTAATGTTGTTAATTTCTATTATCCACATAAAACAGGTTCCTGTATGCTAACATACGTAGCTTCTACTATGTGCAAATGCATCACACTGTGAGCCAGTGCTAAATTTGAATTAACATCCCTTTCAAGTCAGATTCTCACATCCTAGCTGTGATGAGAACAAGACCTATTGGTGAAATTAAAAATGAAAATGACGACTTTCCTTACAAACCTGGAAGTTCAGGAATAGGCCTTCCAAACTGCTCACTTGCAAAAATAATTTTGAAAGGTTGTTAAAATTATCTGTGTATATCTTTGTTTCTATTATGTTGGCACACAGAACAAGGCCAACAATAATTATATCACACTTCTATTTGTAAGATGCAATTAAGAGATATACGAATCCTGAGCAATGCAAACACAAGTGCTTGATAAGACAAATTACTGAATGATGGCCACAAAGAATTGAAACATCAATCTTCAAAATTTGTCTTGCTTCGATTCTCAGCAACTTTTTGGTTTTATTTAAACCAAGTATCTGTTCCTTGATCAGAAGGAAAGCATAAGTTGAATTTCTTACAACTAATCTTTGTAAATGTGTATCTGGTTGTAAAAATAAATTCTCCACTAATGGCCACTTTAAAATTTTAACGTAGAAGAAAATTGTGCATTTCACTAATGACCACAACATCCAACTGAGCAGCGAGTCATTCAGTGTCATCAGGCGTTGTCTTATAAACCAACAGTGACCTTCTAACTTACGTATTAAAAAAAAACTATGCACAATCTGGTATCCCTACCGACATGCCTCACCTTGTGACTCAAATGGTGACATCTGTAGAATGCATTACATTCAGCATCCAGGTACATTTGAGTCACCATTTATAAATTTTTTAAAAATGAGTGAAAGACAAAAGCGGAGACACTCAAAAAATGTTCTCCCATTACAGGGCTACTTTCAATCAGATTTCTAATTCTGTCTCAACACTGTGCTCTGTTGAAAGTCATGAGGTAATCTTGATTCTGCCAATGTCAATAAAACAACTTTCAGCTCCATAAACACCATAACTCCACAAAGTAAATGATAATTATAATGGAATATTTTAATTCATACAAATCCTTTTAATTTTAATTCCTAAAATTTTACATGAAATTAAATGTGTAAGTTTAAGTATTTCACCACAATATGCAAGAGGCACCACTGCTTGAAATATTCTGCAAGACTACTATAGGTCTAATATCAAGCTTAATCGGATGTCATATTAGTTTCTATTGACTATCAGTCTAGTAATATTTAAAAACAACTTTTATTACAAAACCTTTGCACGCCTTTGAAAATGCGGATACACCTATATTTGCTTTAAAAGTAAATACCTTTTGTGCACTTTAAAACTCTTTCCCCTCAAGGCACGAATTCCATCAATTCCAAATTAGCTGCATCAATGTAAGTAGGACTTTTTGTTTGAGGCGTTCCTTGGTCTAGTTCATACATGATAGCTGTAGTTAATAATAAACGTACCTCAACCTTCTCTTCTCCAAACCTGCAGATCCAAAGCTGTCATGACGCTCCTGGCGCCGTCGATACAAATCAGACTGGGAAAGTTCTTTCAACTGCAATAAATTCATAGTCAGGTTCGTAGTGTGCAGGGCGTAGGGCTGTTATTGCCGATTTCCGTGGATCTTTACATAAACCACCATATGGAAGAGCCTAGCCCAGTAGTTGATGTGCTACTCATCACAAAAGCAACTCCTAACCGACGTCTCCACCTGTAATAATGTTGGCACACTTTACAGTGTAATCAGTTGCTTCCGGATTTTCCACGCCCTTCTTAAAAGGGTACAGAGTTTCATTTAAAACTGCATGAACATAGATAGTATCAATTTAACCAAAGGGGACAAATGTTGGCAAATGTGTCATCTGCACGCAAAATAGGTAACAATTTTAAATATACAGTCTTATTCAGTGACTTTTCACCTCTCTCTCTCAACCCCTCCAATCCCAACAAAGTTACAAAAGTCTCCACCCTGTTATGAGTTACCTAGCAGTTCATGGTTCTCTTACCCCTCCCTTCCTGAATGAAGTTGTACAAGTTTGAATACATCACAGCTGGCAGGCATTTGACCAGAAGAACACCTTTGCGCAAGACCATTGTGCAACTTTTCGGTTCCTCCAACTCATGTTTACATCTCTGCTATCTTTGTCTTAGTAAGGTCAAACCAATCGAATACGAAAGCACACAAGACTGAACAGGTTAATTTGCGTAACTAACCCCCTCCAAGGTGTGTTGTATGTGCCGTTTAACTCCTTTCTCACCAAGAGCATTTTGCAATATTTAGCAAAATTGACTTCAGTTTGATGTACTAACATTTTCTGTACATGTTTAAAGCAGTAGCCAAAGTTAGAGAATTTATAGAATACTTCTGAATTTCACACCATAACCAAATAAAAAAAAGTGAACCAGAGTTCAAGCAAATTTAAGTAGCATGTATTGCAGTTCAATATGTCTTTGTGAAAACAGGGAATGGTGAGAGTACTAGTTATTTCGGTAGCTTTAGAGATAATACTTTCGATGATCCAAATAATAGCCTTTTATACATGGACATTCAAGCTAATTTTGGAAGAACTGTCCCACAGTTCAGCAACATCCTGACAATCATACACCTAGAATCGTACCTAACAGCAAACTGCCCAAATTCTTCTTTCATTAGGTACATCCTGGTGCACCAGTGGGACAGACCCACCAGAAGGACAGGCCCCATGGTAGCCAGTAAGATGGATAGTATCTTGGGTCTTCTCAGTGTTGACCCCGGACTCCAGGAAGTATCAGGCATCACGTTAAACTTGAACGCGTACTAATGACAGCTCTCAGCTGATAGCTAGCTCCTCCACGTTGAATGGCAATTGCTAGAAGGACAGAGTAGGACGGGAACAAAATGTTTTTTGGTGCTAGACTTCAATGTCTTTCATCCAATAGTGGTTTGGTTGTACCACCACTGATAATGTGTCGTGGAAGACAGTTACCAAATTAGACCTGCGGCAGGTTATGAACCAAACGGCACATGGTAATAACTCACTTGCCTTAGGCCTTCAGGCTCTGTTGTACGTGGGTGAGTTGTAATGTACTGAACAACACAGGTCATTTTAGAAATAAAATGTATCTCTGATTATGAACACTGCCTCGATTGTGTGGCATTGCGACTGTGCTTAAAAGAATTAGTTTCAGAACAAAACTAACAGCTCAAAATATGGCTTTCATTAACTCAATTTCACATTCCATCACAATCTGTAACTCCATGGCCTGACATACCCCTCATAGATCCATCACAGTCAAATCAGACGAGCATGTCGGTTTGATGATTAGAAGGGAAGAAATGCAGAGAACAGCACCAGACATATCACAAAATGATGTCATCCTCATGCAGCTGAACAACGACATGTAAATTAAACAATGGACGGAGCATCCTTCAGACACAGCCTTAACTATTGGATTACGTCAAAGATCTGCATTCTTGCTACATCCAGTCAATGGCAGTTAATTATCCAACAAATGGAAAGAGTAAGTTTTTGTTCAGCTTCAGCCAGAGTTATCAACTGGATGTTCTGCTAAAGTTCCCACCATTACAGATAGCCATCATCAGAATGTCCGCATGGCTGGGTACATTGGACAGATCATAGACTTTGGACCCTGAAATCTTTGTGCAGAAGATCTGTGATCCGGAATTAGCCTGAAAGGTAACACTGTCGCCCACAAGTACCAGGCAAGGACCCTCTCTAACTAGACAGAATAACCACAGCTTGGCTGTCAATAACAATACCAGTGCAGGATTCAGCATTATCAACATCCTGGGGGCTATTATTGATTAGAATCTAATTTGGAACAACCTTTTAAATACTATGGCTCCAAGAGCAGGTAAAAGGGTAAAAATCCTGCACTGAGTACTGACCACCAGTTTCTCAAAGCCTGTACCCTGTTTATAAAACAAAAGTCATCAGTGTGATGGAATACTCCCCACTTTCCTGAATCGGTACTGCTCCAACAACACTAAAGAAGCTCAACACCATCCTGAACACCTCAAATACAACCTTAATCCTCAACTCCCTTCACCACTGTCAGAGTGGTAGCAGCATTTACCTTTGCATGATGCTCTGCAGCACCTCACCCAGGTTCCTTCAGCAACACCTTATGAATTTGCAACTCCCGTTACCTTGAAAAAGAATGACAGCAGATGTGTGGACAGACCACAAACTGCAAATTTCCATCCAAGCCACACATCCTGACTTGGAACTACATCACTGTTTCTTCACTGTCCCTGAATTGAAATCCTGAAACTCCATTCCTAAAAGCACTGTGGCTGTATATGCACCTCAAGCACTCAATCAGTTCAAGAGTTGTTCTTCACCAACTTAACTAGGGCAATTAGGAATGGGCAGTAAATGTGGCTTTGCTAGTGATGTCTACACCTCATGAACAAATAGAAAAACGATAATCTGTCAGTGCTTAGCTCCATTCACACCTTTTCAGATAATAGAAGATATTCAGATCCACAAGCAGCAACATTCAGAAATGATCTAGGCATGGTTTGATTTGTGGTATTCATGCAACATATGCAAGACATGAGGTTTCAAAAGCCGGTCTACCACCAACATGTCACAGCATGAAATACTCTTTACTGGTTTGGATGAATGCAGCTGCTATACTTGAGAATTGCACTGACGTCTGGGACACAGCAGTCTGTTCATTGGCAACCGGGATCAGCATCTCTTTCGTGGTTAAAACAACAACACCCTCCACAATTGTGTACTACAGCTGCAGGGTCTTTTTTTTGTACAAGATGCACTACAAAAACTCAGCAAGACTTCTTCAGCAGCTCCTCCCAATTCTGTGACTTGAACCATCTAAAAGAAGAGGGATAGTTGCATCCTTCCAAATTAAACACTTCGGGCAGCATTTTACAGACTGAGGTTTGCTGGCTCAGGGTCAGCAGGGATAACAGATAAATTACAGTTAAATTGTGTTCTCAAGAGCATTCATTGGCTGGAAACAGGACTTCTGGCCTTCAGTGAGGCAAACATCCAGCCTCAGAGTGCTGCTGCCATTTCCAGCTGTACCAGTGGCAGCAGACGACTACAAACAGTACACAGATTCTGTGTTTCAGAGTTCAAAGAATCTCATGGTAAAGAGGGAAGGTGAGGCTTGGGAAACTGGAGGTCTTAATAGAGAGGCGAGTTGGCAAGGGAGCAAGAGGGGGAGCAGACATCAGACAGGGCAACCGACATCAGACAGGGCAACCTCCAATATTCCAAATAGTTACCCCTACACCTATTTCTACCCAGAGTCATAGGTGGGGGAACCTGCTAGTTTTAACTTCCTGTCCCTGGACTCATCCTGCCAGCCTCCAAATTGAGACCCAATGGGAAGCAATCAAGTGGGAAGGCTGCAAGGGAATTTTATAGCCCCAACACCCACTAGAAAACCAGCTACAGGAGGGCCATAAAATTCTGCTTTACTATTACCAGTCAAAATCCTGGAACTCCCCACAAAACAGCACTGGAGAAGTACTTTCACCACATGAAGGTGCACCTCCATTTTCTCAAAGCCAACCAGAGATGAGTAATACATATCGGCCTTGTCATTATTCCAAGTGTGTAAAGGTTCTTAGCAGCCCATATTGAAGAAAACAGTGTATTTCATTTTCAGAAAGATTCGATAGCAAACATGCTAAAGCTCAAATTCAAGAGGTCTAAATTCACCATTGGCAATATGCCAATGTCTGTAGTGAGACAGTGTAGCCTAAAGCTTCCTTGGCACCATGGCCCATCCTACGCCAAAGAACTGCATCTGAAAAAAAAAATTTCATCTTCTGAAGGGAGCATTGTAGACACAGAAGTGTGCAGATTGCCTTTATCTATAGCCTCAACAAATGCCTATAGCTTACAGTTGGCAAGCATTTCACTTGTACTGCAACTTTCATGACCACCAGGAAGTACGTAACAACTACTGAAGTACTGTCACAATGTAGTCACTGTTGTGATGTAGGGAAACATAGCTTACACATAGCAAGCTTTCACAAACTTCAATACAATTAGGACTAGATGATCTGTTTTGTGATTTTGATTGTTAGGTAAATACTGACCAGGATATTGGCCTCATTCTCCTCTTCATAAATACTGCCACAGGATCTTTAGCATCCATCTGAAAGGGCAGGATTGCCCAGTTTAACATCGCATCCAAAAGATGGCACTTCCAACAGCATAGAACCCTCTCAGTACAGTACTGCACAGAAGATTCAGCATTGCTGTTTTTCTGTCGAAGTCCTGGAACGGGACTTCAAGCCACAACTTCCCAACTTACAGGCAAGAATGCTACCAACTGAGTGACAGCTTATTTGGTTTTATAAATGTATTGTTTCAATAAGAAGTAACATAGCCATTGATTAATATTATATAAAAACTAAAAGTTTAAATTTAAATGGGAGACAAAGGTGCTAATTCACAACTTGTTGAACTGTTAGAAATTTATGGACAAATCATGTAATTGAAGGAGAAATTTACTATTGTTCAACACTGCTGATAACTATTTGGACAAAAAACAAAATCATAGTTTTGGAAACAAACTATACAAAAGATTAGGTCGAGAAATAAGAAAGGCAAAGATATTTTTCTTATCATAAATGAAAGCGTGTGAACTTAGGTATTCAAATGGCTAGACTAAAAATACAGCACTAAGTTTGACTAAAATCGACAAAGATGGAAGTTCAAGACACTGAGGTAAAACTAAAGTTCAATTATTTCTGGAACTAAAATATTAAAAAGGAAAATATAATTCATGGTCAAGAAACAAGAATGTTCCCTCCCTGAAAGTATGGGGCTACTGAAACAGCTGGATCAGTGTTCCCCAAATTATTATTCAATTCAACCCTATTTTAACACTGAAAAATTTACGTGATCATAGATGACAATAAAAACAGAAATAAGACAGTATCGTAACTTTTAAAGACACCACAGCGTGGAGCTGGAGGAACACAGCAGGCCAGGCAGCAGAGGAGTTAGAAAGTTGACGTTTTGGGTCAGGTCCCTTCTTCAGACTGTGTTGTCTCTGAGTCCAGCATCTGCATTCTTGCTATCTCTCAATGAATCTTAACGTTGTGTGTAATTATTAAAGTTGTACAGTCACGTGGGAGTACAAAATTTGAATGTTGCTGAAAAGAAAGACATGTTGCCAAAGCTTTTAATTTTGCACTCATCAGGACAAATGCAAGAATGCCAAATTTGAAATGATCACATTAACTTATGTTACAGACAAAATGGGTGCAGTCTGGTTGGCAAGTTGAAGTTTATATATAGTTATTTTATTTTGATTTACAATATAAATATGAAAACCTGTAACAAAAATTCCAATGAATGTTGCAAAAAAAAAACCGCTCATTCAAACACTCAGCAATGGAAGTTCCACCCCCTTGCATTAATCCATCACCCAATCACCAGCACCAAACTCGCACAGGAAATACCAGCAGTGCCATTAGTCCAAAACGACACACACACAATAGATGCACCCTGAAGCCTCAACCACATCTTCTCAGCCACCCCCCTCCACATTCAATGTAAAAGCACTTCACAATCAACTTTCTGTCCTTTAATTCTATCTACCCTAATTTACTTACTAACCCGTTCTCCTGACATATTTAATTCACAAAAGAGTTATGTCCAAAAGGGAAGTATTCTTTAATATATAGTGCTGCTAATTTATGAGCAAATGGAACATGTAAACTCTGTACTGGGGATTTTCTTTTTAAAATGAATTCTAGATCTATTATCAGAGTTGCAACTTCTAAAGTTCTCAGTACAACCAGTATCAGAAAACAGATCACTAGCTACAGAAGATCACAACTCTTTCCCGTGTCGATATGGTGACTCTTCAAGTGAGTTATTGTCGCTGGTCAGATTTTAAGCTCTGTTTCAAGGTTGCATGTCTTTGGATGTGAAGGTGACTTGTTTGAAGTGTGCACAGCACGAGTATGTGTCCTTAGATAGTCCCACCAGATTAACTTTGCTGGCCTCCTGAAAAACATTAACAGTTAAACTTTGAAAGCTCAGGTCTGTCCTCACATGCTGAAAGGTGTAAAACTGAAGAAATTGCAGATGCTGTAAATCAGAAACAAAAACAGAAATTGCTGGAAAAGCTAGCAGGTCTGGCAGCATCTGTGGAGAGAAATCAGAGTTAACATTTCAGATCCAGTGACCCTTCCTTAGATGGTCCTCAGAGGAAGGGTCACTCTACTCAATACTGAAAGATGTCTTTTGAGAAGTGTTGGAAGTGAGTCAGCCACTTGGTGGGCTCCCGGGAGCTGTGGGGATCTCCTTTAGAACCAAAGTGCCAGGTCTGTAGCAAATAAGGATTCTGCAGGGAGCAGGCAGATTTAAAATGAAACACTGGAAACTGCTCATTCAATTAGCTGACGTTTAATTATTTGTCCATTTCGAAAAGCCTGCCAATCTAGAAATAATTGCTTCAACAAAACAGAGGCTGTTTTATTCTGCATGATGTCAACCCAAAAATATTCATGAACCTGTTTGCTGTTTCTGTCATCTCATCTAGGGTAACGATCAAAAATTTGGGAAGCTCTGAGCTAGACTTCACTTAATTAACATTTCACTGCATAGCAGTGCAGGATGCTGCCTAGTTTTCCACCAATTTTCTAGCGACATAACTGCATGAAGTAGGTTCGATTTTCAGATCAACTGGTTTAAAGATGTTATCACACACCTCTGGAGCAGGTGGGATTTGAACCTACACCTCCTGGTTAAGCGGTTTGGACATAACCATTGAATCACAGGAGCATCTCAAATGTTTGCAGTTATCTGGAGTTGATAGCAAAGAATCACATTCTCTGGTTATGGCATCTGGACATGTGAATAGCCCTAGTTGACCATGTGTTTGATTGTTTGAGTCCGAATAGACTTCTACAGAGGATCAATGATTTTGAACCTCTCCTTGCAAAGATAGACTCTGATATTTTTGTTTTATTCACACATGGGACATTAACATTGCAAACTGGGCCAGTGTTTATTACCCATTCCTAGTTGCCTTTGAGCTGCCTCCTTGCACAGCTGCAAGTTAAGACATCTTCAGATTCTTCCTCTTGCCTGAAACAGTAATACTAGTACGTCTCCCTGAGCAGTAAAATTCGATTATAACTACATAATTACTACTGTATAGTTATTATTAACTACTATTATCTTGCTGATCACAGAGGTTATCCTCACAATGGCTGCAGTAGATGGCAAAATTTGGTTTACTTGAAATAGGAAAGTTCAGTGAATCTCTCAGTCCCCTATCAATCCTGTTGAAAAACTTGGAGCTGAAGCAAGTATAAAGCATAGGTAAAAATCAAACAAAAAGCCCTGTTTGAATGACATATATCGTAGGTTCGTATCACTAGGTGACACTGATCATGTTGACTTCTTCAATGTTGGGAGCTGCATTCAAGAACAATAAATAACAGTTCAAATTCTCTTTATTGCTATTGAAATTGTCAGTTTGATGTTGGCAGTGCTGTAGATTAACAGCAGCAAAAAGGTTAATTTATTCTTTAAGATGATTGTGCCATTCATTTCTATGTTGTGCACTGTGTGTACGTTTCTCCCTCAGGAATTACAGGACTGTTGTAAAGGACAAAGAAGGAAAGTTTAAAAAAAATACACTTGGTCTGCTTTAGAAGTGCCTTAAAAGAATTGCTTCAGTGAACCGCATACATTTTCAATGGCAAATTCCCTTTGTTTCATTCTGGTGATCCAACACTGATAAATATTTTTCTTCTTTTTCATGGCTCTTTCCACATGCACACAGCACAGCTTCATGCTTCCCTAAATAAAACTGTAAAAGGAGTTTATTCAGAAAGATACTGAAGGAGTCGATTACTGTAACCCTGTACCTAACAGGTATGGTGGAGATTATCCAAGCATATCTCAACACCTTTCTAGCAAACAGATGGAATTTAATTCCATCACTCAATGCTGATTATCACCAAGGTGTTAAATTAATTAAGCCCTGCATCTGCCTTTGTTTGCAAGCTTAGAAAAAGAGTACAAAGCTTGCTTGAAAACAACATCTACCTGCCAAAGGTGCTCAGATTACTACTACTCTATGGTTATGACGCAAGGACCACCTACTGGAGTCGCATGAAGTGTTTAGATATACTCCACCATCCTTTCTCAAGATTTATATGCAACATCAAGTGGCAGAACAAAATTCTTAACACCAAGTTCTTGCAGTCTGCTGTACAGGGGTGATACGGAAATTCAGCAACTGCCAAAACGTCCTGGGGAAAATTCAAACAGGGAGCCGTGTAATTGGAGAAAGGTGCCTTCTCGAAACAGAACTAACAGCATCAATGAGGAGCTTCTGCTCCAATCACAGGCTGATTCTCTCATGCATTTGCTGTTGACAGACTTACAGCTGACATGAGAAAAGCAGCTCGTGATGGGAGCAGCATAAACAAAGTCAGTGGCAGCAATAAGCAAGGTCATTGAGACCAGAGAGCCCCGAGGCCAAACAGGGGGCGAGGTTGCCGAGGCAAGGGCTGTGGAAGGGCTGGCCAGGAAGCCTAGCTGCCAAAACTGGAGGCCTGGAGAGGTGTGAAAATTGAGGTTGGGGTAAAGGGGCTGCAAAGGGGAGTAAAGAGGTTTCAAACTTAAAGAAATATCCAGATTGCTGGGAGCTAGAGAAATCTGAAATCACTGAGGTAATGAACTCATTGTAAATGAAGTTTAATAATGAGCAGCTTTATTTCACAACAATTGGCATTGTTGTTGTCACAGCTCACAGGATTAGATATACTGTATATTATCTGAGATGTAGTAGCTGCGTTAGAGATAAACTTGCAACTAATTAGCCAGGACCTTGCCACTCCCTGAAAACCATGTTTAGGGTTACGGCTCCTTCTGCATAGAAATATGAGTTTTTAAAAAAAACATCCCTTTGTTTTTATTTTATGCCTGTCGTCATGTGGATAATGGATGCCTTTGTTGTATGCTGGTCCTTTAAATTTAATGGAGCATTGATAATTATTGAAGGTATTGATTAATTCTCCTAATGCTGCTTCTAGACCTATCTAAACACCCTTTGTTTCAACACAGACACAGATTTCATTCCCTCCTTTATTAGGTGGCTACATCATCTCATAAAGGAGGTAATGAAAAAGGAAGCACTGAAAACCAAAAGAGTAGCCCCTGAAAATCAAAAATAATCCACAGAAAATCTCCGAAAAAGTCTTTGGTCAGCCGTGTGATTTGCACGGCAATTTTTACAGCCACTTGAACTTGGGAACCCACACCATAAGAGTTCTCAAGATAGACAGAAGAAGACAGGCAAGAAAACAATCTTTAAAAAAACCAAAAGAACTGCAGATGCTGTAAATCAGGAACAAAAACAAAGTTGCTGGAAAAGCTCAGCGGGTCTGGCAGCATCTGTGGAGGAGAAAACAGAGTTAACGTTTCTGGTCCGGTGAGCCTTCCTCAGAACATCCTGGACATCCTCAGTTCTGAGGAACTGCAGATGCTGGTTAAAATTGTTTCAGAGATAGTAGGAACTGTAGATGCTGGTTAAGATTGTCAGGTCAAGCTTGGAGCATGATGCAAGTGAGTATTGGAAGCTACGTACATTAATACACAAGACCCTGTTCTTTGTAGGCAGAAAATGCACTACACATATTGTACCCGTTTCAGTGTAGGAAAATAGCCAATAACAATTCTTAGTTCATTTTTCAGAGCAATACCTTGACCAGAGTTTACATGCCTTGATTAAAATATAAGCACCACTTGGCCATTAACTGTCAACTGTCCAATACAATTTAGCCACCAGCCAATCATCCCCCCTCCCCTCAAGGAGTCAATGTTGTTGTGGCAACATATACTGTTATACGAATGTTGTAGCCTGGAGCTATGGATTGTGATGGTAGTGGCTCCAATTTCATTCCATCAGACTGCTGATTAGGAATCTCTCCGACACTACCTACCATTGGCGTACAAATAGAAAAACTCACAAAGTTGATACTTGACCATGTTATGAATGCACCTTCCTTGCCCACCAAAAATATAAGTTTAAGTTTATTTACAGAAATGTCTGTACAAGCAGGAATTAACGATCACTCAGTCATCATACCTGACCTGTATCTCTCATGTGAATATAAGAAATAAAGAAAGAGCAAAATATTCCTTAGAAGAAAAGCTGGTATGGTGGAGAAAATGAAACATCTTCAAATTTTAGTAGTTGTTACTTTATTAATTTAGTTTTGTTGTCACAGCAAGAAAAATAGGGCCAATCGCAAAAGACCTGGACAAAACCCACACAAACAAATGAATGATAACCAAGGTTTGTTCCAGCATCCAAACATTATTCCAACAGGCAAAACCTCCCATGGTTCTGTACAGAACACCACAGGGTATGCAGAAAAATAAGACTTTGAACTTCCATAATGAGGAGGATTGGAAGGAATTGAAATTCTGACAGAGGAAAGAAAGCACTCAAGAAAAAGTTGTATTTCTAAGTATCATACAACTGCTAGTAAGGAGACTTTGGATATTCCAGACATTCTTTTTGAAAATCAGTAACGTAGAATGGGTGTTTCAGATATCGAAATAGTCAACGGAATTTTGTGTGATCCTAAGGGTAAAGCAGCAGTACCAAGTGATCAATTTTCTAGGATATTTACTGGAGAAGATTTAACATACACATCCAGCTTAGACAAAGACTAATAACCAGATATTCTAACTCTCACTACAAGAGGGTGCTTTGCAATTATTGCATGAAATAGATCTAAGTAAAGCTCTAGGTGAAGATGAAATACTTCCTTGGATTTTAAAGTTGAGAAACTGGCTGTAATTCTGACAGAGATAGTAGGAACTGCAGATGCTGGAGAATCTGAGATAACAAGGTGTAGAGCTGGATGAACACAGCAGGCCAAGCAGCATCAGAGGAGCAGGAAAGCTGACGTTTCGGGCCTAGACCCTTCTTCAGAAATCCTGTAATTCTGACCAACCACTTTCAAGATTAACTGACACCACCCACCTACTTAATAGGCCAAGGGAGGCATGCTAAAATCTGTGACATGTCCAAAGACAGATTAAAGTTAGCCCAGAAAATTACAGACTGGCATTTCATCAGTTACAAACTGTATTAACATATTGTTAATTCTAATGTCATGAAGTACTTTACAGCTCACAATATCTTTATAATACTGTGGCTTTTAGCCACAAACGATGTCTGAAATCAATACTTTGCAGAATGACACTGACCTACCTTCAAGTCTCAGAAGTGACAGCACTGCAACACTGGATTTCTCAAATATCTTCAAAAGTTTCACAGAAAAGTTTTTGTTAAATTTCACTACCATGAAATTGGGGGGCACTATTTGGATCCAGCACTTCAGCAATAGAAGGCAAAGAGTGGTGTGTGATATGAAATCATCCTCTTCTAAAGGTGTCCTTTTTGGAATGCCCCAGGGAACTGTGTTGGGACCTTTATTTTTCTTAGTATACATAAACCTTCTTCTCAAACAAGCTAAAAAGCAGAGTTTGGCTATGTGCAGATGACAATAATCTGTGTTCTATGCATCAGGGAAAATAAGATCATCCCCAGTCCCTACAGGATGATTTTCTGGAATTTTTCTGAATTTTTTCTGAAATAACAACCCAACGACCTCTCGTAATGCAAAGGTATACACAAAATACGAAAACCTCCAAAAGAAAGGTATCAGCAATCTTTCTTTCCAAGGATGATCCCACAATAGAACAAGATACCAAAAAAAAATTCACTATCCCATTATTGAAATCTTTATCTCCAGATAATTCTCACATACAAGGATTTTGTTTATTATCAGGACTACCACTGCAAGAGGGCTTAGCTAGCAGTGCCCATATAGATGCTGATGGAATGCAGATGTTACCCTGCAAGAATACAATGACAGCAAAACCAAAAGGTTTCAACCATAAAAGGTATGGCTGCCTGCATTGCAACTAGATAATTAAAAGATTAACCATGTTAAATATTTCTGTAAAAATGTACAACTTAGTTTGACATACCAAAGAAACATAAAACATAACAAATTCAACAAACATATTGGCTATGTTCCATTCCAAAACAAGAATGAATAATTGACGACATAACAAATGACACAAACCATCTGTTCATAAATCTAACATGCCCGATATGCTTACAGAAAAGAGTATAATTAAAAACTTTGACCATCATAAAACAAAGGGAAACAACATACTTTTACAAGAAAAATTAAGGGTATAAAGTGCAATTTATTGCAATTTTCACCCACATACCATGAGGCATTTCTGTATGTTAAAACTTGCCCATCACTAACTTTTCCATGATACTCTTTGGCACACTGCAATCTTAAAATGCTGTATACAGAAAACAAGTCTAGTTTGTATGAAAATACATTTCTACCAATAAATGAAATCATTCTGAACAAATTAAAAAAGGTAATACTATTCAGCTTTTTTTAAAATACAGTTACAGCATTTCACTCATACGTGTTTTTCTTCCTTCCTAGTCAGAAGGCACTGATACATGGTTGGTTAATAGTTGAACAGAACTTAATTATTTTCTGTCACCATATGCAGATTGCCAATTTTAAAGCAACGTAAAAATGACCAGTTAATCTGTTTTTGTGATGTTGAATGAGGGATAAAGATTGGCTAGGATAATGAGGAAAGCTCCCCTGCTCCTCTTCATTATAGTGCCAAGGGACTACCTTCACCCAAGGAGGGCTAATGGGGCCTCAGTTGAACAATTCATCTGAAACAGTGCTGAAGAGGGGAGTGGCATCTTGGTATTTTTGCTTAAGCACCAAGCTGTGCCAACATAGCCATCTGGCAACTTTTACTACATACATACTTGTGACAAAGTCTAAAGTCCAGAATTTGAATATTTCCAATCCTTCAAAGAATCAGGAAAATCATACCATCCTAATTACTGTGCTAACTCTGATCCTGATATGTTTGTCTCCCTTTTCGATACCACCCATAGATTTAACTACTCACATAATCAATGTTTCAATCAATAATGTGGTACATTTGACAGCTTCACAGTAGCGTGCAAAATTTTATCTTTCTCTTCTAGAGCCCTTATATTTAATCTGAAAAGATCTGATCCCTTTGATCTAGATCCCTCAATCACTGGACAGTTTGTTTCTAATGCCTCTAACTGCACCCCTTCATAAATGCCTTTACTAAAAGCAGTGCATAAACCGGAAATCCTGTACTTAAAATCTTGTGATTCTGAACGCCCCCCCATATCCCGCTATTCTTCCAAACATGGTTGCTTTTATTCAAAGCAGACTGACTGTCTCTTTCCAACAAACTATAAATATATGTTATAGCCGTAGGAAAGGAGGCAACTTTCTAGTTCATTGTATTAATTGATGGTTGCAGCAATTCAAATCTACTACCCTGTTCTCTCCCAGTAGCCCTGTTTTCTGCTTCAAGTCTTGATTCAATTTTCCCTTTTGAAAATCTGGCCTCTGTGTAAAGAACATCCTTCTAACATCTCTTCAATCTCTAATTACATTTATCCATTCCTTTTTTCCTGACAAAGAGAAAAATCTAACAGCAATTCTACAGGAGCATACACAATTTGTGTATTTCAGGATTAGAAAATTGCAGGCAGAGCCTTTAGGATCATAGAATCCCTACAGTGTGGAAATAGACCCTTCGGCCCAACAAGTCCACACCGACCCTTGGAGCATCCCACCCAGACCCATCCCCCTATAACCCTAATCTACACATCCCTGAACACTACAGGCAATTTAGCATGGCCAATCCACCTAGCCTGCACATCTTTGGACTGTGGAGGAAACCAGAGCACCTGGAGGAAACCCACGCAGACACGGGGAGAACGTGCAAACTCCACACAGACAGTCGTCCGAGGCTGGAATAGAACCCGTGTCCCTGGCACTGTGAGGCAGCAGTGCTAACCACTAGGCCCATTTGCTAGCTAACTTTTTAAAAAATAACCTTGGATGTATTCAGGCTTTGGTGACATATTGAATTCTGTTAATACTTTCAGATTCAATTCTTTGCAAGCTTTAAAAATTCTCCAGCAGAGAATTCTACTTCAATTTTACTTTTGACAATATATTTAAATATTTAATATCCATATCTTCATCCTTCATAATGGAATACCATTATGAGTATCCCCACAATTGCTAACTTTTTACTATAATTATGTATTTAGTATCTACTTTGTTTTTAAAAAAAACCATATTCCCTTCTGCAATCTCCCTTTTCATCTCTATTAAATTTTCTATATTCCTTATCACTACAATGGCTAGCAAAACATTTATGTTTGCCTCCCTTTTAAATACTGATTTAAGTTTAGTCAAATTTCTATAAGTACTATCCACTTTTGCAAGATGAATCACCACAGTGCAGCAGAAAAGGAGGCCATTAGGCCCAGAGTCTACACCAGTTTTATTGAATAATCCATTTAGTTTGAGGTCCCAGTCTCTAAATTTCCCCATATACTTACAATTGATTTCTTCTTTAAATATTTATCCAGTCCCCTTTTGAACGGTACTGTTAAATAAGAATTCAATACCCCTATAAAACAGAGCACTTCAAATCCTATCCATTCATTGTATAAAAATAATTTTCCTCTTTTGCGATTCTGATCAATCGTTGTAGGTGATGACCTAGTGGTATTATGTCAAGACTATTAATCCAGAGACCTAGGTAATGTCCTGGGATCTGGGTTTGAATCCCACCACAGCCGATGGTGGATTTGAATTCAATAAAAGTTTGGAATTAAGAGTCTTAAGATAACTATGAATCCATTGTTAATTATTGGAAAAACCCATCTGGTTCACTAATGTCTTCCATGGAAGGAAATCACCATCTTTACCTGGTCTGGCCTACATGAGACTTCAGATCTACAGCAATATGATTGACTCTTATTGCCATTATGGATGGGTAATAAATGCTGGCCCATCCTGCAACGCCCTCATCCCATGAATGAATTTTTTAAAAAAAATCCATGCCCTCTTGTTATTGATCCTTCAGACATCAGAAAGTTTCTACTTATTCTAGATTGACACTCCCATAAATTGTCCTCTAACCTTCTTTGCTCGAGTGGTCAAAACCAGCTTCACCAGTCTATCCATAGAATTGTCTAACTTTAATGCCTTAACTGTGGGACCATTTTGTTAAATCTCTTCTGTACCCTCTCCAAAGTCTTCAATGCCCTTCCTGAAGTATAGTGCCCAGAATTGAACAGAATACTCCAGCTAAGGCTGGAGTAGTCTTTTTTTGGTTTCACAGAGTCAGAGAGATACAAAAAGGAAACAGACCCTTCAGTTCAACTCATCCAGATATCCTATATAAATCTAGTCCCATGTGCCAGCATTTGACCCATGTCCTTCTAAACCCTTCCTATTCATATACCCATCCAGATGGCTTTTAAATGTTGTAATTGTATCAGCCTCCACCACTTCCTCTGGCAGCTCATTCCATATATGCACCACCCTCTGTGTGAAAAAGGCCCCTTAGGTTCCTTTTAAATCTTTCCCCTCTCATGTTAAACCTATGCCCTCTAGTTTTGGACTCCCCTACCCCAGGGAGAAGACCTTATTTCAACTTCCCAGCTGTAATAAGCTCTGTCCTATTTGTAAAAAAGCAAAAGATCTGACATGTTTTAATAACTGCTTGTTTAACCTGTCTTGCCATCTTCAAGCATTTATGACAACCATCAGCAAATTGCTCTTTGCGCCCCTTTAAAATTGTATCAGAAGACCTGAAGATATAGGAGAATTAGGCCATTCAGCCCCTAGAGTCTGCTTTGCCATTCGACCACGGCTAATATGTTTCTTAACACCATTCTCAACCCCATTCTCCTGCCTTCTCCCAATAATTCTTGATCCCCTTGCTAATCAAGAACCCCTGTCTTAAATACTCATTTAGCACATATTGCCTCTCCTTATTCATACCACGTAAATGGCACGTGTAAATTTTAAAATTGCACTCTGTAGCCCAGCCTCCAAGCTATTGATGAACATCAAAAGTAGCATAGCATTGGTCCTAGTACTGAACCTACTGCCTCCAGCCCAAAACACAGCCATTTAACACAATTCTCTGTCCTCTATCCCTCAGTCAACTTTATGTCATTGCTGTTTGTTACTCATACATTTATCCTATGCACTTCAATTCTGCAAACAAGCCAAATACACATCGACTGCACATCCATTTTCCACCTTTTGTTACCTCATCAAAAAAAAACTCAATCAAGTTAGCGAAATAGAAATTTTCCCTCAGCAAATGAACACTGATTCTCCTTAAAATAAAAACAAAGAACTGCAGACATTGGAAATCTGAAACAAAAATAAACCGCAACGACTGGAGAAACTCAGCAGTTCTGGCAGTATCTGTGGAGAGAAAAATTTTGAGTCCTCTGGACTTGAAGTGGTGATACTTTCCTTTATTAGTCTATTATTGTCCAAGATGGTTTTGATTTTTGTTTCTAAAGCTTTCTTACCACTGACATTAAGCTGATTAATTTATCACTGCCACATTTATTCTTTCCCCTCTTTCTGAATAAAGATCTAATTTTTTTTATCATGGGTGTAATATTTTTAATCCTCCAGTCCTTTGCTGCCATTCCTGTATCTGAGGAGAATTGGAAAATTGTAGCTGACACTTCAATTTTTAAACTCATTTTATTGTAACCAAGGATGCATTTGATGTGAACTAGGAGATGTATCTATTTTACATACTTCCTACTTTAGTAATAACATCTTTATACATTGTCACCTCATCCAGTAACCTGACAATTTTCAAAACAAAAGCTTTGCATAGTCTTCTACCTTATAAACACTAGAAGTAATGTGATCGACAAAGAGAGCAAATTATTCCTGAAATGTGAGTGAAGGAATAGTATCAGCCTACTGACCCTTCTCCGACGGCCTCCATTGCCAGTATATCTTTCCTTGGATATAGGGCCTAAATCTGTTCACAGTATTCCAGCAAACGCTTCAGGGATACCCTTAAGGCCTCACTGGCGAAGTGTGGCATTTCCACCGACACCTGGGAATCACTGGCCCAAAACCATCCAAAGTGGAGGAGCATCAGCATTTGGGAAGGTGTCAAACCTGACTAGCGCCTTGTATAGTTTCAAGAAGACTTCCCGATTTTTATACTCTATTCCCCGTGAAATAAAATTGACATTCTATTTGCCTCCCTATTTCCTGCTGACCCTGCATGCGAGACTTTTGTGATTGTCAAAGTTATGTTATTACAATTTAAGCATAGCTAGATCATGAAACAAAATATTAAGTATAGTTAAATGATCTTGCTATGATCTAGGCTTTTGGCCTCTAAAATCTATGACTCCCTCCACTGCAGCTGTTCCTTCATCATTTTAAAATCTTGTCATGCGGACAAAATTATTCATGCTGCCATTCGATCTCGTTTTACTCTATCTCTGGGCCGTGGAATTAAATTTGAGCAACCTGAAAAGCAAGAAACTTCAAATATTATTTTGAAATAATGGCTGCTTTATATCTTAAGAAAATGTTTTTTATAGAACACCTTTCATGACCAATTAAAAAATTTTGAAATGTAGTTACAACTGGAATGTAGCAATGTGGCAACCAATTGTTAAAAAGCAAGAGTCTACGAAAAGCAATGAGATAAAAACTCAGAACATGTTTATTTTATGAAGTTGGCTTAAGGGTTAATATTTTCTATGGCACTGGGAAAAACTCCCTTGGGATTTGGTGTAAATTTCATTTAAAAACCTCACACTCTCCCCCCACACCCCAACATACGCCCCTGCAGTGCAGGATGTGTTCAGTTCTGCACTAGTGTGTGATGGATAGTATCACACATCACATTCAGCCTGCATCAGTTCTTTTGAAAGAGGAATCCAATTATCCCTGCTACACATTTATCCCCACTGCCCTATACATTCCTTTTCCAGCTCAGACTAACCAAATAGTGCCCCATAAAACAGATTTAACATAACGCGAGATAACAAGGTGTAGAGCTGGATGAAGATTTCTGAAGAAGGGTCCAGACCCGAAACGTCAGCTTTCCTGCTCCTCTGATGCTGCTTGGCCTGCGGTGTTCATCCAGCTCTATACCTTGTTATCTCAGATTCTCCAGCATCAGCAGTTCCTACAATCTTTAACATAACGTGCTTGTTTTTGTTTTACTCTATCATCCGAGATTACGTATGCACATGTCTAGGTGAGGGATTTGAAACCACCATCTCCTAGTTCAAAAGCAAAGAGTGCAAACCCTGAGCCATTGCTGCTGTCCTAGCAACTTGTTTACTGTCTGCAGAATCTCTGCCTGCTCACACACTGGGGTCTCTACAGTTAAATCCTCATTTTGCTTTGACCCCAATTCTTTCCAACATTCAACCATCTCACAAACATTAATTCCTCCCCAATGATCTTCAAGGTAGAAGTCATCCATTTCTGAGAAGAGATAACAGAACTGTGTACACAATTGCAGCTATTATTTAAACACAACTTAGACAGGCTGAAACAGCAGCTGTGCTCCTTGGTCAGTGGAAATCTTTTCCGAAAGCCAAACGTAAAATACTGTGACAGAGTGCCCTCTGCTGCATAAACTACAGTATGTCTGTACCCAGTAATAGTACAACTATGAAATGTGCTTAGTGTTAGCTTCAATGCACCAGACTTGGTTTGAAAAATAACAGCAACTTAACAATGCACCTTGTTAGTAAGGCACAACTCTGCCGGCAGGTACAGGCTGTTAAAAGGGATATGTTGTGAATCTACAGAAACTGCTGGTCACCTTACACCACCCCATAAATCACTACATGCATACAATAGCTCATCCTTAGACTTCCATCTATCTTTTAAGAACTTGTTGGATTGCCATATGAAATAACCATTAAATTCACCATGACAACTTAATCTTATTATTGAAAGTGCAAATTCCTTTTTAAGATGATAATTGTGAAGGCAATATTAATAAACTTTTCCATTCCAGAAAGGCAACAATTCATATGGTGTCCAAATAGTTTCCTTAAGTTTTAGTGGTTAAGAAGATGTGACAATTGTCCCATCATTCAGAAGTCCCAGATGTCCTGTTACCCTCTCCACACTATTATCAATTCACAATTCCAGCACAGAATTGGGGCTGAATGCAATGCCAAATGGCACAAGTTGTGACATGTGTAACACCAAGATCCAGCCCAGTATAAATTAGACCAAAAACTTCTTATAAGATCACAGGTAATGAAACTACACTGCGTGCACTTCACAACATAATTATTCTGACATGCAGTATTGTCTGGTGGATAAAGGATGTGATAAGGCACTAAAGAAATGGGGCTTTTCTTTCGAACAAGGCAACAAGCAAATGAATTGTTGCATTCTGTAGTAGGAAACAAATTAAAATGATTTGT
Source organism: Rhincodon typus (assembly GCF_021869965.1). Taxonomy (NCBI): domain Eukaryota; kingdom Metazoa; phylum Chordata; class Chondrichthyes; order Orectolobiformes; family Rhincodontidae; genus Rhincodon; species Rhincodon typus. Next base: position 45,693,462 of record NC_063337.1, read on the forward strand.
CAAATAATTACGAAAATGATATGTTACTTGGTGAATAAAAGAGGCTGATTATACCGATCTAAAAGTGAAATACTGCAGATGCTGAACATTGGAAATTAAAACAGGGAATGCTGGAGAAACTCAGCAACTCTGGCAGTATCTATGCAGACAGAAACAGGAGTTAACGTTTCAAGTCCAATATGATTCTTCTGAAGAGGAGACATAGATGTTGCCAGACTTGCTGAGTTTCTCCAGCACTTTGTTATTATTTCTGATTACCAGTCTACTGGCCAGCCCAGTGACCAGAATCAAAATGTTTAGGAATCTTGAAGGCACAGAAACTAGGATGGTTCAATCAATTGGAATAATAATAAACATTGCCATAATTTTTCACTCTCATCCTCAGTCACTAGTGAGGGCAATTCTCAGAGGAAAAAGCCACGCAAAACCATATGTCAATATTGACTGAGAAACATATCCATCTTATATTTCAGGTCTTTACAGATCTTTCACTGAAAAATTGCACACAGATAAACAGGGAAAAAAAGCCCTTTTATATGAAAGCCAGATATACAAAAGATCTGTTAGAAAACATATACAACGCAGTTTTAATCATTACTTTATAACACACTATTTATCTCTCCCCACAATTAAATTTCACTTGATACATTCAAAAAGTTGAGGCGCATGTAATAGTACATCAATAAGCATGAGGAATTCATAGAGGTGAAAGTCCAGGATGCCTGCCTCTGCCCTGGCTACACCCTTGCAAAAGTTCTCCTAAAGCTTCTCCACTGTTGCAAAAGTATCATACAGCTTATTTGATATCCAATTTTGGATAAGCTGACATTTCCACCAATTAAGCATTGGAAAGTCAAAAAGTCATGTTTTTAGTTCCCCCACCAACTCCACTCCCCAGCTACCAACTTGCTCTTAATCATCAGCAAAGCAACAGAAGATGTTTTTGACACTGCTACCAAGCCTCACTTTCTCAGCAACGAGTGGCTCACTGATGCTCTGTTTGGGTTACAACAGGGCCACTCTTCTCCTGAGTTTGTACCAAGCCTTGGTTGAAAACATAGCCAAAATAAAAAAGAGTTAATGGCAAAGAAAGAAAGATTCCTCGACATCAAAGCAGCATTTGATGAAGTGCAGTATCAAAGACCCTGAGCAAAACTGAGTCAATAGGGAAGTAAAAACTGCACTGGTTAGAATCATGCCTAGCACAAAGGGAAGGCGATTGCAGTTGTTGAACATCAAACTCAGGAAACGATTTTAGGAATTCCTCTGGGAAGTGTTCTAGGACCAAACAAAGCTGCTTCATCATATGGTCAGAGATGGGGATGTTACATGATCATTGCACAATGTTAAGTTGTACGTGCAACTCCTCAGATACTGAATCAGTCTGTGTTCATATGTAGCAAAACAATATTCAGATTTGAACAGTTTAATGGGACAGTGGTAAAAACAATTTCCAAGCAATGACCATGTCAAACCATCACCCTTTTACATTCACTGGCATTACCACTGAATCCTCCCCGCAATCAAGATCATTGTTAACGTTGACTATAAACCAAAGTGGACAAGCCGTATAAATACTTTGGTTTCAGGTGCAGATCAGAGGTTGGAAATTCAAAAGGAGATTAACTCTCCTCTGGTCTTCCTAACATCTGCTTATCATCTAGAAGACTTTTATAGTAACAGGCCAATTAAAATCAATATAATTTCATCATTATCAATCAGGTAACTAACAAACCAACTGGAGGGCTTGTGTGCGCTTGTGAATAACTTGTTGCCTGTGCACGTCTCTTGATGTGTTGATTGTCTTCCCAAATAAACTTTCTTCATTCTGGCTGGTCACAAACCAAAGACTCCTGTAAGTTGACACAGATTTCAATCTCTTTAGGAATGCTTTGAGATCATCCTTAAAGTGTCTCTGCTGTCTACTGCCATAACTGAGTTGACAGTAGAACAGTTGCTTCAGGAGTCTAGAATCAGGCACAGGAATAACATGTCCTGACCCATGGATATAGCATGAGAAAACTAACTAAACATGTGAAAAGTTAAGCTCCTCTTCCAACCAGCTCCCACAACACAAAGCCTTCCTTGTTGATTAAGATCAATAGTGAGATCCTGAGAAACATCAACCATTTCTATATCTTAACAGCTTTCTCTTGAATAAAACAGACATAGATGATAAAATGCATCAGTGGCTGATGGGGAAAAAGGGTATATGATGACCAGGATTTCAAACTGGAAACTAAGATCATTCTTTACTGGGCAGCAGTGGTCTCAATGACTCTATGTACTTCAGACACTGGGATCACCTACAGCAGGCACTCCAAAGAAGTGCAGCAGTATCAACAATTGTGCCTTTGTAAGATATTCCACATGCTATTGCAAGACAAGTGGTCCAGCAGCAACCAACATACCCAGCATTAAAAATATCAAGTTCTAAGTCAATTTCAGCTTTCCAAAAGGCTCGCTTCTCTCTGTCATGGCAGAGAAAAAGTGTTCTCCAAAAACTGTTTCATTTAGCATAATGATTCCAGACCTGACTTCCACTAGCAAGGTCCAACTTGGTGACTCCTTGTTCCTTGATAGGGTAGATGTTGAGATGATATTTCCACTAGTGGGTGAATCTCAAACTTGGCAGCGTAGTTACAGAATAAGGGAGCACTCATTTAAACCTGAAGGAATTGAAGGAATTTCTTCATCCCGAGGGTCGTGAGTGTCTAGAATTCTCTACCCCAAAGTGTTGTGAAGGTTAAATCACTGAAAGTATTTATGGAGATAGTAGGAATTGCAGATGCTGGAGAATCCCAGATAACAAGGTGTAGAGCTGGATGAACACAGCAGGCCAAGCAGCATCAGAGGAGCAGGA
>NC_063337.1:45696724-45734377 GCF_021869965.1 Rhincodon typus
ACCCTTCATCATTTCTGATGAAGGGTCTAGGCCCGAAACATCAGCCTTCCTGCTCGGCCTGCTGTGTTCATCCAGCTCTACACCTTGTTATCTTTGAACTTTTATAGAAGAAATGTTTTTTTTGAAGGGCTATCCCAGGACTCTTACCATGCATCAAAAAAAAAAGCCTCATACTAATTAGTTAATGTGGCAAAAGTTGCTTGTTTCCACATTTCAAAATTGCAATGATCAAAAGACAAAAGAGGAGTGGTCCAGGGTAACTCTCTTTAAATTTTCCTTCTCTCTTGCAAGTAAAGGATAAGCCATGGCCCTAGTTCCTCCTACTTATTAAAATTCAGGACAAAGAATCATGGGACAGGAATTCTCAGCTCATATGAATGTGGTGACATTATTCCAAAAAAGTTCCATAAATTTTTGGAAGTAGTTGGGTGCGGCTGAAGAGCCAGAATTGATACATCCACAATTTCCAAACACATTAAGATCAGAAATAACAAATAGACTACAAACATTCACCTTGTTGCACCTTTTGTGTGTACAGTATTAATTGGACAGAAATGCTACAAGGAAATCTTAATACTACTTACAATCCAAAGAGCAGGTTCAAGTTTAATCAATAGAATTCCTCAGTGGATGATGATTGCTCCAACACTTGCAACAGCAAATCTACTTGTATGTTATATCTTGAGACTTAATATAGTTATTTTGAAAAAAAACTTCAGTCTCTGATGGGTCAAACCACTTCCTACTTCACTGAGCACCACCTCCTGTGACATTGCCACCAAATATGGAAAACGTCAACTGGTATCTACTCTTAAAAAGTGTTCCTCCACCCCAGTTCAAACTTATTTAAAAAGTCACACTGTTACTGCCAAAGAACACAAGCTTAATCTAAACTGTTTTGCCTTCCGGACATCAATCTTCTAACCATAAGTATGCTTATCAACAGCAACATCACCTTCCTGTTCTGTATAACCTCTGGTCTGAATCTTAGGATAAGTAACATATCCTACATTTTGCAAGAATGACCACACAAGCTTTTGTCTAAGGGTAAAAACTTCAAAAATTTAATTTTGTAATTCTGATTTACAAGGCCCAAAATTACGTTTTAGGTCACTTTCCTAACTTTGACCTTATTTAAACAAATGTATGAAGACACTTCTTCATTTCTCTTTATGGTGGTAACATACTTCTTGGAGAACTGCATCACCATGTTTGGTTTTGTTACAGCTGCTTGTACAGGCTCGATTGCCACAGACACACACGACTGATTAGCTGGTAATCACACACTGGCCAGGCCCACTCTATTCATGGAACAGCAACCATCTGCATCCAAATAATTAATCAAATTCAAATACATGTATTGAAATTTACTGCAAGTGATGACCAAAAAAATGAAAATGTTGGCTCAATTCTTTTGAAAGTAATGCAATAGATTTTGTGCAGACTATTTGAAATTTGTTCTTGTGTAAACCACTATTCCAAGAAACTTTATTTCAAGTGTAAAAGTTTCCTGTACATGTTTATATATTTATAATAGTGAAATGTGCAGTGAGGCACATAGTGCAAAACAACAAAACTGTCAGCCAAACAAACTGGTAAGCAATGGTACTCTATTTCTGGCAGAATAATGACATTATGAAGCTTCCCGGTTTCATTGCCACAGTTTCAAATCCTCTGTACCCCACTCCGTAATTTCTTGATCTTGGTATGAATCCGCACACAAATACTTTGAATGCACCACATACATATATAGCACTTCACCTCATTAAAAAAGGAGTTACGCCAAACTGCTTTCATGTACCTGTCAGCATATTATTCAACAGCTGGTCTGATCAATCGTTGGCCATATCATGTTGACTGAAGGTGAAGGAATGAAGACGCAAGCACAGCTGGATTCAAGATTTTCAGGGAATAGAACATGGCAGGTTAGAGCTCCAATACACTTTAATATTAAAGTGCAGGTTTCTGGCCACATTCACCCACATTTCAAGTAAAAAAAAAAAACCAACCAATTTTTCTGGGGTACAGCAGAGTACAGCACAATGGAAGAGCCTTTACAACTAATATACAGGTATGTCTTTCTTAAAGTTCACTGATGGGATGTGGGCCTCACTCTCTCAGCCTGCATTTATTGTGCGTCCCTAATTGCCCTTGAGAAGCTGGTGATCAGCCACCTTCTTCAACTGCTACAGTCCATTTGGTGTACATACACCTACAATCCCGTTAGACAGGGAGTTCCAAGATGTTGACTCGGAGTCACTGAAGAAACAATGATATATTTCCAAATCTGGGTGGTGAGAGGCTTTGAGGGGAACTTGCAAGTGGTGGTGTTCCCATGTATTAGTTGCCCTTGTCCTTCTGAATGGAATTGGCCATAGGTTTGGGAGGTGCTAAATAAGAAACCCTGGTGGAATTTCTGCACCGCATTTGGAGATGGTGCATACTGCTGCTACTGAGCATAATTAGTGGATGGACTGAAAGTTGTGGATAAGGTACCAATCAAGTGGGCTGCTTTGTCTTGGATTGTATCATGCTTGTTTAGTGTTATTGAAGCTACACCCATCCAGACAGGTGGGAGCATTCCATCACACTCCTGACATGTGTCTTGCGGAAGGTGGACAGGCTTTGGGAGTCAGGAAGTGAATTATACTTGATGCCAGATTCCTAGCTGACTTTTCGTAGCTACAGTACTCATACAGCTAATCCAGTTCAGTTTCTCGTCACGGTATCTCAAAACACAATAACAAGTTACATTTATATTGTGTTTGTTACATATTAAAATGTAACCAGGCATTTAGCATTCAGAGCAAATTTAATAAAATAGCTAAATCTTCCAACAGAGTGGGAGCTCGTGTCAGTCACCAATTGGACACAAAACTACAAATAGATCAGATTTTTAAAAAAATATCCAAACTTCCAATGGAGGAGCCACAAGAACTTGCCCACTACAGAGGGAAAAGAGAGTACAGGCAAGTGTCAGGTGTTGCAAGCTAGTCAAGTCAGGCCAAGGGTTGGGTTGGATAGTCAGTGCAATGGAGTATGTTTGGGGGTTCAGTTGTATAGCTAATGAGGAATTATCAGACAGAGAAATCCTAGTCCAACTCTTGGGTAACAATCAAGTAAGTAAATCGGAACTGTGCAAAGTCTTTGACTCAGACTCGGAGATATTTTGGAGGGTCCCAGGGAGCAGCGGATTGGCCATTAGAAGTTCAAACTTCATAGGCAATTCTGACACAGGTCAGCACATTGAAACACCCACAGGGTCAGGATAGGCGTCTTGGGCTACACTTCCAGTTTCTGAAGTCTTGAGACTGGAAGATCAGGACCAATATGTCCAAGTCAGGATGCTGCATGACTTGAAGATATATTTGTACAACAGTGTCATCTTTATCCTTCTTAGTGTCAGTGGTCACAAAAGTGAACGTTATTGACGTAAGTGAGTTGCTACAATGCATCCTGCAGATAATATATACTGCAGCCAGTGTACACAAATTACAAAGTAACAGGCCTCTGTCTTATTCTTGCTGCAAGTATTAATAACAGTTGGTCTAAGTAAACTTACGAAGCTAAAGATGAGAAATATAGTAATATCCGTGCAACTGAAGTTTGTGGGAAAGATGGTTGGCCCTTTTATGCTGGAAATTATAGCTTGACACTTACGACATGTGTTATCTATCAGTCTAAGTAGGAATGCAATTCAAGTCCTGCAAAAAGCTGGTCTAGGCTATTTCATTAGAGAAGTGGTGAACTGAGCTCAACAATGGAGGTCTACCAGCAAAAAGACCCGCTGGTGACCATACAACAGAGGGGAAAATATTTAATAAAGCTGATGATAGATACAAATGTGAAAAACTCTTGTAGCATTATCATGAGATTCTAATGACTTTCCCAACAACTACCATTATCTTCCTTTCTGTTAGGATTAGATTTCAGAGTATTTTCCATTACTTTATTGAGATTAATGATGGTGTAATGACTACTTCATGCCATACTTAGTCCAGTAGTGATTTTATGTTGAAGGTGATAATATTCATCGTACCTCAGACATACAGCTCTTATGCCCATGTCGGTTCAAGAGTGCAATGAATTCTAGAGTCATGCGTTTTTGATGGAAGCTGAACTGGACAGTGAGCACAGAATTGGTGAATTGAAGGCACTGCTTCTTTTTAAAAAAAGATTTCATTTCAATAAACTTTGAGTAGGATATATATATATATATCACAGGGCTCTTATAAAACTTGACCAATCAACACAAGGATATTTTATGCTAAGTGATAAACACTTGCTCAAGGATGTAGGTTTTACAAAGCCTGGTAAAGGAGGAAAGAATGGTACAAAGACAGTGGTTTGGCAAGGGAAACCCAGAGCATAAAGCCAATGCAGTTGAACAGATGGTCACCAAGGTGAAAGGTGGAAAAAAAAGAATCAGAGGTGCCAGAGGCGAAAACTTGAAAAGCAGGGAGGACTGTAGGACTGAAGGAGATTAGAGATAAGGATGGGCAGGTCATGTTTGATTTGAAAACAAAGGTGAGATTTTTTTTAAACATTTAAGGCATTGTCAGATTGGGAACCAATGTACACCATAAAGATATAAAATAGCTTTCACACAATATGAGATAAGATACTGAGACCAGAATTTTGTCTGAACTCTTATTATGGGTGAGGATTTCAACAGAAGGTGAGCTGAGGCAGGAACCAAGACCAGCCACATTACAAAATCAAACTGTTCACATTAGCAGGTAGGTTGGGAACTAGAGGACATAAATTTGAAGGGAATGGCAAAAGGAATAAAGGCGACGTGAGGAGTTTTTTTGTTTTATTCAGTAAGCGGTTATGATCTGGAATGCTCTGCCCGAAAAGAAAAATGCAGACAAATTCAGCTGTGGATTTTGAGGGAGAATTGGATAAGTATTTGAAGGGAAAAAATTTGTAGAGAGCTGTCGTGCATTTGACGAGTCAAATAGCCTCCTACGTTGTAATTGTTCTCAGATGCTATTCTACGGTTCTTGATGACAGGGGACATGGAATCGGAAACTCTGCTCAGGATCAACTAGTATGCCAAAGTTGTAAAGTGTTGGGAGTAAGATGGCACAGAACAGCACTCCCATCATTTGGTGAATAATATCTGGATCTGTAGGAAGAAAAGGTTAGAGGACTAGAAGCAGTCTAGTAATGGATAAGGAAATTGTACTGCCTGATTGGCAGTACATGTCTAAGTGGAGACCTCCAGCTTGTTAACAGTTATACAACAATCAGTAAATTGAAACCTGCTGTCTTTAGTTCTGGGAATACAGAAGATCTAGCTGCACTGCGTTTTGCTTATTTCGTGTTTATATCAAGCACGAGGGCTAAAAATCCTTGTTTGAGAACACATCTACTGATGTTAGAAAACTTGCATCAATATAACTTGTGGTTTCCAGGAATGCATCTACTACTTAAAATAAGGTATTCTTGTATCCCATGCTTTGAAATCACTGCAATGCCCATCTTAATTTATCTGTCTGGAAAAGCATCATGGCACACTTACTACTATAAGGAACAACTTTTTAAATGGCTGTAGATCCACAACTATTGAAGTATTGATTTCTCCAAGTAATAAGATGAATCTCAAGTTCCACTTTCACTATTTTAGAGTCATAGAGGTATACAGCATGGAAACAGGCCCTTCAGTCCAACTCATCCATGTCAACCAGATATCCTATGGTAAGCTAGTCCCATTTGCCAGCATTTGGCCTATATCCCACTAAACCCTTCCTATTCATGTACCCATCCAGATGCCTTTTAAATGTTGTAATTGGATCAGCCTCACCACTTCCTCTGGCAGCTCATTCTACACACGCATCACTCTGCCTGAAAAAGTTGCCCCTTAGGTGCCTTTTATACCTTTCCCCTCTCACCTTAAACCTATGCCCTCTAGTTTTGGACTCTCCCACCCCAGGGAAAAGAGCTTGCTTGTTTACCGTATCCATGCCCCTCATGATTTTATAAACCTCTATAATGTCACCCCTCAGCCTATGATGCTCCAGGGAAAATAGCCCCAGTCTATTCAGCCTCTCCTAATAGTTCAAAACCCTCCAACCCTGGCAACATCCTTGTAAATCTTTTCTGAACCCTTTCTAGTTTCACAACATCATTCCTATAGCGGGGAGACCAGAATTGCACGCAATACTCCAATCATGGCCCAACTAATGTCCCATACAGCCACAACATGACCTCCCAACTCAGAGACTCAATGCACTGGCCGACAAAGGCAAGCATACTAAGTGCCTTCTTCACGATCATATCTATCTGTGACTCCAAGGAACTATGAACCTGCACTCCAAGGTCTCTCTGTTCAGCAACACTCCCCAGGATCTTACCTTCAAGTCCTGTCCTGACTTGCCTTTCCAAAATGTAGCACTTCACACTGATCTAAATTAAATTCCATCTGCCACTCCTCAGCCCATTAGCCCATCTGATCAAGATCCCGTTATATTCTGAAGTAATCTCCTTTGCTGTCCACTACAGCTCCAATTTTAGTGTCACCTGCACAAGTGTTGTGCTATCTCATCCTCCATTTAATTTCAACTCATTCTAGATGCATCATTTCCATTCCCTTAACTATCATGATGCTGACCACTTTCCAGACATTTCCTTTCCAAGCTGCAATCCCCAAATTTCTCCAATATTTCTTCATAACACAAAGCTTCAACAGGAAATATTGACTTGCGGCTTTTGTTTGCATTGCCTACAGCATTTAAATGGGTCTCTCCTTTGTTTCTCAGTCTTGAAAAGTTACAGCTTCTGGATCATACTGAGGAATGCTCTGTTTAAAAGGTGCGGCTGTTAAACTATTGAAGGAAAAATTGTTGCATTTAACAATGTGGATTTTACGACATGTTTAGCCTAACCCAACATTTTGGGCAAGGCAAGCAGGATGGTACAATGTTCAGTAGTGTCCATTTCAAATGGGGTTTCCCAAAAGCAATGTACATTCTTAACAAGCTCCCAGTTTCTCTCTCCTCTCCAAAACAAAATACAAACCAGTCAAAAGTAAACACTCCAGATCCCTTATGGACCAGAACTTCAGCAAAGGAATAATCACTAAGAATATACATTAGAAAAGGGAATTTCCAAATGGATTTATTTTATTCACTTTTCTGCTAGATCAGCAAGCAATGTAACAAAAATCTTTTGTTCATGTGTTTATCTTGAGCTTCAACAAGTGCGTGGTTTAAAACCTTCATAATTGCACATTTTAGCGACTGGAATTTATAACATATTGCTCAATACTTGGAAAACACATCCAATGACTTCGCCAGCCAAAGAGAAACAAGGTACAAAAACAATGACGGAGAAACACAGGTTTGACAAACAAAGTCACTGGACTTGAAACATTAGATCTTTTACTTTCAACAGATACTGCCAGGTCTGCTGTGTTTCTCCAGCATACTGTGTTTTTGTTTCAGATTTCCAGCGTCCACAATTCGGTGTGTTTATTTAAGAGAAATTTAGTAATGTTGTGAATAATATTTTATATATACAAAATGTTCAATTATGTCTAAGACAAAACATTAACATATCAAAACACAATTATTTAGGGCCATGAATGGATGCCATATTCTAGTATCAAAAGGTTATCCGTAAAGAACTAAATTCTAAATGATGTAATACTGATTCCCATCAAGGTGGTTTCAACATTACAAGAGAGCTAAAAGTTTGAACACAGGACAAAATGGGACAACACAGCCTTATTGAAGCTCTGGGAGGTATTACCATTTTAAAGTCACATACGAAGTGACTCACTGTTTCTGAAACATGAACGATTATGTCATATTCCACGCACAAATGCTGAAAGAGGCTAAACAAGACAGCATTCAAATGCAGCGAACAAAAAAAAGATACTGGCTTAATTTTTTTTCCCAAAATAACAGACAGGGGTCTGTAGCGAGGGCATGAGTAGAGTTGGAAATCCAACAGTTTTTCCAAGATACACCATACTGACTTAGATTTACAAAAAAAAACATCACTGTGTCTGTTACACTTACATTTCAACATTTCACCAGTGAAATCCATTGCGTGGTTTCAAGTTGCTGTACATGCATGGAAGACACAAACCATAACTATTACAGAAAGTCTGAACTGGTCTGAAACCTTGCAAAAAGTTAGTCTGATTTGGTGTTATTTTAACACAACTATTACTTAATTATTTTAATATATTGATTTTATTTAGTACCAATGAACCTCTTGAGAAACTGAAAATTAACTTTCACAGATGTTGAGTTTCACTCCTGCAAGGTTTTTTTTTAAAAAAAAACTTGAAAATAAAAAAAAATACAACTTCTTTATTTCCTCTCCGAATTCAATCTGGTTTTCCTTCTCTATTTCTCTTCCTCTAACACATTTGAGTGCATTCACCCTATCTGGTTTATATTTACTTCTCAGTCTTTGCACTGTTTATTTCACAATAAACTCTAAAACCGGCCCTCCTCATTCAGGTCCTGAGCACCCCAGTTTTCCTCACAGTACTATTATTAATTTATATTTGCAGCAATCCATGGTGCAAAATATCCAGGAGAAATGGCCCAGAGCAAGGCAATACTACAAATTATATCCAAATGACAATGCACAGTTTGTACAACTTTCTTCTAATACTGTCTCTACAGAATCATTTCTATCAGATTGTATTCTCACAAACATTACCCCTCATTTCCAATGTCACATCACACACGCATTTCCTGATGTTAGACTGATAAGTCACTAAGTTCAGACTTTAACTGGTGCTTTTAAAAATAAGACAGTTCCTACATACGATGTGGGCATCACCACATGGCCTGATTCAATATTTGTAAGCAAAAGGGTCACACACAAAATGTTAGTATACAGATACAGAATGTAATCAAGGTGGCTCATTGGATGCTTTCTTCTATTATGACAGGAATTTAACATAAAGAATAATATTACGTTTTAGTTATACAGGGCATTAGTGAGACCACATCTTGAATACTGTATGCAACTCTGGCCTCCTTACTTAAGAAAGGATGTAAATGCATTGTAAGTAGTTTAGAGAAGCTTTACTAGACTGCTACCTAGATTGAGCAGGTTATCTTATAAGGATAGGCTGGACAGGCCAGATTTGTTTCCATTAGAGTTCAGAAGAGTGAGAGATGATTTGATTAAAATACATGAAGAATGAGAATGGTCTTTACAAGGAATGCGTGTTTTCTCTTGTGAGCCAGTCCAGAAAAGGGGGCATTATTTTAAAATGAAGGGGCACCCTTCCAGGACAGTGATGAGGAGAAATCTACTTCCTCAGAATGCTGCATATCATTGGAACTCTCCATCTCAGAAGTGGTGGAGGTGGTGTCATTGAATATTTTTAAGACAGAGGGGGATAGAGTTTCAGTGGAAATCAAGGTATATAGGGGGGGCACATGGGCACTGTAAGATTTGAAACACACACAGGCTATCCATGATCTTATTGAACGGCAGTTTAAGTTAAAGGGGCCAAATGTTCTAGTTCTGTTCCTGTTTTGTACGTTCATATGCAATACAATGTGGTTGCAAAAGAGAAGTTTCAGAACAACTGCAAGTTTTCCTCCAGCTTAAAAACTACAGGTGAAAACATGTCAACTTTATCAGTCCATCAGTCAGAAACCGCACAATGTCAAATTACCGACCAAAAAAAAAATTCCATTTTTGTTTTCTTTGAAAAGTGAGCATTAGATTCCACCTGAAATTGTGAAAAAAATCAACTTGCAAGATAAGTAATAATTGACAGGCAGCTATGTAAAGCAATCTGCAACATAGTATAAACAGAAAATCATGATAATGAACAAGTACAAAGTTCTGTCTGAACTCAATAGAATTAGAAGATATTCACAATTCCATTTCCAGCTTTGTACTGCGCACAAATCTCCTTAAATTCAATATTTATAAGCAGTACTATTGAGACTAGAAGGCTGAATTATCATAAATAATCATCACTAATAAAAGTATTATCTGGCATTTACGCTGTGCGTCAAGTACTGCGCATCTTAGATTTAGGTCCTTCACTGATGCAAGACTCTGACAATGTATGCGCTTAATCTCCGGAAAAAGGAGAGAAAAATAGCATTTTACATCAAATTTATGAAGATTTGTTAATTCGCTTTTGTGATCATTATTTTAAAAAGCATTTTTACCCACTGGGTGGAATCTTCAAAACCCCTGAATAAAAAGTGGGCTATAATGACAAATTGGGAAAATGGGCAACAAACTCAGTGAGGCCCTTCCCGACATCAGAGATCAAAAAGTTGCATTTTCCAAAAAAAGTGTTGAACTTTGAGACAAGTTTTTCACTGGTAAGTGGCAAAAGGCCTATGAATGGGGATTGTTGTTCATCATCACCTTCATTATTACTTAACTTCACTTCATTAATACACAATATCTCAGCCTACCATCCATCAGATAGAAATTAGATGCAAGGAATTCCACTGCTTGGGCTTGGAAACATAACACTGTTGCTTCAGGGTCATTCAAAATCCTGGTACTCCCTCCGTAACAGTATGGCAAGACAGTCCTTGGGAAGAAAGGCTGCTGACACACCATCTTGGAAACAAACGATCTTTGTAGTTCGCATAGATGACCTTCACTTGCCATTGCCAGGGGGCAGCACATACTTATTCCTGTCAATTCTCACCAGTTCATTCTGTATTTAGTAAATCACAGCCAGTCTAGTTCCCCGTTCTTTGCTATAATGAGTCTCATTCCAAATCTTTGATCCAGATTGTGACACTGGTATATTTTATTATGATTCCAACTACAGCACTTGTGGTGTAGTGGTAATGTCCCTACCCCTGAGCCAGGAGTCCCACCTGCTCCAAACGTGTGTAAATAACATCTCTAAGGAGGCTGATTAGAAAATATCCACTATTTTAATTCCTGAAGCTCACCTTAAAATCTCTTCAGTTTTTGTTATATTTCTTACTATAAAAAGAATACACATCACAGCAGGATCCTGAGAAGCTGTAACCTGGATACTTTTGTTGCAATGCCAAAAATTCTTCCTCAGAAGTCCAAGAACCATGTATGTTTTGAATGGTATTTGCTGACTGTGGAGTACTCATTGAGGACTGTTTTTTGATTAAGTTGAAGAGCTGGACTAGGGTACAGTGATAGGGAGGGTGATGCCATGGAGGGCTTTGAAAAAACAAATTTAGGACTGAAGTCTAAGTAGCGCTGGACTGCAGACAACTTAGGTCACTTAGCTATGATGGTGTGCAGGACTTACAACAAGCTACAAAGCAGGTAATAGTCTTGTAGGTGTTTAAGTTTCCAGGGATTAAAAAAAATTAGAGGCTGGCCAAGAGAACTCAGAAGTAGTTGAGCCCATTGGTAAGAAAAACAAATGAATTTCTTCAGCAGTTAAAATGAGACAGGAGCAGAGATGGGCAATATCATAGAGGTGAAAGTAGGCAGTCTTGCTGACTGAATAGATAAGGTTTAATGGTCAGTTCGGAGTCAAATACATGAGCCCGAGTCCATTGGAAATAATGGTGGGGACAGCAATAAAGTCAATTACATAGAAAATAATGAAACAAAGTCTTGCATTTTTACTTTATTTTTCCACAATTGCTCAGTGTGTCAAAGTGCTTTATAGCCCATGAAATACTTTTGTAATTTAGGAGATACAGTAGCCAAAGTTTTCATAGGCCAGAGATCTTTTACAATCACCCAAACAGCAACGTTCGCTTGAAGGTGTACAGCCACGTAATTGCACAGATATCCCACATGTGCCAACGGGCATGCTAACACATTGATTTCCATGAGCAGAAACTGTGACTGCATGTGAACTTTGGAGATCTGTTCAATGGAAAAAGATAGGGGCAACATGGCCAAACAGGCAGAAGGAGTCATTCAAAAGATACTGCCTCCAACAGTACTGCACTGGAGTGTAAGTTTTGATTTTTGTTCTTGAATGTAACTGGAACCTAGAACTTAGCAATTCGGAACGACTGGCATCAGGATGGCAGGGCCCAGGAAGAACATTTGGACAGGATAGGGGGAGGGGAAAAATAGGGGAGCAAAACTATTGGAGGAGGGTGTCCCATTTGATAGGGACAAGGTTTAAATTGACCAAACTACAAATTGGATACAGCTCTCCTATCACTGGTGCAGTGGCAGGATAAGGCAATTAATTGGACTTAATTGCTACTTAAGAGCTTCAACAGGGCCATGGCAATGGCTGACCCAATGCCCATATCACCATGGTGCAGCAGAGCAGCAGGCAGGTCACTGGTTATAAACTGCCTTCACTTGCTGGCCCACCTGCTTATTTTACATGTGGTTTCTAAAATTTAGCCCTGGGTGTCAAATAAACCGACAAGCAACATGGAAGCAATGTTGCGAATAGGGAATAAAACACAAGGCGTTCAAAAGAAAATGTGTCGGTAGCGGAGAGATCATTGTGGGGTTTAGAGTTGAGTCACAACCCTGCGACTTTTTATCACGAAAACTGTTGGAAAGTATAAGCAAAGAGGCTTCTTTGCTTGAAGGGCCGGTACGTGCCACTTGTTAGCCAAGTTACAGTAAAAGTCAGGATACTGACGTAATCATCCATAATGAGGTTATGAAGGTTTTGAGAGATGATAAAATTCTATTATTATTGGCATCAAGAAAATTGAACTAGATAAAAAGTTATTCAGCATTATTCTCTGGAAATTTCACTACAATATTCAAAAGTCTCTGCAGAACATCACTGAAACAACTAAACCAGACACATGCCAACTAGCTTGTACCATTCATACACATTGGCAGTTTGGCTCAGCATCAGGACTATGTAAATGTACTTCTTTGAAACAATACAATTCACAAGAGTCCACAGGGAGGTTTGCATTCATTTGAGAGAGAGTCCAACTTTCATTGAAACAAACTAGATTCTCATTGTCAAATCAAACTGACTGGATTGTAATGCACTTCCCACAAAGGAATACAGTGGGGATATGTAACAACAAATTACTGATGAAATTTTAAGGGAATAAGAACAAATTCTCTGTCACAAAATGCCTGCAAATAAATATTTTACAAAAGTAGGCGTGCACTTGGTGTAGTGTTTATGTTATATCAGAGACATTTTACAAATGTTATTCATTCATTCACGGGATGAGGGCATTGCTTTTAGGCAGCCTTTATTGCCCATCCCTATTTGCCCAGAGGGCAGTTGAAAGTCAACCACATTGCTGTGGGTCTCGAGTCACATGTAGGCCAGACCAGGTATGGACAGCAGTTTCCTTCCCTAAAGGGGATTAGTGAACCAGATGGGTTTTTCTGACAATCAGCAACAGATCCATGGTTATCACTAGATTCTTAATTTCAGATACTTTTTTATTGAATTCAAATTCCATCATCTGCCATGGCGGGATTCGAACCCAGAACGTTATCTTGGTCTCTGGATGATTGGTCCAGCAATACAACCCCTAAATGCCATATATCCTGAGTGCCATGCCAATCATGAACATAAATTTTGATTACAACTTACTAAACTTATGAAAGTTTGAAAGGCAGAATAAGCAGAGATAAAAAGATCTGGTGAGCATTTTGCAATAACTCCTAAAATATTACAATATTATGCACGGGTACAGAATATAAATGAGGCTAATAAAATGCTGACCTTTAAAGATATGCTGAGCCATATAATGTTCTAACTAGACTACACCTGTACACAGATTCAGGAAGGATACGTAAAGACAATTACTCCCTAAATGTCAACAAAATGAAGGAGCTGGTCATCCACTTCAGGAAGCAGAGTGGAGGGCACGCCCTTCTGTATCAAAGGTGCTGAGGTGGCAATTGTCAAGAGCTTCAAGCGCCTATAAGTAAATATCACCAACAATATGTCCTGGTCCATCTGCATTAACAGTACAGTCAAGAAAGTACTACCAACACCTCTACCTCCTCAGAAGGTTAAGGAAATTTGGCACTTCCACAATGACATTTACCAATTTTCATAGATGCACCACAGAAAGCACCCTATCCGAATGCATCACAGCTTGGTATACCAACTGCTCTGCCCAAAACTGCAAGAAATTACACAGTTGTGAAAGTACCCCAGTCCATCACCCAAATTAGCCTCCCATCCACTGACTGTCTGTACTTCCTGCCGCCTTGGGAAAGTGGCCAACATAATCAAAGAACCCGCCCAACCCAATTATGCTCTCTTCCACCCTCCTCTGTCGGGCAGAAGACACTAAAGTTTGAAAACACTACCGACAGATACAAGAACAGCTTCTTCCCCACTGTTATTGGACTTTTGAATGGACCTCATATATTAGATGTGGCAGTGAGTTAAATACTAAAACTGAAAGAACTGCACGTGCTGGAAATCTGAAACAAAAACAGAAATTGCTCGGAAGGATCAGCAGGTCTGGCAGCATCTGTGGAGATAAGAGAAAAGGAATGGAAACAGAAGTTCTCCGGAAGAATCACTGAACCTGAAACATTAACTCTGATTGCTCTCCACAGATGCTGCCTGACCTGCCCAGTCTTTCCAGCAATTTCTGTTTTTGTTTCTCATATTAGAATTGATCTTTCTCTGCATCTTCTCTGTAGCTATAACATTATATTCTGCATTCTGTTCTATTTACCCTGATATACTTATGTAAGGTATGATATGCCTGGATAACATGCAAAAACAATACTTTTCACTTTATCTCAGTACATGTGACAATAATAAATCAAATCAAATCAAATATATTGTGTTTGGAAGGATACAACTTGGATTTGCTAGAATTATAATCTAGTACCAAAGACTAAATTATAAAAGAGAGATTACACCATTTCATCTTGCATTCCCCAGAATTTCGGGAGTAAAGGCATGATTTGAATGAGGTTTTCAGGGTATTTGTGGGAATGGACAGTTTCTAAGTACCCTATTTTTTATTCAAAGACTGGGAGCATAGCATAAAACCTGCAGTCAAACCTTTCAGATGCAAAATACAAAAAGACTTGTACACACAAAGGGTGTGGGGAATATTTGAAAATCCCTCTTCCACAAACAGCAGCTGATTGTAGACCAATTGTTAACTTTAAATCTAAGACTTTCATTAACCGAAGTTATTAACAAATATGGAAGAATGACAAAGATGTTGAGGTGGCAGAGTCCAGACTCTCATTGAATGGTCCAACAGGCTCAAAGGCTACATAACCTATTCCTATTCGTGCTCCTATGTTCCTACATCTATATAATTTGTTCCAATACCACTACTTCACTATATTTAGGGTAGTAGTGATGCCCAGGTACTGGTAATTTAAAAAACCAAAAGAACTGTGGATGCTGAAAAACAGAAACAAAAATAGAAATTGCTGGAAAATCTCAGCAGGTCTAGCAGAATCTCTGGAGAGAAATCAGAGTTAACATTTCAGATCCAGCAACCCTTCTTCAGAACTGATGGCAGCTAGGAAAAAGTTGTTTTTTTATGCAGACAATACAGGGGACGGATAGGTAAGGAGTAAACGATAGGTGGTGATAGAGCCCAAAGAGAGAAAAGAACAGTTGGATAAATAAAGGAGTGGAGAGTGGTCAGCCTAGGAGAATGAATGGCTGTTAATGGGCATTATTGATGGCTAACAGTGGGCAGTGTGTAATAGTAGTCTTTATGATAACAAGGCTGGTGTGTGGGGATTGGGGTAAAGTCATTGAAGAAGGTGCCTCAAGTTTTAAAACTGTTGAACTCAATATTGAGTCCAGAAGGCTGTAGAGTTTCCAGCTGAACTTGTAATATCATTGGTTGAGAAGTCCATTTCAATTTAACACACTGAGAACTAGGTCATCCAAAATGCAAAGTTAAATTTGTCAGATGAACCTTGTATCAACTTATGCTTTAGCACATCAACGGTACATCACCGCATTACACTAATACATTTCTGTACCATTTCCCTTCCCTATTCTATTATACATTAAATAACAAGATGCTAAATAACAAGTGTAGCTTTCAAAGGGAGTAAGACTCCCTACCAAAGTCTATAGAGCAACCGACCTATCCTCACTGGTTAACACATGTTGTTCTATGGACAGCTTGAATCTGGAACATGTTCTTAAGGCAGTCAAAAGAAACACTAAAAGAGAGACACTCTGAAGGCTTCTGTTAGGAGTTTTGATAGTAACATAGAATTCTGAGAAAAGCCTGCTCCGAATCTCAGAACCTGGTCCAATCAAATAAAAACAAAAGATGTAGCTTCAATCAAGAAGCAAGCACATCACAGGCAGAGTGAAAATGCAAACAGGGGAAATCTTGAGCCATCAACTCATCCAAAACGGAATCATCTGTGGTATCCTATCCTATTTACAATGGTATCTTCTGAGCAGAACTGGTCATAATAGTCATATAATTATCACGAGGACCCTACCAAATACTTCAAATGTGGAACATTGTCATTTACACCTTGAAGGTTGAACAAGATCAAGACTGGAAGTTTGAGTTTAAGGACAGGCTATGCAGACTTTGGCCTCTTCTCTTCCCTCCTTCCGCCCGCCCACCCCGAGAGAAGGAAAGGATTTTAAAAGGGAGCTGAGGGGTAACTTCTTCATATTGAAAGTGGTGTGTAAATGGAACGAGCTGCCAGAAGAAGTGGTAGAGGCAGATACGGTTACAACATTTAAAAGACATTTGGACAGGTACATGGATAGGAAAGGTTTAGAGGGATACTGATCAAACAGAGGCAAATGGGACTGGTTCACATTAGGAAACCTGTTTGGCATGGATGAGTTGGACCAAAGGGCCTGTTTCTGTGCTGTATAACTATGACTCTACAATACACTAAATAACATGCTTTAAGGCAAATAAAGAAAATGCATGGTCTTGTCCCAACACTGCACATAAATTTCTTAATAACTGACCTGTTTAATTGTGTCTCCCATTTAGTTATGTGCATTCAAATAATGTCTTTCATAATTTAAACATAGAAAAATCAGATTCATTCCAATTTGTGACGATTAAAATTATTCAAAACAATGTATGTTGAAATTGAATGAAAGTAAATAAATAGATCAAAGACAGTACTTTAAGTAATTGACTTTATAAATGGCAGCTTTGCAAAGATTCTATTGAAGTATTACCTATCGAATACTCTGCTGTAGTAACTACTGACTAACTAATTGAAATATTAACCTTTAAAGAGACACATTTTAGTTATTTACTTTTTTTCAATCAACCAGGCAATAACATCAGTTCTAGAGATAGTAGGAACTGCAGATGCTGGAGAATCCGAGACAACAAGGTGCAGGGCTGGATGAACGCAGCAGGCCAAGCAGCATCATAGGAGCAGAGAGGCTGACGTTTCGGGCCTAGACCCTTCATCAGAAAAGGGGGAGGGGAAGGGGGTTTTGAAATAAATAGGGAGAGAGTGGGAGGCGGATAGAAGATGGATAGAGGAGAGGATAGGTGGAGAGGATTACGAGAGAGTTGCAGTGGGAGAGAGATCCCTTGAGGTTTGTCCGGAGGGAGGAGGGCAACTTCTTCTGCTCTGGTATTTTAAATGCTCACCCAGATGCTTCTCAATTGTTTTGAGAGCACCTGCCATCAGCCTCTCAGACAGCACATCAGTTCCATTTTTTAAAATTTGCTCGAGGCTATGTTTCTGCGTAGTTGTGACTACAAAACCACAAAGCATGATAACTGCAAACACAGCTTTTGTTTCTCCAGGATATGGCTATATTTTTAATTTTGGCAGGAGGTAACTTTAAAAAGGATCTTTATTAAATGATTCACAAATCAGTAAAATCAAATTTGCAATAGATATCTCTCTTAAGATGCCTACCTTGATAATGAGATCTGGCACATGTTAATTGTTACTCGATAATTGAATTAATGTTAAAAGCATTGGAAATTTCAGACATTTTGATACATTGTTTTCTACTTTATTTTCGCAACTCAATGGCAGTTGCCTTTTGCTTAAAATCAATTTTGCCTTTTCTTCTCTTTTAGGGTTCCATATTAATCCATAGCTTGCTACAATTTACCATTTCTAACACCAAGTTATCAGTAATGTATCTGATTTAGAATATGACGGCTTGCAATTTATAGCTATACCATTTGCTACACCAAATGTGAAAATTTAAAACCATTGGAAATTATAACAAGATTTCTACCAGCATGGTAAAGAGGCTTTGTGTTTGTCTTTTCAGCTGTCAATTAATTGGAAAACAACACTTTCACTGATGAGCGCTGGATTCACATCCCAGGGTAGTTACAAACATTCAGACCATCACGTCTATGTTGTCTCTCTGCAACAGCAACTCAGTCAGTTCCACTTCTCTGCCTTTCTCACGCAGCCCTGCAAATTTTCCTCAACTCCCTTTCAATTCCTTTCTAAAGTCCTGACTGAATTTCCTTTTACATACTCAGGCAGTACATTCCAGTTCTTTCAAAAAAAAAAAAAGGTTTACATTGCCAAAGACAGATGGTGCCAACGCTTTTAATCTTGCACTACAGGAAAAATGGCTGATGTCATATCAATGAGAAATTAAAGATCCCTTGCTTAAAACACACTTTGCCAGTGGCCATGTTTTAGTCAATCACATAATGCAAGATGACTACATTCTCTGGGGGCTATCAATCGGCAATTAACAAGACAGATCTTAGACATCATTTGCCTAAAATATTACACTCCTGCATCATGTGGACACTGCAGTCAAGGAACACAAAAGAATAGCTGACATGATTGGAATGAGTGAAAGTTATCAAAATTCATGCCTGAAAAAGATACTAACACCGCTGACCCCCACCCCCATCCACTTTATATATTGAACAGTGGTTTTTGAGCCAGGCATAGAATACTTACTTTGTTATATTTCTGGAAGCACTAATAGCTCCATCTATCTGCTGGTGAATTATGGATGTTTGGCCAAGGGAGATCGAAACTAATTGACAAGTTGAAATTGGCTCCTTAATGAACTTGTCATATGATCAAAACTCCTGCGTTCTTTGAAAAGCCTCATGTATACATTTCTGAAGAAACCTTGTCTCAAGCTGCAAGGAATCTAACATGTTGGTAATACACAAACCAGACCACAGGCTAATAGCTAAGCTTGTCACAAGCCTAAGTAAATCTCCTTGAAACTTAGTCCCTAAGAAACCTTGCATTGGACTGAAAAGTGCAACAAAGTTTCGTCCACATTTTTGGTTTTAATAATCGTCATTGAAAAAACTCTTTGGGTTTGACTGTGAATGAATAACATTCTTGATTTAAACCCTGGAGAATTTACTGCATTAAATTTTAAAAACTGACTTCGTAAATGGGGGCTGGGAAACATATCACAGCCTATTCAAAATTAGACCACTCTGCTTATAGACTGAAGGCAAGGAGAACAAATGGGCCCATTGTGTCTCTCTCTACTGGTCCATAACTTGCTAACCTATCAACACTGTTGAGGCTGATTGTCCACAATACTGTAGTGGAGAAAGCAACAGGGAACTATGGGCTCCATAAGCTCCTGTAATTCAAAAGAAGCCTGGAACATATCCTTTATGCTTGGAGAGAACTGTTCATTGACAATGAATGTATGTCATTTCTAGCAAGTGTAACAAATGAACAATGTTCCAAGCTCAACTGATCATCTTAAATTAGTGGTTACTCTAGCCATTAGCACACGCAGCATTGTTCAGCAAGTGCTGGTCAGTTGCAGAATTGAATCTTATCAGAGACTATTTGTTTTGGATTTTACAAGGACTAATGGCCCTTTTTGCTATTTAGCTTATACTGTAGAACTGATTCTAAACACTTGTACCAATGGGGGGAGAAAAATTCTTCGTCTACTCCATTTAAACTTGTCATGATCTTCTAAACCTCTTAAAAATCACCCATTAATATAATTTTTTTTAAGTAGATGAACCCTAGCTTCTCCACTCTATCCACGTAACTGAAGTCCCTCATCCTTGGTATGACTCGTACACATCTCTTCTGCATTCTCTCAGGGCTTTGTTTCCTTTCAAAGGTATACTGCATAGATTTGGACACAATATTCCAATTGAGGCCACAGCTACGATTTATAAAGGTTCATATGGACATTCTCACTTTTGCACTCAAAGCCTCCGTTTATAAAACTTAGAACTCCATAGGTCTTAAATGGACACATTCTCAATTTTTCCTGCCACCCTCAACAATTTGTGCAGAGTCATACAGTATGAAAACAGACCCTTCGGTCCAACCAGTCCATGCTAAACATAATCCCAAACTAAACTAGTCCCACCTGCCTGCTCCTGGCCCATACCCCTCCAAAATTTTCCTACTTGTGTATCTATCCAAATGTCTTTTAAACATAGTAATTGTACCCATATCTACCACTTCCTCAGGAAGTTCATTCCACACATGAACCACACTCTGTAAAAAATTTGCCCGTTCTGTACTTTCTAAATCTCTCCCCTCTCACCTTAAAATTGCACCCCTAGTCTTGAAATCCCCCATTCTAGGGAGAAGGCAACTACCATTAACCCTAACTAAACCCCTCACAATTTTCTAAACTTCTATAACGTCGCCTCTCAACCTCCTATGCTCCAGCAGAAAAAGGTCCCAGCCTATCTAGCTTTTCTTTATAACTCAAACCTTCCGTACCAGGACCTCATGCATCTCCAAGAATTTCCATCCCCTTAAAGTCATATCATTGAGTTTACTTATCTCTTCACTGATACAAAGTACTAATTTAGTATCTCAATCATGTCCTATCTCCACGTGCAGTTCCCATTCTTACTCCTTAATCCACTTGCCTCTTTTCTATTGGCAAACGAATAGTAAAAAGGCAGCAAGACAATTTTTAGGCTTGTTTGTACAAGCCCAATTAATGTGTTCCTCGGATCTGGATCAACTTGGGCATCCTATGTGTACAGTATAGTTTCAAATTGAAGAATTAGTGTGTGGCCATTGTTGCTTCCATTTTACCTTTTAAATAGACAGAGTTAATCCAGGTAATTACATAGCAGTTAGCTTAACATCTGTGCAAGAGATATTTTAGAGTCTCTAATTAAGAAGGAAATTACCATGTGTCTAAATAAAGGGAAAATAGTTACAAGTTGCTAGCATTTCAAAAGCAACAACTGCTTTTGACGCAGAGTTCCTTGTATTTTTCCACATCTGGAGTGTTTTTATTCTTCTCCTCAACATATGTAGGGCACATGAGCTTTCGGAAAGTCTTTGACAAGGTGCCATTTGGACAGCAACAGGAAAATTGAAGGGCAAGCAATTAGATGGAGTAGAGAGAACTGGACAAAAGATTTATTTGAAGGGAGAATCTGGACAGTCTTCAAAATGGTTGGATGTGGGTAATGATGTCCCACAGGACTCATCCTTGAAAAGGGAATGATATAGGGGCATGAAATATAAAGCAGATTGTTATGAAATACAAAACTAATTTTAATAAAAACTAGCTGCATTTGGACCCTGAAGTCTTAATCAACTCAGGACTATGATAAAACAGAGGGATTTGGGAGCTCAGGAATTATAGGATACTTAAAGCAACAGTTGGTTGAAATAGCAGGAAAAGAGATACACAGAATCGTAGGTAATCGTAAAATAAATAGAACATAAAAGTCATGAACTAATGAGGGCTCTATAGAAAGCTGCAATAAGATCTCAAAATACTGTGCATAATATTGGGCTCTAAATAATGGGTAGGATATTAAAGCTCAAAGGACGTACAGCACAGATTTGACTGGACATTGCTTGTCAAGTATCAATACAAAGTTGGTGTGAAAAATTGTCCCATTTTTTCATTACAATGATAGAGCTTGCAGCGTGCTATGATGCAAGTGCTTAAAATTATGAAAGGATACGATAGGGTAGATGGAAACAGTAGTAGAATCTAGAATAAGATTGTTAAAGTTACAAGATTGCCTTCAAATCTTTCAGAATGGACAGCAAAATAAACTTCCTTACATGGAGCTCTACACGCTCACGGTATTAACCTTCAAGGTGAGCAATTGAAGCAAAATAAAAATCAACATTCAAGCTTGGAATGGATAGCTGAATGAAGAAAGAGATATTGGAGACATATTTAAATAGGATTGGTAAACACGAGTTGCATTATTTGGGCTAAACAGACACTTTTTGCCTAGTGTCTCTTATGTACTCCATTGAAATTTTCCCTTTATGACAGGACAAATGTTGAGACTAAAGCCATAGTTGTCATAGTCCCAGAGTCCATAGGGTTTCTGTCTTGCTAGAGAGACATGACTGGTGGAGGTTTAACCTGAGAATCACCAGCCGGTATTGGAATTGAACCCACACTGTTGGCCTCACTCTGTGTTGCAAACCAAGCTTTCATCCAACTGAGCTAACATCTGGAACCTTCTATGAAGGTTCCTTAAAGTCAATGCCAGAGAGTTCTGATTTGTTTAAGCTTAACAATTGCTCAGGAACAATTACAGGATTAAAAACCTACTCTAATTCTTGAGTAACCATTATTAAAGTAACCCCCCAACTCACCACTGAATCCTCCAACTAAACACTGCAACTCCAACCCAACAGCCACCTATTCAACACCCTTCCCTGGTCCGATGTGACATTCCATTCCAACTATTCACTCCTTCCCCTATCCATCAATCCCCTGACTGGTAGCTACAGTAAACAGCACACCCAACACTCAGTAACTCCCGCCAAACTCACACCCTCACCACAGCTACAAACCCTACTATCTGTTAGATCAGGGACCCCCAAACCCAGGGGAAGATGCAGGAAAGTGGATGCCATGAATGGTGGATCAGCCATGATCCTACTGAATGGCAGAGCAAGCTCGAAGAAATGAATGGCCAATGTCTGTTCTCATTTCTTATTGTCCGACGGACCGACCCTAGGCTTTTATTCATTTTCTCTTTCCACCTCATCCAGCAACTGTCATCTCAATCCCACACCTAGCTAAATATTTAGCCTTTTCACTGCAGCGGTCAATGAGGTTGGCTGTACACCTAAACATTTAAATCACAGAACACCGACTGCTGTAAAAGCATGGTTTCTACAAAGATCGTCTTCACTGCTGGATTCATGGATCTGTAGGTTCCCAGACAGGATCACCACAGGAGGGCCCTGCTGAGGAATCTTAGGTAGAATACATCTAAAACTAAATGGATAAGTTTTAATCCTCAGGATCAAAACTAGGGTTTTCAGTCCTGATCACATATCTGAAAAAGATATCCCCCTACCTTATCAAAGTTCGTTCCAGAAACTTGTCATTCTCTCTTTCACAAAAAAACATATCCTTCTTTCAACTTCACTATAATACCAAATTCATATAAAATATTTCTCTTAGGCTAGGACACAAAGGCAAAGATTCAATTATTACCTTTAGACTTCCATCCCTTTCTTAGCTGTGTCTTCCTTTAGTTTACGGCAAGCATTGACCTCATCTAATGTTTGTTCCTCCCAAATACAAAATTTTCCACCCCACATAATTGCTTTTCCCTTTTAATCCTGTGTTAAGTTCCATATTATTCTCACAATCGTCTGCAAAACTGTGGAAATTCTTAGTTTACTCAGACTGTTATTTCCTTCTCAAATCCAAGTTTGGTCTCACTGACACTAACTTGAGTATTTTATAGGACTGAATATGTAAGAGATCTCGCTGTATACTTCTCTCATGTTGACAAGGATTCTGAAAAACCATTCAGACGAAAACCTATATATCATGATAACTAAGATAATTCTCCCATGCTAAGTGTTACCCAACCAAGAAAGTCCTCCTCCACCACGATCACAAGACCCCTCCTCATCCTCAGG
Organism: Rhincodon typus; assembly: GCF_021869965.1. Lineage (NCBI taxonomy): Eukaryota > Metazoa > Chordata > Chondrichthyes > Orectolobiformes > Rhincodontidae > Rhincodon > Rhincodon typus. The sequence goes on from NC_063337.1 coordinate 45,720,446, forward strand.
TCCCCCTGGCATCAATTCTGCTAGGGTTCCTTGATACAAAATTTAATCAATGCTGTCAAGATGTCAATGGCAGGCATTCTAACATTGCCATGAAATTCAGTTCTTTTGTCCATGTTTGCTATTTAATCCCACTCCAATTTAAACAAATACCAACAATTGAAAAAATGACCAGAATTGCAATCTAGTCTTGTAATGTTTTCAGAATTTCACTAAGAAGCCTCCATTTTAAGATTACATAATGGAATACTGACGATTAACTTAGTCATTAATCCACTGCAACATGAAAACATTCCAGCTCTACTTATGAATTTAAAAACTTTTGTCAAGCATCTTACAAGTATTTTAGTAAAGCTTTTCTAGGAGTTGTGTTTTCTCTTCCTGCTCAGTGAAAACTCAGCACAACAAACCATGTAGGAATTTCAATCCCAGTTTTTGGCACACTGAACATTTTAATAAGTTAAGTTACCACACGTAATGATTCCCTTGCTGGCACAGTGTCACATCAAAGCTGTAACTGCAATTTGGCAGTCTATCCTGCTGCATACTTAGACTCAAATTATGACCTTTTGCAGGGCTGAAGAAAAGCCACAAAATTTACCATTATTATAATGTCAAAATGCAAAAGAAAATTATCAAAATTTGCATATTAAGGTATATCTTTGAACACACTGATTTAAAGGCTTTTAGAAACCCAAACCATGCATCACCTCGTTTCCTTTTGTACAGCTTTGTAGAATATCCACAGCTGTTGGCCACTTCAAATTTCTCAAATTCCACAGATAAAGATGGTTATTTCTATCCAGATTAGCTCTTCCTTTTAGAGAGACCCAATATGTTCCTCAACATCCATCCCCCACCTCCACATCCTGGTTTCTAACTGCTTTCTCAAGTAATTCAAGGGCTTCAGAATTCACTAATCCATCTACAAATTAATCCCAGAATTAATCTTGTAACAAATTTCCCAACATGAGTCCTAAATTTGCCTGTTTATCTGAATGCATGTTTCCTTGTCCAATTTTCTTGGTTTACTTTGAAGCAAATTTTTTTCAATCTTTGCTTCACCATTTACAGTCTTATATCTCTATATGGTTGCCTCCTTTAAATCCTGAACGACCTAACTCTCTCCAGGTTTTTTGAAAAACTGACTCGCTGATGGGATTGTCCTGTGGGAATCAATCTTCGTTGAACTATCACCAACCCCTAAAAGTCATTTATGTACCTTGGTGACCAGAGTTTAATGCAGTATGAGGTTAGACCCGAGGAGTGTACTACAGTTTGAGGACAATAGTTGATCTGTAATCCGAACAGTTCAACATTCTAATTTTGATCTGTATTTGGACAGTTATTTTGCACTAGTTAGATACAATCATGGACTTTGCCTGTGACCATTTCTTCACCATTACCGTCATAATGTCCTGCAGTTGGAAATAATATCATCATCATTTAGCCAAGATGCTGAAACTATTAAGCGAACAGCACTGTGAGTAACAGTGCAAATAGACTGAGCGGCAAGTGTGGCATTGAAGACCAAGTAAATTTATTCAGATCAAAATCCAGGATGTGTATAACATTTTCCAGGACATAAACATAATGTTAGCTTCTACTGGAATTAAGAATATAAACACAAAAGGAATCCTATGTTTAATACATGATATCCAATTTAAAGTGATGCTGAGCACACAATTTTCACTGCAGTAACTTTCTAAACGAGCTTAAAGGAGTCCAGTGAGATCATGATTGTGACATTACTTTGAAAAATGTAACAATGTTTTATTCCTCAAAAAGTTCACAATGGTTTAGAGTTTGGGAAAACATGTGACATGAGAGCCACAATGATGTCTACTGTTTAGACACCAAAATGAGCGTTCAAAATATCTTATTTATTGCCTCACTGACAAATAGTTTATTGTTCAGCTAAAATTCTTAAGTATTTATAAAAAGGCTCAAAGTGCTGAATTCATTTTTGCATAAATAACTACACAAGCCGTGTCTCTAATACATCAGAACGTACTTATCTATTTTAAAATATTTAAGCATATCAATAAAAATTCAAAATGAATTATTCAACTCATACCTAGGTTGGGTGTTACAATATGGTGAAAGGTTAGATAAGTTGGGTCTTTATCTACTGGACTTAAGAAAAATGGGAGATGATATTAGAAAATTATAAAATCTTAAGGGGCATTGATGGAGTAGATGCTGAAAGAACGTTCCCCCTTGTGGGAAAGACCAGGGCAAGGGGGCATCATTTAAAAATAAAGTGGGCTCCCATATAACTAAAAGATGAGAGGGATTTTGTTTCTCTCTCAGAAGGTGGAGATCTTTTGAACTCACGTCCCAAGAGGATGGAGGAGGCAGGTTCATTGAAAGGTTCTTACAAAGATCTGTAGCTTGGGTTGTGGTTGAGGTTGAGGTTGTTGGCTCACTTGCCGAGCCGGCTGGTTATCATACAGATGTCTAGTCACCACGCTAGGTAACATGATCAGTGCGGCCTCCGATGAAGCGACATTGTTCTACTCCACTTGGTACTTATATGATCTGGTCTGTTAAGTTGGGTTGTGCCCCTTCTGGTTCCTTTCTGCATTGGTTTGTATATGGACCCTAATTCCACATGTTTGTTGATCGCATTATGGGTTGAAAGCCAGGCCTCTAGGAATTCCCTTGGTTGGCTTGAGCTAGGATAGTCACACTGTCCCAGTTAAATTGATGGCCTTCATGTATCCTGATGGCTAGTTTCCTTCCAGTGTGGCCGATGTAATGTTTGTTGCAGTCATTGCAAGGTATTTTGTAAACTACTTCGGTTCTGCATGTCATGGGTGTGTGGTCTTTGGTCCTCGTGAGTGTTTGTCTGTGGGTTTGTGTGCTACCATGATTCCTAGTGGTTGCAGGAGTCTTGTTATCAGTTCTGATAATCTTCTGATATGGAGTAGTGTGGCCAATGTATTGGGGCATACTGTGTCCTTTTGGTATTGTCTATCTAGTAGGCACCTGCAGATGAAGTTGTTGGGATATCTGTTATTAGCAAAGACCTTGCATAGGTGCTGTTCCTCCTTCTTGCGTAGTTCTGGTGTGTTGCAATGAGTTGTGGCCTGTGTGAATAGTGCCCTAACACAGCTTTGTTTGAGGACATTGAGCTGATTGCTGTGAAAATTGAGGATTTGGTCCGTGTGGGTTGCCTTCCTGCACACTGTGGTTTGGAACTCCCTGTTGGTCATTTGTTCTACCCTGACGTCTAGAAATGGAAGTTGATTGTTGTCTTCCTCCTCTCTCAAAATTGATCCTGGTGAAACGTTATATCCATATACAAACCCATGCAGAACAGAAGCAGAAATGACACAACCCCACTTAACAGACCAGATCATATAAATACTAAGCAGAGTAGAACTACATCGCTTCATCAGAGGCTGCACTGATAATGTTAACTAGCATGGTGGTGAAACATCTGTACGATAACCAGCCAGCTCTGTGAGCAAGCCAACAACCTCAGGGTCATTGAAAGCTTTCAAGTCAGTGGCAGATAAATTCTTAACTGTGTTAATGATTGTCTGGTCAGTGGGTATATGGGTTTGATCAGCCATGATTTTATTAAATGGCAGAACAAGCAAGAGGGGTTGAATAGGCTTGCTCCCAATTAGGGTGTTTGTATGCGTATATATTCATATGTCAGAGTTCATTACATGGCAAAGGAACAGACAATCAGTAAGGTTGCAGTTTTGATCTCCACAGGTGCCAATTTGGTGAAGCACACCTGGAATGTCAACCAGAGTTCTAATCATTGGTGTTTCAGTCCCAATTGCCATGTAATTAATCCTGAACACATTATACATTTTTGACAAGCACTGAACTGGGCTTGGCAATAATGTCTCCACTATGAGATTCAATCATGAAAATGACTGTTTGATGAAACACTGGAGCGAACTGGAAGAAATCAATGACTTTAGCAGGAGGGGGTAAGAATATTAGGAACAAAAAAAAGTATCTTGCATAGATCAACTCCTCAAGCATCATACTTTATCTACCAGAGGAAATAAAGCATCCTTTTGGTTTATTGTATGGAAAGAAAATGTTGGCAGTTAGTTCTTGTTAATGGTTACCATGTACACTGAAATCAACTTTTATACACTGTACCAGCAAGTTCATTTATTGTACACTTTAGTATCCCATGCCTACAAGTGAAGTTGTGCACTCAAGGGTTAGGTTTCTATGGATTACAGCATTTGGGAACATGGAATGTAATCTTCAAGAGCACTTACATTGGCAGGACTATCTCAGTAGGTTCACAAAAATCAATGCCATTTAAGGTTTTGGAGTAGATCTGTAGCTCAGGTTGTGGGTGTTGAGGTTGGTTGGCTCGCCAAGCTGGTTTGTTGTTCCGCAGACGTTTCGTTACCGTGCTTGGTAACATCCTCAGTGCAGCCTCTGATGAAGCGTTGGTGTGTTTTCCTGCCTCGTTTTTAAACTCTGGGGTCCTGTGCCACACACACACACCAGGTATTGAACTTCAATAGTAACCATCCCAACACACACAAACGAAGCTGCGTGCGAACACCATTTAAAAGGGCAACAACACACTTCAGCAACATAGAACTATGCCAAGAGGAGGAGGAATACCTCTTCCAAGTGTTCAAGGATAATGGATATCCAAGAACTGGGTCAGGAGATGCCTACAGGAACAGCATCAGAAAGATTCTACACGCCCCGACACACTCATCACACTACCCTACATCAGGAACATGTCAGAACTCACCACAAGACTTCGACGACTGCTGGGCATCAGAGTGGCACACAAGCCCACATCAACCCTACGACAAGTGCTCACCCGAACTAAAGACCCACTCCCCACCATGGACAGGACCAACGTCATCTACAAGATCCCCTGCAGAGACTGCGAGAAACACTACATCGGACAAACAGGAAGGAAACTAACAACAAGAGTACATGAACACCAACTGGCTACAAAAAGACAGGACCAATACTCACTCATCTCAATCCACATGGACAAGGAGAACCACGACTTCGACTGGGACAACACCAAGATCCTGGGACAGGCTAGGCAGAGACAAGCACGAGAATTCCTGGAAGCATGGCACTCCACGAAGCATGCTATTAATAAACACATTGAACTCGACCCCATATACATTCCACTATGGAGGAAACCGGGAAGTGAGGCAATCCATCGCAACGGACCCCAGAGTTTAAAAACCAGGTGGGAAAACACACCGACGCTTCGTCAGAGGCTGCACGGAGGATGTTACCAAGCACGGTAACGAAATGTCTGCGGAACAACAAACCAGCTCGGCAAGCCAACCAACCTCATCAATGCCATATGTGTTGTACCATGGATTTGACAGCACATTGTGGTTGGATACACATGCAGTGATCATAGGAGAAGGTATATATAGCAGGGACCTGAATTCAGGGGAGAGGATGTATGGAAACATGCAACATCCCTATACAAGTGAAGAACACAAGGATGAGGCAAGGGACAGGGTGCAGTACAGATTTAAGAGTATGCTACCTGGCACAAGAAAATATAAAAATGATTTACAAAACCATGATTGTTTTTGCTGGAACAGAAGAGAATAAAGGATGATTTGATGGTTGTCTTTGAAATTATGAAGGTACTCACCAGAGTTGACAGAAACAAATTGTTTCCTATGCTAAGGGCAACAAAAAAAAAGGGAGTCAAAGATACAAGAGACTTAGGAAAGACAACATTATTTAAAGCCAAAATATACAAATATTTGACTGTGGAATAGATTAGCAAAATTTCAATTGAAGCAGAGACTACACCAGCACTCAACAGTAGGTTAGACAGGTGGCTCAGGAAAAGGGGCAACCAAGGGTTATGGACATAAAGGTAGGCAAACAGAATCAAGATTACCGTGTCAGTGGTGAACACCAATGGTTTTGATATGCTACAGAGCCTGGCTGGGTTTTGTAATATCTATAGAAATATACTATTCAATGTCAGTTAATGATCAATAATGATCAGCACATGTGGCACAAAACTCATGAATTTCATTGGAAACCAGGAGAGCCAGGATGTACAGTTGGTAAATCCTGATCAGTACAGCTGAGGTGACGTTTCTTACACAGTATAACAGAACACCACTGTGGCAATAAGTTAGCCTGGATCACCTCCTCTAGGCTTAACTGAGATCTATTTGGTGCATCATTAAACGTAATTTGCTATTATAATTCAATAAACTACACAAATGGCATAAGAAATGGTTCCTTAAATCTTAATTTCAGAAAGGTAATAAAATGCATATTATCATAAAACAGTGATAATGAATTTAATTAGATAACTATTATTTGACCATTTTGCCTGAGTTTCTTTAAGATAACCACTTGAAAGTTTCTTACGCAAAATATAACAGCACATCTTTCTCTCCCCATGTTCCAAGTGATAAAACTTTGCAGGCCATAACTTAGTAAACACAAATAAATACAATTAAAAAATGGATAAGTACTGCATAAGAATATACAAAAACAAGTCAGTCACCTAACCCGGTGGTTCTCAGAATGTGATCCATGCACTGGGCCATAGTGCAAGTCACAGATGCACAATGACCAGTACAAGGACTTGAGACTACAGGCCAGAAGTCTCAACTTCACCACTCATGCAATGTCTCACAAACCTACCAGTTTTAGTGTGCACAGCATAAGTTAATGTAATTATAAAGGAACAAAAACATTGTTTTTCAAAGCAAAATGTAACATTACTACTAGAACATAACTGCAAATTTGACTTATTTTCAACCTCACAACTTATTGACAAAGAAGAGGAACTGCCTGAATGCAAAGCAAGAAATGAAACTGAAGCTCTCCAGCTTGGAACTAACTTATCAGTTCACTAATGGAGACAAAAACAGAGTTAATATGTCAAATCAAATTTGGCTCTTCAGAAGAGACGGAAGGTAGAAATATGATAGGTTTTATGTTGGTTGTGGAGGAACAACAAAAAAGGTCTGCAAATGGGTCAAGGGTAGGAGACATCAAATGCCAAAGATGTCATGGAACAAACAGCAGAGGAATTGATAACGACTATAAAGTAAAGAAAAAGACATTTGTTCAGAATGCGATCGGCAAAATAGGGAAAAGCTAAATCTGAAACCAAAAACACAAATAACATGATTATGAATTGTACATGAGCATTTCAAAAAAAAAAAAAAAAAAAAAAAAAAAAAAAAATCACAATAGCGACAGGAGTTCATGGCCTGAAATTGTAAAACTCAAATGCACTGCATAGCTCACTTAACAGTGCCTAATCAGAAGACAGGTACTGCTCCTCAAATGCATTTTCTGCACTTATATTCTCTTTCCTGACTTTCCTTCTGCAAACCATAACAGATTTCCTTTGTCCTCCCTTTCCACCTCAAGTCTCCATATTTAAAGGTTCACTTGTTGCCATTTGCACCACCTCCAGCATAATGGCCACATCAAAAACCTCTTCCTTTCCCTCTATCAAAATTCCAAAGGGATCATTCCCTCCTTGACACCCTGGCCCATTCCTCGATCACCTCTAACACCTTAACCTCTTCCCATGCAATCAACAGGTTGCGTATCATCTGCTCTTTTACCTGCTCTCCGTTTACCACTCAAGTCCCAAACATGCCTTCCAGTGAAGCAGTGATGAACTTCTTCCAATTTAACGTGGAAAACCAAAGGTAGATTGGGTAACCACTTTGAAGAACACCTTAGCACAATCCACAAGCAAGACATTGATCTTCTGGTTGCTTGCATTTTTAATTCACCACATTGCTCTTACTTCAGTCCTTGGCAGCACATAAATCACAGGATGTTAAAATGTAAAATATATGTGAAAACTGTGAAATAAAATTAAAAACTTCAAATGCACATATAAATTGTGTAAACAGAATAAATATTAGGAAATGTGATTTACAAAAAAAAAATCACTTGTACATATCTGACTTGAGGTATTCAAGAGTAATACTACAGACAATTAACTGTTCAGTTTTCACAACTATCCTCTACATATTATAATTTTACCAACACTTACCGAATACAAACAAAACATTGCACATGGAGTTCTGTGTTTCCCACGAGTGCACTAAATGGGCTGAAAGAGTACACTACAGTTACCGTACATTGTTGCCGTACTTAAATGGAGGCTGACTCTATTTTCCAACAAACAGTGACAGACACCACATGCTCATGTAGCTTAATTGCAGTGATCGGAAAATAGGAAAACTGGATTACTGCAGATATATGGTAAATATTCAAAGATGTTAGAAAATCTGTCAAAATGGAGACAAATAAGGTATATTGCAGAATCTTCATCAATTAATTAAAAGCAAACATGGATGAAATCGGAACAACCTTTAAAATGTACTCGGATGAGCACCTGAAATATCACAGCATTCAAGGCTAAGGGCCAAGTGCTCGAAAGTGGTTCTCGTGCAGTTTTAGAGTAGTCTGTCAGTGCAATCTCAAAAGGCTTAAGGGCTTCTTCGGTGCTGTATGATTTTATGTTTAGCTATAGAGGGGGTGGTATAAGAATAGTGACTATTCACAGCCTTTGACCCTACAGCTCAAGAAGCATCTTTAGACTCAAAACACTCACCCTATCACTCTCTCTAAAGATGCTGCCGAATCTGATGTTTCTCTCCAGCACTTTCTTTTTATTACACATTTCCAGCATCCACAGTATTTTACTTTGTTCCTACAGTGCTCTGTAAGAACAGTCATCCAAACACACAAAATGTTAAAATTTTAAATGTTTACAAATGTAAATGGATTGAAATATATTCACCACAGATGCCCATGTTATAATCGAGTCTTCTCTTGGCAGCCAAATAATGAGTTCAACAAATTTACCCAGTGGTTTCCAAAAGCCCTTGCATCACCAGCTGACATCCAATAAGTGCAACATAAAAAAAGTAAGGGGTGATGCGGTCCTAAAATTCAATTTCTATAGCAGATTATTGAGATTCAGTATTCTATGGGAGCAGAGCTCATCTTCCAACTCATCATCTCCGTTACAAAGATCTGATGCTGTGCTGTATAAACTACATGTAAATCTAGTTAATTCCACCTGAGCTTGCCTCAGCCCATCTTCTGCTGCAACTCTCATTTATGCTTCTGTTCCTTTCAAGCTCAACTGAACTCTGCTGACCCATCTCCCATCTTCTACCTCCCATGATCTTAATCTCATTTTAAAAACTTTTCTACCCAGAAACTACCCATTCCAACTCCCAGATCCTGTTCACATATCAACCATGGACCAAACGAATCCCGAAGAGGATAAAGAGTGTAGAGGCATTCTTAAGAGGGAATATCAGATAGCCTTGGCAGATAAGGTTAAGGATAAGGATAAGGATAAGGATAAGGATGGGGCAGCATGATGGCTCAGTGGTTAGCACTGCTGCCACACAGTGCCAGGGACACGGGTTTGATTCCAGCCTCGGGCGACTGTCTGTGTGGAGTTTGCACATTCTCCCCATGTCTGCATGGGTTTCCTCCAGGGCTCCAGTTTCCTCCCACAGTCCAAAGATGTGCAGGCTAGGTGGATTGGCCATGGTAAATTGCTCATAATGTTCAGGGATGTGTAAATTAGGCAGAGCAGTCAGGGTGGGATGCTCTTAGGGTCAGTGTGAACTTGATGGGCCGAAGGGCCTGTTTCCACACTGTAGGGATTCTATTCTCTGATCTATAACCCAGAGAGATCCTACAAGTACATTAAGAGCAAAACAGCAACTACAGAGAGTACAGCCTCTTAAAGATCAACAAGATAATTTTTGTGTTGAACCTCAGGAGATGGGAGAAAAAGAAATAGAGGCTAGAGAACTTAGGGAAATAAATACTGATCTTTGAAAACAGTTCACATCACTGAAGAGGAACTGCTGGAAGTCTTAGAAAACATCAAGTAGAATAAATCTCAAGGACCTGATCAAATGTATCCCAGGATGTTGTGGGAAGTTAGCAGGGCTGCTGGCAGAAATATTCAAATCATCTATAACCACAGGGTAAGTGGACTGGAGGGTGGCTTTTGTTGTGCTTTGAAGAAAGGTTGTAAGGAGAAGCCTTACAAGACATGCGAGTCTGACATCAGTAGTGGGTAAGTTGTTGGAAGTGATTCTGAAAGATTGTATTTACATGCATTTGGAAGGACAAAGAATGATTAGGGATAATCAGCATGCTTTTGTCAGAGGGAAATCGTGTCTTACTAACTTGATTGAGTTTTTTGAGGAAGTACCCAAAAGGATTGATGAGGGTAGAGTGATAGACGTTGTTTGCTTGGACTTTAGTAAAGCCTTTGATAAGGTTCCGCATGGTAGACTAATTAGTAAAGTTAGATCACATGGGATTCAGGGTGAGCTTGCGGATTGGGTTGTTTTTCAGGCTGGAGGCCTGTGACCAGCATCGTTCCAAAGGGATCGATATTTGGTCCACTTCTGTTTGTCATTTATGTAAATGATTTTGGATGAGAATATAGGAGGCATGGTTAATAAGTGTCAATGACACCAAAATTGGCTGTATAGTGGACAGCGTAGGTTATCTAAGATTACAAAAGGATCTTGGTCAATGGACTGAGGAGTGACAGATGGAGTTTAATTTGGATAAGTGTGAGGTTTTGCATTTTTGGTAAAACAAACAAGGGTAGAACTTATACAATTAATAGTAGAGCCTTGAGTAGTGTTGTTGAACACAGACCTCGGGGTTCAGGTATGTAATTCTTTTGAAATTTGCATCACAGGTAGACAGGGTAGTTAAGAAGGCATTTAGCATACTTGTTTGGTTGCAGACATTTTGTCACTCTGCTAGGTAACATCGTCAGTGTGTCTCCGGTAAGTGTTGGTGTTCTGTCCCGTTTGTTATTTACATGCCTCTGTTTGCTGGGGTGGTTGGCAAATGAAGGCATATAAATAACAAGTGGAACAGAACAGCAACACTTCACTGTCGATGTTACCTAGCAGGGTGACGAAACATCTGCAACCAAACACACCAGCTCGGTGAGCAAGTCTACAACCTCATCCACAACTCGAGCTACAAATCTTCTCAAAAACATTAAAGTGCCTTCATTGCCCAGGTCTTTGAGTACAGGATTTGGGACATTATACTGAGGTTGTGCAGGACATTGGTGAGGCCCCTTCTGGAGTATTGCGTATACATCTGGTTGCCCTAGTATATTATTAAATTGGGAAAGGGTTCAGAAAAGATTTACCAGGGTGATGCCAGGAATCGAGGGTTTGAATTATAAAAATGGACTGGGACTTTTTTCAATTAGAGCATAGAAGGTTGAGGGGTGACCTTGTAGGGGTTTATAAAATCATGAGGGGTATAGAGGAGGTCAACAGCAAAGGTCTTTTCCATAAGGTAGGAGAGTTCAAAACTAGGGGGCATATTTTGAAGTTGAGAGGAGAAAGATTTTAAAAAAGTGGTTTGTGTGTTGAATGAACTGCCAGAGGTGGTGGCAGATGCAAGTTCAGTTACAATATTTAAGAGATATTTACATAAGTACATGAAAGGGATGTAGGCCAAACACAGAGGTTGGACTAGTTTAGTTTGGGAACATGGTCAGTGTGGATTGGTTGGACCAAATGGTCTGTTTCCATGCTGTATGACTGTGTGTCTGCAGACCTACACTCTCTTGGGCCACCAACTCGATTTTAAAACTTCTGCTTCTCATGTTCAGTTCTCTCCACACCCTCACTTCTCCAGCACTGCAATCCTTATGCATTCTACACTTCCTCCATTGGCTGTCAGCCTTCAGCTTTCTAGACTTAGTTCTGGAATTCACAGCACAAAGCTCTTGGTCCCCTGAAACAGCTTCCTTAAAACCTACTTCTATCCCAAAGTTTTTTTTTGTGTTTCATGTAAATCTTTTTGTCCGATCACAGTTGAGAGATTTTTTAAAAAAGGTAAAGTTGCCATAGTCTCACCAGACCAGAGGACTGTTCTCTCATTAGGGACACGACTGGTGGTGAGATTAATCTAGAGGTCACCACACCTCAGGTTAAGGAGGAGACACCTTCATGGTAACCTCAACCAATGCAGGAACTGTACCTACACTATTGGCATTAATCTGCATTGCAAACCAGCTATCCAAGCTAATTGATCCCTATGCAGTTCAGTTCCTACTATCTCTGATTCGATTGATCCCTATGATGCTGCTTGGCCTGCTGTGTTCATCCAGCCCTGCACCTTGTTGTCTCTGTAATTGATTTGAAAGACGTTTTAACATATTAAAAGAAGCTCTACAAATGCAAGTTGTTGTTGAAACTGAGCTGAAAACAAAATAAATTAGTTACATTGGTTTACTTTTTAGTTTGAAGCTTTGCTGCAATTGGAATCCATTTTTCGAAAATCACTTTCAGAAATGTCAATGAAGTTTACAGATTAATATACATGGCCACCTCAAAATTAGGTTAACATTTTTAAAAACTATTTCATTTGGGTACGATTAACTCAATCTCCCTAAACATATTTATTTACAGTAAAATCATTAAATGATTTGCTGAACGATTCAAAACGGATCATACACCGAAATTTAGCCGGAAGCGATGAAGAACACACTTATATGGGCACAACTTTAAAAAAAATGAGAATCTTCATTATACAGCCGGTAAGCCGATGAGTAACTTCTTAGGTTCATGATGGGTAATTTTTTCCCTCTTGTGTTAGCATTTTCCACTCTGCTCTCCCCTCACCTTTCCGGTTAAATTCTCTCCCTAGGTTAGCCTCCTGGACTTTGGAAGAGAGCTTTCTACAGCAAATAACCGCGGATTCTCGCTGTGTTCATTGTACTCGAGGTCTGCACCAGTTAGGCCTCGAGTTACAGAATCTGATACATTGCAGCTTTTTAAGTCAACATGACTAATCTGGTATAACAGGGTGGGGTAGCCCAAAATTCAGCAGCTCGAGCCAACTTTCAGCAATCCCCCACCCAGGCTGCAAAACTGACAGACTCACCAAAATTAAAGTTATTTTTCAACTGCGAGCTACCGGGACTGGAACTCGTAGTTTAATACTAAACAGAAGGAAGTCTTTATATGTTTTTTTTCGTCGCGTTTAATGAATGAAGAGAGCCAAAAAAAAACAAAGAGAAAATGAACAAAAAAAAAGCACCAATATGAAGTCATCGATTGGCGGGTGGATACAGCGAACCTGAAGATAGCCTCAAGTCAATGTGAAAGTACAGAGAAAGAAATAGTTTAAAAATCTGGTCACCTTCCGGTCATTCCAGCGACGGCGAACATCACCCGCTCGAGCGCTGCAAAATTAATCCCAGCTTCTGGCTCAGCAGCAGCTGGTGTGGTCAGTGCTTTCCGTGAGGGGCTAAAGCAATGGCGATGCTGTAAACTCGCTCCCTCCCACTCGGATCCAGCCTCTGTCACTCAAATCAATCTCAGTCATTCTCAGCCTCACTTACTCCCACTGCTTGCATCGCTCAATGAATGCGGGAGAAGCAGAGAAACAGTGATTGGGTAAGTTCGTGTGTCTGGACGCGCCAACACACAGGAGGCGGAGTAGCAATGATCTAAGTCGCTCATAACAGGCACATGAGAGGCTATTCTACATATACTGATGCAAAGAGGAAACTGCAAGCAAAGAGTAAATACCCCGTGTGTAACAGATTGGGGGGCGAAGAGGAGGAGAAAAGTTACAGTGCTGGTTTTATATTGGTTAAAATGACTGGAAGATAAACATTTGGCAGTTTAGTGTTTAGGAACGCAATTAGCTGTGCACTATCAATTCATATTTATCAAAATGTTATATGCCTGAACTCGAAGGGACTATTTTCGATGCTAAGAACTATAAATAGTGGCAATCTAAGTAATGAGCAATGATGCATTGCACAGTAAATCAATGTTAAAGCCACTGCGTGACCATACACAAACCTGGATTTTTAAATTGATTCAGAGACAGTAGGAACTGCAGATGCTGGAGAATCTGAGATACCAA
>NC_063337.1:45734777-45739882 GCF_021869965.1 Rhincodon typus
TGGCCTGCTGTGTTCATCCAGCTCCACACCTTCAAAAGTACATATTTGGGTTGGAAAGACAAAATCACCCTAGTCCTACTGTCAATTTAGAGAGAGAGAATGTTAAGTCTGAGACACCACATCTCAGGCAAGGGGCGAGGTTCAGAAGGTGGGATCTTCATGGTAACCTCACAATTGTACTTTTAATTTTTATCAGAGAACTTAGGAATCCAATGGATGCTTAATACAAATACATTACATTGAATGGGTTAGTTTAGCTTGGCTGGTCTGCAATGCAGAATGACCCCCAACAAATGTAGGTTCAAATCCCTGCACAGGCTGAGGCTTCCATGAAGGATTCTCCTTCTCAACCTCTTCCCCTCTGCTGAGGTGCAGTGACCATCAGGTTAAATCACCACCAGTTGTCTCTAATGAGAAAACAGCTCTATGGTCTGGCTGTACCATGTGACTTTGCATCATGTTGGATAATAACCAGTTTTTCATTTCTGCAGAGGAATGAACAACAATTAAACAGGAAATGTTAGGCATGTATAAGGAAAACAAGAAAGTTGGAACAAAGCATCTGAGTTCAGGAAAATTCCATTTTCTGACCAGCAACACTGTATCAGCGTTTGACCAGCACAGAAACATACCCTTCGGTCCAAAACAGTCCATGCCGACCATAACCCCAAACTAAACTAGTCCTAACTGCCTGCGCTTGGCCCATAACCCTCCAAATCTTTCTTGTTCATGTACTTATCCAAATATCTTTTAAATGTTGCAACCGGACCCACATCCATCACTTCCTCTGGACGTTCATTCCACACATGAACCACTCTCTGCGTAAAAAAGTTGCCCATCATGTCCTTTTTAAATCTTTCTCCTTTCGCCTTAAAAATATGCCCCCTAGTCTTGAAACCCCCACCATAGGGAAAAGACACCTGCTGTTCACCTTATCTATGCTGCTCATGATTTTAAAAACCTACATAAGGTCACCCCTCAACATCCTACTCTCCACTGAAAAAAGTCTCAGTCCATCCAGCCTCTCACTATAAATGAAACCTTCCATTCCCAGCAACATCCTGTAAATCTTTTCTGAAACCTCTCCAGCTTGATAATATCCTTCCTATAACAGGATAACCAGAACTGGACACAGTACTCCAGAAGAGGCTTCACCAACATCCTGCACAACTTCAACATGATGACCCAACTCCTATACTCAAAGGTCTGAGCAATGAAGGCAAGCGTGCTCAATAGCTTCTTAATATCCTATCTACATGTGATGCGAACTTCAAAGAATTACTTAAGTCTCTTTGTTCTACAACACTACCCAAGGCCTTACTTTTAATTGTTTAAGTCCTGCCCTTGTTTGTTTTGCCAAAATGCAATACCTCACATTTATACAAATCAAACTCCATCTGGCACTTCTCAGCTTATTGACCCAATTGATCAAAATCCCTTTGTAATCTTAGACAACTGGATAAATTCCATTTCAAAACTGTTTCTTTAACCAATCAGCAGCTTGATTTCACATAATGTGTCCTTGCTTGTCATGCATCTGGAGGAGTTTCACTGATAAAATCTAGAATTATGCCAACAAAAATGGTATAAGAGTAGTTGATTACTGGTGAATATTTAGCATTGCCAGAGTGAAATGTGTCTTTTCACTGGGTTTAATTTATTTGTAAACAGGTTAGGAAACAGTGTTTGTTGTGAGACTGAGCCATTTGCCTGTAATGTCTTGTTAAATCTTTGAACTGTAGTGACTCAGATATGGTGACTATAATTATAGTTAATTATTTAAGATATTCCAGAAAGACTATAAATCTACTCAAACTCACAGACAACAGAATTGGGCTCATCTGCTATGATCACTATAGACAGATATCTGTTGACACTCTCAATTTAGATTCTCCAATAAAGAATAACCAATTGCATGACGTATTATAAGCTATTAGTGCCAGTAGAACCATATCCATTATTGTGTTCAGAACAGTCTGACTATTGGAAAATTGAAAAAAATTTTATGACCACAACTTTTTTTAATGAATAATGACAATAATGAAGAATAGGCCACTGAGCCCCTTATTCAAACTCTTCCATTTAATAAGATTGCCACTGATCTGATTGTTACAATCATGTCAGATTTTTAAAGATTTTTTTTGTATTACTAGCAATGCACTTAAATCTCAGTTTTAGTTCATGATACATTTCACAGTAAATAGTAGTTCTGGGGATTAATTTATGAAATAACTTAATGCAATTATGAAATGCTCAGAGAACAACCAAAGGTGGATGTAATGTGAGCAGTCATAGATACGATAGTACAACTGGCCATCTCTCTAAAGATCAAAAGTAATCTGTTGCTGACATAATTGATGACTAGTGCATCAATCCTGCCTGTGGCAATTTTACAAAACCATACTACCTTGTCTATTGCACAAATTAGAACTGGCACACAGTACCCAGAATTTGTAGACCATTCTTTGGGATGGTGATACAGAACGTCACTGTTGCTGGAGAATGACATATGCTATTGAAGTTTGTCATCATGCACTCATCAGCGTCAAATTTCAAAGACAGAAACAATTTACATGAGAAAAGGGAGCTGATTCATTGACAAGTCAACTGGGACTGTTTCTGAAGAATGGGTCCCGACCTGAAATGTCAACTTTCCTGCTCCTCTGACGCTGCCTGGCCTCCTGTGTTCCTCCAGCTCTACATTGTGCTATCTCTGACTCCAGCATCTGCAATTCTTACCATCTTTAACTGGGACTGGTCAGGTGGTTTCCATAGGGAATACGTCAGGGAACTGCAGTCTCCAACCTTTTTGGTTAATTCAATAAAGGGGCAACATGTGTTTTTTCTTCCTTTTTGTATATCACATACTCAAAAATGGGCATAAAGCCACCACTCTCAGACCTGAAAACTGCTCAGTCTATTTCAAGTTTCCCTGGAAGCCTAAGATACCTCAAAATTCTCAGCAACAGCCAAAGCTAGCCACATCATATTATTATGCAGCAACAACATGAGTGATATTTTCCACTAAAAGGATACTCCAATCAGACCAAAGAAATATTCTTCCTATCACATAAATAAGTACTATATGAATTTCAGTGCCAGTGTGATGTCAAGTATGTAGGCTGCATGATCCAGTGACCAGGGTTGAGTGTGTGTGAAAACAAAAAGATCCTAAAATTTTGTGATACAGAATCATGTAATTATAGCATCTTTCACGATCTGCAGTGACTGCAAATGCTTCCAAGTTCTTTCAAATGGATGTAATTATTAGACTGCAAGGGGACAGAAACATTTTTTTTTCTTTATTTCACTTCTATTACCTCAAGACTGTCGATCAATGCGCTTGTATTAAATCACCAAAGTCACTTTAGCAATATAACATTCAATGCAGTCAGTGCATATAATAGATAGGATATATACACTGTTGAAATTCACATTTGACTTTATAAAACAATGAATGTCTGATCTGTGCAGATATTAGCCGAGTAGAAATAAGCATAGATATGCTGTATGACAGAACATTATCATTTCATCATCGGAATATACTTGCTAATTTTAATATGAGCAGCAAAAAATGATAATATCACCGGTCATACAAAAAAGTGAATGGGGATCCACCAGAACAAAAAAATCCAGTCTTAGTACAAACATTTTTTGAAAAGGAAATGACTATCTCATTTGTAACAAGCTCTGCAAGCAAGATTAGCATGCATATTTTCTGCCATCTATAAGAGCCTGCATCACTACTAATCAGTATCCCCACTCCCCCACCTCATCTGCTAGTCTTGGCCCTGCTCATGGCCTCTCTCTTTCTTAGTACACATTATTACAGTGCAGAGGAGATGATTCCTCCCATTGTGTCTTCCAAGTAATTCCCTTAGTCCCATTCTCCTGCCTTCTCCCCATAACCCTGCATATCCCCCCTTTTCAGATAGTCTAATTCCATTTTGAATGCTTCAATCAAACCTACCTCAACCATACTCTCAGGCAGTGCATTACAGACTTTAACCACTCGCTGTGTGAGAAGGGTTTTCTTTTCTTCATATTATCATTGCATCTCTTGCCAATTATTTTAAATCCGTGCCAAATCATTCTTGCTTCTTTCATGAGTTGAACCAGTTTCTCTATGTCTATTTTGTCCAGATTCCTCATAACTGCCTCCATCAGAGTTGTCCTGCTTTTTGCAGGAAAACCATCTTAACTTCTTCAATCTATATTCATAATTGAAGTTGCTTGTCCATGAAACTATCCTCATGAATTTTTGATGCATTTGCTTCAATGCCACTACATTCTTCCTAAAATGCAGCACAGAAATCAATGCAATATTCCAACGGAGGCTGAACTAGAATTTTGGATGGGAGTTTGCTTTTTTTTCTCCTACACTTTTGCCTTATAATCGTGATTCTCCAGAAAATACTCGGCAACAATTTTGAAAATTAGGATGCAAATTCTTTTCAATTATCAGGTGACCGGTCTGGAAGAACAATAGAGGTGACCTATGTTAATAATCCTCTGGCTAGAGACACTGATCCTATGCAAAATGCACGTGAAGTTGATCACAATTTTTCTGAATTAGCAATCATCCATTAATCATCAAACTCTAATACTAATTTGTTGAAAAACTATTTCCACAGCTTTTGCTGAGCTGGCCAAGTATTAAGAATGATCAACTTGCAGAGGGTACCCATTATATGCAAGATTTTTAAAGTAGATATTTGAACTGCTAATCACTACTTTTTAACATGAGCAATATTAGAAGACACATTTCTTATTGATGCTCCTGCTTTGTCCTTCTCTTGATGCAATAAAATGAATAACTTCCTTCTGCGTCCACTGCTCTTGCTCTCCTCCTGAACTCCCTCATCCCCTTAACTACTCATACTCCTTCTGCTCAATCCCAGCCCCATTCTCAGCCTCCTGTTTCTCCACCACCTCAGCCTGTTCCCACTCCTATCCCTGTCCAGTGGCAATGGTTCCAGCAGAATCAGATGGTCCAAGGTACTCTTCAGGCATTGTGCGGCAACAGCACCAACTCTCCACCACCTCAGCCTGTTCCCACTCCTATCCCTGCACAGTAGCAAACATCCCATCATATATCGATGGTG
>NC_063337.1:45739982-45773402 GCF_021869965.1 Rhincodon typus
AAGCATGGCTCTCAATCTCAAACAGTATATCAAGTTGTTCAGATTTAACAAACAGAAGCTGAGAGACAGCTCCTCCTGGCCAGGCAGAGGGTGGAAAGAGAAGGGCGGAAAAAGAAGGGCACAATTCTCTTTTCCAAGAGTTGGAATTCTGCTGATAACTGGAAGGATGAGAGGGAATCTGACTGAAATATATACAATTCTAACAAGGCTGGACAGAAGCAGGAAGGATGTTTTCTCTGGTTTGGGGTCTTGAACGAGACGTCACTATCTAAGAATATGGAGTTAGTCATTTAGGACTGAGATGAGGAAAAATCTCTTCACCCAAAGGATATTCAACTTATGGAATTCACTAACGCTGAAAGCTATGGAGGCCAGGTCACTGAATATGTTCAAGTAGTAGATACCTTTTCGGATTCTAAAGGCACTTAGAGATATGGGGACAGAAAGCAAAAATCTAGCGCTGTGGTGTTATTGAATAGCAGACCTGACTCAAAGGGCTGATTTGCTGACTCCTGCTCCTAGTTTTCATGTTTCTATAACAAGCAGATCATATTAAACAACACATCCTGTCAGCTGCTCACACTGCTGACTGAGCTCAACCAATCAGTACCTACAGAACTCAGATAATAGTGTCCAGCATTTATAAGTGATTCTACAGCTAGACGATATTTGCCAAATAATCCTATGTGTGCTAATAATTACATATAAAATTTCACATTATAAATTGGATTTGCAGTATGATTCACTTACACTTGTAGAAGCTAAATATATTCACAGGCGGGCAAAATGAATACGTCTGGGCAATTTTTAAGAATTAAACACCATCGTAACACCACACAACATCTGATCAGCAACCGTTCTTACACAACATCAATTGCTCTTCCTTATTGAATTTCGCATTCTTTTATTCATTTGTGGGATGTGTGTGTTGCTGGCTAGCCAGCATTTAGTGTCTATCCCTAGCTGCCCTTGAACTGAGTTGCTGGGCTATTTCAGAGGGCATTTGAGAGTCAACAACGTTGCTTTGGGTCTAGAGTCACATGTAGGCCTGACCAGGTAAGGATGGCAGTTAGTGAGCTAGATGCAGTTTTCTGACAATCGGCAACGATTTCATGGTCATGAGTAAGTTCTTAATTCCTAATTCCTAATTCCTAATTCCAGGTTCATTTTTTAATTGAATTCAAATTTCACCATCTGCCATTGTGGGATTTGAACCCAGGTTCTCAGGACATTAGCTAAATTTCTGGATTATATAGTCTAGCAATAATTCCACTAAGCCATCGCCCACCCCTAAATTTTTGTGCGGATGAACACAAGACAAAAAGTTCTAATAGACAGACAGTTGCTTTCAGCAATACTGTAGTTAGAGGTTATGAATAATGCAAATGGAAATTCTCCAGTTTCAGTTGTTGAGATAGGAGACCTCTCACTAGCAGCACAGACTGGTAGAATTATGTTAAACTGCCTTTGTAAGGGTGCCTTATTTCCATTTCCCAACTTTTCACACATTTAGAACTACAGTTAGCTATCAAATCTGTAAAATTATAATAGTCAATAAAAGAAAATGAATTGTTACACTTTCTGATATATCAATTGACCCTTGAGACAAAAGATATTTTCAATTTTAAGGCAAGTTGTCTCTTCAATTCGAATTTTAGAGAGGGATTAGCAAAGATCAACAGTTTAAAAATAATTTAACTTTTTTTCATCATAATACAAGAATATTTGTGCCCTGTGATTCAGCACATCAATTTGTTCACTCAGGGACAGACTAAATAGCTTAGTAGGTAATTATTATATATTGACCACGAGTAGGAATAAACAAAGAAACTGAGCCCATGGGTGTGGCAGGATAGGATAATGCTGGTGGTCATTTTGGAGAGGTAAAGCTAAGGAGTAATTTATGCAGGAGGATCAAAATCTACATTTTGAGACCTGAAACCTAATTAGGCCAGTGAGAACAGATGAGTGGAAATTGGCACAG
Organism: Rhincodon typus; assembly: GCF_021869965.1. Classification (NCBI taxonomy): domain Eukaryota; kingdom Metazoa; phylum Chordata; class Chondrichthyes; order Orectolobiformes; family Rhincodontidae; genus Rhincodon; species Rhincodon typus. The sequence goes on from NC_063337.1 coordinate 45,741,967, forward strand.
TATAACATATATACAAGCAAATTGTAGATGATGTGAAGTTCATACAAGTTGAAGGATCTGATTCCAGCCTGTGGAACATTTGAATAATAGAAGAATTTCCTCAGATGGTAATATTACACAGATAGAAGTGAGATTTTGTGACAAGAATGATTGGGTTTGGGACAGGATACTATGACTAATCACTATGATTGAGCCTGACACAATGCAAATGATGATATAGTTGGTAGTAAGAATTCAGGTTTTGAGTGAAGATATGTAGCTCGGGTGCTGGTTGTAGATGTTGGTGTGTTTGCTGAGCTGAGAGCTTTGATAGCAGATGTTTCGTCCCCTTACTAGATGATATCCTCAGTACTGTGAAACCTCCTGTGAAGTGCTGTTCTCTTGTGCCAGTTTGAATTTATATGGTCTGCTTTTTGCTGCCCGTTCCGGCTGGGCATTGAATTAGATCTGATATATTGACCATTACAATGTGTTTGTTGATGGAGTCTGCAGATGAATGTCAAGCCTTCACGAGTTCCCTGGCTGTCCTCTGTTTGGCTTGTCCAATGATAGTAGTGTTGTCCCAGTTGAAAGTGTAGTGTTTCATGTCTGTGTGTATTGAAGCCAAGGACATCTGGTCAGGTCGTTTAGTTGCTGGTTGGTGTTTTTGGATGCGGGTTGCTAGTTGTCTGCCTGTTTGTCCCATGTACTGTTTTGTGCTGTCTGCGCCTGGTATCTTGTAGGCCACATTTGTCCTGTCTATGCTATCTACTGGGTCTTTAACTCTGGTTAGTTGCTGTCTTAGTGTGGCTGCCGGTTTGTGTGCTGTCATGATTCCTAGCAGTCTGAGTAGGCTGGCTATCAATTCTGAGGTGTTTTTTATATATGGTATGGTGATTATTATTTTGGGTTTTATGTGTCCTGCTTGTGTTGTCTGTTGGCTATGTATCTGTGGATGAAGCTGCAAGGGTATCTTTTCCTGGTAAAGGCCTTGTAAAGGTGTTCTTCTTCCTTCTGCAGAATGAGTATACTGCAGGGTGTAGTGGCTCTTTTGAACAGAGTCCCAATGCAGCTCCTCTTGTGAGAGCTGCGGTGGTTGCTGTGACAGTTTAAGATCTAGTCCATATGTGCAGATTTCCTGTACACTTTTGTAATGAAGTCACAAACACCAGCTAGCAATTAAACGACCTGACCAAATGTCCTTGGTTTCAATACACACAGGCGAGAAAAAACACACTTTCAACTGGGACAACACTACTATCATTGGACAAGCCAAACAGGGGACAGCCAGGGAATTCCTGGAGGCTTGGCATTCATCCGCAGACTCCATCAACAAACACATTAGACCAGATATACGGACCATTACAATGCCCAGCCGGAATGGGCACCTACCAGAAGCAGCAAAAACCAGACCATATAAATTTGAACTGGCACAAGAGAACAGCACTTCACAGGAGGCTCCACAGTACTGAGGATGTCACCTAGTAAGGGGAAGAAACATCTGCTATCAAACTTCTCAGCTTGGCCAACATACTAACATCTACAGGTAGTAAGAACGTAAGAGTTTGTGACACCAGATGTGCAACCAGAGTAAATTAAAGCTCAATTATGACTGGACATCAAGCACACAAGAGCTGGCAGTCATCTGTGAATGTGTGGAAGCAGACCATATGTGAGTTGACAAATTAGAATCAGAGGACCAGATTCTCTTCAGTCCATTGAGGCTGTACTGCCAAAACTATGCTAAATCTACACTAGTCCTACTTTCCAGCACTAGGCTCATAAAATGTAATATTATTCAAGGCGAACTGTTCATCCAAGTACTTCTAAAAGGTTGAGGGATTACCTACCTCAACTACCCTTCCAGTAGTACATTCCAGACTTCCACCAATCTGAGTGAAACATGTTTTATTAAATCCCTTATACACCTACTGCCTTGCACCTTAAAACGGTTCCCCTTGTTACTGACTCTTCAATTAAGAACAGCTGCTTTCTATCGAACCTGTCAATGCACCTCAATCTTAGACTCCCCCCAGCCCAACCTTCTCTGCTCCAAAAAAGACTTGAGCTTTACCACCCTCTTGACAGCTCAAACAGTCCATCCGAGACAACACTTTAGTAAATATCCTTTGCACCCCTCCAGTGCAAATCACATCCTTCCTATAGTGTGGTGACCTGAACTGCAAACAGTATCTGTGGCCTAAACAAAGTTCTGTATAGGTCCAACGTAACCTCTCCACCTTTATAAAATGTCTCAACTGATAAAGGCAAGCATCCCACATATCTTACTAACTATCCTATTAACCTGCTCTGCCACCTTGACAGATAGCAAGACCTGCAGATGCTGGAAACAGAGTCAATGCAGTGTGGAGCTGGAGGAACATAGCAGGTCAGGCAGCATCAGAGGAAAAGGAAAGTCGACATTTTGGGTCGGGACCCTGCTGAACCCACAGGAACTTTCCTGTTCCTCTGATGCTGCCTGACCTGCTGTGTTCTTCCAGCTCCACGCTGCATTGACTCTGCCACCTTCAGAAATTTGTGCACGAATACCCCAAAATCCTTCTCAGAACCTTAGGATGCTATCATTCATCGAGTACTCAGTCTTGTTACTTCTTCCAAAGTGTAGCACCTCACACTTACCAGGATTAAATTCCATCTGACCAACCTGTTTAGACGTTCCTGTAACCAAGGATTTTTTTCCCTCACTGTCAACCACCCAGTCAATATTCATGTCATCCTCAAACTCACACATCGTCTTAACTCCTTCCTTCCACCCTTGCTTATCTACATTATCAATATGTTTCAGGAACAAAGGACCAAGTACTAATCCCTGTTGTAATCCACTGGTCACTGGCATCCAGTCAGACAAACAGCCTTTATATGACAACTTTGTCCCCTGCCACTAAGCCAATTTGTCAAGTTACCCTGGATCTGATGTGCTTTTACCTTCTTTATGAGTCCCATGTGGCACCTGGTCAAAAGTTTTGCTGAAATCCATAACTTACATCACATGAACAACATTCCTCTCTACATTTAGTCACCCCTCAAAAAAATTCAATTAAATTTGTTAGGCACAATCTCCCTCTGATAAAGCTATGCTATCACTGATCAAATCTTGCCTGTCTATATGGACATTAAGTCTCTCCTTCAGAATTTTCTCCAAAAGTTTTCCTACTGCTGATGAGGCACTCGCTGCTCTCTAAGTCCCTCACTTGTGTCTCATCCTTCTTGAAAAGTGGTTCCATACTAGCCATCTCCTGTGGCAAGGGATGAATTAAAAACTGGGTCAGGTCAGGGCCTAGTGATTTCCTGCCATGTCTCCCACAGCAGCCTGGAATAGAACTCCTCTGGACCTTATGCTTATCTACTTCTACACCCTCTAAAACCTCCTCATTCCCCATAATCAATCTGCTCAAAAACCTCTCAGTCCATCTTCCTTCTCCCAAGAGAGGGAGATGTGAAAAAGGTGAACATTCTACCAATATCCTCCAGTTCCACACACACATTTCCACCTTTGCCCCTGATAGGCCCTACTCTTCCCTGGTTATTCTTTTCCCCTTGATATATTAGTAGAATATTTTGAGATTTTCTCTAATCTTGCCTCTTCTTTGCCCTTCCAATTGTTTTCTTAAGATCCCTCTGCACATTCTGTACTCCACTAGGGCCCATAGTTGATATGCTCCCTTTGTCCCTGCTACACGCCTCACGTTTCCTTTTCATCCAGTTTGAATATTTCTAGACACCCAGGGTTCTCTGGTCTTGTTGCTCCTTGGGCCTGTACTCTCCCCAATTCTTCTTGAACATTTCCCACTTTTCTGCTGTAGATTTACTCTCAAGTAGCTGTTCCCATTCTACTTTGGCCTGATCCTCAGATCCTGCCTTGTTTTAATAAATTCTGTCTTCCCTCAAACTGAAATCCTTCTTTTAGACCATCTTTTTCCTCTTTGGACTTGTTAACCAATCAGCAACCAATCAGCAACCATCCACTTAATTAAGACACATCATTTTTGTTTTTAAGACGTGGATTTTAGACTTGAATATTCAGCTTGTTATAGTATTTGAAATTACAGGCAACATATATTGTATGGGGTGTAGGGTCTGAAAGGGTTAATACTGAAGAGTGATTTATAATTAGCACCCACTGATGAATATGTCAGATTTGGTGAGAAACCAGTTCAGGGTCTTGAAGTAGTAAGACCTTTTACCTATATCTTCCCCATAGACACTGGTCCGAATTTGCCAATGGCCAGATAATTTCTAAAGTATAGATTGGAGTTGCACATAGGGATCCTGCAAAATTCCCATTGGAGCAGAACTGCCCAGGAAGCTGAAGATTCTCTTGGGCAATTTCCTTTTGCTTGTGACCCTTCGAGATTTAAAATTAAAGAAGAAGTCGGAGAGATCTGCTACAGTTAAGCAAAGAGGTGCTCAGGATAAGTTAGTCTATCAAATACATAACCTAACTCCTGAGTAACTATTACCCCTTCACCACCAGACCAGACAGCCCCCATTGTGCAAGAGACCCATCCTGCCACTCATCCCCATTTCGAAAACTGACCCCAACCTTAATCCACTCCAAACCTGACACCCCTTTACGTGGAAATGTTGGATCATAGAAAGTAGGAGTAGGCCATTCAGCACTTCAAGCCTGTTCTGCCATTCATGGCTGATCATCCAACCTCAGTATCCTGCTCCCACTTTATTTCCGTATCTTTATACATAGTTCTTAGGGTTAAAGGGATCAAAGTCCTTCATGAAAACATTGAATGTTTTGACCCCAACTGCTCTCTGTAGTAAAGAATTCCACAAGCTCACCACTCTGGGGGAGGAAGTTTCTCCTCATTTCATTTGAAAATGGCCTATTCTGTATCCTTAAACTGTAAATTCTGGTTTTGTTAAAGTGATACTGCATACTAATCGAGAGACATAACAAAACAGACAAGTTAAGTGTATATCCATTGGACGACCATAACCCCCTCTGCACCCTCATGACCCAGGAATCCTTCCCCCATCATCTCCCAACCATCCGTCCCAACCTAAACATAAAATACACCTTGTCACCTTGCACCCTACCCATTTGACACACAGCTTTACCCATGCAGCACCCTAGGCATCTGGCACCTCGTTGAGCCAGCATCCTAACATCTCGCTTAACTTACACATTTTACCTTTAGACAGCAGCTGTCAAAACGTCGATCTGCAGTTCTGGACCTATGGATTTCAGAACACAGCAACTGACTGCTGTGAAAAGGGTGTGGTTTGCCTTCCTCAAACAGTTCTGCAAAATGAGGGAACTGTTGACATGAAGTATGGCTGCACAGTTCTGAAGGAACTCTGATCAGAATCTCCTGTCAGAAATGCGGAGCTCTTTTGTCGTGCAAAAAAAAAAGTAGCAAAGTGAGAAATTGCAACTCCTTGAAAATTGCAGCACAAAGCTACAGAGACTATCACGTTAACTTGGAATCTATTGCATGGTAGCAGCTATTTACATCTTGTTTTAAGGCAACATCCTCAGACTACCAGGTGGTCTTTCTCTGCCACACCAGATGAAACTGTAGTGCTGTTTTCTTTTAATTTAGCTCTCACGGCAAGGCTGGTCAGTACATGGATGGTACATAACAATATGGGGCATGTGAAATGAGAGGTGTTCTGCTCAAATCTCATGTAGAGCAGATTTTTGGGGAGATAGGTTTAAAGTAAGGGTCAGGAGAATTTGAAGAAATTCTTTTCACCAGAGGGTAGGGCTATCATCTGCTGTTTACTGCCTGAAAGAGCAGTAAAGGCAGGAACTCTCAAGATCCTAACAGCATTTAGATGAACACTTGAAACAGAATAGCATATAAGACAATGGGCCAACAGCTGGAGAATAGGATTCAAAGTAGATGGGTGCTTGATGATTGGGCAGAAGGGCCTCTTTCCGTGTTGTAAAGCTCTATGACTCTATGAAACAGGCACCATAAATGCTTACCAGAAAAGAGGATGGTGACAGCAATTCCACCAGATAGCTTAATGCATGGGAGCAGGGGTGAGGATTGATCATACAATAGCATTCATTTAAAATTAATACAAGACAAAATGCTAAAACATGAAAATGTTATAGCATTAAACAAGACTGCAGTGAATTTATAATATGGCAATTACAAACAAATTGAAAGGTCAGTTTCATGTTTAAACAATTTGCTGGAAAGCCATTCCAAAGAACAAAGTTAAAAGATAGTCATTAATGAAGTTATTCAGTTTCAGTTTTCTGATTAGCAAATCAGTCTGGTGGGAAAAGAGACCAAAATCTTGAAAGGGAAATACAGCAGAAAGTATTATTAAAGTGTAAAGAGAAACTACCCTCATGAAAAGGGACTGTAGTGAGCACCAAAATCTACACAGGCTATTATCTCAGTTTGCTTAAATTGCAGTGTTACATGCTGATTCATCTATTACAGCATTCTTTAGTAGCAGCAAAGTAGCAAACTGTAAACACGTTGCCACTTAAATTTATCAATAAACATTTAATTTAAATCTACATTGTCAAACAGGCTTCAATATTTCCATTCCCAAGTACTCTTCTATTAAATGCATCCTTTATACATAAATTTATCTTAAGTATATAATGTAGGTGATATCTTTATTTTAAAGCAAACTTACTTCAGCCCTAGGAATTTCTCTTGCTATGCGCAACACTCTGAAAATTCACAATGGTTGGTTTTCAAGGACCATGTTGTCGTGAGAATGGAGCAGGTTTTCAATAATCTCAGATTGTAAATACAGATTACTTCATGGAGAAAATAGCTAAAACATTCAACACTATTGATGTTACAATGCTAAAATGTGATCCAGTTCTAACATTCCACAAAATATCTACATAACAAAAATATTGGTATATTAGAATAGAAATATTGTTTTATTAGAGAACCCAATAGTCAATAATGAATTACAGCTGAGAGATTGCTTAATGGTAATAAACATAAAATATGGATGCCGACTACAGATGAAAAATCTACTTACAAGCCTGCATAAGCAACAAAAGATCCTGGAGATTAATCTTCATGTTTATTATTTTGTACATTAAATAGATGCCCTTTCCCTACTGCAGCGGAAGGTCATCAGGGGCTCATCACAAAGTATTAGATGATTGGTAATAAACTGCAAGCGTATAATGTCACAATAAAAGTAGCACATCAGACATGAAAAATTATTTAACTAGGGAATATTGTAGTTTTATTCTCGGGAAGGAAAAGGAAATCATCAGGGGATCCATCATCTCACCACTCTCACACAGTTTCTAGTCCTGTAGTATTGAGGATGGCAGGCAGCAAACTGAACAAATAGCTTTTTGGTCACTGTTAGTGAATGGCTAATAGAAATCTGAGAAAGGGATTGAGGCAGAAACAGAAAGGCTTTGTATCCAAAGATTAAAAAAAACAATAAAAATTTACAGAAGAATCATCATATCTCAACATGGAGGTATATTTCCAGAAAACATAAAGGAATAAAGTGCACGTACATGGTACATGTGAAATAATTATTTTGATCCCTTGATTGAAAAACTCAATACACTATAATTCACATATAATGCTGAAAGAAAATCACGTAATTTGTTTAAAAAATTATTCATTATTCAAGGTTCCATAAATCAATTTCACCTTTACTAAGTGTGTTCAAATCCTTCAATCTTTCAGGTGCATCACTTCAATTTCTCGACATTCTTCAACACGGTTTATTTTTGCTATTGATTTGTTCTGCAGAGATTACTATTTGCTCAGCAAAGTTAAATAAATTTAAACATACTGCTGATCCCAATAAACACGACTGATTTGCTAAGGATCTTTATGTGATATCTAGAATTCCAGCGTTACTGGATTCATAGGCTTCCATGCATCTGTATAGTGCCTAAACCTAAATTTGAAAGTTTTAAGTATGTACAGCATCAATAAACTCTGAATTTTGAATATAAATATATTCTACACTCCATCCAGTTTTTAAATATGTTAAAATATTTAGTTCCAGAGATCATGACTTTAGTTGAATAGTTCTTGCTATATCTAAATTATCGCTTCCATAAGTTCATTATACATTAGAAAACACCAAACAACTGTAGACCCTTTTACAATAATACACAAAATAAATGAGTATATCATGTTTAGTATCATCAGCTGAATGCTAACATCGCTTTCACATTATTGGAATAAAGCTAATTACAAATTTACTTTAAATTTAAAGATCAATAAACATTCTGTGCAGGTTACTTCGACATTTTACTTTCCAGTTGCAGTTCTTCCTAAGAGTATTGTAAAATTTAGAAGAATGAAAAAAAGTGAATGCACAAAACAACAAATGTACAATGAACTTACAAACCAAATAAGAAACACTAAACAAATGGCTCGAGAAGAAGTTCGTCATAAGGCAGTTTTCCTCTTCATAAATTCAACAACCATCTTCTCTTTACACAACGGCTGGAATGAAACGTAAACATTTTGCCCCATCAATTTTTATCACAGTCCAGACCAGTTGTGAAAATACGAAGCCCAACCTGATGACCGTGAAGTGCTTTCGTCTTCTCCTAAAAAAAAAACAAAACTAAATAAGTGGACTTTATTATAATAACTTAAAATTTGGAGGTGGAAACTATGCAAATTACACAACTTTCACATTGTATTGTTTTGTTCAACAAGAAAAACTGCACTTTGTGCATCTCCCCATGTCATGTAAAATCATTGGTTTGTCAAGCGAGCAACACATTTGTAAACCACCATTGATGTTTTAATACTGGCTGATTGAAACTGCACAACTAGAGATAGAAGTAGGACTCAAAAGGACTTTCAACCTGGCCTCACACTAAACACTTTTGGGCAAACACCTGGTACCTGTTTGATGCTTCATCGTCATTGGCAGCACTTCAGAAAGGCAATGAGCAAGCAACAAAATTGGAAAATATTTACTGATATACACATTTGAAATAAAAATGTAAAATTTTAATTTTAGTTTTTCCCTGTCAAATCGGTTGCACTAATGACCAAAATCTCCCATGAACAACTTCTATCTTGATGCCAGTGGATGAGGGAAATACAAGCCAATTTGCTTTTCATTTGGAGAAAAACACCTCTGACAGACTGAGAATTCTCTTTGCAGGAGACAAGTGTGAACCTTTTTTCTCCAGTCCAAGCACACAGTATGTTGCTTACTTTGCTGTAAGGCAGCCTTCTTTAAGTTATTATCTGGTAAATTGAAACTTAGTGAGTCTGCGAAGGGAGCCTGGATGATGAAATTTCTGCATTTGTGCCTTATTTGTATGTTCCTTCTATACTATACAAATAATAAAAACAGATTTCTGAACAACATTTGCAATAGTTGACATTATTTGCCTGGACAGTGGTGTGCCAATGGTCTAGATTCTGCAGTATAAACATCAGCAAGGGCATTAGTTTTCAAACAATAAAAGTAAATCAATTAACATTGGGCAACGACACTCATGCTGTCAAACATGCAAATCAAAATTGCTGTCTATGTTGCCCTGCTCCCCCTGTAGCTTCAATAAACTATCTTGTGAAAGAGTTGCTATTGAAATACAAGGAAGCCTGTGTAGTTGTGGTGCCTGGTCACTAAACAGGCCATTCAATCTTTGTGTACTTTACCATAATTAGTCTTGATTATTGACAGATAGGCTCTGGCACTGAATAAATGAACTTTCATAAGTATGGTGTTCCATTCCCTCAGGTTTGTAAACAATCTTGTAGATTTAAAAAACAATAAATTTAATTTTCTTACATTTATTATTTTGTATTCCCCCCTCCATCTCAAAATGTATTTTTCTTCCCTTTTTTTTTAAAAACGTGGTTGTTATGTTGAATTCACCACGCTTATACTCCCCAATTTTGACTTTGCAGCACTCAGTAACAAATCTTCAATCTGATTGGTGAAGGAGATACACAGTTGCTTGTGATGTTCACACAGTTCCATGATCTCTAGTAGAGGGCCCTGCACACAAACAATCTTCTAATAGCTGCAAATTCAAGTGTAAAACCCCATTGAAAATTTGTGGGCAACTGCAAGTGCAACATATGACGATGGCACTTTTTTTTCACTAAAGACAGCGGACTTCAAAACCCAACCCAATAAGAGGCTGTGGGTCAATAACCCAAGATCACAGTTTAAAATAACTCATAAAGAGTAAAGGGAAAGGAAAACATTTTTATATGGAGGTTTATATGGAGGGCTGTAACATGGAGTGGAAGGGTGGTGAAATCAGATTCTATAGGAATTTTCAAATGGCAATTGGGCATGTAGTTGAAATTCACTAATTTGTAGGATTATGAGATAACATTACGGAGTGGCTAAGGTAACATAACTTTGCTTGTGCTGGTTACACAGCAACTGCATCCATTGTAGATAGCAGTTTACAAACTCTAAGTTCTATTACAAAAATCTATAGCAAGTCTTAGCACATGTATGTATTGAACAAAGTCTGTCACTGAAATCCAGGCCAAAATCTGTATACTTTTTTTTAAATCAACCTGTTCAGACATTTTATGACACACCTAGGCAGGTCAGATTTGAACACGTCTTCTGGCTACCACTAGACAAGACCCACTAGGCTAACATTTGTAGAGGCATTACAAATACAACAGTTTGGAAACCACTGATTTAGTGTTCAAGAATTGCTCACCAGCTGATTGGAGCCCTCAATTAGAGAACAACAGTCCATGCTCAAGTTTTAAATTTCAAATTTTACCTTGAGCTATAGCAGACAGCTTGCTTCGCTCCTCTGGGCTCAGTTGTAACATTGTATCAATTACTGGGAGAAGGCTTTGCTTCTCACTACCTGCATTTAGGAATATGAACTTCAACATAACATTCTTCAAATACTCCAGGTTTGCAATAGACTTTTCACGTTCCTGGTTTCTCTCTAGTCTTCTCACTTCATTCTTCAGCAGCTATTTGGGGAAAAGAACACTTTGTAACCTGTATATCAAGGTAGGACACAAGATCAGAAAGAAGCATATACTAGAGAAGGACAGAATAGGTGACATCATCAAAACTGAATGGAGGGAGGAAAATAAGACACAGAATTTCAGTGAACAGAGAGAGATGTCTATAACACCCAGTAAGGAATGGTTAAAAAAAATTGCAGATGACCTACCGTACTCTTAACTGCTCTTTTGACATACATCAGGAAATGTCTGTTGTAACAGGCTACAATTCTTAGGTTTGAACAACTTTAACAAGACAGGACTACATATTTTACTACATAATCCTATAAGTCAACTAATTTGCATATGATTCTCTCCCCTGATATCAAGGAAGATAACATCTAACAAGAGTCAGATTAACTAAAGAACGACGAAGCACACTTTATTATATTCCATGAAGAAATTCCTGAAAATAAATAGATCTGGCAATACTTAATTAGGTGTTCCATCCCACTGTGTGTGTACCTACTGTGATTTGTTCCATAAGGATGGCATTAGTAGCTTCAGTCTCACGCAAGAGCCCATTTAAATGGTCAATACTCTTTGTAGCTGTATTTAATTTCTGTGTTATTTCTTCTTTGGTTGGCTCTGGCTGCCATTGTGCAACATCTGCAAATAATCAATGGAATAGGGAGAACAGTTCTCCGGTTAACTTAGGTGTAGAAGAATTTTGGTTGCTTTTCTTATGCCTTTTTCTATAAGAGGAAATCAAAAGTAGCTTCCCTAGGTTTTTTTTTTAACTCCTGGACCAGCAGATATTTTAAATTTGCAATCTTGATCTTTTCCCAAATTCCTTCCCTCCATAACTAATCCATCAATATTGACTAAGGGGAAAAGCAGCTGGTGTGTTTCTAGATATAACAATACTGTTCTCAACCAAAACTTTACAAAATATAGAAATGGGGTCCTAAATGGTTCATCCTCAGGTCTGCCTTTCCTTGTTGGGAAAATGTTATTTTACAAGATTTTCTTTGTCAGTTTCAATACACAAAGAATACCCATTCAGACAGATTTAGTAGGCACTTTAAGATCTAAATACATTTTATAGCAATGTTTATGAACACATGGAATAGCAATTCTTAAGATTTAAAAAAGACTTACCACTTTTTCAGGATAAATGCCCTTATTTGTAACATGAAAAAAAAAGTAGTAGTCTTCTTAAAATAATTACCAAGGAAGAAAACACCAATTAACTTTCTTGCCTTACAAATATATTTGTTAAATTTCCATATCAGACAAATTAACTGACATTCTAAGTCTGTTGTGAATTTAAAACTGTCAACCAACCTAATGCTGCCTCCGGGGAGGTAAGTAATTGCTCAAGAGAGGCAACTTGGGTATTGGAAGAAGATACCGATTCTGTTTCAGTCATCTCCATTCCTTCTCCTTCTCCACGGTCAATGGAATTGATATCTATCACAGATATGTCCAAGTTTCTTCGGTCACGTGGAATCTTCCCAGATGGCTCAAGTTGTGCAGAGTCTTAGACAATTTAAAAAAAAACAAACAAAAATAAGACGTCCTCATGGTGATGAACTGTCGCTCTAACACTAAATAGATATTATAGAAATTCATGCATGATGTGTAGGGTGACATTGTAAAGGCTTTGATCAGAATTATTCATACACTCTTGCAAAGAGGCATATTATTCAAAATACAATAGTTTTTTAAAATCATAACCTACATCAACAATGGAGTAAATGTTCTCATTTATAGGAATTTATATATTAAATACCTATCACTACACATTGTTTTCCTGATGGTACTTCTAAGATTTATTTGCAGGATCTGGACATTGCATAGTGTCATTTTAATATCTCCTCATGAAGCTAGTGTTGAGCTGGCTTCTGAACCACTGCAGCGCTTACAAAGTCTAATTACAAAACTGGAGAGGGCATTTTTTTGTTCATTCATGGGATGGGGGTGTTGCGGCGAGATCAGTATTTACTGCCCATCCCCAACAGCCCTCGAAAATGTGATATTGAGCTGTATTCTTCGACTACTGCTGTCCTTGGATTGTGTAGATATGCACACTGTTGTTAGGAAGGGCATTCCATGATTTTGATCCAAAGACAATGGAAGAACGGTGGTATAGTTCCAAGTCAGGATGGTGTGGGGCTTGGAGGGCAATTTGCAGGTTGTGGAGTTCCCAAGTACCTGCTGCACTTTTCCCTGTGTTCGAGGATGCAGCTTTCAAAGCTGCTGTCAAAGGAGCCTTGGTGAGTGACAGCAGTGTATCTTATAGGTGGTACACTCTGCCGTCACAGTGCATCAATGCTGAATGGAATGTATGTTGAAGGAGAAGAACAGCATACCAATCAAGCAGATAGCTTTGTCCTGGCGGGTCTTGAGCTTTAAGTACTGTTGGAGTAATATCCATCAAGCAAGTGGACAGTATTCCATCATACTCCTAAATTATACCTTGCAGGTGGTGGAAAGTCTAATAGGAATCAGGTGGTGAGTAACTCACCATAGAATTCCTAGCCTCTGACCTGCTTTTGCAATCACAGCATTTATATCACTGCTCTAGTTAAATTTCAATCAATGATTAACCCCAGGACACTAATAGTGGGAACTCAGCCATGGCAATTCCATCGAACATCAAGGGGCAATAGTTCAATTATCTCATAGGAAAGAGTCTTGCCAGGCACCTCTGGCACAAATGTTAATTGTCACTTGTCAGCCCAAGCCTGTTGACAAGGTTTTGCTACATTTGAACATGGACTGGTTCAGTACCTGAGGAGTTATGAATGATTCTGAATACTAGGTAGTCATTAGTGAATATGCCTATTTCAGAAGATTTATTTGTGAACATTCTCATTATGAGGGAGAGAAGACCATTGATGAAGTATCTGAAGCTGAGTGGACCCAGGACACTGCCCAGAGGAATTTCTGCACAATGTCCACAAGCTTAGATGATTGATTTCCAACCACTATTTTGCTACAATATTCCATCCAGCAAGGTGTTTTTCCCTTGATATCCATTGACTTCAATTTTCCTCCTTCCCCTTAATCTTACACTTGGTTAAATGCTAGGCTGATGAGATAGTTACTCTCACCTCAACTTTATACCACTACACTATACTATTCCATTTAGTCAAAGACTATTATAGGAATAAAGCACAGATGCCTTTCAGGGGAAACCACAACCATCTAAAGGAGAACGGATTTGGCTATGTAAAGAAGAGTGGGAGCAGGCCTGTGTGGAGCAAAAATGCCAAGATGGACTAGCTGGACTAAATTACGTCATATGCAGTACAATCTTCTCAACATTTCTTCTAAATTTGACACTATTACCACTGTTTGATCTTTTGACTCAAATAATAAACATTTCTTCCCCACAAACCTTCCTTTCCCCCACTAGATAACTCATTTCCAGAAGAATTATCAGGTTTTCCAACTGATCAGTTGCTACGCAATCTGCAGTTATCATATTACTACTTTTAAACAAAGGTTTGCAACATATTATTATTGGAAAATTTGAGTTCTAGAATGGGCAGAGCAAGCTATAGCTTTAAATTTGATTTGCATTTCTATGTTATGCTTGTTAGGAAAGATGCTTTAATTTAAATTTGAACTCAGTTGTGTTGGGCTGTCTGAAGTTTATTTACATACATTTTGATGAGATTTTCAAGACACTCTTAAAGCAAATAGCTCAGCACTTTGAAAAATAAGGATAGAAGTGAAAAAAATATAATTGTTTTGTTGACAAGGCGTCCAACAGCATAGGGATACAGAAACAGTGACATTGTGTTAGTGTGAAAGGTTTCTCAGAGACAGAGAGAGAGAAAATAAAAGAGAAAGCGAGAGAGAGAGAGAAAAAAGGAGAGAGAATAGAGAGGGACAGCAGTACAGTTTAACACTCTCCAGAACAGCTAGGGCAGGAGATTAAAGTCCTGAGAAGTTCCAGAAACAGAAGACTATGGAAAAGGAGTTTAAGAAACATATGTTAAGTAATAAGTGAGTTGCATTAACAGTTTAAGAACCTCACGAAGACAAATTAACTGAAGCAGCTAGCATTGAGCGACTTAGCTTTGCCAAAAAGAAACCAAGTCTAGCTGTGTCAAATGAAGAAAAAACATTAGACTGGAAACAGGGTCTCCCTTCACTGTGGTTTGGGTATCTGCAAGGTAGTTGTTGAAGAGAAAAAAAAAGGTTAAATCTTTATTGCTGATATTTGTACTAAGACCATCTCAAATAATTCTTGTATAATGTAAAAATAAGTTGTTCATTTCAGTTTTCTGCTAATTTCCCTTTTTGTGTAATAAACTTTGATGTTCTATTGTTAAACGTACATTGGTAGCCTCTTGTGAATATGTTCATAGATTGACTACAAAGGTAACCAAATTACAAAAGAGAAACCAAGGTCTGTCAAGCCAGGTTTTGCTTAGCGATGACTTGTCCAGTGTTACCTTTAGCTGGGATCATAACATATGGCAGATAAGATCAAAAAGAGAAAGAGACATAGAACCTCCCAAATACCACAATTTGAAATAGATGGTATAGAAACATAGAAAATAGGAAGAGTCGGCCATTCGGTTCTTTGAGCTTGTACCACCAGTCAATACAATCATGGCTGATCATGCAATCTCAGCATCCCATTCCTGTCCTCTGTATAGTGCTGACATTTAATTATACTCTAATAGAGAGGATTCTGTAAGAAATAGATAAATGCAATGAGAAATATTTTGACTCTTCATGGGAAAACGTGAGGCACAGAAGTATCAACTTGAAATGCATGCAAAAACTATGACAAATTACCACTCCTTCAGTGTTACTGGGACAAAATCCTGGAATTCCCTACCTAATGTGGGTACCTACAATAAGTGGGCTGCAGCAGTTCAAGGTGGGTGGCAGCTCACCACCATTTCAAGGGCAACTAAATGATGGGCAATAAATGCTGGCTAATCCTGCAATGCCCACATTCCATGAATGAAAAGTGCTCAGAAAAGCTCTTAAAACTAATAACGCACTATTTAAATTCCAACCATCAGTAAACTGAAAGAGGCACATAATATATTTCCATTAACTTTATAAAAAACAACTGATTTGTAACACAAAATAAGGCAAAATACTGCAGATGCTAGATTCTGAAAGAAACACAAAGTGCTGCAGAAATTCAGCAGGTTTGGCAGCATTTGTGTACAGAGAAACCAACTTAACATCGAGTCCAATATGATTCTTTGCCAGAACTACAGAACTGTTCTGAAGTCATATTGGACTTGAAACATTGACTTTATTTCTCTCTCCATAGATACTGCCAGATCTGTTGAGCGTCTCCAGCATTTTCAGTTTGTATCTAATTTGCAACATTTAACAACATTTTAACAACTTGTATAACAAATCTGTAGTGTGCTTTATAAATTACAGATAAGAAGAATATAAAGCATTTCTTACATTAGAACCATTTTTAAATAACAAGAAGTTGGTCTCTTTAAATCAGGGTATGGTATCTAAATATATCTAAAATTATAGTCATTTTAATCAACCTGTTTGGATACGTGATGTTACACCTCTAGGGCAAGTCGACTTGGATATTCTAGCCCAGAGAGGGAGGGACCCACCACTATGCCACAAGAAGTTGCAAAGTTGGTTGATAGTGGTTGTGGATTGGGAGTCAGGAAGTTAGAATTTGGTGTTTGTGAAATGCTTGAGGTGGCGGGGGGAGGTGTGGGGTTGGTGCTGCATGGTCCCTTTAATAAATGATGTGCATTTTCCATGCTTACAGATTTAAATGGATATCTGTGAGCAGCACCTTGAAAGTTTGCAAGTACAGAGAGCACCCGAATTGAAACATTTGTATCGAAAGGCCATACAGTTAGCAGGCCAAGCAGCAGTTTTGTTTTGTTACCGAGACAACAAGTTTTTGAATTTAGCCAATCAATCAATTTGAACCATGCACTTAGATACCAAAAACCAATAAAATTTAAATCTGATGGTTTTGACAACATAGGAACAATCCTATTCTAAGAAATTGATATGTCATCAAGGGTATAAAGGAAAGGGCAGTTGGACAAAGAGAGGAGAGCTAACGGCCATCTGCCAAAGTTAACAGCTCTCAAGAAAGAATCACCGGCTCTCTCAGTCTCCTCTGGGTCTTAGAGAAAGCACCATCTAAATATCAAAGGTACCAACTGCACAACTAGTTAACATCCCTGACAGAAGAATCGATGGAGAAGGCGTTCCTGAAAGAACATTTGACGGAGAAGGAACAGCGCATTCCAAAAGACATGTAACATGGCTGTAATTGAGAGACAAAATTCTATTTTTTTTAAAGTGAGTTCTTTTTATTGGAATAGCTCACCATTAGAATCTTGTTTTATTTGGAAATATTAGTTGTTAGAAGGGGCTTATTCAGTTTGTTAACAGTTTAGTTAATTTGCTCAGTGCTAGAATTAGATAAATAAATTGTTACTTGTTGATTGTAAAGTGAGTGTCAGGGGTATGTTTTATTTAACCACTAGAAGTTGCTGAAAGGCAGGCTACACCACTTTTCACACTCCTTTTGCAGATTATGGGGAGAGGTGTTCCTCTTTGGGTGTTCCAGTTTCAGTTCTCAAAGCGGGGTCAACGTCTGCTTTATGATACCTGTATAATGATGTAATCTCACACTGACAGATGGTTATTCTATAGGTTCTATAATCGAGACTTACTTGCAGAACTGCTTTCAGTTTGAAGCTGGAAGATCTGCGCCTCCATTTTAGTTAATTGTTTCTGTAACATTTCAACAGTCTTTTTGTGATCTTCTTGCAGGTTCCGGATTTGCTCATGGAAGCTTTTTTGTGCTGCTTCATTCTGGGCAGTCATCTGGCTGACAGTCTGAGCATGCTGTGATTTCAGCAAGACATTTTCAGACTGTACACAACAAAGTCTGCAATGTTTAAAAATATAACTTCATCTCAGTACAATTGCAAAACATTACCTAAATCTTCCTTATAACATTTCATGCTGTACTCCCCCCATGCATTAAATGAATAGATAAGAGATTACTGTGCTAGCTTATACTCACTTTCTTCCATAGCTGGTTTTAGGAGATATACATCAATGGCAATGTCCCTCAGTTTTCTGTCTTTATTAAATAGTTCAGTTTTGAAATACTTGATTGAATTGAGGATTTCAACAAACCTGGATTTACCAACATCACATATCATAGAAGTGTTACGGTGCATCATCCATCAGCCCATCATACCTGCACCAGCTCAGTAAAAGTAAGGATGTTATGCTCTGTTATATAAGGCATTGGTGAAAATTGAATGGAGTTTGGTCTCCTTATTTTACGAAGGATGTGAAATGCATTGGAGGTAGTTCAGAGGAGGTTTATTTGATTTATACCTAAAACGAGTGGGCTCTGTCATGAGGACACATGGGACAGGCTGGGTTTGTTTCCAGTTGCATTTAGAAGAGTAAGGGGTGACTTGATTGAAATACAAAAATTTGTAAGATATTGAAAACAATGTTGCTTCATGTGGGTGAGTCCAGAACTCAGGGCACGGATTTAAAATTTGGGTCACCTTTTAAAACAGAGATGAGGAAACTTCTTTTCTGTCAGCAGTTGGAACTTCTGCTTCAAAGATGGTGGGGACAGAGTCATAATATTATTTTTAAGACAGATGTAGATATTTTTGTTATGAAAGGAATCAAAACTTATAATGGAATTTGAAACAAACACTTCAGTCGTGACCTTACAGAAAGGCAGAGCAAGCTTGAATGACTGGATAATCTACCTCTGCTCTTATTCCATATGTCATATGTTTGTAAATCTGGAGTTTAGTAACGTCATTTGTTGTGCGAGTGGATATTGCATTAGTCAAACAGCACAAAATTCACAGGGGTAAAAATATTAACAAAGCATCACAATTTAATTTATGAACTGGATTGAAATGAACTAACTAGCCTCAAACAGAAATCATTCTGCATATGTGTACACTTACATGTAAACAATGACAATACATACGAATTGCTCAATGAGATCTCATTTTTCAAATTATATTTCTGTAACACAATTACTTGGTGATTTTCTGATGTATTTAATAGACATTGTTGAGGTTTTGACCCATTAGATGACCCATTGTATTTCAAATAGTAGCAGGCTATTCATATGCAAAGATTATTAGAATTTTAATTACAGTGGAATAGAATGGGCAAAGTCAAAAAATGGTTGAAAATTAGTTTCATGAAGCAGTTCTGAACATTTAATAAAAATCTGAAAGAACTGCAGATACTGGAATCCGAAACAAAAACAGAAATTTGGATCACGCTCTGATTTCTCTCCATAGATGCTACCAGACCGGCTGAGAATTTCCAGCAATTTCTGTTTTTGTTTCTGAATGTTTGCTTTGTGAACCGCAAAATTGACAGCGTCACCTCGAATTTATTTACATCAAGTTTACATGTACGTGAACTTGACTGGTTTGTGAAAAATAGCTATTTTTATTTACAAAAAGACTTTAATCAACATCTTAAAAGTCTTGAGTAACAGCATCTCAGTGTTTAAAACCATCTCTTGCTGTACTTAAGTTGCATAATGATTACCATGTTGCAACTCCAGATTTATCAGATATGTAACATTCATCTCTTATCAAGTGTGCAAAAACATCAATTTATTTTCTAGGTTAAAGAACGGATGTTGTCAGAATTTCTGCTCTGGATGATACTAATAGAAAACGTCTGGTTTATAGGGTGTAGAAAAGATGCAATACCATAATAGAAAATTAGATACTTATTATATCATGTGGTAACAGTACAAATGTTACAGCATAAACTTCAAGTTAGTCAAATTAATTCATCAAGAGATTGTTTTTAAAAAAATGATTAATAGCACTTATAACCAATTAAGGCCATCTTCTGCACTGTCAGTTTGAGGTGCTTGAAAAACCAAAAACCACATACTTTTCTCGAAACTCAGCCTCCTTGGACACAGTTTCTTGGAGAATCTTGTTATGCCTTTCCAGCAGCAGGTCATGCTCCAACTGTAGAGCCTGTAACTCACCCGCATTGACTTGTAAATTGCAATGAGTTTCCTGTAACTTGGCCTTCAGCTGATCAACCACCTTTTGAAGTTGTTCTCTAAAATGACAAAATGGATACATTCATTCAGCACAACTGCTGCTTTTAGCACATTGGTAGATACTAATGACCAAATAACCCTATAGTGCGTACAATGTAATTTCACAAAAGGGGAATGAGTTAGAGATCTATTTTTGTTTAATTAGTGATTGTAGTGCGGGCTGCTACAAAATGTCAACACATCAACTACAGAAAAACAGGTAGCAGGAGGTTCACTCCCCAACAAGTACAAACCAGTCAAGGACATGAAGTGCTTATTCAACCCATTACAACTCAGCCTTTGAACATTTTAAACTCATCTAAATGAAAGCAACTGAATTTTAAATGTCTCTAACATCTGAATCCAATAGCACGTTCGACTAAACAAATTGTTGTTCCATATTATCTTTAATAAGTCATTTTAGAGGCGAATAATAAAAATAAACATATTATTCCAAATGGTTTTCACTTTTCGACCATTTAAAAATAATTTTAAAATTACTTTAATTACGTTTATCTTCTCTGATATTACTAGTTAAATTTTCTTTGATGCAGTATTCTATGTCCAACTTCGATGTTTACCTCGATACTCTTCCTACATACACTGTAACCTTTGTCACTATACTATTTAACACACACTTATTTCAATTTTTCCCTTGAAAATTGGAGTTATTCTTTGTTGCCCTTTCACTGGACCGATCCCAATGCACTTTTGTTGATGCAGCAAATTCAATATTCAAAAAATATTATAAATATGGTTTGACATTGTTGTTTCAGAATAATCTTCAATTGACTTAAAATAATTCTGCTATGTACCCCAACATTCCACTTACCTCACCACATTTGTCAATTTTTAAAAAATTAATCTGCAGGATGTGGGTGTTGCAGAGTTTCTTGTCTATTCCTTATTATCCTGTAAAAAGTAGTGAAGCAAGTAGACTCTTGAGCTGCTGAAGTGCATGTATTGTAGGTACACCCTGTTAGTTACGAAGGGAGCTCCTGATCTTGACACGGCCATTCTAACAGAACAGTAATATAGTTCCAAGTCAGGATGGTCTGGGACTTGAAGGAGAACTTACAGATGGCAAGCTTTGCGGAGTCAGGTGATCAGTTACTTGCCACAAAATGCAGTGTCTAACCTGTTCTTATATCCACAGTATTTATTAAAAGGCTAGTCAAGTTCAACTTTGTGTTGATGGTAACCCCAGGATGTTGGTAGAAGAGCATACTGCAATGGCAATGCCACTGATGGACTATAATCAGATCTTCACTTGAATGTCTGACATGAGAGTGGCACAAATATCATTGGCAATTTTTAAGCCTTGTCTTAATATTGTCCAGGACATTTGGATACTGACGACTCCGAGATCGGAGGGTTCACAAATGGCGTTAAATGTATGGCCAACAGCAGAGAACATTATCAAAAGGTCAGAAGTGGCAAACATAACTTCATCTAGGACACAATCCTGAAGAACTCCTGTAGTCATATCCTGGAGCTGAGATCACCGATCTCCAACAACCACACCATCTTCCTTTGTACTAGGTTTGAATCCAAACAGCAGAG
Organism: Rhincodon typus; assembly: GCF_021869965.1. Taxonomy (NCBI): domain Eukaryota; kingdom Metazoa; phylum Chordata; class Chondrichthyes; order Orectolobiformes; family Rhincodontidae; genus Rhincodon; species Rhincodon typus. The sequence continues at coordinate 45,763,516 of NC_063337.1, forward strand.
AGTTCTCTCTCTCCTTCCTGGACCATCTCTAATACCTCTCTCTCCTTCCTGGACCTCTCCGTCTCCAACTCTGGCAACCACCTAGAAACCGATATCCATTTCAAGCCCACCGACTCCCACAGCTACCTAGAATACACCTACTCCAACCCATCTTCCTGCAAAAATGCCATCCCCTATTGCCAATTCCTTCGCCTCCGCTGCATCTGTTCCCAGGATGAGGCATTCCACTCCCGTACATCTCAGATGTCCTCGTTTTTCAAGGACTGCAACTTCCCCCCCTCAATGGTCAAGAATGCCCTTGACCGTGTCTCCCGCATTTCCCACAACTCATCCCGCACGCCCCCTCCCCGCAATAACAACCAAAACAGAATCCCCCTTGTCCTCAAGTACCACCCCACCAACCTCCGGATCCAACGCATCATCCTCCAACACTTCTACCACCGAAGGCATTTTTCCCTCCCCACCCTTACCTGCTTTCAGGAGGGACCACTCTCTCCGCGACTCCCTTGTCCGCTCCACACTCCCCTCCAGCCCCACCACATCCAGCACTTTTCCCTGCAACCGCAGGAAGTGCTACACCTGCCCCTACACCTCCCCACTCATCCCCATCCCAGGCCCCAAGACGACTTTCCACATAAAGCAGATGTTCACCTGCACATCTGCTAATGTGGTATACTGCATCCGCTGTTCCCGTTCTGGCCTCCTCTACATCGAGGAAACCAAGCGGAGGCTTGGGGACCGCTTTGCGGAACACCTACACTCGGTTCGCACTAAACAACTGCACCTCCCAGTCGTGAACCATTTCAACTCCCCCTCCCATTCCTCAGACGACATGTCCATCCTGGGCCTCCTGCAGTGCCACAACTATGCTACCCGAAGGTTGCAGGATCAGCAACTCATATTCCGCTTGGGAACCCTGCAGCCCAATGGTATCAATGTGGACTTCACAAGCTTCAAAATCTCCTCTCCCACTACCGCATCCCAAAAACCAACCCAGCTTGTCCCCGCCTCCCTAACCGGTCCTTCCTCCCATCTATCCCCTCCTTCCACTTCAAGCCCCACCCCCATCTCCTACCTACTAACCTCATCCTGCCCCCTGGACTGACCTATCTCCTGCCTACCCCCCCACCTACACTCACCTTTACCGGCTCCAACCCCGCCTCTTTGACCTGTCTATCTCCTCTCCACCTATCTTCTCCTCTATCCATCTTCTTTCCGCCTCCCCCTCTCTCCCTATTTATTTCAGAAGCCCCTTCCCCTCCCCCATTTCTGAAGAAGGGTCTAGGCCCGAAAAGTCAGCCTTCCTGCTCCTCGGCCTGCTGTGTTCATCCAGCTCTACACCTTGTTATAGCAGGGAGTTTTTTCCCTTATTCTCATCAACTCAACTTTGCTTAGGATCTTGATGTCAAGGGCAGTCTCACCTGATTTTCCTTTCAACTTCAACTCTGTTGGGCATGTATTGACTAAGGCTTAAAGAGGTCTGGAGCTGAGTGGCCCTGGTGGAACCCAAAGTGAGCATCAATGAACAGATTATTTTAGAGCAAGTACCCTTTGTAGCACTGTAACCTTCTATCACTTGGCTGATAATTGTGTAAAGACTGGCGAGCGTTAATTGGCTACATTGGATTTGTCCTGCTTTTTGAGGACAGATACCCAGAAATTTTTCCACATTGTCAGATAGAGGCCAGTGTTGATCGTACTGTAACAACTTGGCTAGGAGCTCAGCTAGTTCTGGACCACAAGTTTTTAAGTATAATTGCCAGAATGTTATCAAAAATCACAGCTCATGCAATATCCAGAGTTTTCAGCCATTTCTTGATGGGATATCAAATGAATCAAACTGACTGTAGGCTGGCATTTGTGAAGCTGGGAACACATTAGGAGGCTTAGATGGATCATCTGCTTGGCATTTCTGGCTGATGTCTGCACCGATCTGTGGCCTCCCCCGTTATGCAGAATGAGGACATTTGAGTTGATTAATTGTCCATCTTGACTCACAACCAGCAGGACAGCAGAGCTTAGATCTGATGTACTGGTTGTGGAATCTTAATACCTGTTTTTTCTATACCATGGGTATCCAATGTTATCACAATTTCTGAAACACTCCCTTCTCCCTTTGTAGAATACTCTGTACCCTCTTCATGACATCCTTTACTTTGGCATCATAGAGACTAGACAACTTTGGGAGTCATGACAGATGCTGCACAAATGCCTGTCTGTCAATGAAATATGAATTTTCTACACTTTCCTGTTTCCTCCTGTGTATTTCTTTACCAGTGCTATTAGGATCAGGACTACACTCCTTCAGTGTTGTCTCCGACATCTCCAAAGCTGAGAACTGGTTTGACAGCAACACATATGTAAAAGTATCTGCACTTCCTGCCTCTTACTTTTCAGGTAGCCACCCATCTACTACCCTGAACATTGATACTTATGGGGTGACCTACTCTTGGAATACATGATCCAGGAAATCCACATCCTTTCCAATGTCTACAATGACTAGAGCTCAAATGATACAGACACTTTGGACGTACTTGACTCCTCACCCTCAGCCCAGAAATCTATCAAGCATCCAGAAATTCCCACAAGGTATAGGAGTTGCAAGAAACAGGTCTCATCACCATCCATAAGAGAAAAATTCCTGCGTAAGGATCCAGTTAATACCTTGTTACTGTTTACCCGTAGTAATTAGTTTACCTAGTTAAGCCATAAACTGAACACAGTACTTGATAGTTTTCTGATCCTCCTATAAACCATTAATTTTAAATAAGTGTGAAATCATGAGAAAACTTCAAGAGTAAGTTTTATAAGTCACAAAAATATAGCAGTAAGAGAGGTTGTACTGAGGGACATTTTCTAAAGCTCTGTAACTCACTTTTCTTCCTGGGTCAACTCATGTTCATTCTGAGCAGCTGATCGGCTCTTTTGTTGTTTTAGGACATTATGTACACGAACTTTGTAACTTTCAAAATCCACAGCAGTTGCAGCCTGTTCAGCCTGTAAAAGCAACATGAAATCACTCTGGTGGAAGTATACCAACGGTAATTTTAAGAGCGCATCAGATATAATCCTTATTATTTTTCTCCTTTTCTTCTGATGAAGATTAATTAAATTTTGGTGACTTACATGGCCTTTCATACTCTCTATAAAACTTCCACCCACCACCCTAACCCTTTATGTTAATCTTTACCCCATATCAACCACCCTACTTGGTAGGGATTCATACCCCTCTACCCATCACCCTTTGCCATACCCCCTCCATGTCAATGAACCAAGTACTCAACATGGCGTAACATCAGGAGTCATACTGACAGTAGATAAAGTAGTGCATCTATTGAAGACATGATGATATAATAAAGCATGATTTTAAAAAAATCATTGAATACATTGGTTTTAGTTGAAGGACTTTTAATGTCTCATCAATATAAAACATTTGCATTCTAAGTTGTTTGATAATTTTGACAGCTTGACAGTTATTTTGATAGTTTTAACAGCCTCAGTGGGTTTGTGCACATTGTTGCTTACTTTTCGCAATCCCATAGAATACCAAAGGTAACTCCCACCCCATGCATTTGGCATAGTCTCTTCAAGTCCGGCCCCACCAGCAAATGATCTGGTCTGCTCTGGGGCTCCAGATATTGAATATAAAGTCCCACTTAGATAGGGACAGTTGGTCATCTAAATTGACAGCGGTCTCAGGAACCACATGAGAGAAGCCTGGGACACCTACAAACTGGTCTCCATGAAAATCAGAAATGAAATATGCAGGGTGAAACTTTGATTTGTGGGCATTTTTGATATTTTCACGTTTATGAAAACCCTTCTGTCACGGCGAAAACCCGGGACAGTGTCTTCAACAAGAATTATTCACTTTGCATTGATTAATTTTCCTAAAAATATTTACACCTTTTCATAAGTCGTCTTTTTCCCAATTCTCAGTAACCAAATTGAAAATCTCAGCGCATTAACTTCAGAAAGTTTGACAGCTACGGTGCTAAAAATTAATGAAAATCAACTGATCTTTACAACTTAGATTTTGCGTCAAACAATCTTCCATAGTAACTACAGGCAAATGAGAGGCTGAGAAAGTACCAATGGCTATGGTTACTGATTATGTATGCCACAGGCAGAAAAGAAACTGTATTTGTTTTTCAAATCAAAATTGTAGTCACTTGATTTCTGCAAAGAAACATCTAAATTTATTCTACAATTCAACAAAGATTGTGTTTTTAATCTGTTCAGTGTACCCCTGACACACTTCATATTATACCTTTGCAACATTACACTCCTCCTGAAGAGCTGCCATCTTCTGTGTAAATGCATTCACTGTCCGATGATTCTGCTCATTTGTCTGGCGCAATTGTTCCTGAAGCTTGTGGTTTTCAGCGATTAACTCTGCCACTTGAATCTGCAACATTTAATAATAATTTCTCAATTATGGATTCTCCAAAAATCCATCTTTATATTTTACTACCACTACTGCTTTGGTATTTTGAATTACAAGCGCACAGAGGAACATTTTTTATGGGTTTTGGAAAGAATTACGTTATCCTAAAGATTAGAGTTTTATTGTTGGACTGACTTTACAGAATCAGTCCCTGGAAAGTGAAGAGTTTGCTGGTATCTTCTGGAGTATGGGAAAAGAGTAAAACGATGAAGAATTTTCACTCCTATTTAGTGATGCCTACTAAGACTGCATAACCATGGATAATGGATGAAAGTATACTGTATTTTGTTGAAATGCCACTTGCATGGTAATTCCCTTGTTATGAGATCTTATTGGTGAGGTAGTATTTATTTTTCATCCCTGGTTTCCCTCAGGGGGTTGCCCTTCTCGATTAGCTACAATACATTGGTTTGCATGGTTCCCATACAGAACAGTTAAGAATTGGTTGTATTGTTATTTGAGAGTTGGTTCAATGTTGTATAATGAATTCATATGCAGGTCAATCTGGGCTATGACAGGTTTTCTGATAAAAAAAAAAGCTTTGGCCCTACCCCTTTGCAAACTACTATCCCAATTCCAAAGTCTTATTGCTGTCCAAAATACTCAAGTGCATTGTCGCCTTCCACATCTAATCCCACCTTTCCAGGAACTCCATGTATGAATCTATACAATCAGGTTTTCATCCTTGCCACAACACTGAAACAACTCTCATTAAAGTTACAATGAAATCCTACACAAAGGTAAACTTTCCCTCCTTTTTATTCTTTACCTGTCTATAGCTTTTGATACAGTTAACCACACCATCCTCCTGCAAAGGTTCTTCACTATCATCAACTGAGTAGACCTGCTCTCACCTGGCTCCATTCTTACTTAACAAAACTTAGCAAGGGAATTAGTTACAATTTTCTCTTCTTGCTCCTGCACTGTTCCCCTGACTTCACCCCACCAAAGATGATCTATCTTTGGCCCCTTCCTGTTTATCAACTAGATGCTGCCTCTTGATGGCAATATCTGAAGGTACAGCTTTGATTTTCATCTATGCAGATGCCCAACACAATCTCGACATCACCTCTTTCACTCCTCCACTGTTGCTAAATTATTTGACTGCTCATCCAATATCCAACACTGGATGAGCAAACATTTCTGCTAAATATTCAACAGATAAAAATCATTGTTTTCATTCCTGCTCCAAACTCTGTTCCCTAATTATTGACACCATCCCACTCTCAGGTCAACAATCTGCAATTAAGCCAGTCTATTCACAGGATTGGGTATCACATTTGATCCAGAGATATTCAGACAACCTCAATCCTGTCATCATCGAGACCACCTATTTCCATTTCCATAATATCACCTTTGTCCCCAGTCTCAGCTCACCTGCTGCTGAAACGCTGCTAATACATTTGTTACATCCAAGTCCGACTATTTCAAAGCATTCCTGGCTGATCTCCCACTTAAAATTTTGCTATATTTAAACAACTGCTTAATCAACAACAATAAGTGGCAATTTTGTTACTTCCCCTAGGAACATTCTTGAAAAGAATCAATCTAACAGTTTCGTAGCTAATTTTACTGATACTGTTCTCTATTTATAACTTTTCATTCTTTAAAAATTGAATTTAAACACTCAATTGACCCTTTTATGATTTGAACACAAACCTGGATTTGAGCAGTGGCTGTGTCCCGGCCCACCGTCCAGAGTGTCAGTGATAACACTACCTCTGTTGACATTCAAAGCTATGACCATATTTTATGATTTCTTGCAATGATGGCTTCAGCCCCTTTAACATTGGATGTGTCAGAGGGCTGGTGGTTCTTCCTATTACTGTCACATGAGCAGTGGCCACTGCTAAAACTGCAGGAGGCCCCGAAGCAGTAACCATCCAGGAGGCCCAAAGTCGGATTGGAGATCACCAAGATTTTTCAGACAGGTCCTTGTAAGAACACTGCACTTGGCATTTCAGTCCACAAAGAGACCTTGCCTCCTGAATGCACAGACAGGTCGCAAAGGTATCAGAGATATGGTGAGGAGCCCATCAGCTACCCAATAAAAACTCAAAAGCATCCCTCACCATCCTACCCAGTTTTAAGTAAACACCACTTTGTTGTGCTCACAAACAGCATGCTGACACAGTTGGCCAATGTAGTAATGGCAATTAACAAAATCTGTACAAACAGTGAAGGAGAAAATACTGCAGTAATGATTGGTTGGTTAGAATAATGGATCTCTACTCCTGTATGGGTTTTGGAATTCAGATCAAATCACATTGAACAATGACAAAATACCACCATGTTCTGGATGATTTCTCATTATCAGCTAGATTTTAACCCAGTGTTTCCCCAAAGAAAACAAAATGCTATTTCTTCTTTGTAACATTTGGACCACAAAAGCCAGGCAAAGAGATCTCCCACAAGAGAGAATCTAATCATCATCATCCTGGGATATTAAATGGTATTATCATTGCTGAATTCCCACCATCAGCATCCAGGTGGTTATCACTGATCAGAAAATGGACTGGACTAGTCACAACAATACTGTAGCAAAGGACATGTCAGATGCTTGGAAGCTTGCAGTGACTAACTCACCTCCTGACTCTCCAAAGCCTGTCCACCACCTGCAAGGCACAAATTAAGAGTGTGACACCATCCAGGACAAGGTAGCTCACTTGATTAGCAGCACGTCCACAAATCTTCACTGCCTCCAGCGCTGATGCTCAGTAGCAGCAGTGTGTACCACCTACAAGATGCACTATTGAAATTCACCAAGGCTTCCTAGACAGCACCTTCCTACCTGCAACCATTTCCATCCAGACCAGGGCAGCAGATACATGGGAACACCATCATCTGCATACTCCCCTACGACTCTTTCATCATTCTGACTTGGAAATAAATCGCTGTTCCTTCAGCATCACAAAGACAAGATCCTGAAACATCCACCCTACGCCTCATAGCACTATGGGTAAATCCTATTAACAATGGACCACAACGGTTCAAGAAGGCAGCTCACTATGACCTTAAGGGCAACTAGAAATGGGCAATAAATGTTGGGGACCCCACATCCTATGAATGAACCAAAAAAAAGTAGCTCTATGCACAATCACCTTTTGCTTTCTTTAGCAAATTTTTAATCCAATTCAAATTATATGCAACTTCTGTTTCGTGCCTTGTAAAGTAATAGCATGTATTGCAATGTAGTAAAGCATTTGTTAAAATTTAAAGACAAGGTATCCAAAAAACTGTCAGCAAGGCTTCTTTATGAATGCCAAATTAACTGCTGGGCAAGGCTTCCTCCCATAATTCCATGCCAACTTCCTTTATTACACATCTAGATAGGTATTTTACTATATTCTTCTTCCAAGGCTTTTAGCCATAACAGCTCTGTTATAACGTAGCAATTCTCTGGATTATTCGTTTGGTGCTGTATAATTAAAAAAAATTAAAAACAAGGAATGGCCTTTATATCTAACACTAACAAAAAGAACTGTACAAATCTCAGTGCACAGCAGTTCAAAGTTATTCACATTTCCCGAGTCCTTGATGAGACCTGAAATAGATCAACTATTTCAACTATACAAAATGCAAACAGTTGATAAACAAGGTCAAACTAGTTACTATTCATCACAAACTTTTTTTTTCCAAAGAATGCATTTCAAACAATTTAATTGAAAATCACAAATTAAAGGTACCTTGTAATTTTCCACTTGCTGCTGGTTTGCTTCGAGTTCTCCCTTAATAAAAGCTTGGACAGCTAATTGCTCTCCTTCCTGAAAACATAATATCAAGTCAATTCTATTGCTGTCTGCCAGACAACACACTGGTCAAGGTTAGGAGATAAATTATATTCCAAGTAGTAAGTACCTAATAAAGTTTGCATAATATTTGGCATTATTTCATTGATTGCAAAAATTCAGTGGAAAACTCTTTCTATCAACTCGTCCCCACAACGTGCTCAGGTTTTAAAAAATTTTTTACACAAAGGGAAACTGCTGATGCAGAATAAGTGGACAACTTGAACATATTCTAGTATTTTGGAATTATGGTTTAATTGAACATGCAAAACATTTGTTTATTGCCATTTTTTTCGTTTAGTTCTTTTCAGTGTTTTGGTTGGAGATTGTTTGAATTCTCCTTTGCTTATCTGTTACCTTCCCCCCTCTTCTGCAAGACTGGTGTTGATTTCTTTCAAACACCCGATTTAAACAACAACAACAACCATCAATATTAAAGAAAGAATCCCCTTGGAACTGTAGACATTCTAAATCTCAGCAGACATTTTGTTATAATTAGGCCTCATTACAGAGGTAGGAGCCGTTTCCTGAACTGTGACTGACAGGAAACAAATATGCCATTCACACATTGTACTCAATTATGTATACATTTTTATAACATTAAATATCTGTATTCAAAATCTTTTTGCAGTGATTAAGATAATTTTGGACTTATTCATGTTACTCACAGCTCTCTTTGAATCTGTAAGTTCCTTCTTAGTTTTCACTAGGATTTGTTTCATCTTGGTATTTTTCTCTTTGTACTCTTCCAACGCTAACTGAAGAGATTCTGTAACAATACCATATAAACAGGTTATTTCTCTAACAGGGAACATATTACAACATCTATTGAAAAGATTGATATAGAACTTAAACTACGATGCAATGTATTTGCTATATTCTTATGTAATATAATTTGTAGGTAGGAGAATCTTCAAAATAAACAACATAACCATCGTCAAATTACATACACAATGCATCTTAGCATCTTTCTAAAATAAAACAATATTCTAGACTTTGCAAAAGTCTATCCTGTCTGACCCCTTAAGTGCTTTGTAGATTTCAATGAGATCAGCTCTAATTTTTCAAATCACCAAAGATTACAATTCTGGTTCGCCCAAATTTTCTTCATCCCACAATCCCTAAAACCAATCTGATGAACCTCTGATGCTGCATTCCATCTATGCTAATAATATCTTTCTTTAGGTAAGGAGATCAAAACTGCACATACTACCGAAGATGTGGTCTTGTGGTCTACCCAAGCTCCCACACAACTGAAGCTACTTCTGTTCTCTCATCCTTTTGCAATAAAGGGTAACATTCAATTAGTCTTCCTAAAAGCTTGCTGCATCTGTGTCTCAACATGGGCTTCCAAAAAGCATTTGAAAAAGTGCCCAAGTTTTAGCTAATGGACAAAAGTGATATTGAAAGCAGGGAAACAAAGTTGGCTGCATAAAAAGAAACAGAAAGTAATGGATAATGGCTCTTTCTTGTACTGAAGTAAGGTAGAAAACTAGGTTCCCTCAATGTCAGAGATAGTAGGAACTGCAGATGTTGGAGAATCTGAGATAACAAGGTGTAGAGCTGGATGAACACAGCAGGCCAAGCAGCATCAGAGGAGCAGGAAGGCTGACGTTTTGGGCCTAGACCCTTCTTCAGAAGAAGGGTCTAGG
>NC_063337.1:45773802-45857555 GCF_021869965.1 Rhincodon typus
GGCCTAGACCCTTCTTCAGAAGAAGGGTCTAGGCCCAAAACATCAGCCTTCCTGCTCCTCTGATGCTGCTTGGCCTGCTGTGTTCATCCAGCTCTACACCTTGTTATCACTGTTCCCTCAAGGTCCACTGCTTTTCTTGATCTATATTAATGATATTAAAATTGTGTCTTTGCACATCCATCTCAAGCTATGCAGATGACAAAACTTAAGAAATTTTGTGAATTCCATGGGCGATCACGTTAGACTTCAAAGGACAGTGACAGGCAGGTGAATAGACAGACACATGGAAGAAAAAATTCAATGTTGAGAATTGTAAAATGATACATTTTAGCAAAATGAATGAGGAAAGGCAATATAAACTAAAGCATACAATTCTAAAGACGGCGCAGGAGCAGAGGATCTCAGAGTTAGATGTCCAAAAATAAAGGAAGGTGACAGGGCAGTTTGAGGAACCAATTAACTATTCACCATGGATTCTGGGCTTAATAAATAAAGGCTTGTGGTTAATGGGCCAGCCTCAATTTAAGTATTATGTCTAATTCTGAGCATATTAGACACAAAGGCAATGGACAGGGCACAGAAAAGATTCATGAGAATGGTTCTTGGGATGATGGATGTCAGTTATTTGGACAGATTGAAGAAGTTGGGGGTGTTCTCCTTAGAACAGATTAAAATGTGCCTTGATAGAGACATTCAAAATCATGAGGGGTCTGGACAGAGATAAAGTGAACTGTTTTAAATTGTAGGACAAAAGTACAATGATTTAGAATGACTGGCAAAAGAACAAAAGGCAGCATGATGAAAAACTTCTTGCATTGTAGTAAACGGTTAAAATCTGGAACGCACTGCCTGATATTTTATTGGAGATGATTCAAACATGGTTTTCGAATTGGAATTGTTTAATTGTCTGAAGTGAAAAGAGTCGTAGAGGTAAAAACAGGGAAATGGGAATAGTTGAGCTGCTCTTTCAGAGGTTGTCAGCATGGACATTACAGGTCAATTGGGTCCATACTACGCTGTAACCATTCTACAATTCTAAGGATATCACTGTGAAGAACAGCTGACTTTACCAAAGTGATTCTAATCGCTTTATTGACGACCACAATCTAGGAATGGTCCACGACTGGAAAAGTATTCTACTATCCAGCTATGGTGCATATATCCATGTTTTTCAAATGGAAACCAAAAGAAAATGTAGGAATGTAGCCATCATTCAAGATTTCTTGCTGCCTCCCTGTTGATTAGCAAAAAAAAGTGTCCCACGTACTCAAACTGCTGAACTTACTGATTTCACAATCCATTGTTTCTAGTTTCTGCTTGCATGATGTCATTTCGTCTATCACTTCTACAATCCGGTTGTCCCGATCAGTAATTTTCTGGTTCAGTTCTTTCACAAGACGTTCATAGTCTGCAATCTCCATGTCCATCAGCGTGGTTTTTTGAGCATCCTAGTGCCACATTTAGAACAGTAACTATTTGATTTGAACTATGTCATTTCTACATTGCCTTTTTAAGATCTCAAACGAAGCATGTTGCACTGATAGTGATGTAAAACTGGATTTTTAGCACAAGTATGAAATAAAAGCCCACTAATAGGTCTCAGTGCATTATCTAGATGGACATTTTAGTGCAACCTATGGGAGTGCCATATTGCCAGAGGTGTCATTTGGTGCATGACGTATTAGATAGATGCGCTACTTACCTGTTTGAGCAGCTTAAAAGATCCAATTACAGTATTTGAAGAGCAATAGTCACTTATTGCCTTAGGATTACATGTCAGTCAATCAAAAGCACCAAAAAAGACAAATTAAAAAGATATTAGGTCTCAGTTTGTAGCATTCCTGCCTCCAAGTCAGAAGATTATGGACTCAAGTCTCATTTCAGTATGTGAGCACAAAATAAAATACCAGGGCTGACATTTCAGAGCTGTACCGAGGGAGCACTATTGGAGGGGCTGACTTTCAGATAAGACATTAAATCAAGGCCCCATCTGCCCTCTCACATAGGTGTAAAAGATCCCATGGAGGTATTTCAAAGAGGAGCAAGGAAGTTATGGCGGGAAGCCTGTCCATTATCTGTCCCTTGATCAACATCTCAAATAGATTGCCTGGTTATAGTGGGAGCTTATTCAATGAAAACTGACAAAGATTTTCTCTACAACAGTGTCTATACTACACAAGTACTTGACTGATGAAAACTGTGTTACACCCCTTGGTAATGGAAAGGATTATACAATTCCAAGTCTTCCTTTTCAGCTTAAATTATCTAATTTAACTGTCCACTTTCAAAAAAAAAATCCTTCAAAGAATGAGATTTATTGGCTGTGAGAACTCTTAGACATGAAGTGCATGATATTTGCCAGACACAGGGTTATGGGCTGCAGATAGAAGAGCGGAGCGGAGGCCATAATCAAAACAGCTGTGATTTTATTGAATTGTGGAGCAGGAGTGGCCAGTTTGGTCCTCAGTATAATCCTTCTAAAGAAGTTCACATTCTTTTTGAAAAATGTTCTCCGTTTACCACACAAGTTTATTTAGCACTTTTCTGCTGATATTTTTCTTTCAACACAATGTTCAGAATACACACAATAATACTGGTAATATTGATTTAAGAGTTTTTAAACCTATGAAAACCACAATGCTATTTATTTTGTCCACTTTGATTATACTCTTATGGCATACATGTTCGCATTAACTAATTGCAATTTGCGACCTGGAAGATCAAGGGCTTTAAGTTTCACCAGATGCAAACTTGGTTGTAGCTAGCAATTGGATTACTTTCAAGTATCTCTCAAGATCATCCTTTATGAGGAGACGCAAACTAGATATGGTTACAGGTCCGGTAGGTAGAGTGTCAAACATCAATCAAGCTGTATCTCCTGTGGTTTAAATCAAATTTCTTTAACAATCACATCAGTCCTAGTCCTGGCTCACCACTCAGCCTCACACTTATTGGTGACTAGTATGGTAGAGATTAGGAGGCATGCACTTTGGTCATCATTGTTTGTTCTACATCTATTTATCACTTCTGGTTGTAATGACAGAAAAATTACAGAATTGTATGCTGTAAATCTATGTAAACAAAATACTGGAGGCACTCAGGTAGCAAGTATAGAGAAAGGAAATATGTTATTATGACTCAATTTACACACAGGTGTATATACATTACAACCATTGTTAACTTTTCCAGTTGTAAGTTTTGGGTGGCAACTCTATCTATGCATTTGCCCAGACATGTACAAAACTGTCTCTTAAGCACAGCAATTCAACTGCAGCTAAGCAAAGGCCAAATAATTGATGATTTGTCTATCCAACAAAAGCAACATATTTTGTACCTTTTGAAAGTTCTTACCTTTCTTACAAGTTCCAGTTCCTGTGTTGTCTGTTGTAGCTGTTGTTTCTCATTTTGAAGTTGTTTTTTAAGTTCTTCAACGTCTTTCAACAGTACATGATTCTCCTGAAGAATACAGTTTAATTCTTTACTTACTTATTCACAGGATGTGGGTTTTGCTGGTATTGCCTATCGCTAACAGCCCTTGAAATGTGGTGCTCAGCTGTCCACATATATGGTGTAGATAGTGTCATGGAGCACAGAACAGAATTTTCAGTCCAACACGTCCATGCCGTACTTGCATCTATCACTTCTTTCAGCAATTCATTCCACATACGAAACACACTGTGTGGAAAAAGTTGCTCCTCAGGTCCCCTTTAAATCTTTGTTCTCTCACCTTAAAATTATAACCTTTGGTATTGAACACCCCTCCAGTAGTGCCCCTCGTGATTTTATAAACCTCAGTAAGATCACCCCTCAACCTGTTAAGCTCCAGTGAACAAAGTCCCAGCCTATACAGTCTCTCTTTATAACTCAAACCTCCAATCCCAGCAACATTCTGGTAAATCTTTTGAGCCCTCTTCAATTTAATAATATCTTTCCTATAGCAGGGTGATGAGAACTGCACACAGTACGCCAAAAGTGGCCTCACCCACATCCTGTACAACTGCAACATGGAGCCCCAACTCCTACAGTCAATGGTCTGAGCAAAGAAGACAAGTGCGCTAAATGCCTTCTTAACCACCCTGTCTACCTGTCACATATTTTAATATATAAATACGTTTTTTAAAAAAGTAAATACTGGAGAAAACATGAGAAATTTCAGAAAATTAATTTAAAAACATAGCACCCGTCTACATGATGACTCCATTACCTTGGAAACCTGCTCCTTGAAAAGTTTTAAGGCCTCAAACTCCTTTTCAACAGTATTCTTGGCTTTCTCAGATTCTAAAACTTTTGCTTCCAGCTGTTTTACATTTGACTGCAGAGTTCCCAAATGAGCAAACATATCTTCCTTCTCTGAAACCAATTGTTTGTGCTGAATGGAAAACATTAGAAATATAGCTATAGATCAATTCAGAAAAGTTATAGGAGCTTATTTTTCCACTTAACAGCCAAAATATCTAATTCAAGCAGCATTTTATACATTGAATTAAAGAAAGAAGTCTTAAATCAATCAACTTAATCTTTTAATGCTGTCTAATGCAGCTATTATTGCAAAGAAACTCAATTTGTCCAGACTTTTTGTTTTAAATGAACAGAAATGTAAAAAGAAATCTGTATATTCTACAAAGAATGCAGGTGAGGTAGTTTGATGGGTCATTTGGAAGGATTGAATTGTGTCAGTGCTCTTTCTGATCTGGAATGATTTTGAGTTGCATTACATAGTTTCAAACATCAGTCAAGAAAGGCTGTACAATGTTTTCTTTCTGTTACCCACAAAGTAGTACTAAAGAATCCAGACCATTTATCTAGTTTACTCAATCTACTGATATTTCTTGCAGTAACAGAGGATATTGTTTAAACAAGGATGAAAGATAATTTGTTGCATGGCAAGATACTTTTTGTTTGGCAAAGTCGCGTTGAAAATCCTAATAATGGACAATATTTTCCTCCAATATGCTGTAATCCCAGAAAAACATTGTCTCTCTCATCATTTCAAATATTTATAAATTATTGCAACTTAACATTAAAAATTGGAAGAAATTAACTATTGTGACCGATGCTTGACTTACTGTTTTCCAAGCAGCATTAAACCTTTTGAAATTGTAATTACATGGCATATACTCACAACCGAAGCATGCATGGATTTTAAGAAGAAAAGAGGGATCCTTTTCACCGCACAAGCCTCATCTCTCAGGTTTAGGGAGGCGGCTCTGCACAACCTTCTACCAATGCACAAGAGAAACAAAACACTGAACTGCCCACCTTCCTAAAGTTTGGAGGTCATATAATCTAGCTCTTCAGAAGCTCATTCCAGAAAGATCACTTTGTCCACCTTAATTCAGCCTTCCTGAAAGGACATGAAACCATCTTATCTGCATAGGTAGCAGAGTAAGCTGATAATTTTTATTTCAACTTACTCAAAAATAAAAACAAAATTTATCTACAAACAACAGTAAGACTTTGACTTTCAACCTTCATTTCACTCTATGAAGTTTAAGCAACAATAAGATTCCCACCTTCTTAAGCAAAAAACACAAAGAACTTGGAACTGGCAAAAGCTGTACAGTCTATTCCTGATATTAAGATGGAATTATATAATAAATTTTAACATGCTATTATTCACACATTAATTACAGGTTACACAGGTTCAGGAGACAACATCTGTTGGTGTTGCAACATTTGTTTATATATATTTTGAAAGAAACAACTCCAAGTCATCTGTAAAGAGTAACATGAAATGGCATATTCACTTAAAATGGGAATCATTTTGAGGTTCCACAAAACACTTTTCTTTCCATGAGTACAAGCAATCAATGTTAAAAATCACTGCACTGTCTCATGGAGAGAAGTAACATTTTTTGTATGTGTGTTATTTGAAAATGGTAGGGTGTAATCAGAGAATTTCTGATTGAATGAATCAAAATGAACTTAAAGTAACTCTTACTTTTTCCACAACGAGTTTGAATGCACCCAAATATGTTGCTATTTATACATACTACACTTACAGCTGCTACCTGTTTTTAAAATGCTGAACAATATTAACTCCCAACAGATTACTTTGAAGTGAAACCATGAAACAATTATATAAAGCAGAAAATCTATAAAAATGAACTTACTAAAATTTCCATTTGTAAAGATTTGTTTACTAGTCCACAGCATTGAATTGTTTTGTTTCTCTGAATGTATCACTGCCACCATACATGTGGTCTTAGCTACAAGGATTCCTGGTTACAATCCCTCTAGTGTGACTTTTACTCTTTCCATAGCAATGAGACCATCATGGACCAAGTTAGCAGTGAGATCTTTTGCGATTCCAATCATGACACTGTAACCCTACATCCCCTCTCTCCAAAAACAGGCATGGGTGACCATGAATTCTGCCTCCAAGATTGATCCACCATTCAATAAAATCATGATTGATGTGATTTTATCTACATCTACATTCCTGCATATGCCTAATACTCTTTCATCACCTTAGTAATCAAGAATCCATCTGCCTTCTGTATAACTGAAGCTTAACCTCTCTACTTGGCATTCAATTTCCTGTGTAATAAAGCATTGCACTGTATTAGCTTTTCTGATTACTTGTTGTACCTGCATTCTAACCTTCTATAATTCATGCACTGGGACACCCAGATCTCTCTGCATCCTATCACCATTTAGATAATGTGCAGCTTATTTATTTTTTCTGTCAAATTGGACAATTTCATATTTTCCACATTATATTCCATTTTCCAGATCTTGCTCAATCACTTCCCCTATCTATATCTCTTTGTAGGCTTCTTATACCCTCTTCACAATTCAGTTTCCTACTTATCTTTGCATCATCAACAAAATTTTATTGCCATACCTCCAATCCCTTCATCCAAACTGTAAACGGTTGAGGCCCCAACATCAACCTTTATGGTACACTATTCATGACAACCTGCCAACCTGTAAAAGATCCATTTACTCCTACTCTGTTTCCTGTTAACCAACCATTTTTCTATCCGTGCCAATGTGTCAGCCACAACACCATGAGATTTTATTTTCCGTAATAATATGGCACTTTATCAAATGCCATCTGGAAATCGAAGTACAATACATCTACCGGCTCCCCTTTATCCTCAGCACAAGTTACTTCTTCAAAGAACTCCAAGTAAATTAGTTAAACATGATTTACCTTCGACCAAACCATGTTGGGCCTGCCTGATTATCTTGAATTTTTCCAAATCCCTGGTTATAACATCTTTAAGAATTGCTTTTAACATTTTCTCTTTGACAGGAGCTAATCTGTAGTTTTCAGATTCATGCCTCCTTCACTTTTTGAATAAAAATTTACATTAGATATTTTTCAATCTAAAGGAATCTCCCCTGAAATAATAAATACTAGAAAATTAAAACCAATGCATCAACTAGCTGACTTGCTACTTCTTTTAAGCTCGTAGGATGAAATCCGTCAGGACCATGGACTTGTCAAATTGCAGTTCCAAAATTTACCCGGGTGGTATTACTTCTGGAGTTCCTCCCTCCCTTTCAACTCCCAGGATGTTACTTGTACCTTCTCTAGTGAAGACAGAGGCAAAGCATCTGTTCCATTCATACATCTCTTTAACCTTCATTACTAATTGCACACACTATTTTCCATAGGATCTTCTGACCTGCCACCCAACTTTGTGCAATTGTATATCTTTGCTTGATTTTGATCCTATCTTTGCTTGATTTTGATCCTATCTTTTCCTTTTTTAATTAACCACGGATAGTGTGTTCACCACCTATAATTTTTCTTACACGTTGGAATGTACCTATTCTGCCCTTTCTGGAACATCCCCTTAAATATTTGCCACTACAACTCTAGTGACCTTTTCCTTTACCTATATAGCCAGCTCATTTTCACTAGGTCTGCTTTCATGCCCTCATAACTGCCCTGGTTTAAATTCAAGTAGCAGCTTTGGGCCTACATTTCTCTACTTTAAATTGTATTGAAAACTCAATCATATTTGGGTCACTGCTACCCAGGGGTCCTTTCACAGAGGTCAGTAATTAATCTTGTTGGTCAAAACCAGGTTTACTACAGCCTGCTCTCTGGTTGGTGAGAAAACATGCTGGCCTAAGAAACTGTCCTGCAAACATCCATGAATTCCTCATCTCATTAACTTTCTCCCCTATCTGATTTTTCCAGTCTGTATTTAGGTTAAAATCCCACATGGCAATTGCTGTACCCTTTTCACCAGCTCCCATTATTCCTTCCTTGATACTTGTCCTACAATGTGCTTACTGTTAAGGTGCCTCTACACAACTTCTACAAGTAACCTGTGTTAATAATTCCTCATCTCTAACCAGAATACTTCTAACCCCAGTTTCCCGAACTTAGTGTTAGCATAATACAGAGGGATGACCTATCTTTAATTGAACAGAGCCACTCTTCCATACCCTTTGCTAGTTTCCTATCCTTCCTGCCACATACTCTTCAGATCCCAATCCAGATGACCCCACAGCCACATCTCAGAAATGGCTACTAGACTGTACTTATTTGTGTCAATTTGTACTACTCATCTATCTGTTTTGTCTTGAATGTTATGTGCATTCAAATACAGTGCATTAAGTTTTGTTATTTTTAAGAAAGTACTTTTGTAATCACTCGTCTTATCTGCTGATTTGCTCTCAAATCTGTATTTTCTGTCCCTTCTGCAATTGTCTGTCTTTCCTCCTATGATGTACCTTGCAGCAATGCCATTCAGGTTTTGTTCCCACATCTTGCAACTTTGATCAACATATCTCCATGTCGGCACATGCCCTCAAACAATTCGAGTATTCCAAAGTTCCACCCTCTCACCCTCTTTTACCACAACTGTCCTTGAGCAAATACATCCATTGGGATTTTGTTGAAATCTACATTTTGCTATTAATACCAAACTTGAAATCCCCATACACCTCTTGATCCAGTGACTGTTTTGGTGTTGTCAGGTTATGTATCTGAATTAATTCACGAACAATTATAAATTTGAGAAAACCAAAGCCATTTTGTTGATTTCCTTTGAAGGACTTCGAGCTCTGCAGCACAGAAAAAAGATCATTGTTTCTGACTGGCACAGGTTCTATCACCTCAGAATTCTAACCCCATTTTCTGGCATTTGGTCTATAGGTTTCTATGCCTCGGCATCACAGGTGAACATCTAAATACTTCTTAAATGTTGAAAGTTTCTGCTTCTACCACCCTTACAGGCACAGAGTTCCAGATTCCAACCTCCCTCAAATGAAAAAAAGAATTTCCTCACATCCGTTCTAAACATTCTGCCTCATATCTTAAATATATGCTCCCTGCCCATTGACCCCGCTGCCAAGGGGAAAATGTTTCTTCCTATCTACCCTGTCTATGCCCTTTCTAATGTTATATATCTCAATCAAGTGCCCCCTTCAGGCTCCTCTGCTCCAAAGAAAACAACCCCAGTCTGTCCAATCCTTTTTCACAGTTAAAACACACTAGCGTAGGCAACATCCTGGTAAATCTCCTCTGCACCGTCTCCAATGCAATCACGTCCCTCAATTGTGTGGGCTCCAGAACTGCACACAATACTCTAGCTGTGGCCTAACAAACCTTTTATACACTTCCAACATAACCTCCATGCTCTTAAACCTTATGCCTCAGCTAATAAAGCCCAGTATCCCATATGCCTTCTTAATTGTGTTATCTGTCTTACCTGCTACCTTAAGGGACCAGTGGATCCTTGGTGCTTCCCAAGGTCCTATGTTCATCGTGTATTTCTTCAGACAGAGTGGAGGTGCTCCTCAAAGAGTTCACCCAGACTGTGTTTGGCCTTGCCATTGTTTTGGAAAATGTATTACAAGCAGTGAATACAGTAGACTAGATTGAAAAAAAGTACAAAATGAAATGCTGCAACACCTGGAAGGTGTAGTTGGGGCCTTAGACAGTGAAGAAGGAGGTGGTGAATGGGCAAGTGTTACACCTTCTGTGATTGCATGAGAAGTGCCACGGGGAACAATGAAATGTTAGGAGTGGACCAGGATGTTTCAGAAGGAATAGTCCCTGTGGAAGCTTTAGAGTGTAGAGGAGGGAAACGTGTTTGGGGTTGGCATTGTGTTGGAGGTGGCTGAAACGGCAGAGACTGGGTGACCACTTTGTGGAACACCTCCATTCCATCCATAGGAACGGCCCTTACAATTGCTTCAAATTGCTTAGGCTACCTTTCATGAAGGCCATTTATTTTCATTAATGCACAATATACTGCAACTGTTCTTACCTCAACTGATTGCCACTGAAACTCTAATCCAAGCTTTTCAATATATACAGAATTAATTTCTCCAAGCCTCCTCACCACATTGGCCTGCCAAGATGCAACTTCCAGAACCCATCAAAAACTTCCCTGGTCATCGTGGACATAGTTACAAACATAAAACAAAATCTCAAATGTTAAACAAGCTTTTGGACACCTTTCTTAACTCATATTGCTATGCTCCCTCTGGTTTAATTTTCATTGTTGTCTATGTTAAAGAGTTATTGAAATGCACACTATTGGCATTGTCACCAAATCTCAACATGGCCCTATTACAAGATTTTCACAGCAGCTCCTTAAAGTTAGCAACTATGCAGTTTAAATAAATGAAGATGCATTGTGAATAGATGAAACAATATTATTCAATTGGCAGCAGCACAGGAAGGTAGCTTGGTACCTGTTGAAGACAAGCATGCAAGTGTTGTGTAAGCTCCTCCACCTGACGTTCAGAGTTATTTGCTCGCGTCTTTTCCATATCTAGTTTTTCTCCTTGTTTCTCATACTCTAGCAAAAGGTTCTAAACCAAAGAAACAGAATCTTAAATAAATTATAACATTGGAAGAAATTAAACAGTTATCCTGTTTCATAAACATTTTTTTTATATAACTTGTCTGCCATTTTATACAACTAATTGCACAATAAGCTTTGCTACCAAGTTGTTCAGTCATACAGATGAGACAGAGTGAAGGCGGTTTCCAGTTGGAACAGTGGTAAGAACTTCTCAGGGCCCTGAAGTGGGAAAGCAAATACAATCAGGGGAAAAAATAAACAGGCATTCATTCCAACCTTATTTCCTATTTAATTGGACTTGCATGTGTAGATGTTGGATGAGGACAGAATTTGCTTGGAAGTTACTGCCTTCACATAAGCTGCCATTCAAGGTTTAGACACAATTAACGACTGTACAGGTGAGGTACTAGAGACTAACTGCCACAGTGGGACCATAGCTCAGTGAGAAGCCAGTACTATTGAGGAAATTGGGGAAGCAAGTGAAAAAGGGATAGGAAAATTACAAGTGCTGTTTCTTCTAAATAGACAAGGTGCCTTTATCAGCAACACAAAGCTGAACAAATGACCATTTGTATTAGCTTTTGCAAACCCAATCATCAACCTTCAATACAATTCAGGGTAAAATTGAAATCACAAGATTTTTTTGGAAACAATATAAATATGCTCAATTGACTGAGCTGAACGAAGCATCTTGAAGTGGTGATTAACTTTATGCCCAGTGAGTCTTCCACATTGCTCAAATGAAGATGATGTTTACTTATTTAACAAATATACCTACAGTTTAAAAAAAAATTAAACTAGCCATTATAAGATTAAGATTTTCAAAATCACTGTATAGACAGTGAATAACAGCTATCCGACAATGATTACAAGTGTAAATTTCATGAAGTGGGGGGGGATGTCAAATCACCGTCATCATCTGAGAGATAATAACTGATGTGGGTTCCAACTATGATCTGAATCTTGAAGAAGAAACTACCTGTATTAACTATCACAATGGAATCCGCAGGAACTTTTTCTATTTCACATACACAAGGGGTCACGGGATAATTAAAAAGGGAACGTGAAGTCGATTTTCACTATTACATGATTTATCTAGATTAAAAAGCAATAGCAGCAGTCCTCTCAGATATCTCCTCAGCCCAACTACTACCTGTTCTTTCTCTTTTTCAGTAAATTCATAACCACCTCTAGAGTATTACTTATTGATTTCCTTCAGCTTGCATAAATGCATCACATGCTTCACAGAATGGGAATTTTAAAGAGCACTTTCTGGCAAGTAAAATGTATGGCTTTCTATTACCTACTCTGAATATTATTTTCACAAAAAGGGAACATATAGATAGGTCATACTTTTGCTGACATTGTCATTTTCCATCCCACAATTTTATTTAATTATGTACCTTGTAGCTTTCTGCACCTTGCATAATGTCTTTCACAGAAGAAGACAATCTGTCTCGTTCAGACTTTATAATCTCCATCTCTTCTGTTAACTGTAGCACCTAAATGAAAATACATATCTCTTATGTAAAGAAAATAAATGTACTGGCACTATTTTTAAATGGAAACAGAAAACTTTCACTGGATACCTTACCTGTTTTTTGCTGGCATCGAGTTCTTTTTTAGCTTTCACTGCTACAGCTTTAATCTTGTTTATTCTGTTTTCCTTATCATTGCTTACTTTTTCTAGAGCAACTGTTTAAAATTAAAACATTACAAATAAGCCAACCACCAATTTTTCTTTGCATTCTGTGTTTAAAACATTTTTCTTTGAATATTACTGCCATGGGGTTTCTCAAATTAAAGTAAACCTTGGTAGTGTCCAAGAGTTTCTACTTTGGTTTCTACTTCACAGTAGTCATAAACAGGCATTGCAAAAAAAAAGAGTGCAAAGCTAGATGTTTGGTACAGGTTGGAATTCAGTGCAATAGGGGAAAATATCACAATGCAAATATTAGAGATAAAAAGTAAATTTGATGAAGTGAGTATGTAAGGTTTTTGGCCAGAGTTTTAACACTTGGTGGAATTAAGTGCATAGTTTAAGAAAACTTAACACATAATAAACAAATGTAGACTACATCACAAAGCAGGTTGCATGTTCGAGACTGTGGCATGAGGGAGTTTGTGAACAATGAAACTGCTTGAATAAATATGTCCACAGTGAAGTCTCCATCTCAAATCTCTAGCACAGAAAAATGGAGTTAAAATACATGCCCATAGATGAGGGGTTTGTCTTATGAAGAGTGCAATTTAGGCCCATACTCTCTCGAGTTTAGAAGAGTGAGAGGATTAACAAAGTAGATGTAAAGAGGATGTTTCCTTTTGTGGGCCAATTTAGAATGAGAGGTCATAGCTTTAGGATAAGGGCTAGCAGATTTAAAAATAGAAATGAGGAGAAATCACTTCTCTCAAAGGGCTGTGAATCTGTGGAATTCATGACCGCAGACATCAAGTAAATTTGAGGAGATAGACAGTTTGCTGAAGGGTTATGGGGAGTTGGCAGTACAGTGGAGTTGAGGCCAAGATAAGATCAGCCATGAGTGTATTGAATGAGGGTCTGAGGCTTGAGGGTCTGAATTGCGATTATGTGCTTATGTTGAGGAAAGGTTGTCACAACGGTTGGGAACAAACGTCCAAACAGCTGCTCACAACTTGTAAAGAGGTGCAGGTTCATAATGAGGTTGGCTATGATCTATATTGTATATAGCAGAGGTGAGTTAAAGAAATGGGTTGTGAAAAACTGATCTAATCAAAAAGGTACACTATATTTTCTACCTGAGGGGATAAGGGCGAAGACTGTAGAAAACACAACCAGAATAGGTTGAATAGGTCAACGACGACATTGAAATGGTTACTAACTATTGTATCTAAATGTCAAAGTAGATGATAAATTACATTGGAGGGAAGAAAATATAGATGCAGTGACCAAAGGACATACATGTAATTCTACTTCAGAACATTAAAATGCTTTCCAACAGATTCTACAGTCAGAAAGCTCTTGTACTTAGTCATCCTTTTGGGGGATTTGCTAAGAACTGCTGTCTTAGGAAGCAGCTTCTAAGCATCTTCAGGTTACTGAACCAGACCAAAGGAATAGTTAATGAGCAGATCTTTCTTGAAGAAATCTGGACCTAAAGAATCTTGATGAAAACAAGAAAGCCAAAGTGTCTCGAGATGTGAATCACTTCTCATCTCAGTATTATTGTGGGATGCATTCAGGGTAAAGGCTACTGTCCCTCAGATGCAACATGAATTGGTTCCTGAACTTATTTGTGTCATTCTTTATAAGAAGTTGTAATAGCAGTTTGATGTATGGATGAAGGTAGGCACTCAGGGTGGTACTCAGTGCTGATAACGTAAATGCCTTGGAATAGTTTTTGTTATGTTTTACATTGAAATTAAATCTCACTTCAACAGATTTCAGCCAAATTACACCAAAGATCAAGTAAATTCCAGTGGAAATTACTGCTCAAATTTAAACTTAGTAAAACCATAATACTACAGTCATATCAACAGAACAATCACAAAAATAACGTGCAAGCCTCATGAATGATACTGCAACTCTATTTTTAAAATTTAGGATACAATCCAGGGACTAGATGTAAGTTATCAAATTTCCTTTTATATATTCAGAATGGCACAAATTTGTAAAAGCAAAGAGGGCAATCAGTAGAGCACTTATCCTGCCAGACTTATTATCATAATAATGCAGCTATTTCTTGAGGATTTTCCCTGCCTGGTTGATGCTTTTTAACTACAAAGTACAAAAAAATTCTCATTAAGAGTTTCTGTCTCACAGGATGATTCAGGCTAATCTACATCCATCAACCTGCTCAGAAAACTCATGTTTTAACAGCTGTGGCAAACTGCACCATGTAGCCAAGATAATCTACAACAATAAGGAACACACATTTTCTTCCTACCCACTGCACACCCCCCGCCATCAAAATAGTCAACTTACCCTCTGTTCAAGGTATTAAAGGATTCTTTACAAAAATCCAGAATCAGCATCTTCTTTGGGCTACTTTTTGACTAAAATTTGTCCAGTTTGAAAGAGAAGGATGAAAAACATTAACTACTTCCTCAGTAAGAGTGGTAGGGTGGGGGGTGCGGTGGGGGGGGGGGGGGGGGGGGGTGGGTGGGGGGTGGTGGGGAGTGGTGGTGGAGAGGGTGGTATTAAAGAACCAAAATTGGAGGATTGCTAACATTATGCAGGGTTGGAATAAATGCAGAAATGGGGGTAAGACAGGAAATGGAGGAATGTGACACCAAAGATGAGAAATTTTGAAGCAGACATTGTTTAACTGGGAATCTGTTTTGGTCAGCAATCACAGGGTAAATGGATGTACAGGATTTGTCACAATGAAGGACAAAAGGTAGTTCAAGATTGAGGTGAATAAAACTAGAAATCCAAAGTAACATCAGATGCAGGGAGTGAGTGCATAACAAAATACATCTTTTTCAATATGGCACGTGATGTCAACGAAGTGTCTGGCAGGACACCTGTATCAGTAATGGATCAAAGGTTTATACTGCAGAGTTTTACAACAGATCTAAGGCTGTTAGATTAGCTTTTGGTTTCAGTTCCAAAAGGTGAACAATTTTCTCCTGGCAAGAGAATGAAGATTTTCAGTTCATTTTAGGGGAAATCAGTCACCCTATCAGAAGTGTTTTTAGCTCATGGAGGTTCCAAGCCGAGAGAGTTCTTCAAGCTGTTAGAAACAAAAAGGCTTATGCCATCAGAATAGTGAAAAGCTCATATCATCAGACTCGGAAAGTAATCATAAACTGACACAGTAGTTCAAGGGAAAAAAAGCAGGATTACGTCAGTTAACTGAAAAATAAAACTCGTGAGTTAAGAGTGATATTTCTCTAGATTTGAGTATCTGTGGTGGGATAGCATTGAGAAACAGGTTGTTTATTTTGCTGTTTGTTTTAAGATTTTTCTGTTTCATAGATAGCTTTGCTTTGTTTCCGCTCCCCCCCCGACGCCCGAGTAATAAAAACTATGTTGTTAAAGATCAGCTACTACCTCATATCAGTATGCTTCAGTAACTAATCACCATGGTAATTAATTGCAAAAACTGAAGACATTATTTATCAAGCCAGGTTTTATTCCAGTCTTACCACCAGCTAGGATTTTAATACCTATTTTCATTGTTTTCAGGACCAGCTTTTCCAGGGAATAAAAAATATCAAAAGCCTCAATAAAACTCAAGCATATCTATTCTCATCAAGCTAGAGCACATTTTGCCCAGAAAAAACGAGAAGAAATCTAACATAGCGCACTCATCATCAACAAATTAGTGTAAGGTACTGCTGAAGTACTGTATTATCCAGCGCATTTACTAATTACCTGCTCTATTACAGTTTGCATTTTGCTCATCACTCACTTCCAAACCTCATTACCGCTTTGATTAAACAAGGAAAAAGGAGCTGAATTCTGGAGGTGAGGCAAGAACACCCATCCTTTTAATTAAGACAACATTTAACCAATTATGGCCTCGACATGACCTGGTAAAATAAGTCCATGGAATCAAGGTGACTTGACTGGCTGAAAGCATACTCAGCATAAAGCAATATGTTTGGAGAGCTCAAGTGACAGCTCAGGGCAGTTTCCTAAATCCAATGCCTTCAATTGTTTCAATGACATTCCATCCATCCGAAGATGTAACAGGAGATGTTCACTGATGATTGCACCATTTTCAATTCCATTTGTAAGACTGCAGAAAATCAGCTTTCTGCAGACAGCAAAATGAAGACAACATTCACTTCGGCTGATAATATTTGCAGCAATCAAATCTCAGGCAGTGATGATTTCTAACAGGGAAGTCCAATCATCTTCCAGTGGCATTCAATTATCATTGTCAAATCTTACACCATCAACAACCAAAAGGTCATGATTAGCCTGAAGTTTAACTGGACTACCACATAAACCTGTGACAAGAAGCAAGTCAGAAGTTCTGTAATGTGTGGCAGGTAACTGATCTCCTGATATCCTAACACATTTCCATCATTTCAGACACAAAATCAACAATATGACGGAATACTGTCCACATGCCTAGCTGAGTTCAACTCCAACAACACTCAAGCGGCTTGAACACCAATTAGCCTGCTTGGTTGGCACCCTATCCATCAGCTTAACATTCATGTCCTCCACCAATGACATATAGCAGCTAATGACATGTAACATTTACATGATACACTGTAGCAATTCTTCTTCGACAGCACTTGTAAAGCCGCTACATTTAGAAGAACAAAGGCATCAAAGTGCTTGGGAACGCAAGTGCCCTCAAGTTCCTCTCGGAGTCTCAAGTCATCCTGATTTACAAATTTATCACCATTCAGTCATTGTCATTGGATCAATAATCTGGAATTCTAAACTGAACAGGACAGTATACCTACACCCCACAGACTGGAGTTGTTCAAGAAGCCAACTTTCCAGCACCTTGTCAAAAACAATTAGGGTCAAGTAAAAATATTGCCTGTGTCATAATATCTAAATATCATGTAAATAAAAAACTATGGGCTGAAGAAAGAATAGATAAAATATGAGAGAAGAAACTGCACAATTTGAAAGCAACATCGTAGGAGGTTTAAAATACTGTTACTATAGGTATCTCGAACAGGAAAATGATGCTCAATGTGGAACAAGCCATAAAAAGGAATCATTACATTAGGGTTAGGTTTTAAAAATGACTTTCTGACAAATGCACTTTCAGTTTTATAAAGTTGCTGATCAGTCACAAGTGAGTGAAATCCTATTGAGAGACTTGGCCATTATCAGACAACAGACCTAGGGATCTTCCCAGTTAGTCTCTCATTAGACAGCCCACAAATTCACTCAGCCACTGGTAAAGTCAAATACTGAAGCCCAGCATTAAAACTGCCGTAATGCTACTTTATAAAAATCAGCCTTGCTTCAAGAGTGGCAAAAACCCTCCTAACTGAATGAAGTGTCATAATTAAAAGATAAGCATGAAATTAACAGCCTTACATCATTGAAATGGGACAAAGCACTGCAAATTGCTAAATACTGCATTTTACTTGCTCATGAAAAAACCTGTTAATTTAAGGAGTTATTTTCAATGAAACTCTCTAATAAGGTATATGCACATAAAAGTTATAAAATAATGCTGCCTTAACGTAAATATTCAACGTTGACTGTGATTCAGCAGTACCAGCTTGTCACAAATTAAGTTCACAGAGCAAATTGGAGAACAAACAGCCAGAGGTCAACTTAGCTATTAATGTAAAAAAATCTATCAAGAATACTTTGGAAAAAAAAGTTGTTCAACTCCCATATGAAACAATAGTCAATAATTACACTTTAAATTTCAATGGGAGTGATAATAACCAAAAGTAGATCATACCCATTTTGTTATTCAGTTCCACGATTGTGCTTTCTAAAATATTCTCTTCATTGGATGTTTTCTGCATCAACTCCTGCATTGAATTCAAGAAAACAAAGGTCACCTCCATCTTTGGGTGTTTCAGGTTTCAGTATTATTTACATTATGGAACTCCTTGAAACAGAAAGCAAAATACCAGTATCCTTTTCAAATCAAACAGCAACGATCCAACCAGCACCCTCTTGAAAATAAATAAAACTGCTTATGTTGTTTCCAAATGTGAAAAATTAAAACTGATCATTCACATTTAGACCAATAGATGAGCTGAAGATAAACTAACAATGACTTGCAGTCAGTCTAACATCTTAAATGCATATTTTTAAGAGCTATACTGGATTATTAACAAATGTATTTGTAAAAATTTTGTCTGACCATTACAAGCAATTTCTTCCTGTCTAATCCAATGCTCACATTAAAGATTCCTCAAAGTCTCTCTACAAGGTGCATCTTTCGAGGGATTAAATTCTTTCACAGACTTAATTGTGATACGCAAACATAAAATGGCGGTGGGGGTGGGAGGAGACTTAGCACTAGCATAAAAACTCTCAGAACAATACAAACTGACACTGAGCCACAAAAGACTTTTGAATCTAAAATGAATCACTGAAGACCTGTTAAATTTCTTTCATCTTAAAGTTTTAATAAAGAATAAATAAAACTTTAGAAAGGACATAGAAAACATGAGCTTTCATTTCAAATCAATTTGGCTATTGTACAGAGCGATGGTTTCCTAAAATTACATTCAAAGCAGGAACTTCGAACTACAAAACTGATGCATAGAAAATAATTAGACGATATTGAGAAATTAAACAGATGTCACCTGCTTGCACCATGGTCTTCGATATTTTATAGTATACAAGTGGAAGATATCTTGGGATGTCAGAGAATACATGATATGCTCACTTCTAGTTCTCAGTGAAATAATAAAAAAAAATTCAACACACTTCCTGGAAGCTTAGCTTAAACACAGATTCACAGGAAATAAAAATACAAAAAATTTAAAACTATTTAGCCTGCAACACACCATTCTGGTCCCTTAGTTATACATTTTAGTCTCATTTAATAAATTTACAATTTTTAGTAAACGGTTACCTTCAATTTTTGAAGTTCCTCTTTAAACTTTGATAGCTCAGACTCTTTTTCATTCAGCTGGCACTTTAATTGTTCCTCTTTTGCTTCTGTTTCTTTTTCAGTTTTTTCATTCTGTTCTTGCTTTTCTGTCTTCATGTTCTCAAGCTTCTCTGTAACATTTTGAATCTGAACAAGCAGATCTTCATTTTCCTGAGTGATTTTTTCACTTAGGTTCTGCAACTCTAACAAATCCCTTTGCAATCCTTCCTTATCAAACAGTGCGTCATCTAGATTCTTCTGCAAAAGGGTTTTCTCTTTTTGAAGGTCATCTATTAAAGAACTGAACTCAGCTTGTTGATCTCTATTTGCATTAGATTGCAATTCCAATTGTTGATGCAATTGTAGTACACGCTCATCGCACAGTAACGTCACAGACTGCTTTTCCTCCCTGTATTTTGTCATTGATTCCTTCAGTAATTGCACTGCCTCAAGTATATCTAACTCAGGAGCATCATTTGTAAAACTGAAGATTTCCTGTTCAAGAATACTACTTATTGCAAGTCTAACATCACAAATCTTCTGTTTTTCAATTCCCTCTGCTAGTTGGAGACTGTCTCTTTCCTGAGTCAGAATTTGTAACTGTTTACTAAGATCTTGAAGTTTTTCTTCATTTGCTCCCAAATTTTCATTCTGTAAAGTGGCCATTGCCATTTCTTTTTGTAAAGCTTCCTTTTCTTTTTCTAATTTTGCAATAAAGCCTTCCAGATTTTTTGTTTGAGTGTCTAAGTGTTCTTTCTCAGTTATAATAGCTCCTAGTCTGTTTTCCATTTCACTTAGTTGTTGACAAGTAGACTCCTTCTCTGAAACTGCAGTTAGCAATTGATGTGCAATTTCATCCAATCTTTGCTTCAATTCACATTTGTCCTTATCAAGTACTTGTATTTGCTGCTCAAGTTCTGCACATTTACCTTCCTCCATCGCAAGAGATTGTTTCAGACTATGTATTGACCCTTCACAGTCATTCATTGCTGTGACCAGTTCCCCTTTCTCTCCGATTAGAGTGCCCACTTGTTCTTGTAAGTCATTTAAGTTTACCTCCTTTTTCTGCATTGATGACATCAATTCTTGATTCATCTCTTGTAAATTGCTGACAGTTTGCTTCAGTTCTTTTGCCTCCTCAACTTCAACCTGCAGCCTGTTGATGGTTTCCAGAAGAGAGTCTTTTTCATTAAAAACTTTTCGGAGTTTCTGCTGCAGGTCATGAATTTCATCAGATTGTTGTTGCTTCATAACTTCAAACTCATAACTGATCTTTGAAGCAGATTCTCCTAATTCAGTCTGTAACATTTCCATGGTTTTACGCAAGTTTTCATACTGACCCACTGTCTCTTCTTTCTCCTTCAATAATGTTTGGCATCGCACCTTCAGGTTATCTATTTCGAGAAGAGACTGCAATTTCTCTTTCTCAGCAGCGGCATTTAAAGTTTGCTCGAGTACTGAAATATCTTTTTTATTTTGTTCTGTCGTAACTTGCATTTCATAGGAATGCTGGGCCGCTGCCATTTCACAACGGTCATTAGCAGATTGAAGTTCATCTGTCAGCTTTGCAACCATATTCATATATTCTTCCTTGGATAACTGGAGTTCATTTATCTTAAATTCCCAGTCCTCTCGCTCATGGAAGAACTCCTCTCTTGTGTGATATAGTTCTAACTCTAGCTTTCCTTTTTCATTTTTCATATACAAAAGTTCATCATGTAACAAACTTCCTTGCAATTCCACCTTTTTCACATAGTTCTCAAGATGCTTCACCTGCTCATTTAATTCAGCAGTTACTTCATTAGGGATGTCTTTTGGGACTTTGGTTTGCTCTTCTGTCATTTTTCTTAACTCTTCCTTCAGTTCATTCAACTGACATTCATAGTTGGTCCTATTAGTGATCTGTTCATTCTCAAGACTCTTCTCTTTTATTGAAAGTTTTTCTGTTAAATCTTGTTCCAATTCCTGAAGTTCCTTCTCGTGTGTTTTAACTGAAGATTCCAACTGTTGCTTCAATGTTGTCACTTCCTCAAGATGGGAGATTTGCATAATTTCAAGCTCTTTCTGGAGGTCGTTCATTTTACTTTCCTTTTGTGCAACAGCATCCTTATGACTTTCTTGCAGCTTTCTAATTTCTTCCTTCTGCTTCTCAACACCAGCTTCTAACTGTTGTTTCAATTGTGATATGTGATCCTCATAGGCAATTTTAACAGCATTTAATTCTTCTCCCAATCTTTTTGCTTCAGTTTGCTGAACTGAGTAGATCTCAAGTTGCTGTTCAAGTTTTCCAATGTTGATACTGTGTTTCTGATTTGACGCTTGAAGTTCATTTTCCAACCTGGTTACTTCTTCTGTGTGTTTAGCTTGAACACCTTCCAATTCCACATTCAAAGCTTCAATTTTGCTTAAATATTGATTTTTTAATGACTTCATCTCCTCCTGGAATTCTATTTCTCTTGACAGTGTATCCTTAAAAGTAAACAAAAGATAGATTACATTTACAACATCATACACTTATGCTCTGCTCATCTCAAAATGAAGTTGCAAAACAGTTTACAAATATAGATTGCGAAAATCAGCAAGACTAAAGAAAAAGCCATTTTTAAAAAATATTACAGGGAAGCCACAATGATCCTCAGGGCTGGAGAATCTTAATAGATACAAGCTTCACTACATCAGTAGCAATTGTAAACTTCTGAATACAGTCAATCAGAAGCGTAAAAGTTTTGGTACTAAATACAAATAAAATGCAAAGTCTTTTTCCCTGAATGCAGAATAAATCTTCATGTTTCTGAATTTTTGAAGATGGGATGTATGCCCATAGATGTCTAGTCTGGATGCTGCAGAATATGTTTTTTTGAGCATCGTGGACTGGGCCAGCATTTATTGCCCTTGGCGTAGTTCCCTTGAGAAGGTAGTGGTGAGCTGCCTTTTTGAAATGCTACAGTCTATTTACTGTAGGTACACATCACAATACCATCAGGGAGGGAATTCCCAGATTTTGACCCAGCGACACAAATACATCACAGTTCCTGCAAAGTCAGAATGGTGATGGGCTTGGAGGGAAACTTGTAGGTGATGATGTTCCCATGTATCGGCTGCCTTTGTTTTCTAGATGGAAGTGGTCATAGTTTGGAAGGTGGTCTCTAAGGTTAATATCTGCAGTGCATCTTGTAGCTGATGGACACTAGCTGTTGAAGTTCAAACTTCCAACAGTTACATTTCCTGCAGCCCAGAACTCTCCACAACCTTGACAGGGTGGAGACTTAGATTAGATACAAGAGATTATCTGTCTACTTACCTTGGAAATGTTAGTTTAGTACCTGGTTGTACAACTAGACCATTTCACAACTGACCCATCTCCCCCAAGCCTAAGCACCCCATTATCACCCCACCTCCTGGCCTAACTGAACTAGCACCCTATAAAACATGCAACAGCCCCTCAACCGTCTGACTGTCCCCTAATCTGATTCATTATTTCGCCACCACCTAACTGTGTAATACTGATAGTTTGAAGCATAAAGTGACCAGTAAATGAAAGGTAGGGGAATTAAAGAATGGCGGGATAAGAGGATCAGGGGACACTGACAAGGCAAGGTTCCCTGTACTGTATGCTTGCAGTGATATTAAAAGAAGCAATTAAAATTTGGTGAAAAAAAACAGGTTATAGGGGAGGGGTGGGGAGGACCTTATGGTGCAGATATTGTTTTTGTTTTTAAAAAATTAAGACAGTCATTACCTTCAACTCTTCTTTACTTTTTTCTAGCTCCTTTCTAAGAGAAAGTGTACTTTGCTGAGCTTCTGCTTTTTCCAAAAGTACTGAATCCAGCCTGGTTGTCAGTTCCTGGTCAAAAAAGCAGAACAGTACAAATTACATCAAGGTGTCAAATTAATTTTAAAAGTGTTACAAAACTGTGATAAAAGATTTTGAATTATTTTTGTATTCATGTGAACGGAAGTAATTTCTTAATCCATATACAAAGTTTGTACATAGTTACGTTACACTTCCAAAAAATATCAGCATATAATCCAAAAACTGGCTGTATTTCAATTTCATTATTCAAATTTTCTTCTGTTCAAAATATCACAGCAATGCCCTCATCCCATGGACAAGTAAAAAATATATCTGAGTGTCATACAAATAGTGACATTAAACTCATCCAACTATGATAGTGGGACAAATCTTGGACACCAATGTACAACTGAAAATGGATGGCAAGACACTGCTAAAATCTTGATATGCGGACCTATGTGGAAGCTGTCTGGGAAATTCCCCAAGACCTTCTGCAAATGTCCCTGATGAGTCCTAAACTCTGGACAATTCTGCGTTACATAACTTGATTGTAATCCATCTAACATTTCCTGGGTGACTATCTAGCGTAATAGCTAGACAACCAAATAATTATCAACTTCCCCCACATTATTCCCAACACCTTGATTAATGCCCCCAACACAACTCATCATCCCTGACTATCCCTCAACCTGGCTAATCTCCAAATATCACCTTGACACGAATAATCTACCCCTGACATGCACAACTAGATCATTCTATAACTGACCCATCTTCCCCCAAGCTTAAGCACCCAATTATTACCCCACCTCCTGACCTAACTGAACTACCACCTCATAGAACATGCAACAGTCATCCAACCTGACTACCGCTCATTCCTAACCAACCTCAGACCAGCCAACTACCCCTTCTGACTATCCAAATACTACCTCACCAGACCACACCACACATTAGCTTAACTTTTTGTCTTCCTTCAAACAGGCATGACAATCTCACAGCTGGACCTCATGATCAGTACCCGCAACCAGACCTGACTATGCTTCCCAAACTGACTATCTACTTCATCTATTCACTAATATTCAAACTAGACTTTTGAACTTAGTATATAGCAAATGGTTCCATAAAAAAAAAGGGGGAATGTGCTGTGTCTTCTTCCCATCTCTGCTCTGGGGTTCTCCAAGTGATGCTGCTCTGTGCATTTCTTTGACAGCCAGGATCAGAAAATCCAGAAACAAAATGCGCAGCAGTTTTGACTCAGAATTTTTTGTTTTATTTTTAAAGCATCTAAAAATCATGATATAGAACATAGACAAATTTCCTCCCACGATATGATTAACTATTATTTCTCTTATGATCTATATATATTTTAAAGTTCTTTCACTCAGTCTGTAGTAATCACAGGATATTACTCCTATTCATGCTCTTCTGGGCTTGAGGAAAACACAGCATAATGAGAAAAAGCCTGAACAGAAAAACTCAAGTAAAGATTGCAAATGAGTAAATACACATCATGATGTGACATTAAGTTAAAGTGAAGAAAGATCTCAGTCAGTCAAACATTTATTTCCGCTATCAAATGGTGAAGACAAGTGATTTGGTGCAGTCCATTATTTCACAACAAATTACATAAGCATCTACTCATTGCAAGCAAAATAATTTCCTATTCAAGTATTGGAGATTTTCATGAAAAATCTCAAAGAAAACAAAAAAAAAGTGGGCTTTGGATGAATCTATGAACCTAACTAAGTACTCCGTCTACAAGTGACTGTCCCTCATCCTAATTAAAATTATATTATTCTGTTTGTGTTCAGGAACCCAAGAAACTATTTGCACAATTGTGCACTCACTCCTTCTGTTATGCTAGTTTTCGTCAAGCAAAGTGATTAAGCACAGACATGTTAACTGTAAAAGTGTTATAAAAATTACAAATGATTAAAACCTGCTTCATGGCTATTACCTGGATGACTGCATCATTAGCATCAACAGCTGGTTTTGTTCTGAGCTGTTCAATTTCATTTTCCAGAGCTGAAATGACATTATATGTATAGAAACACCTTTAAAAAAACAAACTGCTTGATTAAATCTAAGCAAATTTGATAACTAGGATACATAATAGTGAAATATAATTTTAATCTTTACATAATTTAGGAAATAAATAGCATATAATTGAGTTGGAGTACTACAATGTGTCAGGTCAGGTTGTTTTTATAGATTTTAGAACATCTATGATTCAGTCAGATATTGTCAATGCATGCTACAACTAGTTAGTCACAGTAACTTATATTTATATTCAGTTTTTAATGCAGTAAAATGTCCCAAAGTGCTTCAGAATAGTTATTAGAATAAAATGCACATAGTTACAAAGAATGAGATATTAGGAGGGTTAACCAAAAGTATGATTAAACATAGGGTTCTATGCAAAGCCTTAAAGGAAATTGGTTCATTGATTCTATTTCTATGAAGTGCCTTGGGGGGTTAAATATTAATGATTCTTTATAAATGCAAGTGATTACTGCAGCTCAGTTTGAAAAATTGATATCCATGAACTACTTCTTTAACTTCCTGTCTTAACAGTAGAGTCATAGAACATGTTTGAGAATTGGGTAGCCAGTTTTCTAATGGAAGTGTGAGACACCAATGTATGGATACTACTCTCAGCAAACTAAACTTAAGAATCAGGTTTTCAAGAGTGCAGCACTGATTACTGCAACAAGGTGATGTTTAATGAACTTTTGGGTAGGCGGATTAGAGTGCCCTAATCATTACAACTTTAGCATTTTACCAGACAGTTTACAATATAGACTTATTGAACTTATTACTGCAGCCACTATGTCAAATGAAGAAGAGTTAGAAGGATATGAGGTGCGACACCAAAGCTACGTGATCAATTCCTTATTTACAATTAAACTATACAATGAAAAGGAATAAGAGTAGGAAAAAAAAATGACAATTTTCAGCTTCCTCATGCAGTCATGATCAGCAGACCCTATTATGTATTACACGGGATCAGCAATCATTTCTTAAGAAAATACAGAAGACAACACAAATAATTACTCAGGGCAATACCATGGCAGACTGTGGCAGGGATTAACTGTCTCCATCGCCCTTTGCTCAGTGAAAAAGGTGCAATGTATAGACATATTCCATTTGCCTTCAAAGAACATCATATATGTAGTTTTTAGTGTATGCAAATGAATCACATTGTCATCCTACTGATAACTTAAAATTGCTTTCCACCGTAATTCATAGCATAATCAGGAATACACAGTAAAACATTTAATGACTAAGAAGCTTGATTTTTGTGTCAAAAAAAACTGATTGGATTTTTCTATGGCCAGATAGACACTATTGCAGTGTAGATGGGAGTTGCACATAGTGCCCTGTGGCAGACTCCGAAGGTATTGCCTGGGAAACTGAAGATTCTGCCGGGCAATTGAGGAAGTCTCCAAAAGTCTCTATTTAGAAATTAGAATTCAAAGAGATCTGATGATATAAAGTAAATTATAATTAGGAAAGTTTAGACTATTTAGCGTAAATCCCAAGTAATTATTTAACTGAAAAAAAAAACCCAAAAGAACTGTGGATGCTGTAAATCAGGAACAAGGACAGAAGTTGCTGGAAAAGCTCACAGGTCTGGCAGCATCTGAGGACGAAAAAAAAAAAATCAGAGTTAACGTTTCAGGTCCAGTGACCCTTCTTCAGAACATTCTGAGAAAGGGTCACTGGACCCGAAACATTAACTCTGATTCTTTTTTTTTCTCCACAGATGCTGCCAGATCTGCTGAGCTTTTCCAGCAACTGCTGTTTTTCTTCCTAATTATTTAACTGACCCCTTACTAATCCTTCCCAGATCCTGATCTATTTCTCCCTCTCTCCCCCAGGGAGCCAACACAGCTGCCTCACCTGAGACCCAATCTGATCCCCACCTTCTCCCACTCCGCACCTACCACACCTTTCCGTCTCTCATGCCATTGGCTTGTACTCATTGGAATGTAAAAGAATGAGAAGCAACTTTATTGAAACATAGAAGATTCTTAGAGATCTTGACAGGATAGATGCAGAAAGATTGTTTTTCCTTGTGGGAGAGACCAGGACGAGAGGACATAATCGCAAGAGAGACGATCATACATTTAAATCAGAGATATGGAGGAATTTCTTCTCTCAGAGCATTGTAAATCTGTGGAATTCCTTACCACAGAGGGCTGTTAAGGCTGGATCATTAGGTATGTTCAAGGCTGAAATAAATAGATTTTTAATCAGTAAGGCAATCAAGATTATAGGGAAAAAGGCAGGGAAGTGGAGTTAAGGATTATCAGATCAGCCATGAGTGCACTGAATGGCAGAGCAGACTGGAAAGACTGAATAGTCTATTTCTGCTCCTATGACTTATGGTCTAAATCTGGCCCATTATAATTATTTTTAAAAAAAGGAGGTGCTGACAATGAATTCTGTTCAAAAATCTATTCGTCATATACATTACCGGTGCATTTTGACTTTGTCTTCTGCAAAAGCATAACCTGTTTCTTCGCAAATTTTATAAGCTCTTCCTTTGGTAAGGTGTCCAGCTGTAAACACAGTTAAATAAAGGAGTATGGATTCAACATATTCCATTGTTAATTTAGAAGAGATTAAGATTTAGGTGCTCTTTAAACATAAACTGAAAAAACTGGCATACATTGTTATGAATGTGAGCATGCATAAAATAGTTGTGTTTCAGACTGTCTTTTTAAATTTCAAGGAAAAATGCCAGAAAGGGATGTGTGACCTGTTGTTATTTCTGCCCAGTGATAAAGCGATGTGACCTGATTAACTTGGGGATGGTGCCAGGTCAAACATTGTTGAAAATCATATACCAAGTTTAACACCTGCAAACAAAAGGATGGCTGATCTGGCTTTGCCATGGATAGGCATGCAAATTCTGAGGCAGCTGTTCTTGTTTTATGCAGACTTACCGATTCACAGGAAGTCTGAAAACAAAAACTATTGACAGACAGGGAAACTGCTGCAAAAAATGCTGTTCTATGCTAGTTACCAGACAAAATGCTAGCAGAAACCTGTCTCCTTTGTGAAGAAGAGGAACCTGCAGAGCTTTAACATCCTTGAAAATTTACCACGATGAATTCAGGAGAAGCAATCATGTGAACAAACTTTGCTGCTCGAAGTTGGTTCAAAAATTCTCAGAACATCGAAGAACTGGATGTTTGATGGTCACCAGATATTACAACTTAAGAACTAGGGAGACAGTTTGGTCCGTTTTCTTTAAGGAGTGGAACTCTATGGAGTGTATGTTACATTTGATACATAACTGATATAAGTTTATCTGTCATGTTAAGACTCTACAAGAGGTTCTCTATTGCTTAGGATATTAACTGCCTACTATGTAATGTGTAATTAATGATTTAGTTTGCTTGTTATAGTACAAGTCTTAAAATTTGAAATCTTACGCAATTCTTTTAAATAGTTAACCAAGAATTTAAATCTTTTGTTTGATAAAAGTTATCAGTCTCTATAGGAATCACAAGTTAACATTTAAGATTTGTTTTCTTGCAAACCTTAGATTTTCCTGTTCCAGGAGCTGCTGGTGAAGGCATGCCATCCTGACCACTCTCCTGTTAAACAGAAACAAACAGAAGTTTTACAATTTTGAAGTTATTTGCACTGCTTACACCTAGTATTAATACACAAAATGACCATGGC
Source organism: Rhincodon typus (assembly GCF_021869965.1). NCBI lineage: Eukaryota > Metazoa > Chordata > Chondrichthyes > Orectolobiformes > Rhincodontidae > Rhincodon > Rhincodon typus. Next base: position 45,802,593 of record NC_063337.1, read on the forward strand.
AATATCAATACTACAATGCACACATTATCTTGCATCTGTAAGAAATAATTAGGAAATGCTGTAACTAGTTGAACTTCACATAAAAACCACTTTTTTTAAAATTAACCCCATAATGTAAATTTCTGCCAATAAAAACGTCATTCAGAAATAGTTACAGAATCTAATTTCTGTCCAGTGATCAGAGTTCCTATCTATGTACTGTGCCTCACCAAGAATACGTATTACAACAAAATAACAATACGTCCTACAACAAGTGAAGGACACTTAGAGTGCACAATATCAACACAATGTTAACTTAACGTTATTATAATTATGCAGTTTTTCTTTGAAGCTTTTCCTTGTTTTGTTGATGCTCTGTAACTATAAAGCTGGAAACAAATCATTTAAGCATTTCCATTTCACTGAGGTAATTCCAGGTCAATTCACATTCAAACAACCTGCTCTGAAAATTTTGCTCACACTTTGATAGCTGTAAAATTCCATAACAGAGACAATCCACAATATTCTGAAACATTTAACACTCTAATTTGATTAACCTGCTTCATTCTAAAAAAAATCAATTCACCCTATCTTCCAATGTTAAGAAATTCTTAAAAAATTTCCAAGATCCAGATCCAAACCTTCATCAAGATCTAAATAGTTCTTCCTTAGGTCATCTATGTGCCAGGTTTTGTTGAAATCCATCCATTAGATTTCTTTAGATATATTGCTAAAAGGTACATGGCAAAAAATTTACTTCCAGCCATCTTCATTGATACAGGTTCAACCACCAGTCTGGTTCATAGATGGAAGTTTGATGAGTACACTAACATTCCTCTCATTGGAAATTAAGTACTATGCAAATCGATGTATTCATGGGTCAGGAGTTCACAGTTGAGTAATATATATTTCTATATCACTTTTAAAATAGTGAGATGTCTGAAAACATGTCCTCCACGTTAGATGACTGAACTACCCTATGTGGACTTCGGATCCCTGAAATCTTGGTTTAAATGTTAATTTTGGTAAAGAGAGAATGTGCACATAATTATTTTGCAAACTGAATTTCTACTCTTGGATTTTTCAATGATTTATTCAGAAATTCCTAAAAATGGTTATGAGTTTCTGTGTGTATCAGACACCTGAATAACAATAAATAAAACTCCTCCATTTAAGAAGAGGCTCCATTTGCAATATATCCATTCTACTGCACAACATATGTTTGAAATTCATTAAGAATAATGGCAAAGGTACTGGTAGTTTTGTCCTGTTGTGAGATCCAAAAACCTTAGGAAAGCAGCTCAAAGAAGCTTTCTGATACCTTCTACTGCTGATAATCTAAACAAATTTAGATAGTTCAATTCAGCCAAAATGAATTTAAATAACATCTATTGCCTTCAGTACTGTTTTTGATTCAGTTTATTAAAGAGGCCAAACATCTCAAGGTTATAAAATGCCTTTATAAACTCTTGCAAGGATTCAAGTACAACTAACTGTGGTTTCATCTGACAGAAACAAAATCTAATTATTGCCTATACGACGTCATTAGATTAGTTAGGCAGCTCCAAAATGTACCTTGGCTTTAGGTACAAGTAAGTGCTGTTCTGCCCAGAACGTAACATAATGCAGCCGTTGAAAGATATGCTTAATTTTATAATGGAACCTATCTTAACAGATCTTTTAGATTAGAGCAGAAGTTAATAATTTAAAAGGTTTATATGAAGATATTACAGCAATTGTTTAACATATCTTTTATATTGTGTAAAAACTTCCAATTTTTGTCAACTTATCCAAAACAATAAATGACTGACTTTTCCCTGACTGACACTACCATAACTCAGTTTATTCACTTGTAAGTACTGTAGTATAAAATTCCATGCTGCATGGCAGCTCATTTAGTTACGTACATTCACCTCTATTATCCCATTTTACGAGATGTTGTTCACTCTAAATAGCTTTGACGTACTTGCAGATTCAATAAATCTTCATTCCCTGCTCCGTGAGACAAAATATTGAAGGTGGTAGAAAAGAATCTGTTGATTATCAGAACAATCCATCTTGTACACTAACGTACAGGGAAGGAAATCTACCAATCTTACCTGTTCTGACCTCTATATGACTTCAGAGCCACAGCAATGTGGTTGACTCTCAATTGCTCTTTGAAGTGACCAGCAAGCCACTCAGTTATATTAATCACTAGAGTCTCAAAGAAGAAATGAAACTGGTCGGACTACCGACCTAGGCACCGGAAACAACAATAGCAGAAACAACTTTGTTGGTACTGTGAAGTCTTCCTTACTAACCTCTGGTGACTAATGCCAAAATCAAAAGAGTGGACCTATAGACTGGTCAAACAACAACCTAAGCCAGTCATCTCCACAGAATCGTACAATATCTCAGACACCATCACCATCCCTGGACACGCCCTGCTTACAGACCGGATAGGTTCAGCAGAGGTTGCAGCACTAAGCTATACTGTTGAGAAGAGTTGCTCTAGGAGTCCTTGGCACTGACTCCCGACCCCCATGAAGTCTCACGGCATCAGGTCAAAAATGGTCAAGGACACCTCTTGCTGACTACCACATTCCAACCTCCCTTGGCTGATGACTCTTGTGCTCATCCATGTTAAGGAACACTTAGAGAAAGCACGGAGGGTGGCACAGTCAGAGATTGCACACGAGCGGGGAAGAATTGGCTCAGCAACAGCACTACTAATTGAGCTGGTGAAGTTCTAAAGGACATTGCTGCTAGACTGTGTCTGGAAATCAAGAGGGAAAATCATACTTGGCCACACCCTCATCAATCTGCCTGCTGCGGATGCAACTGTTCTTTAACAGTGACCACAGCACAGTCCTTCTCTTCGAATTGATAGTAACAAGTCCCACCTTCAAATAGTACCTCACCTGGTGTGTGGTACTAAAAGGGATAGACTTCGAACAGATCCAGCAACTCAAGATTGGCATCTATGAGCCACTGTAGACCGTCAGTAGCTGCAGAATTGTACTCCAACACAATCTGCAACCTCATGGCTCAAAATATCCCCCACTCTATCATTATGATCAAATCAGGTAATCAGCTCCGGTTCAATGGAGAGTGCAGGAGCGCTTGCCAAGAGCAGCAACAGAAATACCTAAAAATGAGGTGTCAACTTGGTGAAACTACAAAACAGGACTACTTGCGTGCCAACAGCATAAACAGCAAATGGTTCACAGTGCTAAGTGATCTCACAACCAATGGGTCAGATCTAAGCTCTGCAGTCGTGCCATAACAAGTCATGAATACGGGCGGACAATCAAACAACTCACTGGAGAGGGCGGCTCATATCACATCAAGGCATTTAAAAAAATGCTGAAGCATTCTGAACAATCTTCAACCAAAAATGCTGACTTTCTCTAGCGATCTTGAGCATCGCAGGTGTCAGTCTTCAGACAGTTGGACTCTCTGTGATATCAAGAAACTGCTGGAAGCATTGGATACTGGAAAGGTTACCGCATCCCAGCAACAATACTGAAGATTTGTGCTCCAGAACTTGCAGCATCCATAGCCAAGCTGTTCCAGTATAGGTGTAACATTGGCAACTAATCAACAATGTGGAAAATTGCCCAGGTATGTCCTGTACATAAAAAGCAGGTAAAATTCAACCCAGCCAATTACTACCCCATGAGTCTACTCTCGATCATCAGTAATGTGGTAGAAGGCATTATCAACAGTGCTACCATGAAGTGCTTTTTCAGCAAACAGCTGCTCACTGATAAAAACCGAAAGAACCGCGGATGCTGTAAATCAGGAACAAAAACAAAGTTGCTGGAAAAGCCCAGCAGGTCTGGCAGCATCTGTGAAGGAAAAAAACAAGAGTTAACGGTTCGGTCGGTGACCCAAACATTATACCTGCTCACTGATGCCCACACTCAGCTCCTGACTTCATTACAGCTTTGGTTCAAACATGAATAAAAGAGTGGAATTCTAGAGGTGGGGTGACAGTCAGGTCTTAATATCAAGGCTGTTTTTGACCAATGTGGCAGCAAGGAGCCTTAGCAATTGGGCAGGTTCTCTGCTGGTCAGAGTCATACCTGGCACAAAAAAAAGGTCATGGCTGTCAGAGGTCAGTCATCTCAGCCTTAGGATGTCTCTGCAGGAGTTCCTCAGCCCAACCATCTTCAGCTGCTTCATCAATAACCTTCCCTCCATCATAAGGTCAGAAGTGGGAATGGTTGCTGATGATTTTGCAATGTTCAGCATCATTAATGACTTCTCAGATACTAAAGCAGTCTGTATCCAAATGCAAGAAAACTTAGACCATATCTAGACTTGGACTGAAAAGTGGCAAGTAACATTCATGCCACAAATGCCAGGCAATGACCATTCCAATAAGAGACAATCTAACCACCATTCCTTGACATTCAACAGAGTTATGATGATTGAATCCCTGGTTATCAATATCCTGCAAGTTATCATTGTGAGTGCAGGGAGCTACATCAACTAGTGGTCGGGTTCCAGAAACAAATGAGACTGGGACTTGTTATGTGCAGATAAAACTGACACAAAGGCAATGTACTGAGGCTTTTATCGATCATTCAATGATGTAAAACTCTTAGATTTATCAACACTCTAGGTTCCATATCATTTTAGCGATAACAGTGGCTGAATACAAGCTTTCAGTAATGGTTTGCAATAAGTGTCAGTTCTCACATTGGCCTATGTCAATAGGCTTGTGGTAGAATCATCCTGCATCAAATCCTGGCTACTTAACAATGCCAATGACACAGCACTGATGATGCAGGCATCAATATCAGAGGAAGCTTGTAGAACACTTATTAGCAACCTGGACCTATTGGAATGTCACTTCCAGAATGCTGCCTTCACTTCAATCCAGATAGGACAGCTGTGTCAGCATCCCATATGAACCATACTACCACTGAGAAATAATATCAACTGTTTCAGTTGGAAGCAATCTGATGTCACCCTCATTAGGATCTTACCTATCGTCCTCAGCTCATGAATGCTGGCCAAAAAGTTTAAAAATGTGCGAACCCAAGAATAGGAATAACAGTCGATTCTTTCCTAAGGAAATGTCAAACGAGTGGCTACATTGAAGTGCACACTATTATGTAGGCAAAGGTAATTAGCTATGGTGCTGTGGGTCTCTCTGAACACAAGGCATCATGTAAATGTAAGTTGCTTTTTATTCTACAACGTAAATGGCAAATTATAGATCAGATCACAGTAAGCACCAATAATAATGTGAAATATTACCAGTAGTACAAGATTTATACTACAGGATCACCAAAGTTCCAGAGCTGTGGAAATCATTGTTTATATTTCAGAAACACGTTCAACAATGCAAAATAAATGCTTATATGTAACGTCTTAGATGCAGTGTTTTCTGAATGGCCTAGGAAATATGAATTGAACAGGAAGTGAAAGACAGTCTGAACTGTAGACGTGTATCCCATGGATAATTTCACCTTCTGGTTTGGTTTGTTTTCGGAGGTACAACTATCTTGACAAATACCAGCAGAAACCACCTCGGATGCTACAAAAGACAGTGACACCATCCTATTTATTACAGTATTCGATTACTGATCCCAAATGACATATCTGGTAGCGTGCATCGACCAGGATTCGCTTGGCAAATATCCGGCTTAGTGCCGGTGCAGTGAATAAATAAAAATAAATATCTACTAGCAGTTACTTTGAAATGTCTGTTACTCTGCAGTTTTGGCAACTAGACTTAAATGTCGATGATAAAGTAGCTCCTGTGGGAGGTTTTGCCGCAGACCGGCAAATCATTGGATTAGTTTCTCAGTTTCTCCTCACCCATAGCCCTCACTGGGTCATCATTTATGGAAGAATTGAATGATTGATTTTCCACCGCTCTCGATTACTGTCACCCCAAAACCATCGACACTGGCTAACTCCTCGCTTCCCCTCACCTCCATGCTCGCGGTGCTCCAACCTTCTCCTCCTCCTCCTCACCGTAAACAAATAAACTGCGTTAAAGCAAGCCTAGGAGCGAAAGCCACCTCCGGCCCACCCCCGCCCGCTCTCGCGACCACCCTCTTCCGGCTGACGTGCACAGCCGGAAGTGAGAGTTCCCATGGTAACGAGGCCTGTTCTCTGTGCGTGGGGATGGAGGGGTAGGAGCGATCGAACAACACCTTATTACGCGGCACGAATGACATGGTGGCGTTGTCATCCCGTGTTCACAGTCTCCGACAGAGGGGGCTCAATGAACTGATCCCTCCTGGACACGCTCGCATTGCAAGGTTCACGCACAACCGCACATGATGCTGAACTCGTATAGCTCATCGTCAGTTACTGTCTAACCTCTGGCGTGGGTTTTGTTTTAAATCAACCTGTTCAGAAATGTTATTACACAGCCCGGAACAGGTAGGACTTGAACCCAGGCCTTCTAACTGGACAGTTTCAGGCCATGGCGTATAGTATTGATATTCCACTTTTCGAGCAGGAGAATTTCTATTTTTTTTCCTGTGTAGCCTAATCATGGTTGATACATAGAGATATACAGCGCAAAAATACACACTTTGGTTCAACTCGTCCACGCCAACCAGACAACCTAAACTGATCTAGTTCCATTCGCCAGCATTTGGCCCATATCCCTTTAAACCTTTCCTATTCATATACCCATCCGATGCCTTTTAAATGTTGTACCCACCGCCTCTGACAGCTCATTCCATTACCACGCACCAACTGCGCGTGAAAAAGTGCCTCAAGTCCCTTTAAATCTTTCCCCTCACACCTTAAACCTATGCCCTTTAATTTTGGACTCTCCTATCCTGGGATAAAGACCTTAAGTCGAATTGAAATTTATTATTGCTGGAAAAAAGGCACATTTTGTCAAAACTTTTCGTCCTGCCCTTATCAGGACAATTTGCAAGAATACCAATTCTAGGGCAAAACCAACATTATACTTCATGAGAGGACAGTACTGATTGGTTAGCAAAGTGACTCTGATTGATAGAGGCATTACCATGAAGTTGTGCCCATAAAGTTGATTTGACAGTTAACTGCCAGATTTTGTTAAGCCAAAAAGGTTAACTCTGATAGCCCTCAGAAATGGATCAGGTTAATTCATAAGACCCTACAGTGTTGGAGGTAGTATATTGGCATGGGTAGAGAATTAGCTCTTGGACAGGAAACAGTGAGTGGGGATAAGTGGTTACTTTTTGGCAACTCGTGACCAGTGCAGTTTCACAGGGATCAGGGCTGGGACTGCAACTGTTCACAATATATATTAATGATTTGGAGGAACGAAATTAATGTACTGCAGCGAATTTTGTAGACGATAAAAAAAGGTGATAATACAAGCGGTGAGAGGGATACGAACAAGTTATAGAGTTATTGATAGATTAAATAAATGAGCAAAAAGTTGCCAAATGTGGGAAAATGTGAAATTGTTCATTTTGGAAGGGAGAACAAAAGAACAGAATAGTATTTAAGCAGAGAAAGCTATAACAGAGGATATTTGGAGGTAATTGTGCATGAAACACAGAAAGCTAGCATACAGGTATAGTGGGTAATCAGGAAGGCTAATGTAATGTTGGCCATTTCAAGGGGATTGGAATATTAAAATGGGAAAGTCTTACAGCAACTGTACAAGGTGCTGGTGAGACCACATCTGGAGTATTACAAGCAGTTTTGGTTCCCTTATTTAAGGAAAGCTATGATTTCAGTGGAGGCACTCAGAGCAGGTTCACTAAGATGATCCCTGATATGGAGGGATTGTCTCATGAGCAAAGGCTAAACAAATTGGAACTCAATTCATTGTAGTTTAGAGGAATGAGAGGTGATCTCATTGAAGCAGAGGATTCTTAAGGGGCTTGGTAAATTCTGAGAGGATGTTTCTCATTATTGGAGAGTCTAGGGCTAGATGGCATAGTCTCATAGTAACGGGGCACCAATTTAAGACTGAGATGAGTAAGAATTTCTTCTTTCTGCTAAGAACATGTGTCGGCTGATCAGTTCCTTGAACCTGCTCTGCCATTGAAAGGATCACGGCTGACCTGATATTTGTCATGTCCACGTTCCTGTCCTTTCCCCACCCGTTGATTCCCATATTGATCAAGGATCTATCAATTGCTGCCTTATATGTACAAAAGGACTCTTCTGCACAGCTCTCTGTGGCATGGAGTTCCAAAGAAACTTGTCTTAGAAATGGCAGTTACTTATTTTATTGAGTGTAGTGCATTCACATGTTCTTTCTGCTTGCAAAGAATAGGGACCTGTAGTTCCAGCACAAGCAAGTGTGTCACACTGTGAGCCTGACCAACAATCCTAAGTTGATTGTCAACATAATTCTTTGCACACTTGAGATTATTCAACAGTTATTGTGCAACTTGGCAGAACTGGCAGAACTTGCCTAATAGCATGTCATAAGTCTCCCTTCCATAGGTATGCCACATAAAACATGTACAGTTAAGAAGACATGCAGATTTATGAGAAACTTTGCACCATCCAAAAACAAGTGACTATTTTGACCCAGTATGAACATCCTGTACGTGGACTTCAGAAATGAACAAGTATGTTATGTAAGGGGCGGATACTTGTCAACCACCAAAGCAGAATAAAGTTTGCAAAGTTGTGTATTTGTAAATAGAACACGTTGGTCCTATTTCACGTGTCAAGCTAATTCAGAGGTTTATGTAAATTTAATTTAATTCAAGACTCCTCAGATACTAAAGCAATCCATAAGCAAATGCACCATGACCTGGAAAATATTTCAGGCTTGGTTTGAAAAGTGGCAAATAACATTCATGCCACACAAATGCCAGGCAATGACCATGTCCAGTAAGAGACGATGTAACCATCACCCCTTGACATTCAATGGTGTTACCATCACTGAATCCTCCACTATCAAAATCCTGGGGGTTACCATTGGCCATAAATAAAACTGCATGAGACATATAAATACATTGGCTACAAAAGCAAGTCAGAGGCTAGGAATCCTGCACTGAGTAATTTACCGCCTGACTCCCAAAGCCTGAACACCATCTACACAGCGCAAGTCAGGAGTGTGATGGAAAACTCCCTACTTACCTGGATGAGTGCAGCTCCAACAACATGAGAAGCTTGACCACATCCAGGACAAAGCAGCCCGCTTGATTGTCACCACAACCACAAATGTCCACTCCTTCCACCACTGACGGTCAGCAGTGCCAGTGTGTGCTATGTACAAGATGCACTGCAGAAATTCACCAAAGATCCTTGGATAAAACTGTCCAAACCCATGACCGCTACCATCTAAAAGGACAAGGTCAATAGATACATTGGAAAACCACCATTTGCAAGTTCCCCTCCAAGTCACTCACCATCCTCACTTGGTTGCTTCAGTTGTTGCTGGGTCAAAAATCCAGGAATTCCCTCTCTAATAGCATTGTTGGTCTATCTACAACACATGCATGACAACTGTTCAAGAAAGCAGCTTGCCACCACTTTCTTAAGGCCAACTAGGGATGGGCCATAAATGCTGGCCAAGCCAACATACCCACATCCCGTGAGTGAATAATTTAAAAGAAAAATTGGCTTTCAATTTTCCCTGTATTTAGACAGAAACAAACATAAGAGATCACAGGCTTCCCACTCAGAGATGTGATGTCACAATCATAGAATCCCTACAGTGTGGAAACTGGCCCTTTGGCCCAACAAGTCCACATTGATCCTTGGAGCATCCCACCCAGACGCATCCTCCTGTAACCCACCTAATCTACACATCCCTGAACACTACGGGAAATTTAGCATAGCCAATCCACCTAGCCTGTATATCTTTGGACTGTGAGAGGAAACCGCAGCAAACCCATGGAGAATGTGCAAACTCCACACAGACAGTTGCCCAAGGCTGGAATTGAACCCAGGTCCCTGGTGCTGTGAGGCTGCAGTGCTAACCACTGAGCCGCCCTCTCCTGTAAAATCTACACAAAGTCATGGAAAATGCTATTCACACAACTCTACTACCAGTACCATTCAGAATTCCAAGTGCAACTAAATCTCTGTTAAATTATTGGAATGCAGAAAATAGAAAGGAACTTACTACAAGAATATTTCTGACACTTTACTGTATTCTGAGGTGGCAAAAGAGCCCACACCCCTTCCACATTGTGTAAATTGAATAATACTACAATTAAGTAGCTTTTGCTTGAGCGTTTTCTTGCTTGATTGATGTTCAAATGATTTGGATGCGATATTACTAATTGTAATATTTCTGACTTGCAGATGAGGCAAAAGTAAGTGAGAATATGTTGTGAGGAAGCTGTAAAGCGGGTTCAGGAGGATCTGGACAGAGGAAAGGAACATAGTGGATGGAATATAATGTTGAAAAAGTGAGGTTATCTACTTTGGTAGGAGAAACAGAATTGTAGAGTATTTCTTAAATGGTGAAAGGTTGGGTGGAATCTGTAGATATACAAGAAAAAAATGTCTTTGTTAATAAGTGACTGAAATATATCATGCAGGCACAGCAAGGTAATTGGAAGGTGAATGGGATGTTACCCGTTGTTACAGGAGGATTTGCATACCCAAGTAATGAAGTCTTGATTCAATTGTATAGAAGGTTAGTGGGACCACACATGGAATACTGTGTGCAGTTAGGTCTCCTTATCTCAAGAAAAGTATTATTGGCATAGAGAGAGTGCAACATAGGTTCACCAGATTTCTTTCTACGATTTTGGGATTTGAACAATGAGAGGTCATCTCATTGAAATCTACAAAGTACTTAAGAGGCTGAACAGGGTCAATGCAAGTAAAACAGTTCCTCGGTTGGGGAGTCTGAAAATAAAGGAACTGCCGTTCCAGACCAAGATGAAGATAAATGTTTTCACTCAGAGGCTTGTGAATCTTGAAAGCTATGCACCCAAGAGGATTTGTAGAAGCTCAGTCTTTCAGTTTATTTAAAGTACAGACTGGTAGATTTATGATTACTAATGGTGTCAAGGGTTATGGGGATGATGTGGGAAAAAGGCATTGACATGTTTGATCAGTGATAACCATTTTAAATGGTGGAGCAGGCTGACTGGCCTGCTCCTGTTCATATCCATATGCTGCTTTAAATATTCCATATTCTTTGAAACTCTATAAATCTCATTCCTCATAGCAGATAGCTCCTGGAAGAGTTGAGGCCAGAAAAAATCTCTGCTGCTTCACACCCCCATTCTGAACAGCAGCCTTTGGACCCTACAGAGAATCCCTGAGATGTCCATCCCATGATGGACAGTATAGTGATTATAATGAGGTTAGCCAGGTGGACCCATTGAATGTGAGTTCCCTGACTGGGGCTGCTAATCAGGTCCAATCAGGGAGGTATGGCTAACAGATATAAACAGGCGTGTCAGGCATCCTGTTCACTCTGAGACCTGGCTCTTGAGGAAGCTGGAACAGTGTCAAGGACTCTCCATATATAAAAGTGATTGAGTGACGGGATACTGGCTTCTGTAGAGTTATTTCTGTAGGGATGAGAGAAAAGCATGCTCCTGAAGAAATTCACTTGCAACAGTTGTCTTTGAATTTGGCTAAGCATTTTTGGCGTTATGCCGTTATTTGGCAAGCTTTACTTGTTCGATCCTGCCACCAAAGACTGAGCCCAGTATGTGGAAAGAATGTGTTTTTTTTTCCAGGCAAATGACATTGGGGCAGATGAAAAACAACGGGTAATTCTCCTGACAGTTTGTGGATCTGCAGCTTTCTCAGTTATTAGGAGCTTACCTTTTCTGAGGCACAAGATACGAAAACATTGCAAGAGTTGATGGATTCAGTTAAGGAATATTATAATCCCATGTATCCTCTAATTCTGCGACACTATCAGTTTTACTTGGCAATTCAAGAACCAGCGGAATCCGTATCGGGAGTTTTACTGCCGTTAAGATGACTAGCAGAGGTATGTGACTTTGGTTTAACTCCTAATGAGATTCTGAAAGAACGTTTGGTATCTGTAACCATGCAAAAGCACTTACTTCAAATAGGCACTACAACTGGCTTTATTATTGGAAAAAATGGCAAGTGGAACATTTGAGTTACGGGATATTCCGATTGAAGTGGACTCCCTTGCCAGTCCAGTTGAGCTGGGGTAACACCACTTGAGTCAAGGCAATTGCATTGCGTCACTCAGGACATATCCTGAGCAGAGGAACTTGAGGTCAACTACCACAAAAAAACCCAAAACAAAGGCAAGCCTCTGCCAAATGGATAAAATTTTCTCCACGATCTGGACCAGCAAGCCATTGCAGTTACTGCCAGTATGCGGACTCAAGACAGCAAAGGAGTCCCATTAGATCTAAATCGAGTAAGAGAACTCATAGGCTGGTATCCGGGGGAGTGCACATCCAGGAAAGTCCACCTACATCTGGTATGGAACAGTTAAATTGCTTAGCAAGATCCAAATCAGTACCAATCAAAATAAATGCCTAGTTAAATGTTCACTTGGTTCTAATGGAGGTGAATACCACCACAGCCGTTTCAGTGATCACAAGAATCAGTCTTTAACAAAATTCACTCTGGACTCCAAACCTTAAATATACGCAAGACCTTGGCTAGACTGAGAACCTATAACGGGGAACCTTTACAGATTAAGTGTACAACTTCGGTTCCGGTCTCTTATGAGAAGGAGTTGGTTCAGTTACCATTGTTTGCAGTAAGACGCTAGGGCCTAAGCTTGATGGGGCGAAATTGGTTGAGAAAGATTCACCTAGATTGGCTCAACATTTTTCGAGTGGAGTGAATGAAATCCTATTTAAATACCCAGACCTTTCTCAGGGTGGTCTAGGTACTATTAAAGGAGCCAAGGCCACCTTACATGTTGACCAGGAAACCATTCCCGATTCTGCAAGGTCCGCCCAGTGCCATTTGCCCTACCAGTAAAAGTAGAGGCACAAATCAGATGGCTGGAAAACGAAGGAATCATCAAACCAGTCCAGTTTCTGGAAAGGGCAGCACCAGTTGTACCAATTGTGAAGTCTGATGGGTCAGTTCGCATTTGTGTGAATTTTAAACAAACAGTAAACCGCTTTTTTCAGCTGGACTAATACCCAACCACTTGCATACAGGATTTATACGCAAACCTGGTGCAGGACTATCCTTCATGAAGATGTACATGAGCCATGCGTACTTGCAATTGAGGTTAAATCAGGATTCCCAGAAGTATGCTACAAAGAATACCCATAACAGTTTGTACTAATATATCAGACTGCCATTTGAGGTATCATCAGACTGTGCAATTTTGATGATGGAGAACATTTTACAAAGTCTACCTCAGGTCGCCATTTATCAGGATGATGTGTTAATAGCAGGGAAGACCAATAAGGAGCACTTAGAGAACATGAACATAGTCCTTAGGGGCTTTTCCCAGGTGGGCGTATTCCTTAGATAGGAAAAATGTGACCGACTTGGGCTGCAGAGTTGACAAGATCAGGTTACACCTGTTTAAGATAAAGTGAGGACCATCAAAGGCACCCTGGCTCCCACATCTGTACTGGAGCTTAGGTCTTTCTTTAGGCTGGTGAATTATTATGGAAAGTTCAATCATAACGTGGCCTCCATCTTGTAACTTTTGCATTAACTGCTCAAAAAGGGGCCAGGCTTGGAAATGCTCACGTAGCCAAGCCATAGTTTTCAGGGAATTGAAGAAACAGCTATTATCCTCCAAGGTGTTGGCACATTATGCACTCAAGCGAGATCTGGTATTGACATGCGATGCCTCCTCGTACGGTATTGGGATAGTATTAGCTCATTGCTAGCCCAACGGAGAGGAATGCCCAATAGTGTCTGCATCCAGGATTTTGGCTAATGCAGAATGTAAATATGCCCAGGTAGAGAAGCAAGGATTGGCGGTGATATGTGGGTCAGGAAGTTCAACCAATATGTAAATTTGTAATAATAACTGGCCACAAACCCCTGCTAGGCCTGCTTAAAGGGGAGAAGGCAGTGCCGTACATAGCTTCAGGCCAAATTCAGCGGTGGGCTCTAATACAAAGTGCACATAGTTACAAAAAGGAACACCATCCGGGAGGCCAAGTAGCAAATACGAATGCATTGAGCAGCCTCTCGTTGACAGATACACCATCGGTGGTACAGTCACTGAAAGAGTCCGGAATGGTTTTAAAGTTTCTAGACACACTTCCAGTCACAGCTGACAATATCAGACTTTGGACACAAAAAGATCCAGTCCTGGCAAAACTGTAAAAGCTGTTGGTGATGGGGGAAAACCAAAGGGCTGTCACAAGCAGAACTGAAACCTTTTTGGATCCGGAGAGACCAGATCACAATAGAGGACGGCATATTATTATGGAGACCGAGAGTGATTATCTTGAGCAAAGGTCGCCACCAGATACTGGCTGAACACTAACAGGGTCATCCAGGGATTTCCAAAATGAAGATGTTGGTGAGAAGTTATGCCTGGTGGCCAGGATTGGATGCAGGCATAGCTGCATTAGTGGGGCAGTGCCCAGAGTGCCAATAAGAACAAAAATTACCAGCAGCACCTCCCCACATTTCGTGGGAATGGCTGGGTAAGCCCTGGACTCAACTACATGTTGACTATGCAGGTCCTTTCATGGGCTCAATGTTCTTAGTCATTGTGGATGCCCATTGAAAGTGGCTGGTTGTGCATAGAGTTTATTCATCAACCAAAGGGATGACAATAGAAAAGCTGTACGCATCTGTTGCAACACATGGAAGTGTTGGTCACGAAATATGGGCCATCATTTACCAGCAAGGAATTTGAGTATTTCTTAAAGTTGAATGGTATTTACCATACAAGGACAGCTGCATACCACCCGTCATCCAATGGTCTGGCAGAGACAGCAGTCCAAACTTTGAAGACAGACTTAAAGAAACAGCTTCACTAGATACCAAACTGTCCCCGTTCCTATTTGATTACAGGACCACCCCTCATTGAACTACTTGGGATAGCTCCAGTGAAGTTGCTAATGGGGAGAAGACTCCTGGTTAAATCTGATCTTCCCAGAGGTGGGGGGAGGGTGAAACAACAGCAGAAACGCCAGTGCCAGACACAAGACTCCACTATGCAAGAAAAACAATTTACTTCAGGGACAAAGTTTGGCATAAGACTCGCGGGAATGGTCCTGCATGGGTAAGAGGCATGGTCAACATAAGGTCAGGTCCAGTGACGTATAAAGTTCAGGTAGATGCGACGGTCCTATGGACCAATTGAAAGCTGCAAACACGCAAACAGTGTGGGAGCAAAATTTGCCCAGCTCCTTGACAGCCTGTCCAACTGTTCCGGGACCTGTGGGTTCTTTCTCTCTGTCAAGCATTGAAGATACCTCAGAATTGGAGATGGACACAGTGGTTGTCGCTGCCTCAACACCTTTGCTGCCTGAAGAAGAGAATTAATTTCTTCTGAGATGCTCTGGCCACAAGAGGTGAGCTACTTTATGTTATGCACCATCCACTATCAGAGGCAGAGTTGGAGGAACCTGACCCAAAAAATGCCTCATGAGGAGCTGCAAAAAAAAAGAACCACCCTATGTTCTCGGTCTTGGAAGGGGAGAGATATAGTGATTGTAACGAGGTCAGCCAGGTAGACCTCATAGAATATGAGTTCCCTGATTAGGGCTGTTAATCTGGTCTAATCAGGGAACCCTGGCTGCCAGTTACAAACAGGAGTGTCAGACATCCTGTTCACTCTAAGAGCTGGCTCTGAGGAAGCTGGATCAGTGTCGAGGACGCCACGAATAAATAAAGGGTGATTTGGTGACAAGATACCAGCCTCTGGAGTTATTTCAGACAGTAACTAAACATCATGATGATACTCCAAATTAGCTGTTAGCAAGAAGATGGGAGCTGGGTTAATGCAATTAAACTTGTCATCTATTCACTTCAATAATAGTCTCTGTATATATTGTACTGTGTGCAAAAGAATTGGATAGGGCACCTTACTTCATTCATTCATGGTACTCTATGTAGCAACTTAAAATCTCTATTGCAGTTGATGGAAGTCAAGGGACTCGTTTAGTTTCGATTTATTGACAAAGAGAACTGGCGTTTCCAAAGCAGATTTCAAATTTAAGTCAGTTTTACAAACTGTCATTTGTAATGGAATCCAAAACTATTTGACTTGCAAATCTTATTAAACTGTTGACATTTAAGTTTATTTTGATACGATTTGGGAAAAATGTTTCAGAAAGTATTTTGTCCATGTGTCACATTGACATACCGTGAAATCCAATGTGAGAGATTGGTGAATAAGACAAATGCTTGATACGCATTCAGAGAACTAGTGCTGCTTCATTTCTTGTATAAATTACCTGTCTGTCAAATTGACAGTGAACTTCAGGGCTTCTATTTTTGACTTTTGTTGAAAGCTGCCTTTCCTTGATAATGTATTGAAATTTAAATAGGCTTCTTTAGAAAAATAGGTGTTGCATATCTGGGGTCACAGCAGAAGATCACAAAGAAAGCTGGAATTGCCAAAAAGAATGCAAAAGGGCTGATGGACAGAAGTCCAGCTTCAGTTTGAAGGTAGAAAATGAGCTGCTTCCACAAGTGTAGTAACATCCTAGTTGCACCATCCCATTTCCTCTATTCCAATCTCATTAGTGATAAAGTCTCTGTCTGATGCTTTCTCACATATCATTGCTTTTGTCAATCATTGTGTAATTTCACCTGACACCGAGCCTGTATACTCACTTACTTCTTTATAAAATTAAACATTCATGCATAAATCCGTTATGGCTTGATTTTCTGAGCATTGGCTTCCAGCTATGCTGATTAATTAAATCTATAACTACTTCGTACTGTCCAAGAAACTACAAGGGCAAAATTAATTGAGAGTTTTAAAGAAGCATTTGCTGGTGAAATAACGGCTTTAAAGAATATAGAAAACAAGCAATTATGGAGCAAATGGGATTTCCAGGTTATCTGAAAAAGGTAATTTGTTTGTTTGCCATTCTGCTGTCTCCATGTGAGTGCCATCCTTAGTGATGGGGAGATCAGCACATGAGTGCTAGGGACAAGACTGAAGTTTTGCCACCATCTTCAGCCAGAAGTACCAAGTGGATGATCCATCTTACCTTTGTCCTAAGGTTCCTTTCTTTATAGATGCAATTCTTTGTCTAATCTAATTCAATTAACATGAATTAAAAAAACCTTGTGTCCATTGGATACAGAAAAAGCTATGGATCTCAACAACATTCCAGTTAAAATGCTGAAGACCCAGAGTCATAGAATCATAGAGCTGTACAACATGGAAACAGGCCCTTCGGTGTGACTCATCCATGCCGACCACATATCCTAAATTAATCTAGTCCCATTTGCCAGCATTTGGCCCGTATCCCTCTAAACCCTTCCTATTCAAATACCCATCCCTTTTAAATGTTGAAATTGTACCAGCTCCAAAATTGCCTCTGGCAGCTCATTCCATACAGGCACCACCCTCTGCATGAAAAAGTTGCCCCTAAGGTCCCTTTTAAATCTTTCTGCTCTCACCTTAAATCTGTGCTCTCTAGTTTTAGACTCCCCCACTCCAGGGAAAAGACCTATTTACCCTATCCATACCCCTCATGATTTTAGAAATCTCTATAGTGACACCCCTCAGCCTCCGACGCTCCAGGGAGAAAAAAAACCCAGCCTATTCAGCCTCCTCCCTATAGCATAAACCTTCAACTCTGGCAACATCCTTGTAAATCTTTTCTGAACCCTTTCAAGTTACACAACATCCTTCCTATAGCAGGGAGACCAGAATTGCATGCAGTATTCCAAAAGTGGCCTAACCAATGTCCTGTACAACTGCCACTTGACCTCCCAACTCCTATAATCAATGCACTGACCAACAAAGGCAAGCATACCGAGTGCCTTTTTCACCATCCTGACTACCTGTGACTCCACTTTCAAGGAACTATGAGCCTGCACTCCAAGATCTCTTTGTTCACCAATGCTCCCCAGGACCTTACCATTAAGTGTATAAGTCCTGCTCTGATTTACCTTTCCAAAATGCAACACCTCACGTTTATCTAAATTAAACTCCTTCTGCCACTCCTCGGCCCATTGTCACATCTGATTAAGATCCCGTTCTACCTTGAGGTAACCTTCTTCGCTGTCCACTACACTTCCAGTTATTATCCAAAACTATCTGCACTTCTAGCAAAACTGCTCCAGTATAGCCACAACACTAACATTTAACTGATAATGTGGAAAATTGTTCACAAAAAACAGGAAAATCCAACTAATTGCCACCTCATCAATCTAACCTCTATTATCAATAAAGTGATGGAAGGTGACATCAACAGTACTCTTACGCAGGCAATTGTTCACCAATTATCTACTCACCAATGCCTAATTTGGAGTTTGACTGTACCATTTTGCACCAGACCTCATTACAGCCTTGGTCCAAACTTGAAGAAAAGAGTTGAACTCCAGAGGCAAGCTGAGAATGAGAAATTAAGGCAATGTTTGACAATGTAGCATCCAGCCCCATGAGTAGAGTTTTTAATGGACCAGACCAACCCTCCATTAAAATCTATCAAGGAGATAGCTTAGACCCTAACTATCTTATATAAAGGCAAATGTAAGGTGCTATGTTCCAGATGTAATTCAATTGGTTACTCTTCTTGGCTTTAAGCAAAACATACCTTATTCTTCCCCTACAGTTAAAATACAAACAAAACAAGAATTAGTACAACTTTAACTCTTTTGGAAAACTTAATAGAATAATAGATTATTTAACGATTAAACAGCAACTGTTCCAATATAGTAACATTCCATAAACACCCTTGACAAAGGCAAATTCAGTACAATAGATTATCTCACATGCGATTCTGGCAAAGAGAGAAAATCCAAGTTTTTTAGCTGGAGCAGAGAGATGAATAACAGCTTTCTCAGCCAACATCAAAACCTCAGCAACTGCTGAAAGCTAAACTAAAACCCTGATTCTGTAGGAGCCTGAGTCCATCCATTCATGCTGCTTCTATTGTTCTAACTTTACAAAAAAAAACCCAAGCCTCACAAGCTGTTTAATTTATTGTCTTTGAATAGAAAGCTCGATATCTCTGTCTTGAAACCTCTCTGCAAAAAAAACCAAAACAGAATACATCTCTTAAAGCCATGGAATTGTTACTAGTTGAAGACGAGAGAAATAGGTTCTGTTTGATGGAAGCCAAAAATCATCCCGTGGACATTGTTGCAGGAGTTTCTCAGAGCAGCATTCAGGACATTATCTTAGCTGCTTCAACAATGACATTTCATCCATCATAAGATCAGAACTAACAATGATGATTACATCATGTTCAATTTCATTTTGTCAGTTTTATGTTACAGTTTAAACTCAAACCCCAAAAATTATTTCATCATTTGAGACTTTCAACAATAAAGCAACAGAGATAATCTGGTGTAGTAAGTGAGGAAACTTTACTTGCATTGTAAATAACACTTATCAAAGCAAAACAGTGAGTTTACGGGCATACTGCAGCTCTTGCTTTACAGTTCAGTTTTGAGCATTGGGCTGCCACTCAGTCTTTGTTCTCCCACCAACACTTCTGGAGTCTTCTACTTCCAACTGGACATCAGGCTCTATTATCTTCACACTTGATGTGTGCTTTGGTCACTGAAAGCTGTAGCTTTATTTCCATATGTCCAGAAGTGCTCTTACACAGGACTGAACATTTTGTTCCCACAATAATCAAATCACCCGTGGTGTTTTTCCATCTATTAATCATGAAGCTGCAGATTATTCACTGTCCAAACCTCAATCCACAGTATGATCAATAATATCATTGCATTCTGATTGGCTTCAGTGAACAAGATTCATTCCTAATTGGTATACTTGATCTATTTCTAATTGGCTTCCAAACGTGATAGACATTCACTGGAATAAATTCTCCAGAGTGTGCTGGAGAATCCAAGCAGGTCTGGTAACATCTGTAGAGAGAGAAATAAAGAGTTAATGTTTCAAGTCTAGTATCTTCAGAGTAATGGCATTTATTCTAATGACAGAGGGGAAGGAGGAACAAGTGGACAAATAGTGAACATGCACAGAGTAAAAGACAAAGGCAGTACTAATGCTGATGGAGTGATAGAAACGATTATTATCACTGCCTTTTGCTCTGGACACACTCACCATTTCTTCCACTTGCTCCTCCTCCCCCTCTGTCAGTGCCATAAAAAATCATAATTTTCCAGTTCCTTTAAGTTCTGAAGAAGACTTAGAATGTTAACTATTTCTTTCTCCACAGGTGGTGATTTTCTCCAGAAATTTCTGTCTTATTTCAGATTTCCAGCATGTACAGTATTTTATTTGTATTTGAGAGATTGACTGGTGTCACCTCCCAGTATCTCCTGACTTGTTCCTTAAGGTGTCAAAAATCCATTGGCCCATCCTCTTCATTCTGATTTGTGGTGGTACAGTGGTTAGCACTGCTGCCTCACAGCACCAGGGACCCGAGTTTGATTCCACCCTCAGAGGTTGGTTTCACATGTAAGCTTGAGCTTGAATGATATAAAGAGGACAAAGTGTGAGAAGCTGTATTTCACTTTTCAGGCATTTTGGTAAGGCACTTTAGTTTTCAACTGGTGTTATGGTGGCTCTGTGGTTAGCACTGTTGCCTCACAGCACCAGGGCCCCAGGTTCAACTCCACCCTCAGGCGACTGTCTGTGTGGAGTTTGCAATTCTCCCCATGTCTGTGCGGGTTTCCTCCGGGTGCTCCAGTTTCCTCTCTCAGTCCAAAGATGTGCATGTTAGGTGGATTGGTCATGCTAAATTGCGTAAAGTGTTCAGGGATGTGTGGATTAGGTGGGTTATAGGGATGGGTCTGAGTGGGATGTTCTGAGGGTTGGTGTGGACTTGATGGGCTGAAGGGCCTGTTTCCACACTGTAGGGATTCTATGATTTATTAATTCTACTTTTTTGACTCCTTACTATGATACGACATTCATTTAGGATAGCGATGTATGCTTTTAGGCCTCTATGCTTGACACTCTTGAGCTCAGCATCTCAATGTTTGCTTAATTGGTGCAAGTTTCTCATTCAAACGGACCATTTGCATTTCAGGGCTATTTGTTAGGTGATTTTTAAGTTGATGGTTGTGAATACCTGGAATGGGTTTCTTATTGATTTTTAAAGACAAAGGTTATGTTGGAAAAGATTGTTAATAACTTATAAAATTATATAAAATCAATGCAGAAAACAGCAATATACAGAGCGTGTATAAAGGGTGAAATAGTGAGATATCATCATACATTCTGTCAGCACATACTCCTGAGTAATACATTTTGAAACATTATGCAATTAAAAACTTAAACACATATCTTTCCAAGAGTTAACTCTAATTTAAAAATTAAGTTCAGTCAAATCTAATTGCTACTCTCCTATTACAAATCAAAGCAAAACCAGTGCAGCGCACAGTATTACTATGATTTTCTTCCCCCAGTAACTCAATTTGTGCTTTCTCTGTTGCCTGAAATGACTTAATGAGCTGAGAGGGTGTTAACTTAACCTCACTCAACATTGAAGGTTGCACATCCTTGTAATTCGCTTTCGTGAAATGGAAGTACGCTAAGCCAGGGTCCTTTGTATTTGTCCTTTAATTTTGAAGGTAACATCAGTGTGTTACCTTCATTCTGTTCAAAATCTCATGGTGCATTCTTTTGTTAAGTAAGGCTAAGCAGAGTCACATGATATTTGAGTACTAAAATCTAGATTGATTACAGTCAAACAGAATAATACAATATATTAATCAATGAATGCACTTTGATTGGATAATTTTAAGTAAACTAAATTAGTCATGAAATGTTCGTTTCTCTGCTCGATGTTTCCGTGCTGTATGACTTGATGACCCTATCTGCAAATAGCAACACTTCAGATATTGAAGCAATCTGAAGGTTCCTGCAAGATATTGGGTTTGCAACTGGCAAATAATATTTGTGCCACACAAGTAGTAAGCAATACATGCCTACACGACGAGATATTGCAACCACCCTCTCGATGCTCAACAATACCATCAGTGAATCCCCCACCATCAACATACTAACTGTAAGAGCAGATCAGAGACTGGGTAAACTGTTGCAATTAACTCATTATGTACTAAACAAGTGGGAGCTGCACTGTTGGGACAGCCATCACCTGAAACTCGTTCTGCCCAAGGCGTGTACCTAGCCTGTAGGAAAGCTTAGAACTAAATACTCAGGTGAAAGATCGAGTTTGGGAACATGTGGAAAGTAGAGAAGACAAGGCAATTGGGCAATGTAACAACAAGGGAAACAATCAGTCCATGCCAGGAAGGGACGGAATGCACCCAGGGATAAGAGTAGAGGTTACAAAAATAGTGAAAAGACAGAACTAAATGTTTTGTATCTTAATGCATGTAGCATTCATAAGAAAACAGATAAATTGACATTACAAATAGAAATAAATATTTATGATCTGATATCCATTACAAAAGCATGTCTGCAAGATGACAAAGTTTAGGCCATGAATATTTTCAGGTCCATGACATTTAGGAAGGACTGGGAGATAGGCAAAGATGAATGGGTGGATCTGTTAATTATGAATGACATTGATACAATAGAACACAATTATCTTACTTCTGAGGTCAAAATGTAGAATCAGTTCAGGTAGAGGTGAAAAATGGTAAAGTTAAGAAATCACTTATGGGTTTGATTTATAGTTCCTCAAACAGTAACCATAATATATGACAGTGATACAGGGAAATAAACAAGGAGCTTGTGCAAGAGATATGGTGATAATCAGGAGTGATTTTAATTTAATATAGATTGGATAAATCATATTGTCAAAGGTAGCCAGAATGATGAGTTCATATGGGGATTTGGCACAGTTTCTCAAAGCAGAATGTTCTAGAGCCAACAAAAGAGCACAGGCTATATGAGATTTGTTAATGTGCTTGAAACAGGACTAATTCATTAACTCATTGTGAAGGTTCCTGAAGGTAACAGCAATCATAATATGATTGAAAGTCACGTTCAGTTTGAAGCAGAGAAGAGTGAATCTAAAGTTAGAAGAGTGCTTTAAATGGAAGTAAGGGAAATTATGTGGGCATGAAGACAGAGTTGGCTACAGTTGACTGATTAGTTAGTTTAATAGATGGTGGTAGAAATGCAGCAGCAATTTAAATTGATTTTTTAGAATACTGGGAAGATATATTCCAGTGAGAATGAAAGATTCTGAGGTAAGGATAGGCTTTCCAATACTAACCAGGAAATTAAAGCTAGAATCAATTTGAAAGAAAATCACAGAGTTCTTCAGAAACTGGTGACAGGTCAGAAGATTGGACAATATATAGGGAGCAGCAAAGAATGACTTGAAGATTAATAAACTGGAAGAAATTAGGGCATGAGAGAAAGCTCGCTAAAATATAACAGCAGATGTTAAGAATTTCTACAGATATTGGAAAAGGAAAAGAATAAGCAAAGTGAGCTTTGATCCTCTAGAATATGTGTCTGGTGAATTAATAATGTAAAAATAAAGAAATGGCAAATGAATTGAACAGAGGCTTTTCATTTACCTTCAATGTAGCGAATATAAATAACATCCCAGAAATAATTGTGGACCAGGAGATGAAAGACAGAGAGGAACTTAAAATAGTTACCATCACTAGGGAAACAGTACTGAGAAAAATATTAGAACTAAAAAGTTGACAAGTGCTCAGGTCTTCATGGGCTTCATCTTAAATCTTAAAACAAATGGCTGCTAAAATAATATTTTAGTAGATAATTTTCTAAAATTCCCTAGATTCTGGCAATGTTCTAACAGATTAGAAAATATTGTATGTGAGTTCTGCTTTCAAGAAAGGACAGAGGCAGAAAGTGAGAAACTATAGGCCAGTTACCTTAATATCTGTAATAACGTAAATGCTGGAATGTAAGGGACTAATTTATTGTAATGTTTGACTAATTTATTGGAGTTCTATGAGGAAGTGGCAAGCAACATTGATAAAGGGGAATGTATAACTGTCCTGTGATTATATTTGCCACTTTTTATATTCGTTCACAGGATACAAGCACTGCTGGCTTGACCAGCATCTATTGCCCACCCCTAATTGGCCAGATGAAAGTTAAGAGCCAAAGACATTGCTGTGGGTTTGGAGTCACATGTAGTCCAGACCAGGTAAGGATGTAAGATTTCCTTTCCCAAAGGACTTTAGTGAGCCAGATTGGCCTTAATGATAATTGATAATGGTTACATAGTCACCATGAGGCTAGCTTTTTATTCCAGATTTTTTACCTGCTATGGTGGGATTCAAAACCAGATCCCGAAACATTACCCCGACATTCCGGATACTCATCCAGTGATGCTACCACATCAACTCCTCAAAACAGAGGATTAGATAGGGTGGACAGTGAGAGCCTTTTTCCTCGGATGGTGATGGCTGGCACGAGGGGACATAGCTTTAAATTGAGGGGTGATAGATATAGGACAGAGGTAGGTTCTTTACTCAGAGAGTAGTAAGGGCGTGGAATGCCCTGCCTGCAACAGTAGTAGACTCGCCAACTTTAAGGGCATTTAAATGGTCTTTGGATAAACATATGGATGATAATGGAATAGTGTAGGTTAGATGGGCTTCAGATTGGTTTCACAGGTCGGCGCAACATCGAGGGCCGAAGGGCCTGTACTGCGCTGTAATGTTCTATGTTCACAGAATAAGAGTTAATGATGTATTGGGGAACATATTGGTATGGGTGGAAGGTTGATTAGATGACAGGAAACAGCGAGTCGACATAAATGGGTCATTTCAGATTGCCAAGACATGATGAATGGAGTATCATATGGATTAGTGCTGGGCCATCAACTATTTTAAATGATATAAATATATAAATAGATGTATAAATATATCAATGATTAGGGTGAAGGGACCAAATGTATGGTCGCTAAATTTACTGATGACTCAATGTGGGAAAATAAGTTGTGAACAGCCAACTTTGTCTTCCTGCACTCATAATTCCCCTTATATAAGTTTAAAACTTTAGTTTTAGATCCCTCTTCTCCTCCCTCAGACTGCATTTGAAGCTGCATGATATTATTAAAGACTATTACATAGGGGAGAAAACAGATATAAACAGGTTATCTGAGTGCGCGTAAGATAGGCAGCAATAATGTGGATGATATTATAATATAGAGACTACAGTGTCGGAAAATATGTTCAGGATGAGTGGAAAACAGTATGTTTTTTAAATGGAAAGATACTGTGGAACTCTGAGATGCAAAGGGATCTGGGTGTACTGGTATATAAATCACACAAAGTTGGTATGGACATGCAACAGTGATAAGTAAAGCAAGTGAAATGTCATTATTTAGTACAAAGGGAATGGAATATAAAAATGGAGATGTTTTCTTAAAGTTATTCAGTGTGATGGTAAGACCACATCTGGAGGATTGTGAATAGTTTTGGTTTCCTTCTTTAAGAAAGGATAAAAATGCACTGGAAATGGATCAGAGAAGGTTCATTTGCCCAGTATAAAAAATCTGCAGATGCTGGAAATCTGAAACAAAAACAGAAATTGCAGTAGAAACTCAGCAGGTCAGGCAGAATGTGTGGAGTGGAAACAGCATCAACATTTCGGGTTCAGTGACCATTCTTCAGAATTTCAGCAGTTCTCCAGTAATTTCTGTTTTTGTTTCAGTTGACTAATATCTGGGATGAAGGAGCTATTTTATGAGGAAAGGTTGGGCAAGCTGTGCCTGTGTTCATTCGAGGGCAGAAAGTAAATCAGAAGATAGAAAAGGCATGTAAGAAAGCCACTATTACAATAATCACGACAAGGGCTTCAAAATATATGTGGACTCGGAAAATCGAGTTAGAGGATCCCAAGGAAAGGAATTCATGGAATGTCTACTGGATGCTGTTTTGGAGCAGTTTGTGGTAGACCCTACTCAGGAACAGGCAGTTCTGCATTTGGTGATAGGTGTGCTTGATGGAGACGGTTAAGGAAAGGAACTGCTAGGGAACAGTGAGCATAATATAATAGAATTCACCCTGCAGTTTGAGACAGATAACTTGAATCAGATGTAATGATAATACAATTGAGTAACATTAGCTACAAAGACATGCAGAGCTGGCCAGAGTTGATTGGAAGAGAGAAGCATAGAAGGGAAGATGGTGGAGCAGCAGTGGCAGGGGTTTCTGGGGGTATTTGGGGGGCACAACAGAAATTCATTCCAAGAAAGAAAAAATATACTAAGGGGAGGATGAGGCAACCATGGCTGTCAAGGGAAGTCAGGAACAGATAAAAGCAAAAGAGAAAACATACAATGTGGTGAAGATTACTGAGAAGTCTTTAAAATCCAGCAGAGGATAACTAAAGAAGCAGTAGTGGGGAGAAGATGAAATTGAATGGTAGGTTTGCTAGCAATATAAAAGAAGATTGTAAGAGTTTTTAGATATATAAAAGGCAAGAGAGAGGCAAAAGCAAATACTGACTGATGAAAAATGAGGTTGGAGAAGTAGTAATGGATAACAAAGAAATGACAAAGGATCTGAACAGGTACTTTGCATCAGTCTTCACGATGGAAGACACCAGGAGAATACCAGAACTTCAAGAGAGTTAGGGGCAGAGGTGAGTTTGGTGGCCATCACGAAGGAGATGGTGCTGGGGAAGCTGAGAGGTCTGGATAAATGACCTGGACCGGATAGATTAATCTCCAGGGTTGAAAAGGAGATAGCTGAGGAGATTGTAGAGGCATTGATGATGATCTTTCAGGAATCACTGGAGTCAGGGAGGGTCTCAGAGGACTAGAAAATGGCTAATGTTACACTCCTGTTTAAGAAGGGAGGACGGCAGCAGATGGGAAATTATAGGCTGGTTAGCCTTATCTCAGTTGTTAATAAGACTATAGAGTACATTATTAAGGATGAGATTGCGCAGTCCTTGAAATGCACAGTAAAATATGGCTGAGTCATCACAGCTTCATCAAGGGGAGGTCATGCCTGACAAATCTGTTAGAATTCTTTAAGAAAGTAATGAGCAAGTTAGACAAAAGAGAGCCAGTGGATTCGATGCATTTGATTTTTCAGAAGCCTTTGACAAGGTGCCACACAGGAGGCTGCTAGATAAGAGCCCATGGTGTTAGGGGCAAGGTATTGGCATGGTTAGAGGATTGGCTGACTGGAAGAAGGCAGAAAGTGGCGATAAAGGGGTCTTTTTCAAGATGGCAGCCAGTTACTAGTGGAGTTCTGCAGGGGTCTGGGTTGGCACTATATCTATTCATGTTATATATTAACGATCTGGATGAAGGAACTGAGGACATTGTTGCTAAGTTTGCAAATGACACAAAGATAGGTGAAGGTACAGGTAGTGAAGGGGGCATTGATGCTACGGAAGGACTTGGACAGGTTAAGAGAATGGGCAAAGAAAAGAAGTGTGAGGTTAAGTACGTGGGTAGGAAAATAGAGATGTAGACTATATTCCAAATAGTGAAAGACTTTGGAAATCTGAAGCAGAAAGGAGCTTGGGAGTGGTAGTTCAGGATGCTCTTAAGGTTAACTTGCAAGTTCATTTAGCAGTTAGGAAGGCAAATGCAATGGTAGCATTGATTTCAAGAGGCTAGAAAACGAGAGCAGGGATGTACTGCTGAGGCTGTATAAGACTCTGATTAGACTTTATTTGGAATATTGAGAACAGTTTTAGGCCCCTGTATTTAAGGAAAAATGTGCTGGCCTTGGAAAGGGACCAGAGGAGCTGTACAAGAATGATACCAGGGATAAAGGGCTTGTCATATGAGGAACAGTTGCGGACTCTTGGTCTGTATTCAATGGAGTTTAGAAGGAAGAGGGGGAATCTCATTGAAACCTCCAGAATACTGAGAGGCCTGGATAAAGTGGATGTGGAGAAGATGTTTCTATGAGCAGGAGAGACGAGTGAAAGGATGATCCTTTAGAACTGAGATGAGGAGGAATTTCTTCAGCCAGAGAGTGGTGAATCTCTGGAACTCTAGGCCACAGAAGGTCGTAGAGGCTAAGTAACTGAGTGTATTTAAGAAGAAAGTTAGGTTCTTTATTAGTTAGGGTATCAAGGGTTACGGGGAGAAGGCAGGAGAATGGTGTTGAGAAACATATCAGCCATGGTTAAATGGTGGAGCAGCTTTGATGGGCCAAGTGGCCTAATTCTGCTGCTATATCTTATGGTCTTGTAGTCTCATGAACATGTCTACTCCTGACTGCATGCAGCATTAATTCAAGAGAAATATCATTGAACCACCAAGTGCTGGTTTGCCTTTCGTGAATTCATGCTGAACACCTCCTAGATGCTCAAAATTCTATTTCTTCAATGACTCTTCAAGTGTAGACTACAGAGCACGTCATGTGGGTATGCATAAGCTTGAAGATAAAAAAATCCCAGTAGGATATTTGCAATGATTGAAGCAAGTTAAAATCTGAGCCACTAACTTTAAATTACAGATTTGCATACACAGTATTCTATGCCCTCTCACAGCCCACTTTCTGCACCTGGTTCAAAAACGATCTTTCGATTTGCAATCAAAGTGATTGCTGCAATTATTAGTAGGGATGTAGATTTAACGTAATTTCAATAAACTTCATCTGTGAAATTCTTCAGAGCTCCTGTCACTCTGTCGGAATTCATTTTACGAGAAGTGTGACGAGCCCCATTTAAGTTCACAAACGGCCATTGTCCACCAGCATTTTCATGAAGTAATGTGGGTGGAGTGGGAATTTCTTGGGTTTTGTTTTAAATCTGAACAAAATGACTCACCAGCTTTCTTCCCATTCTCTGTTTACTGAGAGTGACCGTGTCGTTGATTACCAACACCAACGAATGCTTAGAGGAAAATACTGTTTTCTCCAGCAATGTGAGAAGCTGCTTAGACTCTTTTGGGCTGAGAAAACACTGTGAAACAGATTTCTGTGAGCACAAAAGCATATGCTTTTGTAAAATGTTGTTTCAAGGAATTCAGTTTAATTCTGAAAAATACATCTGAGAATTTGTTTTCTTAAATTACAGATGATCGGTTCAATTATCAGATGAATCAGAAGAAGCAAGGTACTGAACTGGAACTTTTGTTTTTTATCAATGAGCTTTTTTATAAATGTTTCTTTGATATATTGTACATATATATGAATATATCATATGAATTTATGGATATATCATATATATTTTAACTTGCACAATATAGCAACATGATTTGAGACATTTGGAGAGCATTGTGGATAGCATGCTATTGAGATTTGGATTAAATGAGGCATCGGTCTCCCCAAGAAAACTCTTTTTTAGAGTGAACATGAGCAAAACTCATTCAGAAGGATTTTGTTATTATAAAGGAGCACTTTAGTGGTTTTTAGTTCCACAACTAGTATCCTTAGAGGTGGAGAACAGTATGAAACCTCCATAAAGTTTAATAAATAATAAAGAACACAGTTCCTCAGATAGTCTAACATTTTCCAGAAGGATTTTTATAATTCTACAGTAGGAGTTTAAAACAATAAACACGTGATGAAAAGGGAAATGACTTCACAATTTTGAAATCTATTGACATGTTTTCAAGGACATAACATAGAAAACTCAGAAATCAGGAAGAAGGTTTGTGATACAATTAAAGAAATTAGCATAGACAGGGAGGAGGTCTGAGTGGCCTGGCAAGCTTAAAAGTAAATAACCCTCCAGGGCCAGATGAAATGTATCCCAGGTTGTTGAAAGAGGCAAGAGAGGAGATAGCAGGGGTGTTTACAAAATTTTCAATTCCTCTCTGGCCATAGGAGAAGTGCCAGAGGACTGGGCGATAGCCAATGTGGCACCATTATTCAAGAAGGGAGGAAGGAATAAACCAGGAAACTACAGGCCAGTCAGTTTTACCTCAGTGGTGGGGAAACGTTGGAAGCAATTCTGAGGGACAGAATTAGAATATATTTGGAAAGACAGGAATTAATCAAGAATAGTCAGCATGGTTTTCCTTTATTCATTCACGGGATGAGGGCGTCGCTGGCTAGGCAGCATTTATTGCCGATCTCTAATTGCCCAGAGGGAAGTTAAGAGTCAAACACATTGCTGTGATTCTGGAGTCACATGTAAGCCAGACCAGGTAAGGATGGCAGTTTCTTAAAGGACATTCGTGAACCAGATGGGTTTTTTTCTGACAATCAACAATGGATTCATGGTCATCATTATATTCTTAATTCCAGATATTTATTGCATTCAGATTCAACCACCTGCCATGGCAGGATAAGCATCTGGCCCCCAGAGCTTTATCTGGATCTCTGGATTAACAGTCTGACAATAATACCACTAGGCCATCGCCTGCCCCATTAAGGGGAGGTCATGTTTGACCAACTTGATTGAATTTTTCAAAGAGGTGACCAGATGTGTATATGAGGGCAATGCTTTTGATGTAGTCTACTAGGACTTCAGCAATGCTTTTGATAAGGTCCCACATGGGAGACTGATAGTGAAGGTAAGAACCCATGAGATTCAAAGAAATTTGGCCAATTGGAACCACAGTTGGCTGAGTGGAGGTAAGCAGAGAGTGATAGTTGAGGGATGTTTCTCTGATTAGAAATCTGTGTCCAATGGGGTCCCATAGGGGGTTCAGTGTTGGGCCCCTGCTGTTTGTGGTTTATATAAATGATTTGGACTTGAATATAGAATGGTTGATCCGGAAGTTCGCGGACAATATAAAAATTGATGGAATGGTAAATAGGGAGGAGGATAGCTTTCGACTACAAGAGGATGTAGATGGGCTGGTCAGATAGGCTGATCAGTTGCAAACGAAGTTCAATCTGGATCTATGCGAGGTGATGCACTTAGGCAGAACAAACAAAGCAAGGGAATACATGATGAATGGTAGGACCCTGGAAAGCACTGAGGATCAAATGGACCTCAGTGTGCATGTACACCGGTCCCTTAAGGTATCAGGACAGATGGATAAAGTAGTTAAGAAGGTGTACTTTCCTTCATTAATTGAGACATAGAGTTTAGGAATAGGAGGTTCTGCTGGAACCGTATAAAATGTTGGTTAGGCCATAACTAAAAGTAACGTGTGCAGTTCTGGAATTCACATTATGAGAGGGATGTGATAGCACTGGAGAAGGTACTGAGTAAATTAACCAACATGTTGCCTGGACTAGGGAGTTTCAGTTATGAAGTAAGGTCAGACAGAATGGGGTTATCTTCCTTAGAGTAAAGGAGATTGAGAAGGGACGTAATTGAGATGTATTAAATTGTGAGGGAGTAGATAGGGTAGACAGAAAGACACTTTTTCCCTTAATGGAGGGATTAATGACCAGGGGGCATAGATTTAACATAACTGGCAGAAGGTTTAGGGAAGACATGAGGAAAATCTCTTTCACACAGAGGGTGGTGGGTATCTGGAACTCACTACCTGTAGGGGTGGTAGTGGGAGGAACCCTTATAGTATTTACGAAGTATATAGACATGCACTCGCGATGGCAAGGCGTACAAGGCTAAGGGCCACGTGCTGGAAAATAGGATTAAAATGGGCAGAAGGGCCTTTTTCTGTGCTGGAGATCTCCATGTCTATGAGTCTAACAAAAAGATACTTTAATGCAAAGATGTGGTTTGGAATGCAGCCCAGATTAATGAGACAGAAATCTCCTATCTACCTTTAATAGTTTGTTCATTGTAGCAAGTAAGCTATCTTAGCGAATAGAAGAACCTATTTTAACTCAATTTGATTCCTATCTATAAACAGTAAAACTAAATAAACTGAATTATCTAAAAATCTCTTTATTAGTTAGGTTCAGACTACAGGTTGCACCTGTTGTTTTAAAGATGCCATAACTTGTGGAAGAGTGAAGTTAAGACAGCAACATTTTAACCACAACTACTTCGGGTCCTTCTGCATTATTTTGATGGTAGTTATTATTTCTTGTAATAATTATTTCTTTGGGTCTGAAATAACTGCACAGAAGCTGGATCCCGTCACCAAGTCACCCTTTTATTTACTAGTGCACAGGATAATGGCTGTGGCCAGCCAGCTCGAAGTCAGTCCTGAACTGAGGAGATTCTATTCTCCTGATTGTATTGGTCAGTCAAGGCTTTCCTGATTGGCCCAGGTTAACAGTGCCAATTGAGAACCTCGTAGTTAGTGAGATCAATCTGATCCCAATCACTACATCCACCACCACCACCTCCCCCGACATCCTCCCACATCTGGGGATGCAGGCCTGGTCTTTTTTTGTAGCTTGTCTTGTGACGCTTTTGACTCGGGTCTGGTTCCTCCGACTCGGACTCAGACACAGTCAGTGTGTACTGAACAGTGGCTCGTCTCTTGGGTCCAGAATGCCTCAGAAGACTCTCCTCCTCTTCTTCCAACAGCAACGGTATCGAGACTGCATCCATTTTGGACTCTGAGGTTTCCTCCACACTAGATGGAGGGGTGGTACCTGCGGTTTTTGCCAGGCCTCTGGCTGTACTGAGGGGCTAGGTATGTTTTGCTCCTGCCCCGTTTGTGAGGTAATGGCTTTCAGACGATCCAAGTGTTTGTTCAGGACTGTATCACTGACCTGAACTTTGTAAGCCACGAGACCTTACCTTGCGTCAACCTCACCTTGTACCCATACAGGGCCCTTTCCATGATTCTGGCTCTAAACTGCATCCCCTGAATTAAATTGTCTCTCTTGCTTAGAGGAGGCATTTAGCTGGCATTGACATTCCTGCTGCCATTTCTCCTCTCCCCCCATCCCACCCCCGGGTCTGGGAATATCAGGTTTAACCTGGTGCAGAGCCTTCTCCCCATTAGCACCTCCGCTGGAGCTATCGCTGTTGTTGTGTGTGGGATGGTCCTATAATCGTACAGGAACTGGGATAGTTTGGTCTCAATTGACGCTGCTTCTTTAAGCCTGCCTTCAATGTTTGAATTGGTCTTTAGGCTAGACCATTGGACGAAAGATGGTACGATGCTGTCCTTACATACCGACTGCCGTTGGACTTTAGAAAATATTTGAATTCCCTGCTGCTAAATGATGTCCCATTGACTGTGACCAGTACTTCCGGGAGTCCGTCTATCTCTAACGATGCTCACAGCTTCTCAATCGTCATCCCTGAGTTTGCTGAATGAACTTTATGCACATCCAACCACTTTGAATGGGCATCTACAATGACCAGGAACACTGGCCCCGTGAAAGGACCGGCATAGTCAACATGAAACCGAGTCCAGGGTTTAGTCGGCCATTCCCATGAATGTTGGGCTGCTGCAGGTGGCAATTTTTGTCCTTGTTGGCACTCCCCCATCAACCCAGCTATGTTGGCATCCAACCCTGGCCACCAGGTATATCTTCTTGCCAGTGTCTTCATCTTGGAAACCCCTGTGAACTTCGGCCAGTATCTGGTGGCAACCTTTACTTGGGACAACCACCTTTGCCATCCTGTACAGTGATCTGGTCTTACCAGGCCCAACAAGGTTTCAACCCTGATTGTGATAGCCATTTTGTTTCCCCCATTACCACCAGCTATTTCAGTTTTGCTAAGGATCTTTTTGTGTCCACAGTCACATATTGTCCACAGTGACTGGAGGAGTGTCAGAAGGTTTAAAACCAGAATGGACTCTTCCAGTAGGGAGCACCTCCAGTGGAGTATCTGTCAGTGGGAAGCTGCTCAAGGCATCCACATTAGCCACTTGGCTTCCTGGATGGTGTTCTAACTTGTACGCTCTGCAAATGAGGGTTCAATGATGAATACTACTGGAAGCTATGAGCGGCACCTCCTTGTCTTCCTTCAGTAGCCCTAGCACAAGTTTGTGATCTGTTACTATGACACATTCCTGTCTGTAAAGGTACTGGTGGAACGTCCTCACAAGATGACCACCAAACCTTCCTTCTCTATCTGGGAATAATTATGTTTGGCATTAGCCAAAATCTGGGAAGCATACATTCTTGGGCGTTCTGGTGAGCCAACACTACCCCGATACTGTACGGGGAGGCATCGCACTTCAGCACTACCTCTCGCTTCAGATTGTAGTTGGCCAACACCTTAGATGATGATAGCTGCTTTTTTACTCCCATGAGGCTGTTTCTTTCCTTTGTGACTATTTCCAAGGCTGGTGCTTTTTCAATAGCAGGTGTAAGGGTGCCAAGATGGGGGCTAGATTACACATGAATTTTCTGTAATAATTCACTAACCCAAGGAAAGACCTAAGCTCCGGCACAGACCTGGGAGCCGGGGCTCCTTTGATGGCCCTCACTTTCTCCTCCAATGGGTGTAACCTGGTTTTGTTGACTCTGTAACCTAAGTAGGTCACTTCAGGCACCTGGAACACACATTTTTCCTGTCAAAGGCACATGCCTGCCTGGAAAGAGCGTTTAAACACAATGTCCAAGTTCTCTAAGTGCTCTTTATTGGTCTTCCCTGTTTTTAGTACGTCATCCAGATAAATGGCAACCTGGGTAGCCCTTGTTAATTGTTCTTCATGGTCCACTGAAAACGAGCACAATCTGATGATATCCCAAATGACAGTCTTGTATATTGATATAAACCCCTATGGGTATTAGTTGTAGTGTACTGTTGGAACTCCTCATCCAGTTGCAATTGCAGGTAGTGGTGACTCATATCCAGCTTTGTAAAGGATAGCGCCCCCACCTGCCAACTTTGCTTACAAGTCCTCAATGTGAGTGATCGGGTATTTGTCCTGCTGCAAGAAGCCGTTTACCATTTGCTTAAAATCCCTCCAAAAATGACCTGAACCACTAGGCCTCACAATTAATATGACTGGTGCTGCTCATTCTACTAACTGCACTGGGTTTGATGATTCCTTTGCTCTCCAGCCTCCTGATTTCTGCCTCTACTTTTGCTGACAAGGCAAATGACACCAAGCAGGTCTTGCAAATTCTCGGAATTGCATCCTGGTCACTATGTAAAGTGGCCTTGGCCCCTTTGATAGGCCCAAGCCCCTCTTGAAAATCTCCTAGGTCTCTCACCAGGACATCATTGAGGCAGCCATTTTCGAACTGAAAAATGTTGAGCAAATCCAAGTGAATCTTTCTCAACCAATTCGGTCCCAAAAGGCTTGGACCCAGCCCGTTACTACAATCAGCAGTAACTGCACCAACTGCTTCTCATTGGAGACTGGAACCAAAGTGGTACCCTTAACTTGCAATGGTTCTCCAGTGTATGTTCTTAGTTTGGCTAACGTCTTGCACAAACTTACAGGTTGGCACCTCGAGCGAATCTTGTTAAAGACTGATTCTGGAACCACAGATACAACTGCACCATTATCGACCGCCATGGGAACTGGGTGATGATTTAACCAAGTATTAATTTTAATTGGCTCCGATTTGGGTTGTCACTGAGCAATTTAATTGTTCTAACCCACATCTAGGGAAACTTTCCAGGGTGTGCACTCTTCTGGGTACCGGCCTCCGAGTCTTCCTACTCAGGTCAGGCCTTGTAGGACTCATTTGCTGTCTTGAGTCTGCATGCCGGCAGCAACCACAATGGCTTGCCGGCCTAGATCCTGAAGAACTGATTAGCCACTTGGCCGAGGCTCGGCTTTGTTGGAGGATTCTGCTGTGGATTGGCCTAGGGTCCCTCTGCTCAGGACATGCCCTGCTTGAGGCTGTGTGATTGCCTATACTCAAGTGGTGTTCCCCAAGCTCAATTGGACAGGTGAGGGTGTCCACTTCCCTGATGCCTGTAGCTCCCATGCTCTACTTCCTGCATTTTCTAATGACAAAGCCAGCTGCAGTGCCTGTTTGAAGTCCAGCTGGGCTTCAGCTATAGGTGCTTCTGCATAGTTACATCATAGATCCCACATATCAATTGGTCTCCTAGTATCTCATTCAGGATTAACTCAAAATCACATGCCTCTGTAAGTCGTCTTAACTTTGTCAAAAATCGCAATAGGGATTCGCCCGGTTCTCTAACAGCCCAATAAAACCAATAATGTCTCAGGATTAGGGGAAGTTTGGGGTTGTAATATTCCTCATCCAACTCTGTCAACTTTTGGAAGGATTTAATGCTGGTGCCTCTGCGAAAGTTAAGCCCCTTACAACCAAAAATGCTGCAGGTCCATACTCAGTCAGAAGCATTACTCGTTCCTTTCCGTCTGCCCCAGTATCATTTGCCCAGAAAAAGTATTGCATTCTTTCAACATACTGGGCCCAGTCTTCCGCAGCAGGGTCAAATAAGTCAAGTTTCCCAATAGAGGCATGATGCTAGAAATGCTTACCCCAACTCCAAGATGACCATTGCAAGCGAATGTTCTTCAAGCACATCCTGTTTTCTCCTGTCGCCACTGAAATAACTGCACTGAGGCCAGCCCCATCACCAAGTCACCTTTCTATTTACTAGTGCATAGTACACTGGCTGTAGCCAGCCAGTTCGGAGTCAGTGTTCAACTGAGGAGATTCTACTCTCCTGGTTATATTGGTCAACCAATGCTTTCCTGATTGGTTTAGGTTAACAACCCCAATCAGGAACCTTGTAGTTAATGAGGGCAACCCGATCCCAATCACGACAGGGATTTAGCAGGGAAATGACTCCTTGGTTTCATAATTTAAAAATAAAAGTTGTGACAATATTTTGAAAGGCCCTGAAATAATGGCAGTACATGTGCTGAAAATTAGTGACTCCATCATGTCTTGTTTGAGATAGTGTTTCATGGTTATGTGGATGAGCCTGTGAAGTAACCCATGATCTAACTGTGACCTCGGTACTCATGTAAAAGTACTCTGCTAGGAGTCTGGAACATATACAGCCGAGAGTCTGCTGTTTGGTGGTCTTGCCAACATAGACACATTGTGAAAAACGATATTTAAAAGTAACCTAAAAATCTGTACTGAGCTTGTATGAAGATCTGAAGAAACAATAATAAAATATTTATTGTGTTTCTAATTTCTTTGGGTGAAATCCCAAATTTGTTTCTGTTCTGTATTATAGACCTCCTACAAAATTAAAACAAAATTGCACCATCTTTTCTGCACTTCTAGTGCTTTACAAGCAATGACACAAGCTTTCATCAAGCCTGAGATCCCAGAGAAAATTGAAAGAGCACTGAGACATCTTATAATGACCATTATGGGAGACTTCAATTCAGGAGATTTAGTACATTCCAGAAAAGGGTGATAAAGAATGGAAAGACCATGATTAGTTAACGAGTTTTGATGGTAAAAGAAGTCTTATTAATGCATTTAAAGCAGAAGTAATTGCAACATCTTGTTTAGAGAGGAAATTATAATAGTAAATGAGGCACCTTCTACCACAAATGCTCATTTATTTTGTGATAAAAGAGCTGAGGACCATAGTTAAGTCAAGGTTAGTGCAGGATAATTATAATGACACATACAGAGTGTACAGCATGGAAACAGATCCTTCGATCCAACTTGTCCTTGCCAACCGGATATCTTAAATAAATCTAGTCCCATTTGCCAGCATTCATATCCCTCTAAACCCTTCCTATTCATGTACCCATCCAGATGCCTTTTAAATGTTGCAATTGTACCAACCTCCACCACTTGCTCTGACAGCTCATTCCATACACACACCACCCTGTGCATGAAAAAGTAGCCCCTTAGGTCCCTATTCAACCTTTCCTCTCTCACCTTAAACCTATGCCTTCTACTTTTGGACTCAGTTAACCTGGGGAAAAGACCTTGTCAATTCACCTTATCCATGCCCCTCATGATTTTATAAACCTCTATAATGTCACCCCTCAGCCTCTAACGCGCCAGGGAAATTAGCCCCAGCCTATTCAGCCTCTCCCTATAGCTCAAGCCCTCCAACCCTGGCAACATGCTTGTAAATCTTTCCTGAACCCTTTCAAGTTAAACACCATGTTTCCTGTACAGGAAGACCAGAATTGAATGCAGTATTCCAAAAGTGGCCTGATCAATGTCCTGTATAGCCACAACATTACCTCCCAACTCCTACAATCAATGCACTGACCAATAAAGGCAAGCATTCCAAATGCCTTCTTCACTATCCTGTCTATCTGTGACTCAACTTCCAAGGAATTATGATCCTGCACTCCAAAGTCTCTTTGTTCAGCAACAGTTCCCAGGACCTTACCATTAAGTGTATAAGTCTTGCCCTGATTTGCCTGTCCAAAATGCAGCACTTCACATTTATCCAAATTAAACTTCATCTGCCACTATGACAGTGATATCACAGGTAAACAGAACAAAAAATGTCAAAACTAAACAAATGGGTCTATGGCTGAATTATATTTCCACAGTATGGCATTTTTCAGTGAGGTGCATTTTATTGAACGTCTGGAAGTGTAAAACCGAAAGCAGACCACCACAATGTTTTTTTTGGCATTTTAAAGGAACATTTTCAGATTCCTTCATGTTACTTTTTGATTATTCTTTATTGGTTGGGTTTGGGGCATTTGAAAAGTATGTTTTTGATAAGATTAGTGTAGAATTTA
Organism: Rhincodon typus; assembly: GCF_021869965.1. Taxonomy (NCBI): domain Eukaryota; kingdom Metazoa; phylum Chordata; class Chondrichthyes; order Orectolobiformes; family Rhincodontidae; genus Rhincodon; species Rhincodon typus. The sequence continues at coordinate 45,840,878 of NC_063337.1, forward strand.
AGATTGGGAATCAGATTTGTGGGCTTTTAACTTTGATGGCACTGGGATGGAATGGCCATCCAGCTCTTCAATTCACAAATTCTTCTGCAGCAAATGACACGGCTTCTGTGATGGTGTCCTGGTACGTCCTCAACAACACTACTGTGCCTCGGTTATCTGGAAGAAATGGCACTGCGGATGATGGGCACTGGGCCTCTTGTATCTCCTCCATATCCTGATAGGGCATACAGGATGCGTCATCTTCAACAGCCTTATAAACAAAGATGTTAGTGAGCTCCAAAGTGCAGTATTGAAGTGGTGAACTATATTATAAGAGAGTCAGAGATGTGCCATTAATGTATTCAGAGGCGGCTAGATATAGCACTTGGGGCGAATGGGATCAAAGGTTATGGGGAGAAAGCAAGATTAGGCTATTGAGTTGGACGATCAGCCATGATCGTGATGAATGGTGAAGCAGGCTTGAGGGGTTGAATGGCCTCTTCCTGCTCCTATTTTCTATGTTTCTATGTTTCCATATGGTGAGGCTTTTGTCCGATACCAAATTCTGTGGATGTGTGGTGCAGGTGGTTGCTGCCTAAGATGTGCCCTGAAATTTTCAGACGTGCCCTCTAAGATAGTGGCCAAGAGGAAAAAGGGGCCAACTGGAGCCACCAGGAGCCTACTCAGACTTTCATGTCAGGAATTGTTGCCACCTAGTTTTTCTTCACTGCCTGGGAAAATGGCAACCAGTATATAAATGTGGTGAGATTAGGTAATAATGAGATGTGGCATGCAAAGAGGCTCCTTGATATTCATCAGAGAGATTTTCATCTCACCATTCAAAACCTTCGGTGGGAACTTTCGGCTATTTGTCCTGGATGTCATAAATCTCATTTTTCCAATCTTGTCATAGTTTCCCACTCTCTCGCCGTTGCCTATTTGTTCAGGGACTCAGAATATCCACTCTCTCTCTCACTGTGGGTGTAGTGAACTAGCCACAGTTGAAAGGAACCAGGACAAAAGAATTTCAATCAGTCAACAAAGCCAAGTATTTTGAAATCAATTGTTTAACTACCAACGTGAGTATGATTGGTTAAATCCGCCACAAGGTGGATTTATTTTTCATGGATGACTAATTTGTATAACATTTTTTAATCTTTGTCTATTCTTGGACTTACTTCTTATTCATAACCTGTATGTATATATTGTTTAAATATCTCTTATTGCATTTACTAACCATAAACTTACTCTTTATTAATTCAGGAAAGTCTGTTTAATTTGGCTGCTTCTAAAACATAAATGTATTTTGTCTGAAAAGAAGGTATTCACGAGTGAAATAAATCCTTTTTAAACGGCAGGGCTGTGTGAATCAGAGGGGAGCCAATTCTGCCTCCCCACTCGTGAACTTACTCATTTGGGATATCCTGTCTGAAAAGAATTGAGGAACCGGCCCTGGTTGTAACACATAAACCTTTAATCCTGATAATGTAAATATTACAATCTGCTAATTAATATGTTATTTTTACTTTTTTTTCTATAATTTTTGCATTTGATATTTTACTTTCATGAATTGATCATAAAGTGTACTTCTTTTTTCTATCTGAAATGGAAAAGTTCTGAAGATGAAGCATGAGACTCGAAATATCAACTCTGTTTCTCTCTCAACAGGTGCTGCCAGGCCTTCTGAGTTTCTCCAGCACTTCCTGTTTTTATTTGAGGTCTCCAGCACTTCAGTATTTTGCTATTAATCAAACATCCTACAGTACCTGAATGGAGGAATGTACGTCAGCGTGAATAGAATTATTGTTTATATATCACCAGAAATATCTGTGCAGCATACGGAAAATGATTATAGATATATGTTGTAAAGAATCTGTATTGTCTGCGCCAGAATGCTGAAAGCAAACAGTTTCTTTCTAGCATAATGAATAAACAAATCAGTCTTGTAAAAGTCAGCGAAGCAACTAATGAAATGAGATATTGCTTTTCATGCAGTGTTTGTCACCTACGTGTCCAATTTATTTTTGTTGAGCTATAAATGTTTCTGAAATGGGACTGTGTACATCATTGCTTGAGGCATAGTGACCATATGAAGTAAGAAAGTTGGCTTGTCACGCACACATAAATTAACACAAATTGCACTATCCTGGAATCCATTCAATCAGCTCCAAACAACCAACTACTCATGTGTGAACATTCAGTCAGATAAAGACCCATGAACGAAGCACTTGTGTTGCAATAGAGATGCATAAAAAAGAGGGCACACCATTTCTGAATGCAAATATTAAACATTTCATAGAATCATAGAACCCTGACGGTGTCGACAGAGCCATTCAGCTCATCGAGTTTGCACTGACCCTCTGAAGAGCATCCCACCCAGACCCACCCCCACACCATATCCCTGTAATCCTGCATTTCCAATGACTAATCCACCTAACCTACACATCCCTAGATGCTATGGGCAATTTAGCATGGCCAATCCACCAACCTGCACAACTTTGGACCGTGGGAGGAAACTGGAGCACCCAGAGGAAACCCACACAGATATGTCCAAACTCCACACACACAATCGCCCAAGGCTGGAATCAAACCTGGGTCCATGTTGCTGTGAGGCAGCAGTGCTAATCACTGTGCTAGTCCAAAAATAAAATAAAATACTTGTGAAATAAAAAACATGAGTAAGGAGAGTTTTGAGAAATTCACTCCTGAATATTAATACATTAAATGCTTCGCGCTTCTCAGGTCAGGTAATGAAGGCAATGAATAGTGGAGATAAACAAGCTATGAGGTTCCAAATTTTATCTCTGATCTGAGCTTTGATGTCTGGTTTATGTCAGACTGCAGAGCAACAGACATAGAGTTATAGAGTCATAGAGATATACAGCACAGAAACAGACCCTTTGGTCCAACTCATCCATGCCAATCAGATATCCTAAATAAATCTAGTCCCATTTGCCAGCATTTTGACCATATCCTTCTAAACCCTTCCTATTCCTATACCCGCCCAGATGTCTTTTAAACCTTGCAATCGTACCAGCCTCCATCCTTTCTCTGGCAGCTCATTCCATACACGCACCACCCTGAGTGAAAACGTTGACCCTTAGGTCCCTTTTATTATCCTTCCCCTCTCACCTTAAACCTATGCCCTCTAGTTCCAGACTTCCCCACCCTGGGGGTAAGGTTTTGCCTATTTATCGTATCCATGCCCCTCATGATTTTATAAACCTCTGGAAGGTCACCCCTCAGCCTCTGATGCTCCAGGGAAAATAGCCCCAGCCTATTCAGCCTCTCCAGATAGCTCAAACCCTCCAACCCTGGTAACATACTTACAAATCTTTTCTGAACCTTTTCCAATTTCACTATATCCTTCCTAAAGCAGGGAGATCAGAATTGTACACAGCATCTCAAAATTGGCCTAACCAAAGTCCTGTACAGCCGCAACATGACCTCCCTACTCCTGTACTCAGTACATGGCCAATAAATGCAAGCATACCGAATGCCTTCTTCACTATCCTATTTACCTGCAAATCCACTTTCAAGGAACCATGAACCTGCACTCCAAGGTCTCTCTGTTCAGCAGCACTCCCCAGGACCTTACAGTTAAGTGTATAAGTCCCGCCCTGATTTGCCTTTCCAAAATGCAGAATCTCACATTTATCTAAATTAAACTCCATCTGCCACTCCTTGGCCCATTGGCCCATCTGATCAAGATCCCGTTGTACTCTGAGGTAACCTTCTTTGCTTGGAGATAGCAAGAACTGCAGATGCTGAAGTCAGAGTAAATATAGTGTGGAGCTGGAGGAACACAGCAGGTCAGGCAGCATCAGAGAATTAGGAAAGTCGACATTTTGGGTTTACACCCTTCATCAGGACTGATGCTGCCTGACCTGCTGTGTTCCTCCAGCTCCACACTGTATTAACCTTTGCTGTCCACTACACCTCCAATTTTAGTGTCGTCTGCAAACTTGCTAACTATATCTCCAATAATCACATCCGACATGCTACAGTTAATTGCAGAACCTCCAGGTTAGTGAGGAGGAAAATCAAACAGGGTTTCTGCTCCTGACTGCTACCCAATGAACTACTTGGTAAATCAGCAAGTATAGGTTTAGGCTTAGTTAGAATGATGCCATTGCTTCCCCTGTGAAAAAGCATAGTTGCAGAAACAGCAGAAAAAGGTGGTGAAGACTGCAACCTGATCAACTAGGAAAGCTCTAGCTACCCTTTTATCACCCCATCTGAAATATTTGAGTAGGTTTAAACCTTGTAGCTACATTTATGATATAACAACAAAGGCTATAGACTCTTTTCTCTTTGTAGCCAAAGTATTTGATAACGTAAAGGTAACTATTTCTGCAGCATCTAAAATAGCCCAATAGCTTTAAACATTGCAGGATGTTGTTTAAAAGTGTGCTTCAAATTGAATTGTACACTTTTTTCTAAGGCTTCTCATTTGTTTATTTTAAATAAATTAATAACTGTGTTAAAATATTGCTAGAAATAATATTTTCTAGGCATGTTAAGCACATTAAAACAGAAACTTGCGCTGGTTATATTGAGGACTGATTTTATGACTCTGGCAGAGTAGGGTCAAGAATTGCGTTGGCTGGACCATTGTATAAAATCATATGGCGAGTGTTGTTTGGGTTTGATGGCATTTGTAACACTATGAATGGCTGCTGGAACATCACATCTTGTCTTGTTACTTGACCTGAACATCAGAACTTCTTTCAAGGTGATGACAGATTTTCCTGGGCACAGACTATTGGCTATCATTGAGATATCAAAGATTCACTCGTGAAGATCTGCCAATCTAATGTTGGCCATTTTGAATTTTTGGGAATTGACGTCCTGAACGTAAATGTTACAGAGAAAGGGAATGTGCCATAACATTTCCCCTTTGTCACTGAAATAAAAGGCTGTGGAAGGATGACTAACCAATCCCTGCTGCATTCCCCTGACAATGCCCTGACAATGAGAGTCATAATAGTTCTGAAGGAGATTTAAAATGGCCTTGAAATGCTAACTTTATTTCCCTCTCCACAGATGCTGCCAGATTTGCTGAATTTCTCCAGCATTTTCTGTTTCTGTTTCAGAATTCCAGCACTGGTAGCAGTTTGCTTTTAGCTAAGATAGTTAATAGTTCCTGTTGCATCTTCATACCAACCATAGCCCAACAAACCAGACCTTCTAATTCCTTTCTTAAGTTGATTTATTCTTGTTTTTCGGTCCTGATGAGTGTAACATGAAAAACTTTGACTTTATTTCTAAAAAAAGTTAAAAAGGAAAGTGCATTCCAATGAAACGCAAAAGAAACTTAACGATAACAGTAGCAAAAAAAAACATAAGCTCAAAACTTTTGCAAGGCTCAACTCCTAAGCTTCAGGTCATCCCAGTCACCATATATCTGATTTATATGTGCTTACAATATTATGGGAGAGGATGCCTGGCTAAAAATATAAAGTTGAACATGGGACTAATTACCTCGTACTTGTGATTTTCAGAGAAAATGAGGTCAGATAATATCAGAACATATTAAAATATTTACATTGACAACAATGTGGGACTTTACAGCACATTTATTGCCAAGCAAAAGTTTGAGTTTTATGTAGACAACCGATCCCTGAAACTGCCCATCACTTGCATGAAGGAACACAATGTACAATGATAACATTGACATGTGTTATCACCAACGTTCTTAATCAAAGAAGAACATGCACGACACCCCAGTGAATAGTGATTCCTTCTGCAGGTGATGCAAATTTTCAGCAGCAATACTCCTTATAGCAAGCTATTCATGGTAGGCCTGAAGCCAAAGACAATGCCTGATACCTGACTGCAGGAAATGCCTTCCAGCAACTCTTATATAAAGATCCTTTATTGTTTGCTGGACACATTTATGACATTGGGATGTTCCAGCATTTAGCTCATTCTGTGATAAACTCTTTCAGCAACTTGCAGAACCAACAGCCAAATGGGACATATCAGCAGTGTTATTTAAAGGGCCCACCGAATACATATAGATTAGCTGCTGGTTTGTCCTTTTAGGCTGATCGTCAACATCTAGACATTTTTGGCCCAATTTTTAACTTCTATAACTTGATTCTGACTTTAAATCAGAAGGTTTTCTTGATGCTGGGTACTTTTGCTGCAGGTTTAGAATGAACATGAGCAGTTCAAGATAGAATGGGAGCTGCTGGGAGACATCAAATGATGATGCATATTCATAAAGGTTGGCTTCCTCTTCACGAATTGTCCGCACTTTCATCACCTGAAATTCAAAAGAGGGATAAAGGTGAGCTTATACTGTGAAGGGAGATAGTAATTACTAGTGAATGTAGTTGCAATCTGTTATAAGAGTCAGAAAGCAAAAAATGAACAAGGTGCAAAGAAACCACACACAAAGTCTTCCCTAGCATTTCTTGCCATGGGCTCTCCCTCTGCCTGTGATTCTCTGGGTGTTTTCTTCCACAGGGATGCAAAGGCAGGCTTGGCTTTCTCTCGTGGCAGCCTCCTGTTGAAAATGTTGCATGAGCATTTTCTAGAAGAAAGGAAGGACTATGGTGATGACATCCTCATGAAATATTTAGAGTACAGCAATAGAAAAAGTAGGTATTCAGTAAGTTGAAACACATATGCAACAAAGTGTTGCAGTATTGGCTCACGTGATTATGAAGAGAAGTAGATGAAGTGATTGTTGGTGAGTGAAGCGAGACAGTAGAGAAGCTAGAGGATTGGGAGTTACCTTGATAACTCTGGTGAGGTTATTGAGCTTCTTGTAGCATGCAGCGCTGTCCTGGAAGCTAATCTCCTAATATCCTCTAAAACATCTTCTGGCTAAAGTGGAAATGTTTTTTTAATTCATGCATGGGATGTGGGCATTTATTGCCCATCCCTAATTGCTCAGAGAGCAGTTAATAATCAGCCACATTGCTGTGGAGTTGGACTTACATGTGGGCTAGACCAGACTTGTAGACAGAATCCCTTCCCTAAAGGACGTTAGTGAATCAGATGTGTCTTTTTTTCCTTGACAATCACAATGGTTCCATAGTCATTATTAGACTTGTATTTCCAGATTATTATTGAATTCAAATTCCACTATCTTCCAAAGTGGGATTTGAACCCAGGTCCCCAGAACATTACCTGGGTCTTTGGATTAATAGCCTAGCAATAATTCCACTAGGCCATTGCCTACCCTGAGCTGATGAAATTTTATTGTTTATATTTAGAATGTGGGTACCTCTGGTTAGATGCTGTTTATTACTTAGTTCTGGTTGCTCAGGAGTTATTGAGAGTTGCTTGTATAATGTGGAATTATTCTCTAACCTGCACCAGAACAAGCAGGGTGGCAAGTAATTCACAGAATGTGAAGATTAGGATTTTGCAGCAACCCAGAAGCTTTTTTGATATTTTTCTTTGGTACCAGCCCACAAATTATTGAGTTTAATTTCATAATTTCCATGATATGGTTTCCTCTACATTAGGGAAATGAAGCACAGACTGGGTGACCACCTTACAGAACACCTACATTCTGTCCACAAAAAAGATCTTGGGCTTCCAGTTGCTTGCCACTTCAATACACCACCTTATTCCATGGCCAACATCTCTATCTTGGCTTGCTGCAGTGCTCTAGCAAAGCTCAGCACAAGCTGGAAGAACAGCATCTCATTTTACACTTGGTGACCCTGCAGCCTTCAGGACTCAATATCAAATTCAATAATTGTCAGGCCTGAGCATATTCTCCCATGTTCTTACCCCAACACCCACACACCAAGCCTTGTCATCTCATGGGCTGTTACCACAAACTTCCCATTGTCAGCTACTAATGGTCCCACAGTGACCTTTACCCATTCCCTTGTCTGCCCAACTGCTGTTCCCTCTCTTTGGCTTCTATCTCCACCTATTATTCATTCCTCCAACTTCACCCCATTCATCTTCAGCATATATAGCAACCTTTTCCTAATCACAGCCAGTCTGAAGAAGGGTCACTGGACCTGAAACATTAACTCTGCTTTCTCTCCACACATGCTGCCAGACCTGCTGAGCTTTTCCAGTGATTTTTGGTTTAGTTTCTGGTTTCTGGCATCTGTGGTTCTTTCTGTCGTTCTTTTTCATGATTTATCATGCTGAATTAAACTTCTGGGGGTGATTTTAGTGTACACCAGCAATGAGAAATGTCCAGGTAAATAATTGGCAGGTTGTTTTTTTACACCATGCAATCTTATTTCTTCTCAAATTCATAGAAAACAGTTCAAACATTTTTGGATTTTCTTTCTATTCTTGCTGTTATTTCTGAATTGGGTTGCAATAAAAAATCTTGGCATTCCTTTCAAGTTAATGGAAAATAAAAACTAGTGGAGTGAAAAATTAACTGCGGGTTTGTTAGGAGCCTGTTATGCATTGCTGGTATAAATCAATTTCCTCTTCCTCATCTTAGGTTACTAGGGCAGTGTTTAACCAGTGGACTAGTGCACCCTCTTTGGAATGCATAAAATCTTGAGAATAAACAATGTAAAAAGTTTTTGGAATAGAAGTGAGTTTGAAGTTATATCTGAACTGGAATCAGTTCAGTTTGATATGTCCGATGTATCCATTTTGATGGCAAAGAGTTGGAACATTACATAAAGTTCATGTGATGTAGTTGCGTTTTGCATGACGTGTCCCAATACATTGCATGAAACAATATGAATGCCACCTGTTCAATAACCCATAATATAGTTTACAACGCTGCACAGTGCAGCTGATTTTTCATAGAATCCCTATAGTGTGAATGGAGGACATTTGGCCCATCGAATCCATACCAATACTCACTCCAGCATTATCCCATCCCTGGAACCCTGCAATTACTGTACTTAGTCTACACTATGGGCAATTTAGCATGGCCAATCCACCTAAACTGCACATCTTTGGACTGTAGGATGGAGGATATCTTCATTGTAGAGTTGTGACTTGTGCCTTCCCAACGCCTACACTACTATATAACCATGGAATGAAGTATCTGTGCTAAATGGAGCAGTGAGAATAACGTTAAGTGGATTATTTTATTGCCTTGTTTGCTTTACAGCCAGGTACATGCCCAGTCTGGAAGCAAAGTCATTCAGGCCTCCAGCAGGGATATGTTGGAATAGTCAAGTCTATGATGAGCTGAGACAGAGACAAAAAAATCCGCTAATGTTATGGTGGTGGAAATAGGCACGCTTAGTTTCATCACAAATTGTATATGAAATTAGTGAGCAAGGCTTTTAAATTTCAAAAATAGTTACTCATTTGATATTTGAGTTTACAGTGACCCATAGATCAGTAAAATCTTTCCACAAAAGCAAATGAACAATCCAGTACTAGCAATATTTATGAGAGAAAATTACAGCTCCAACTTTTTGTTGGTTCACAGACCAAAATTAAAAGATCACAATTCATGTAAGGAGAAACAAAATAACCTGATTCTTCCATTAAATTTCTTCAGAGGCTATTCTCAATATTATTCACCATTAAAGGGACTGGTGAGTAGAGGTTGGCAGTAGGTTTCCTTGCCATATATCCCTTCAGTCTCTGGGGACTATGTTCAGGATTTCCTGGCCTGCACACACATCCAGTGATATCACATGGATTGGTCCATATGATTTTAAAGGAACACAGAGACCAGAAAGAGTATGTAAACAGATCTGTAAGGTAGTATGACAAATTCGGAATACTGTTTAAAAAAAGCATTCATGATTTGCATTCTTAGTAATTGTATTAGAGTGTACAGAATCGACTATGTTAAACTCAGTATTCATTAAAATACCGATTAGGCTTTTTGGCATCAAATTATAGGAATGATGTCAAGGTTTTGGAGATGATGCAATGGAATAATTGACTTCAATGATGTGGAGAAACTGAAGAAGCCAGATTGTTCTAAAAAGAATCTTTGACAGAAATGTTCCAAACCATGAGGTTTTAATCGAGCAACGTTTTCACACAGAGGGTGGTGTGTGCATGAAACGAATTGCCAGAGGAAGTGGTCGAGGCTGGTAAAATTACAACATTTAACAGGCATCTGGATGGGTACATGAATAGGAAGGGCTTTAGAGGGAATATGGGTGAAATGCTGGCATATGGGACTAGATTAATTTAGGATATCTGGTCGTCATGGACGAGTTTGACCGAAGGGTCTGTTTCCATGCTGTACATGTCTATGACTCTTGGAGTAAATAAAACAAAGCAGTTTCCATTGTCAGCAGGGCCAGTAACCAGAGAGCACAGATTTAAAGTTACTGTTGAAAGAACAATATAGAAATTTGGTTCATGTCGTGGTTGATTGGCTCGCCGAGCTGGTTCGTTGTTCCGCAAACAACTGAACAACAAACCAGCTTGGTGAGCCAACCAACCACAACATCCATAACCCGAGCTACAAACCTACTCTAAAACCTTAAATTTGGTTCCTGTTGCAAAGTTGGGTGGAGTACTTGTGGATTGGGAGGCAGGAAGTTAGAATTTGGTGTTTGTGGATTGGGAGGCAGGAAGTTAGAATTTGGTGTTTGTAAAATGCTAGGGGGGAAGGCATTACGTGGTCCCTTTAAAAGCTTTTTCTATGCTTCAAGATTTAAAATGGATGTCTGCGAGCAGCAGTTTGTAAGTTTGCAAGAACATAGAGAGCACCCGAATTGAAACATTTGTGTCAAAAGGCCATACAGTTAGCAGGCCAAGCAGCAGTTTTTTGTTTACTAAGACAACAGGCTTTTGAATTTAGCCAATTAATTTGAACCAGGTACTTAGATACCAAAAACCTATTAAATTTAAGTCTGATGGTTTTGACAACATGGAACCAGTCCTATTTTAAAAAAAAATAGATATGTCATCAAGGGTATAAAAAGAAGGGGGCAGTTGGACAAAAACCCCAGAGCTAGCTCCCATCCACCAGAGCTAACAGAACTCAGCTCTCAAGAGAGAATCACTGGCTGTCACAGCCTCCTCTATGTATTAGAGAAGGCACTATCTAAATAATAACAGTACCAATGGCACAACGAGTTAATATTCCAGACAGAAAAATTGATTGAGAAGGCATTCCTGACAGAAGAATCAATAGAGCAGGCACAAAACATTCCAGAAGACATGTAACCTGGCTGTAATTTTGAGAGACTAAATTCTTTATTTAATGTATATGGGGGACTCCTATTTATTGGAACAATATACCATTAGAATCTTGCTTTATTTGGGAATAGTTAATAGTTAGAAGGGATTTATTCGGTTTCTTAATGAGATTAGTTAATTTGTTCACTGTTAGAGTTAGATAAATAAATTGTTACTTGTTGATTTTAAAGTGAGTGTCAGGGGTTTATTTTGTTTAACTACTGAAAAGCAGGTTACACCATTTTTCACACTCCTTTCGCAGATTATACAGCGAGATATTCCTCTTTGGCTGTTTAGGTTTTAATTCTCGGGGGGAGGTCAACCTTCACTTTACAACAGACTGACATAACAGTTCATGCAGCACGTGGTGGAAACAGATTAACAGTAACTTGCAAATGGGAGCTTGACAAATAAAGAGAACTAGATAAATCATGTAAAAGAAATATATAGAACTGTGGGGAAGAGCAGGGTTGTGGGATTAACTGGACGGTTCTTTCAGAACTGGCATAAGCATGATGGACTGAGTCGCTGCTTTCTCTGATGCTATAAGCCCAGCGGGTGGGTGAACAGTCCAACTAGGAATGCCTGGTAGAGTCTCACAGCTGGAGAGCCAATAAGGGTCTCTCCAGCTCAGAAGGAGCATCAACCAACTATTGCAGGCAAGGATGAGAAAGTGAGGGCATCTCCAACTTTCTAAACCTTTAAATTAAAATGAGGGCCACAACTGCTGGCCCATGATTGTGGTGGAGGCATTTCCCTATTTGCCCAGCTGTAACCTAGCTAATGGGGAAGGCGTCAGAGCCTATTTGGTATGCTGGCTGCCTGGTCTGTCCTTGGAGACAAACTCTTGGTTGCTGGCCGGGTTCCCTATGCCTCAGCAAGCCTGCAGATCAATGGGAAAAGAGATTAGGAGTGTGGGATTGTTGGTGAATGCGGACTGTGGCTGTGGTTACTCTAATGCTAATCAATTATTCAATCATCAAGAGCCTGAGCAGAAAGAAGCTGTCTCCATTGTAACCAGCCTTCCCCTTTCTATTCTTTCACTTCCTTATTTTCCTGGTCTTCTCCTCTTGCCTGAAAAGTAGCAGCAAGTGCCATTACCTCATAATAGTGACGTTCTGCAGAATGCAACATTCTACCCTGCCAAATAGTGCAGAGTTCTTCCACAGCAATCCAGGAAATACACCTTGAGAGTGTTGCCAGTGTGCATTATTTTCATCCTTGTGGCAGCATTAGTATCATTGCGTGTGCATGTTCCAGTTGGAATCATGAACCATATCATGATTGGATAACCTTCATTGCTTAGTTTGACATAATATGGTGACTAAAGTACAGGTGGCACACACAACTGCCAAAGAGTGAAGAAATTGTGTTGCTGCTAGAAAGACTTAACAAAATGCATTGCCTGTGGTCACACACCAGCTTCAGATTGAGGAAATAAAATCCTTTTTTTCAGGTCCATGAAATGAGAAGCACGTAAAGTAATAAGCGTGTAGTTAATGGTGCAAACACGAATGATGTGGAAAGTGAGCAGTTCTAGCAGCAGCTATTGAGACAGAAACAGAGTTTATGTTTCAAGTGTGATATGGCTCTTCAGAACAGAAAGGTATTGGAAAAGTTTTTTTTAAACTTTTAACAAACAAAAGAGGTGCAAGAGGACAGATGGTATAGAGGCTCAAAACAAAAGACAAATAGCGGAGGAAGAAAAAGAGATGTAAAAAATTTGCAAATTGACATGTGAAAGGGAGAGAATTAGTCCTTGCTATACGTGCAAAATAAACAATACACTAACATGACATGGCTGTGGAGTAAGGGGGAAAATAAGGAAGGGAAAGCAAGAAAAATGGAGAACAGACATAAAGCAACCAGCTTCTGAAGTTATTGACTTCAGTGTTGAGACGTCAAGACTGTAGACTAGAAAATACGGTGTTCCCTGAGATTGCATTGTGCTTACCCGGAATATTGCAGCAGGCCCAGGACAGAAATGTTAGCATGAGAGCGAGGTGGTTTATTGAAATGGCAAGCAACTGGGAGGTCGGGGTCATTGTTATACATAGAACAGAGGTGCTCCACAAAACAGTTGCCCAGTCTGGGTATAGTCTCACTAATTAAAAAGAGCCTGCATTGTGAGCAGTGAATGCAGTGAGTACAAGTGAAATGCTGCTTTACCTGGAGGGTGTGTTTGTGGCCTTGGGCATTGAGAGGGAGAAGGTGAATGGGTAAGTGTCAGGAGTGATGGGGGAGTCGCCAGGGTGACATGGAGGGCACAATAACTGCCCCCCCCCCATGTAATGCTGACAAGGGAGGGGAGGATATATTTGGTGGTGGCATCCTGCTGGAGCTGGTGGAGGATGATCCTTTGAATATGGAGACTAGTGAGGTGGAAAGTAAGGACAAGTGGACACCTATTGTTGTTCTGGGAAGGAGGGGAAAGGGTGAGCGCAGAAGTGCAGGAGATGAAGGCCACAATTGTGTGAGTGGGTGGGGAGCAGGGGATGCTGTCTTCAGTTGAGGAAAGAGGAGGACATGTTGGAGGCAACCCAATGAAAGGTGACGTCCTCAGAACATATGTGATGGAAATACAGAAACTGGGATAATGGAATGGAATCCTTGCAGGAAGCACGATGCGAGGAAGTGTAGTCACGGTATCTGTTCTGAAGACTGTTCAATGTTTAATTGAATGAATGGGATGAACAGACTGAATGTATAGCTGCTAAATTTGCTGATGAATGACAAAAATTGGAAAGGTAAGTGTGAAAAGGACAAAAGAGCTTGCACAAGAATATAGATCAGCTATGTGAACGGGCAAAACGTTGGCAGATGGAGTATGTCGTGTGAAAATGTGATCTTGTTTACTTTGGCAGGTGTCCTGAGAAACAGGGGCAGTTCTCAGAACACTGAGGAAAACAAAGATCTGGATTTCCTGGTACATAAAGCCCAAAAAGTTAGTCTGCAGGTGCGGCAAGTGATGAGGGAGACAAATGGAATATTTTACTTATTGTAAGGACATTATTTAGATAGAAATATTATGCAAGGGAATGGGGGAAAAGCAGGAGATTACCTCCTGACAGCCAATGATGCTCATTTGAAGAGCTGGTGCACGCATGGTGGACTGATATGCCTCCTTCTGTGCCATAACAATTCTGTGATACTGCAAGGGCAATGGAATATGAAAATAGGGATAGGAGGAACTGCCGATGCTGGATTCTGAGATAACAAGTTGTGGAGCTGGATGAACACAGCAGGCCAGGCAGCATCAGAGGAGCAGGAAAGCTGTCGTTTCGGGTCTGGACCCTTCTTCAGAAATGGGGGAGGGGAAGGGGGCGCTGAAATAAATAGACAGAGGGGGAAGTGGTGATGGAAGGTGGACAGTGGAGCAGATAGTGGAGTGGACAGGTCAAGGAGGCGGGGATGAAGCTAGTAAAGGTGAGTGTAGGTAGGGAGTTGGGATGGGGGTTGGTCAGTGAGGAGGGAGGGGCAGGTAGGTGGGAGGGAAGATGAACAGGTCAAGGAGGCGAGGATGAAGCTAGTAGGTGAGTATAGGTAGGGAGTTGGGATGGGGGTTGGTCAGTGAGGAGGGTGGGGAAGATAGGTGAGAGAGAAGACGGACAGATCAAGGAGGTGGGGACGAGAGGGAGGGCTGGTCTTGGGATGAGGTCGGGGGTGGAGAGATTTTGAAGCTCGTAAAGTCCACATTGAGACCATTGGATTGTAGGGTTCCAAGGCGGAGTATGAGATGCTGTTCCTCCAGTTTTCGGGTGGCATCGTTGTGACACGGGAGGAGGCCCAGGATGGACATGTCGTCCAGGGAGTGGGAAGGGGAGTTGAAGTGGTTCGCGAGTGGGGGGTGTTGTCATTTGTTGCGAACCGAGCGTAGGTGCTCCACAAAGTGGTCTCTGAGCCTCCACTTGGTCTCACCGATGTAGAGGAGGCCACATTGGGAACAGCAGACACAATAGACCACATTAGCAGATGTGCAGGTGAACATCTGTTTAATGTGGAAGGTTTTCTTATGGGCCTGTGATGGAGGTGAGTGGGGAGGTGTAGGGGCAGATGTAGCACTTCCTGCAGTTGCAGGGAAAGGTGCCGGGGGTGGTGGGACTAGTGGGGAGTGTGAAGCGGACGAGGGAGTCGTGGAGAGAGCGGTCCCTCCGGAAGGCAGATATGCATGGGGAGGGAAATATATCCTTGTCAGTGGGGTCAGATTGCAGGTGGCAGAAGTGGCGGAGAATGATGCATTGAATCTGGAGCTTAATGGGGTGATATGTGAGGACAAGGAGAGTTCTGTGTTTGTTTTTATTATGAGGCGGGGGTGTGAGGGCTGAGGTGCAGGAAACGCAAGAGAAGCGGTAGAGGGCATTTTCGACTACTGTGGGGGTGAAATTGCGGTTTTTGAAAAACGAGGACATCTGGGATGTCCGGGAGTGGAACGCCTCATCTTGGGAGCAGAGGCGGCGGAGGCGGAGGTGGAGGAATTGGGAATAGGGGATCTCATCCTTGCGAGAAGGTGGGTGAGAGGAGGTATTGTCTGGGTAGCTGTGGGAGTTGGTGGGCTTGAAATAGATATCAGTTTCCAGGTGGTTGCCAGAGATGGAGACAGAGAGGTCCAGGAAGGAGAGAGAGGTATCAGAGATGGTCCAGGTGAACTTAAGGTTGGGGTGGAAGTTGTTAGTGAAGTGGATGAACTGTTTGAGCTCCTCGTGGGAGCATGAGGCGGCGCTGATACAGTCATTGATGTAATGGAGAAAGAGGTGGGGGATAGGGCCAGTGTAGCTGCGGAAGGGGGACTCTTCCACGTATCCTTCAAAGAGGCAGGCATAGCTTGGGCCCAAGTGGGTACTCATGGCCACCCCCTTTGTCTGTAGGAAGTGGGAGGAGTTGAAGGAGAAGTTGTTAAGGGTAAGGACGAGTTCGGTTAGGCGGATAAGGGTGTCGGTGGAGGGGGACTGGTCGGTCCTGCGGGACAGGAAGAAGCGGAGGGCTTTTAGGTCATCTGCATGGGGAATGCAAGTATATAGGGACTGGACGTCCATGGTGAAGATGAGATGTTGAGGGCCAGGGAATCGGAAGTTTTGGAGGAGGTGGAGGGTGTGGGTGGTGTCCCAGATATAGGTGGGGAGTTCCTGGACCAGGGGGGAGAAAATAGAGTCGAGATAAGTGGAGATATGTTCAGTGGGGCAGGAGCAGGCGGGGACAATGGGTCGACCAGGACAGTTGGGTTTATGGATTTTGGGAAGGAGATAGAAAAGGGCGGCCCGAGGTTGGAGAATGATGAGGTTGGAGGCTGTGGGTGGGAGATGATGTTTTGGTGGTCAGGGGTGGGGTCATGATCAAGGGGGCGGTAGGAGGTGTCAGAGAGTTGGCGCCTGGCGTCGGCGATGTAAAGGTCAGTGTGCCATACCGCAACTGCGCCTCCCTTGTCCATGGGTTTTATAGTGAGGTTAGGGTTGGAGTGGAAGGAGCGGAGGGCTGCACGTTCTGCGGGGGAGAGGTTGGAGTGGGTGAGAGGGGTGGAGAGGTTGAGGCAGTTGATGTCGCGACGGCAGTTAGAGATGAAGAGATTGAGGGAGGGTAGGAGGCCTTGGGGTGG
>NC_063337.1:45857655-45871515 GCF_021869965.1 Rhincodon typus
GTGGTGGTTAGACTCACGATTAAAGAAATAAGTGCAAGGATGCAATCCCCTATTCCCAATTCCTCCGCCGCATCTGCTCCTAAGATGAGGCGTTCCACTCCCAGACATCCCAGATGTCCTTGCTTTTCAAGGACCGCAATTTCCCCCCCCACAGTGGTCAAAAACGCCCTTGACCGCATCTCTTGCGTTTCCTGCTCCTTGGCCCTCACACCCCCTCCCCGCAATAAAAACAAAGACAGAACTCTCCTTGTCCTCACGTATCACCCCATTAAGCTTCGGATTCAACACATCATTCTCTGCCACCTGCAATCTGACCCCACTTCCAAGGATATATTTCCCTCCCCACCCTTATCTGCCTTCCGGAGGGACCGCTCTCTCCGCGACTCCCTTGTCCGCTCCACAATCCCCACTAGCCCCACCAGCCCCGGCACCTTTCCCTGCAACCGCAGGAAGTGCTACACCTACGCCTACACCTCCCCCCTCACCTCCATCCCAGGCCCCAAGAAAACCTTCCACATTAAACAGATGTTCACCTGCACATCCGCTAATGTGGTCTATTGTGTCCGCTGTTCCTGATGTGGCCTCCTCTACATCGGCGAGACCAAGCGGAGGCTCAGAGACCGCTTTGTGGAGCACCAATGCTCGGTTCGCGACAAACGACAACACCTTACGGTCGTGAACCACTTCAATTCCCCCTCCCACTCCCTGGACGACATTTCCATCCTGGGCCTCCTCCAGTGATACAACGATGCGACCGAAAAACTGGAGGAACAGCACCTCACAGTCCACCTTGGAACCCTACAACCCAATGGTATCAATGTGGACTTTACAAGCTTCAAAATCTCTCCACCCCTGACCTCATCCCAAGACCAGCCCTCCCTCTCGTCCCTGCCTCCTTGATCTGTCTGTCTTCTCTCCCACCTATCCGCTCCTCCCACCTCACTGACCAACCCCCACCCCCGCTTCATCCCCACCTCCTTGACCTGTCTGTCTTCCCTCCCACCTACCCGCCCCTCCCTCCTCACTGACCAACCCCCATCCCAACTCCCTACCTACACTACTAGCTTCATCCCCACCTCCTTGACCTGTCTGTCTTCTCTTCATCTATCTGCTCCACTATCCACCTTCTATCACCGCTTCCCCCTCTCTCTGTTTATTTCAGAGTCCCCTCCCCATTTCTGAAGAAGGGCCCAGTCCCGAAACGTCAGCTTTCCTGTTCCTCTGATGCTGCCTGGCCTGCTGTATTAATCCAGCTCCACACCTTGTTATGAAAATAGGGATGTTCTGCTATAGTTGCTCAGGGCATTGGTGCGACTACATCTGCAGAATTGCATATACTTTTAGTTTCCTTATTTAAGAGAG
This sequence comes from Rhincodon typus, assembly GCF_021869965.1. Lineage (NCBI taxonomy): Eukaryota > Metazoa > Chordata > Chondrichthyes > Orectolobiformes > Rhincodontidae > Rhincodon > Rhincodon typus. Next base: position 45,859,018 of record NC_063337.1, read on the forward strand.
AACATCATTCCATTAGAAATAGCTCTAAGGTTAACTTGACTGATTCCTGTGGTGAGCGATTGTCTAAGGAGGAAGAGTTTGACATGTTTAATCTCTGTTCATTGGAGTTGAGAAGAGTGAAATACGATCTTATTGAAATATGTAAGGTCTTGGAGGTACTTTACAGGATGTATGCTGTGAAGAAATGGTGCTTTATGGAAGAGATTAGAACTAGGGCCACAGTTTAAAAATACAGGATTGCCAATTTTAAATGGAAACGAAGAGGAATTCTTTCTCCAAGACGAACATCAGTCTATGCAACTACTTTCCCCATTGCACAGTTGAGAGAGTGTCATTGGTTACTGCTAAGCCAGAGGCAGGTAGATTCTTGATTAACAAGGAAGTGAAAGGGTACAAGAGGTAGACAGGAAAGTGGAGAAAGGGCCACAATCAGATCAGCCATGATCTTATCAAATGATGGAGCAGACTGGAGGGGTTGTATGGCATACAACTATTTCTAATTTGTATTTTCATATTTGACAGAAGAATTAATCTAGCAACCGATGTGAAAGTAAATTTCTTTGAATAGCAATAATAGGTGGTCTTTTATGTTTGTTCAACCATGCAAGGTTAAGACAAGGTGCAATCCTCAGATTCTTTTTGGCAAGTGGAAGTTCTCATGCATCAATCAATGTTGTGAACTAACTTGCAACATGCTCAGCCTTGTCTGCGTGCTGTCATTATGGGCATAGACCCCTTTACTGCAATGAAAGCTTGTACATGTTTGTTGTGCATCTTGATACATGTTTTGACTGTTAGCTGCACACACAGCTCCCAAATAATGGACTGCATATTTTACTGCACTTAGCATATTAAATCAAGTTATCGTTTTCTGCACTTCAATTTAATAACTTCTAATCTTCATCAAATACAAGCCAAAACTTGTAAAACCAGTTCACATAATTTAACCTTTTAAGATCTTATAACATTCAGGTGATACTGTGCTGTATCCAAGTCACGGCCAATACATCTTCCAGAAGTTGAATTGCAAAATTGGAGACTGTGTCCTCCACCCTGGTAGATTGGGTTAGATCCTTAGAGTTAGGTTCATGAGATTCCTGCCATTTAAGTCTCATATTTTGTTTGATTCATGAGTTTTGTTAGTACTTTGATGGGCCACTAGATAGAGCAGCATACGCAGAAATGCTGTCATCTATCCCTGTGTAAACAAAAGGTTTTGACTGACTTGAATCATACCATAGAGCAATTGAACAAATTTAACTATCATAACAACAGAGAAATTAGTAGCTCAGAAGAAAGAACCAGTTGCAGCAGGTTAGAAGAAAAACAAGAACTTGTAGTGTTTAAAAGTTGGCTTTTTCTGAACCAGCAATTGTTGGAACAAAAGATTCACTTTTTATTATGAATTTGGGAGAAAACTGTGTTTGAGAAAGGAGAAAGTATTTCTTTACAAATAGAAAAAAAATGTTGGAAATTAGCAATAAGAATGGAATATATTGATGAATATACAGTAAGTCAGAATATACAGTGCCTTTAAAGAGAATGAAGCAGGCAATATTTAAGACCTAATTTATTATAAATGGAAACTGAAAGATAAGCAAGCATTTTACTCAAGTAAAAGAAATGCGGAAACGGAGGAGGGGAAGTGGGGAAGTGATGGATGTGTCACTGTACTTGCAATTTGCTTAGTAGAAAATTATTGGAGGAAGATGGTAATTAGCAGAGGTTGGTTAGTGTGTTATTTAAAGAAGAAACAGAGAGAGATAGGTGACAAATGCAGACAGAGGTAAGTACTCATGATGTAAAGAAAAAAAATAGGGCTTAAAACACTCCTGTCGTAAGCCTGACTGCATTTGAAAGGATTGGTCACACTATGGGGTTGGATTTTCCAACCTCACAGATTTCCACTCCACCCCTTCTTCATAAAAGGACAGATGTCTGTATTTCTATCTGGAGATTCTGACCAGTGCTCCTTCAGAAATGCAGAGCTATACTTCCATTCTGACAGTTCTCCTGTTTAGCAGAGTTATCGGGGAAGGCAAATCTTGCCCACTTTCTTTGCTTCAGTCAGCTGACATATTCTGAAATTTCAGGATCTAGAATCACAGGTATTCACATTGACAGCTGCCGTCAAATAGAAGTACGGAAGGTAAGTGTGAGGTTAGAGTGCTGGGAGCACAGGTGCCAGGTGGGAATGGGTAAGTAAGGGGTTAGGATGCTAGGTTGTTAGGGTACAAGGGTGCAAAGTGGCAAGGGGGCCTGGTGAGTGATGCATTGTTTAGGGTAGGTCAGGGTGGGAGAAACTTGGTCTGGTTGGGGTGGGAACTGGGAAGGTGGGTGTCGAGTTGGTGGGGAATTTCGGTTTGGCATCAGGGGAGAGGTGTTTAGGTACCAGAGATGTGGGGCATGGAGTTAGATCAGTCTGATACAGGGGAAGGGGGGATTTGTTCCCAGGAGAGTGGGGAATGGGCATCAGATTGAAGGGTGCGAAGGTGTGTGTGGTTGGAGCGGGTATAAGGATGTTGGGTCTTGGGTGGTGAACATGTTTGGAACATGTTGAGCAGGATTGGATCTGGAATGGGGCCCCTATTGTGGGTGGGGTTGGCGGTGTGGTCATGAAAAGGGGAAGTTTCTCGACGAAGAATACTATGTATTTAATAGAGTCATACCGCACAGAAACAAACCCTACGGCCCAACTTGTCCATTCCAACCAGGTTTCCTAAACTGAGCCAGTTCCATTTGCCTGCTTATGGCCCAAATCCATCTAAACCTTTCCTATTCATGTATCTGTCCAAATGTAATTTAAATGTTGTAATTGTACCTGCATCCACCACTTCCTGTGGCATACACACACCACCCTCTGTGTAAAAAAATGAAACCTCAGGTCCCTTTTATATCTTTCTCCTCTTATCTTAAACCAATGCCCCCTAGTTTTGGACTGCCCTACTTTGGGGGAAAGACCTTTGTTAGTCACTTTATCTATGCCCCTCATGATTTTATAAACCTATATGAGGTAACCTCTCAGTCTTCCATAGTCAGCCTTTCCTTATAATTTAAACACTCCAGTCTCAGTAATATCCTTGTAAATCTTTAATGTGTTCTTTCCAGTTCCATAACATCCTTCCTATTCCAGGGTGACCAGAATTGTATGCAGCTTTCCAAGTAAGGCCTTACCAGTGTCTTGTACAGTGTAACATGATGTCCCAACTCATGTACTCAATGCTCTGACTGATGAAGGCAAGCATGCCAAATGCCTTCTTCACCACCATGTCTGCCTGTGACACCACTTTCAAGGAATTATGTACCTGCACCCCTGGGTCTCTCTGTTTGACAGCACTCCTCATGGTCCTATCATTAACTATGTAAGTCCTGTCCTAGTTTGTCTTAACAAAAATGCAACACCTTGCACTTATTTAAATTAAACTCCATCTGCCATTCATCGATCCACTCGATCCACTCGCCCAGTTGATCAAGATCCTGCGGTACTCTGAGATAAACTTCTTTACCATCCATTATACCATCCGCAAACTTATAAACCATGCCTCCTATATTCTCATCCAAATCATGTATATAAATGACAAACTGATCCTTACGGCACAATGCTGGTCACGGGCCTCCAGTCTGAACAACAACCGTCTACCACCACCCTCTGTCTCCTACTGTCAAGTCGATTTTGAATCCAGTTGGCTAGATCTCCCTGGATCCCTAATAACCAGTCTACCATGCAGAACCTTGTCAAAGACCTCACTTAAGTCCATGTAGACAACATCTACCACACTCTGCCTTCATCTATCTTCGTGGTCACCTCTTCAAAAAACTCAATCAAGTTTGTGAGACACAATTTCCCATGCATAAAGCCATGCTGACGGTCCCTGGTCTGCCCTTGCCTATCCAAATGCATTGTCTGCCAGAATCCTCTCCAACAACTTACCCACCTTTGACGCCAGGCTCAACAGTCTGCAGTTCCCTGGCTTTTCCTTGCAGCATTTCTTAAATAATGACAGAGCATTAGCCACTCTCTAGTCATCTGGCACCTTATCAGTTGAGGTCAATGATACAAATATCTCTGCTAGGGGCCCCACGATTTCTTTCCTGGCTTCTCACAATGTCATGGAATGAATTTGATCAGTCCAAGGGATTTATCTACCTTGATGTATTTTAAGACCTCCAGCACCTCCTCTTCTGTAACGTAGACTCTATGCAGGACATTACTATTTATTTTCCCAGTTCCCAAGCTTCAATGTCTTTCTCAACAGTAAATATTGATGCAAAGTATTCGTTTAGTATCTCTCCCATCTCCTGTGGTTCCACACGTGGATGCCTCATTGAACTTTAAAGGGCCCTATTCTCTCCCTAGTTGCTCTTTTACTCTTAATGCACTTGTAGAGTCTCTTTGAATTCTCCTTAATCTCATCTGCCAAAGCTATCTCATGTCTCCATTTTGCCTTCCAGATTTCCATCTTAAGTTACTCCTACACCCTCTATGCTCCTCAAGAGATTCACTTGATCTCAGCTGTCTCTACCTGTCATATGTCCCCTTTTTCTTGACCAGTGCCTCGATATCTCTAGTCATCCAATGTTCCCTCCTCCTGCCAGCCTTGCCCTTCACGCTAACAGGAACATGCAGTTTAACTTTTAGTCCAACTTTCCCTGAGTAACTCTTCACTTGAATTCATAAGAACCCACCAGACTGATTTTAATGGATACTTCCAGAGGGTTCCAAGTGTTGGAGAATTGCTCAATGGAATCTTCAATTTCCCAAGCAATTCTTTTGAAATCTGCTGTATCTATGCTGGAATAATGACTGTGTGGTCATCAGAAAATCCATACTAGTGTTTCAATCCTTTTGAAGCTGCAAGAGCAATAGACCCACAGGGGGGCAGGCCACTCATCTTGTTCTATTTCTAGCCCCTGACTTTAGCCTAGTTCCTGGGTTAGTGATATTTATATGGTGCTGCAGAAGGCCTCACCTTGGTGTGGAGGGTGTGAATGATATAGCTCATTGCCGTAAATTATGTTGGCTTGCAGTCCTAGCCTAAGATTTAATACATTAAAAGCTTGTATTCGAATACTGTATTCTGATGGCAAAAGTGACAGAGTATAATGTATGATATGTTCATGTAATTTGCTTCATGTTGTGATGCACTCCCACGCCTCGCTGGATGAATTATATATCTGACTTCATTTCTTGTGAAAAATATGAGACATGCTGTTGAGGGAGGGGAGATGGGGGTTGGCAAAGACAGAAAAGATCAACTCACTGCACCATTTCCTTCCTCATTCATCCATGTTGCCTCTCTTTACTGTTTAAACAAGAAAAGGAACTCAGGGCTCAAATAAAAAAAGAATTAAGTTTTTTTTTTCCAAAGCTGTTTTCCTTGCTATTTCATTTCCAAGACCCACAACAAATTTGAATGGAATTGAAAAGAATTACTTTATAAAAACACTGCTATTTCTATGTTTCTCAGCAGTTTGTTTGCTGAGTGGAAACATTTTTACTAAATACGTCCTATCAAATACGGTCATAATTATTAGACCTGTAGTAGGTAACCCTCAACCTTCCCTTTTCCAGTGAAAGGAACCTCAGCATATTCAATTACTCTTGATAACTAAAACATAGTTCTGGTAGCATTCTTGTAAATCACTTTTGCATCTTTATTAGTGTCAATATCCCTTTGGTAATATGAAGCCCAATCTGAGCATGTACCTGAATTGCCAAACTATCACTGGGAGGGCTGACAACAAGAACACACCCCTGCTATGATGAAGATTCTATTGTGTAATTGCATTTGTTCCCAGCACAGGACACTGGTGTAGATTTGGGCTCTCATTCATTCAGCAAAATGATATCATTCTAATGAATATTTATTTTACTCCTTCTGTGACTTTACAATCCTTCCTACACTGGTTAACTCACTTGGCTGGATGCCCGGTTTGCAATGCAGAGCAATGCCAACTGTGTGGGTTCAATTCCTGCACTGGCTGAGGTTACCATGAAGGACTCTTCTTCTCAACCTTTCTCATTATCTGAATCATGGTGATCTTCAGGTTAAATCACCACTAGTCATCTCTCTCTGATGAGAGAGCAGCCCTATGGTCCAGGAGGGCTATGATATATACCTGTAATGTACCTGTAATACTAGCAATACTCTGTCTCTTTAATATTGCCTTGTATGAGCTCAGAATAACTTCCTTTTCTTGTTTATTTATCCCAAAACATACTGCTTAGGATAGTTGGAAACTAGACCCTGAAAGATGAGCTTTGGAACCCTCAGAAGTCATGCACACTGACTATGTGGTAATTGCCTGGTGTTCTGAAACTCTCTGAAAACATCCCCAACTCTGTTATAGTTGGACATGTTCAAGAATTTTTAATGATATATCTCATAATTACCCAGGAAAAGTTAGAGGATTAAAGCTCTCTCCAACTAATTTTAAAATGACCCCCTAGTCACTCATATTGATGACACCTACCTGTGATCCTTACCCTCCCAGGCACCTGAACTGACTCTGGTCCTCTTGACTACATAATACCTGTGGGACCTCCATCACTTTTTTGACATTCAATCCTCACTCAGTGGTCAGGTGACCTGTCTTGACTTAACTTTTCTGACACCTGACCTCTCATTTATTTGCCTGGTATTTGTACCCCTTCGCCAATGTGCTATCAGTATTCCCCTTACCCACTTGGAACCCTCCCTCTCTTACCTGCCTGTCATCCTATCCACCTGCAATCTTATCTTTTCACCCATTTACTTGCCATCCTACATGTTACCATAATGACATCATCCACCCACTTGCTTTCTTAACTTCTATGCTAGCTGCCACCTTAACCCCTCACCTACCTGGCACCCTACTCCCTCACCCCACCCTACCAGCAAATGAACCCTTCAGTCATGGACCTAGCACCCTAACCCTCACTAATTCAACTTGTCTCTACAACTTATCAAAGAGGCTTTGGAACCTATACACTTTGTTTACATTACTAGAATACAAGTTATATTTGTAATATATATAAATGATCTGGAGAAAAATGTAACTGGTCTGAATAGTAAGTTTGCGGATGACACAAAAGTTGGTGGAATTGCGGATAGCGATGAGGACTGTCAAAGGATACAGCAGGATATAGATCGGTTGTGACTTGAGCAGAGAGATGGCAGATGGAGTTTCATATGGAAAAATGTGAGGTAATGCACTTTGTAAGGTCTAATCCAGATGGAAAATATACAGTAAATGGCAGAACCCTCAGGAGTACTGATATGCAGAGGGATCTGGGTGTACAGGTACACAGGTCACTAAAAGTGGCAACGCAGGTGGAGAAGATAGTCAATAAGGCATATGGCTTGCTTGCCTTCATCGGCTAGGGCACTGAGTTTAAAAATTGGCAGGTAATGTTACAGCTTTATAAAACCTTAGTTAGGCTGCATTTGTTCAATTCTGGTTGCCATACTATCAGAAGGATGTGGTGGCTTTGGAGAAGGTACAGAAAAGATTTACCAGGATGTTGCCTGGTATGGAGGGCATTAGCTATGAGGACAGGTTGGAGAAACTTGGGTTGTTCTTACTGGAACAACGGAGGTTGAGGGGTGACCTGATAGAGACCTACAAGATTATGAAGGGCATGGACAGACTGGACAGTCAGAAGCTTTTTCCCAGGGAGAAAGAGTCAGTTACCATGGGCCATTAGGTTTCAGGTGCGAGGGGCAAGGTTTAAAGGTGATGTACGAGGCAAGTTCTTTACACAGAGGGTGGTGGGTGCCTGGAACTCGCTGCCGGGGAGGTAGTGGAAGCAGATACTGTAGTGACTTTTAAAGGGCATTTTGACAAATACATGAATAGGATGGGAATAGAGGGATACGGTCCCCGGAAGGGTAGGAGGTTTTAGTTGCGATGGGCAGCATGTTGGTGCAGGCTTGGGGGGGCCGCAGGGCCTGTTCCTGTACTGTATTTTTCTTTGTTCTTTGTTCTAATACAACAAATATTGCTAGAAGAAAAAGGCATGGCATCTGTGGAGTTTTACTGTGATTCTATCTGTGTACTTTTGCTGGACTGCATCCGTAATGGTAGCCGACACTGAAAAAATGTAACTTTTTGTCTGATGATGTGGGTCAGAAGTAGGGATTTGACCCAGTTTGAAAGATTTGGGCCATTGTTTCCCATCTCCTGAACTGAACTGCATATGTTTCCGGCTGGCCCATTCTGCTGACCTGTCTCTGTCCTCCTGCAATCTCTTGAATTCTTCTGTGTGGTTTTTCATATGTCCCAATTTTGTATTATTGTTAAACATTAATATCATTCCCCTTCTACTTTAGCAACATTATTCACTTAAATAGTACAAAAGAGGTCTCAGCAGAGATTGCATATATTTTAAATCAAAGACAAGAACAGAATTATGTGATACTGAAGCTTTATTGATAAGATACAACCATTTTAATTTGTAATTTGAGGCCGTAAATTTCTTAAAAACAAAACTTGTTAAATTACTCAGGCATTCATTCTTAATGCATTAACAATTTGGTTCAAATAGTTGAAACATTATTAAGGAGAGTCAAATCTCCAGGAAGGACACTAAGTTTTAATTGTTCCTGGTGGCAATGTACATAACACTGATTAGCTACATAATTATTCAGGATCAAAAATGACAAGAGTCATCCATTTCATATTCAATGCAATTTATATAATTTGTGAAATGTTGAAGCCATTTTATCTTGTGACTACATTATTTTGAAGTAGTTGAAATGCTTAGCCGAATTTTCCATGTATCATATTCTTGGAATAATTTCTGACATTTTGTAGAACAAGTACTTATAAAAAAGGTCAGATCTGTTGCTGTTAATAGGTTGAAACTGTAGACACCATAATGCAATCACTGAGGCTATTAGGTATTAAACCTAATCAACCAGTTGTAGTAAAGAGTCTACACACTTCAACAAAGATTTATTGGCAGGTTCAGAATAAAAATCTGCTTTCTCAGATTGATAGTATGGTGCATGCACTCTGTGGAAGCCATCACTAAGATGGGATGACCTATGTCTACAGGTTCTGGACACAGTCAAGAAGACATTGCCTGCTTTGGAGATCCAGGGCCATGGCAAAAAAGAAGGTGCCTGTTTCAACAGCTGTCTTCCATGAAGGAAATCCATGAAATTAATTATCCACCAGATATTACAAGAGAGAAATTGCCTGTTCCAGCAGAAAAGAGATCTTCTGTGAAGGAAGTACAAGAGATTAAAGATCCTTCAGTTTAAACTTCTTTCAAACCTTGCATTGTCAGAAAACAAACTAAAATCATTAGTCTTCAGCCCAGTGACATACAAATCTTTCAAGTCAGACAGAATGTAGAACTGTAGAAAAGTAAATCCTTCAGCTGTCTAAAGTTGTGAAGTCAGAGATTTGGAGGAGATGGTGGTAAGAATAATTCTATTACATGTATAAATATTCATAATGGAGGACAAAAAATCTAGGGTGGCGGGAGATGTGGAAGGGTCTGAAAGGATTATGTGGTAAGCATCTTCCCCCTCCCCCATTATAATGTCATATCAATTGTTGAGGATGAATAGGATCTTGAAGAAAAAAGACTTACTATCTCATTCTTCCTCATTGTTACAGAAATTGTGTGTCTTATTAATGTAACTTGTAGTAATTGCTTTCATGCATTATACTGCATCTCATTTAAGACAGAAGTCACTTCTCATTAGACTATCGAGTAGTTTCCTTTGCCATAGGAGACAAAGCTGACCCTGTGGATCCCTCAGGAAAGAGGACGATGACAACAAGTCTAGCAAATAGCACATACAACATGATAAGCAGAGGGGAGGAGGATTCATCTTACGTTATCCACCTGCTGAAGAACAGATATGAGGTCTGCCTAAAGGAGTAAGGCCAGATTGTGAATCTGGGCTAAACACCAAACATCAATTGAAAAGAAGCTTTTAAAGCTTACTGCAAAGAGAACATTATAAATTTTACAGAGATAACAAGGTGTAGAGCTGGATGAACACAGCAGGCCAAGCAGCATCAGAGGAGCAGGAAGGCTGATGTTTTGGGTCTGGACACTTCTTCAGAAATGGGGGAGGGGAAGGGGATTCTGAAATAAATAGAGAGAGAGGGGGAGGTGGATGGAAGATGGATAAAGGAGCAAATAGGTGGAGAGGAGACAGACAGGTCAAGGAGGCGGGGATGGAGCCAGTAAAGGTGAGTGTAGGTGGGGAGTTAGGGTGGGGGTTTGTCATTCCAGGGAAGACGGGCAGATCAAGGAGGCGGGGATGAGGCTGGTAGGTAGGAGGTGGGGGTGGGGGTTGAGGTGGGAGGAGGGTATAGGTGGGAGAAAGGACGGACAGGTTAGGGAGGCGGGGATGAGCTGGGCTGGTTTTGGGATGCTGTAGAGATTTTGAAGCTGGGTTCCCAAGCAAAATATGAGGTGCTGTTCCTGAAACCTTTGGGTGGTATCATTGTGGCACTGGAGGAGGCCCAGGATGGACGTGTCATTCAAGGAGTGAGAGGGGGAGATGAAGTGGTTCGCGAGTGGGAGGTGCAGTCGTTTGTCGCAAACTGAGCGTAGGTGTTCATGGTATCAATGTGGACTTCACAAGCTTCAAAATCTCCCCGCCCCCGACCGCATCCCAAAACCAGCCCAGATCATCCCCGCCTTCCTAACCTGTCCATCCTTTCTCCCACCTATCCACTCCTCCCACCTCAACCCCCACCCCCACTCCTACCTACCAGCCTTATCCCCGCCTCCTTGACCTGTCCGTCTTCCCTGGATTGACCAACCGCCACCCTAACTCCCCACCTACACTCACCTTTACTGGCTCCATCCCCGCCTCCTTGATCTGTCCGTCTCCTCTCCACCTATCTGCTCCTTTATCCATCTTCTTTCCGCCTCCCCCTCTCTTTCTATTTATTTCTGAATCCCCTTCCCCTCCCCCATTTCTGAAGAAGGGTCCAGACCCGAAATGTCAGCTTTCCTACTCCTCTGATGCTGCTTGGGCTGCTGTGTTCATCCAGCTCTGCACCTTGTTATCTCAGACTCTCCAGCATCAGCAGTTCCTACTATCTCATTATAAATTTTACGCAAGGTTGATGAAAAACATTCTTGGTTTCTGTAGTTCAGTGACATATTATATGCTGTGTCTATTAATTGAACCATTGGGATGCTGTTCTTCTTCTGTTTTCATTTACATTTTATTTACAGTTTTTGGAACATTTTAAGATGCCTCATTCCTGCTGAGTTGCTTCATTTGATTGGTGTGCATATCTGAGAAATAGCTAAGATGCTCAAGGTAGACATTTTAAGAATTTGAACATTGTGAGCAATATAAATTGGCAGTGCATAACAAAGAGGGAAATCTAAATATTCTGGTTGCAGTATTAGAGCAGATTGTTGAGAGAGATAATTATTAGAAGGAAAGATTGAGGGATAATGTAGGAGAGGAGAGTGGAGTAGAAAATGGATGATGGATATAATTGACTGGTTGCAGTTGACCTGAATGGAATATATACGGGCAGGTCAAGACAGACAGATAGACATTTATGGCAGTTAACCTTCCATGAAAGCAGACAACACCAATAAATGAACAAACTACTTTTCCTGCCTTTATCAAAAATGGTAAGGGGCACACTTAGAGTATGCGATGAGTGCAAATAAACACCATATTGGCTGCTTTAATTGCTGTGCATTTTGTGTACCTTCTCCTAGGCCCATGATTGTAGCTCACGCACTCTAGAATCCAAAGCCTCTTCCTTCTCCACTTCTCTTTGCTGCTCGCCTTTTTTTGGAACAATGCAGCAAAGTCAATGATTGGCTGTTCCTATGTTGCTAAGAAACGTACTGTGAGAATCAAAGGATTCAATATTGAGTTAAATAATTTTAAGGCCTGAGCACTTCCTTCTGTGTCCTTTACCCATTCCCACACCCCAGGCCTTGTCTCATATAGGCTGCTTTCATCACATTTTAGTTGCCATTAGTAGCTTTTCTTTCTCCCTGGCTCACCATTGTCCATTTCCTTGTCTGCCCAACTACTGTTGTCTCTCTCTGGGTTCCATCTCCACCTATTGTTTATTCCCTTCCCCACCCACTTCATGTCAGTTCTGAAGAACGGTCCCTGGACTTGAAACATTGACTCTGCTTTCTCTGCTGCCAGACCTGCGGAGTTTCTCAGAAATTTCTGTTTTTGTTGAAAAAGGAGTTATTTTCCCCTTTGACAAAAGCCTTTTATATCTCTTATCTACCTTACTCACCCCACCTGCACTCTCAGCAATGTTTACCTCCAGTTTTGCAGGTGTAGCTAAAATTACTGTATGATCCATGGTATTTTCCTTTTGAATTTCTTTTTCAGACTCCTACAAACTCTAAAATGTCCCATGAATTTCTCTCACAGCTTCCACCATGTTGAAAGAAACTGTCTTCCTTTTTCTGATGGAAACACTTGGGACTTTGATTTTCATCTGCACTGTTACAGAAAGTACTGAGTTTTTAAATTCCAAAAGCATGATCAC
>NC_063337.1:45872015-45915746 GCF_021869965.1 Rhincodon typus
GAGGGGACATAGCTTTAAATTGAGGGGTGATAGATATAGGACAGATGTCAGAGGTAGGTTCTTTACTCAGAGAGTAGTAAGGGCGTGGAATGCCCTGCCTGCAAAAATAGTAGACTCGCCCACTTTAAGGGCATTCAAATGGTCATTGGATAAACATATGGATGATAATGGAATAGTTTAGGTTAGATGGGCTTCAGATTGGTTTCACAGGTCGGCGCAACATCGAGGGCCGAAGGGCCTGTACTGCGCTGTAATGTTCTATGTTCTATGTTCTAGTAGATTTTCTATAGTTTAAATGAAATGGTTTCAAGATTTTGATTAGATTACAATTTCTTAAAACTATTTCTTATGCTGTGTTATAAGCAATATTCATTAAAATGTTAAGAGATCGCTCAATGTAAAAATTCAAAAACATGATTCAAAATGAGGATGAGATTACAGAACTAAAATAGAAACCTATTGTCGGAGTGAATGTTCCAGCTGGAAGCTTCATTCTTGCTGGTAGGATACCTGGTTTGTTTGGGATTTGTTGATAATTAATATTGCCCACTAATGCTGGTAGCTCCTGTTGTGATCTGCTAGCTAGTCAGCCGTGTAATTTACTTTCATCTAATCAAGTGAAAAAACTTCAGTGTACTGTGTACCCTGTATGCAAATGAGGGATCTTATCACATTCCACCCAGCATTATTTCTACTCTTTTATATTAACCATTAAAAGTAAACTGTACATGACAGGTGCTTTTTCTTGCTCTTTAAGCTGATATATGCATGTTGAGTTACCAGTCTGGAATATCTCTGGACTGTGGTTGCCTGCGCATACACTGTCCCTGAGGCTGTTTGCTCCCTATCACTATGTAAGGTACTATTACACCTCTTGATTTACATCCATACTTGGATGCCCAAATACACCTCTCTAGTGTAGAGTCTAAGACCTGTCTCTTATGTTCATTCTGGTTGGGTGTGGTGTCTCATACTGAAGTCAGAGTCATGTGATCAGTTACATCATCATGATTTGCATGAATCTTCTTATACCACCTATCCGTCAGACCTCTCTCTTCCTGGTCTACATTATTCCAGTGGTTTACTTTTACTCACTTAGTCTTTATATTCATTAACATCATTATTAATATTATTACTGTCATTAGCATTATCACTGTCTCCTGCTCACTCCTCGAAATATAAATCTCTCAAGTGAGATGGTCTGGAACTCTACCTGGAAATCCCAATATTGTTTGTTTGGGTTCAACACCAGGGTCATTGTGTTGTGCCATGTCTGAAATGGTCATATCATTCTGAACACTGTCCCACATCTTGTGATATTTGCACACTGTCTCACTTCTTGGCTCAAGTGGGATCAATGTCTTCCCATTCCTCTTCAATATCCCTTCAGGTGTTCTGACTCTATAAGATTTTGATTGATCTGTTCATTTGCTGACCATGGTTTCTGATGTCCTGTCCCTCAACCAGACCTTCTGCCCTGGTTTTAAGGTTGGTAGAATTTTCATACTGTGTCTAGAGTTATACAACTTCTGTTTTTGCTGTGACTTTCTTTAGTTTTACCTTCTTGTGGTCATGAGAAGTTGTATTTGGCCTGAAGTTGCCTTCTCCTGATTAACAATTCTGCTGCCAAGTATTAGTCAGTGGCGTTACCTGGTAATTGAGGTGCTAGTTCTCAGTCTGGATTCTTATGCATCAGTAACTTCACACTCGTGACTGTTCTTTCTGCTTCTTCCTTCGACTGATGGAGTGTGGAACTTGCCATCTGGATGATACCAATCCCCAAAGTGAAATTCCTGAAATCCTTTCAAATTTCCCCTCGATTTCTTTCAGTCCTTCATAAATTGAAGACCATTGTCCAATACTAATTCTTCCTGGAAACTGTGTATTGTGAAGATTCTTTCCAGTGCTTTGAACACTGAGTCTTCTATGGTTGAATAAATCTTTCTCACTTCAATCCACCTTTAGTAATGGTTGGCTACGATTAAATACAGCTTACTGCTAAAATTGAACAAATACATTGCCAGCATTCCTACGGCCTTTCTGCAAATCTTGTGAAAATCATTGGCTCTGTTGGCATTTCATTTTGTGTGGTACACATTTAACATCATGAAATATAATCCTACATGTCGTTTGAAATGCCTGGCCACCACACTGATTGTTATGCCCTTGCACTTTCTGCTGCCTCCAGCAAGATGCCACCACCAGACACATATTCCCCTCCCCTCCCCTCCCTTGTCTGCCTTCGGCAGGGACCGTTCCCTACGGAACACTGGTCCACACTTCCTTCACCCCCAACACCCCGCCCCACAGACCTACAGCACTTTCCCTGTAACCCAGAAGGTGCAACACCTGCCCATTTACCTCCTCCCTCCCCAGTGTCCAAGGGCCCAAACATACCTTCCACATGAAGAAAACTTCACCTGCACTTCCCAGAATCTAGTCTACTGCATTCGCTGCTCACAATGTGGTCTCCTTTACACTGGGGAAACGGAGCATAGACTGGGTGATCGCTTCGCAGAACATCTACATTCTGCTCAACTACTGAAAGACCCTGCCTGCCACTTTAATGCACCATCCTGCTCACTGGCCAACATGTCTGTCTCTGGCTTGCTGCAGTGTTCCAGCAAAGCTCAACGCAAGCTGGAAAAACAACACCTCATTTTCTGTTGGGGGGCCCTGCAGCCCTCCAGACTCAATATCGAGTTCAATAACTTTAGGGCCTAAACTCTCCCATGTCCCAGCCCCCTACCCCCCACACCAGGCCTTGTTACCACATAGCCTGCCATTACACACCCCCTGTTATTAGTCACTAACAGTCCCCATTAACAACTATTCACCCTCCCAGCCTGATTGTTATCAACTCTTTGTCTGTCCATCTGCTCTTCTCTCTCTTTAGGGTCTATCCTATCATTTACTCCCTACCCCATCCCCCTCCCCTTTTTTCTGCATAGAAACTGACGTTTTCCCAGCCACCATCAGTTCTGAGGAAGGGTCACCAGACCCGAAACGTTAACTCAGTTTTTTCCTTCACAGATGCTGCCAGACCCGGTGCACTTTTCCAGCAACTTTGTTTTTGTTCCTGATTTACAGTTTCCACAGTTCTTTTGGTTTTTAGAAAGGAAGAGCATTATTTAAGTAATGATATACTGAGAAGTGTGGTTATTCAAAGGGATCTGGGTGTCGTTGAATGCCAGTCATTTAAAGCTGACAGGCAGGTGTGGCAAGCCATTAGGAAGACAGATTGTATGTTTGCTTTTATTGCAAGAGGTATTGAGTTCAGAAGGACAGATTTCTTACTGCAGTCATACGGAGCTTTGGTGTGACTGAACCTGAAGTAGCGCAGTTTTAGTCTTCGTACATAAGAGAGGATGTACTTGGAGTAGAGGAATGCAACGGATCCTCACTAGGCTAATACTGGGGATGGCAGGACTGTCCTAGCAGGAGAGATTGGTTTGACTGGCCAGCATTCATTAGAGTTTAGAAGGATGAGAGGGGGTCTGTTTGAAACGTACAGAATTCTAACAGGGCTCAACAGACTAAATGTAGATAGGGTATTTTTTTATGGCTGAGGAGTCTAAAACCAGGGACAGAGTCTCAGGATATTGAATAGACCATTTAGGACTGAGATGAAGAAATATTTCTTCACTCAAAGGATAGTGAACCATTGGAAATCCCTACCATAGAAGGCTGTGGAGACCCAATCACCAAATATGTTCAAGGAAGAGATGTTTTTAGATTTTAAAGACATTGTGGGTAAGGGGAGAAAATGGGAATATGGATTTGAGATAGAGGATCGACTATGATCATGCTGAATGATGAAACAGGCTCGAAGGGCAGAATGGCCTGCTCATCTCCTAGTTTCTATGTCTTGTCTTTATCTTATCCTTTAAGATAATACTGTTACCTGCACATTAAGACAACATTCTAGAGTATTTCTGGACTGTGGGTGTCTACAAATGGTCTGTCCCTGCGACAGCTTGCTCCTTTTCACCACCCACTCATACACTCCCCTGTATACATACACCCACCAATCCCACATTCACAACACATTCTCTGTGTCCCCTCCATGTGCTTGTGTGCAGACACACATCCATCCTTAAGCTATACCATGCGAGAACCTTGTCTGAAGGAGTGACACTCTTTCCCTAACAGCCTGTGGAGCATAAAATCTTGTCATCATTCCAGGTGAGATAGTCACATATTGCAAAACCTTCAAATGGTTGTTAATGTTAAGTGTTATTAAGCAACAGGAAAAGTGAAGAACAAAACAAACAAAAAAAGCCACATTTGCTTTTGGCAACAAACAGACTGCCTTCCTTTTGACCAACAGTCAATGAGTGATGACTTTGTCCAACTCAGATCTACTGGAAGCAAGCATTAGTCAAGGCCTGTCTGGTTGTTCAACCTGTTGTGGGTAAATCACCACAAATTACCTTTAGCTTGGCTACTTATTGAGAAATCTCACAGACAATCAAGTACTGAAACAATGATTTAAAGTTTATTGCATATAGCAACCAAAATAAGACCCCTCAAGTAAGCACGTTAAGCCTCACAACCTAACTTGGCTATTACCTGATTAATGCTGTAACTTGGCCAGAATCGACCAACAGTGTCTGTCTCTGGAAGTGTCCAGGGCTTGATCTTTATGCACAGTTGTTCATCGAAGTTCTACTGACGAAGAATTCTTGTGTTTGATTTTTATACAGATTTTCATCCTTCGGTCTATGTGTGATATTATTGATGATTCTTGAAAGTCTTTTCATCCAAATTACTGCAAGTCTGCAGCTTGCCTTCTTATCAGAAGTAGCTTGTTTGTGCCTTGTTATATTTGACCTTAACTGTCTGTTTGAAGACACAGCTTTCCTGCAGGGCACTCCTTGTTCTTTGTAGCAATGTAGCATCCAATACATCAAGCAGGTGTCAAAGCAGTTTTGTGTACGTAATCTCGACTCCCTCCTTTCTAAGACATGGCTAATTGCTTTCAATTCCTCTATAAGTTTGTCCTTAACCTTTAATTGTTTATTCTAGGCAGAATTATTGCTGCTTCTTTCCATGTAAAAGTTTATCTTTTGTTGATTCTTTCAATCTATGAACAGTTATTAAAGTTCTGAAGTTTATAATTTCATAGACCCAATGCTGAATCGTCCTCTGATGCTAAAGGTGATGCTGCTCCAGCTCAATGTCCTCACTTTCCTTTTCAGAAGACTACTGCCACTCTCCCAGCTCTTCAGCATCCATCACAGTAGACTAGGATTTTATGGCATGCTCTTTCTGACTTTTTTTCTACATTTTCCCCAACTGACTCCCCATTGCCTTGTTGTTCAGGGGCTGGCAACAATTACACTCCATCTGTGTTACTTTATCTATGAAAGGAAAAGCAAAGTGGTGTTGTAACAAAACAAATGGGCAAATTGATTCATGGAAGATTAGTACGCTCCACAAAATAAGCTACTTGTTGATCTATGATGTCCCATCTAGTGGACAGTGCAATTCTTGTCACCTAATTCCAGAAAGATATACTGCCTTTCAGAATTACAGAGGGAAGTCAGTCAGATTATTTTGAGTTTGAGGATTTCAAATTATGAACAAAGGATAAATAAATTTGACTCATTTTGTTGCAAATAGACTTTGAGTTGTTGATATTATCAAAATAAAAAAGGTTCAAGTTCCAAGGGGCATAAGTTTTTTTTTAAAATAAGAAAGGAAATCAAGTGTAAATATTCTACTGAAAGATTAACAGACTTGCAGAATAAGTTACCGATGAAGACCAATGAAGCGTACAGAATAATGAGCTATAATTTGCGAAAGGAAAATCTGGGTAAATAATGTTAAATTCCATTAGCAATAAGACTTGTTTAGTCTCTTTGCTCGCCTTGCCCTGTTCATGGAAGTTAAATACTTCAGCTGAGAAAGCATGTGTCGAGTTAAATGAACAGTCACCTCAGATACTCTTGTGCATCTCCTGAAAGCCAACAATGGAGCAACATTGGAAGAAGCTTGGAATATGTCTAAGGAATTGTTTGTCTAGATTTACCAGGATGTTGCCGGGAATGGAGGGTTTGAGTAATGGGGAGAGGCTGGATAGGCTGGGACTTTTTCACTGGAGCATAGAAGGTTGAGGGGTGACCTTATAGATGTTTGTAAAATCTTAAGGGGTATAGATAAGGGGGATTTCAAGACTGGTGGGCATATTTTTAAGATGAGAGGAGGAAGATTTAAAAAATCTTTGAGAGACAATTTTTTTACACAGAAAGTAGTTTGTGCGTGGAATGAACTTCCAGATGGAACGTTGTATGCAGGTATAGTTACAGCATTTAAAAGACATTTAGGTAAGTACATTAATAAGAAATGTTTAGAGGGGCAATGGGCGAAGTGCAGGTGCCGTGCACCATTTACAAGATGCACTGGAGCAATTCATTAAAGATCCTTCAACGGTAAATTCTAAATCCATGACCTCTGCCGACTAGAAAGACAAAGGCAGCAGATGCATGGGAGGGAATACCACAACCTATAAGATCCCCTCTAAGCCATGCACTATCTGATTTGGAACTGTGTTGCTGTTCCTTCACTGTCCTTGGTCAAGATCCTCAAATCTATTCCAAACAGGATTCTGAGTGTATCTACATTCCAAAAAATGATAGTGGCCCAAGAAGATAACTTACAACCACTTTCTCCAGGGCAAGTTAGGACTGGCAATAAATGTAGGCCTCTCCAGCCAGGCTCAGATTCCATGATTGAATAATAAAAATATTTGCTTAATATTCTCAAGGATTTCCCCAGTTGTTTTTAATCCCCCCCCCCCCACCCCGCCAGGGAATAGTATGATGTCGTCTGGATCATGATTCAATGCCAACTTTAGGGGATTTCCCTCCTCTTACACTCCCAACCCTACCTCACTTTTCCAGGGAATATTTTGCCACTTTTATTATCCTGTTTTTAGATGTGATTTGACAACCTGATTGGATTATATGTTTTGTACCTACTTGTCTGAGACTTAGCCTTATTCTTTCTGCAAAACAGCTTGATGGAAAAGAGAAATATGAATTTTTCAAATTAAATTATGTTTGCTGACTGTTTTGATGTTCATTGACAGTTACTACAAGTGAGAAATTGCAAGGCAATTCCTGTTAGCATTTATCCAGTCTCTTTGGTATGCATCAGCCATGGAACCTGTCATTTTCAGACACTACTGGGCCAAAATTTTGACAGATCTTTTTCACCAATACCTTCAAATGTTGACAGAGTAGCCTATATTTAAAGGCTGGTGTTCCTGCTTCACTGAACACAGGCGCAATGATGCTTGGTTGAGGATATTCCTAAGACTGTATGTGTCATGTAGTTTAAGTCTGGATGTCATGCATCCATCCATCAGTGCATTGGAAATGTATTTGTGGAAAAACAGCTGTCAGTTTGACAGTGGTTAAGCATTTACCAACAAGTTATGGAGCTGTGACTGGATTAAATGTACTTCAACATTCATACTGCCACTGTTTTTTTGCCAAATGAGAAAATGATCAGAAGTTGTAAAAATATAATAAACTGATGAAACACTTCTGATTCAAATGCACCAAATGATGTTATGTAGTATTGGCTCTTTCTCTCTTGGGAACTAATGTGCATTGATGTCTCCCACATCAGGAATCAATGCAGTAAGGGCAGCTGTCACTTTGCAATGTAGATCAGGAATAACTATATGACCCTAGGCACGTAATTAATTATTTTCTTTACATTTTTATTAAAAACAAAAGCATTCACATTTTGATTTAGTAGAATCAGACAAATTTTAAAGCATTTTCTGAAGTGATGGTTGCCACCTGAAATATGTACACATACAAAGGAAGGATGGCCAATAAACATTCAGTCCATCAAGTCTGTCCCATTCAGATGCAGTGCACCCATGTTCATTTACTCAATTAACAGTTGTGCACTCTGCTGGTAGAGACAAAAATCAGAGAGGAAACCCAAAGATGATTTTGGCAAAACTATGGACCATTACACTCAAATTAAACAAGTCTTAAGAAACTACAATACAAATGAATTATTCTAATTCCTGTTATCCTTCCTTATTAGGAATTTAGTCAGCTTCCTTTTACCCATGGTTGTCCCAGTTCTAATAATCTCAAATAACCAATAAAACTAAATGGACTCTAGTCTTCAAAAAGCCTCAATCCTATCTCCTATTTTTCTTCTAAGATTGCACGTGTCTTGCGATTGAGAACTGAAGCAGACGCTTTGAAAATCAGGACTCTTGTCGAGTAAGACAATATGGAATAGCCCACAAATTATTTACAAGCTACCAGACAGTGGCTATTTACTCATAAAAGATTAACTACCCTCAGGGGAAAATATTAAATATCACCTAGATGGAAAACATTTTAACCTAATTCACCACCATGCCAAAACTAAACTGATTACTAGAGTCATGCATGATATACGGCCATTCTCAATCTTTTTAATTCTGCACACAAGAAAGTCAACCTGTTTTTGAATGTTCGTAAAACAAACTCATATATCAACCAACATCTGGTCAGCCAAATAGTCCAGGTCCCATATAAGCTAAGAGTCACCTCCCAGAGCCAGGTAGCCACCTCCCTTAAAAGGTCATCAATGACCAGGAGATTGGCACGGTGGCTCAGTGTTTAGCACTGCTGCCTCACAGCACCAGACATCTGGGTTCAATTCCACCCTCAGTCTGTATGGAGTTTGCATTTTCTCCCTGTGTTTGCATGGGTTTCCTCTGGGTGCTCTGCTTTCTTCCCACAGTCCATAGATGTGCAGGCTATGTGGATTGGCCATGTTAAATAGCCCATAGTGTCCAGTGATGTGCAGGCTAGGTGGGTTAGCCATGGGAAATACAAGGTTACAAGAATATGGTAGGGCAGTGGGTCTGGGTGGGATGCCAATCGGAGGGTTGGTGTGGACTTGATGGGCTGAATGGCCTGCTTCCATGCTGTAGGGATTCTATGAATCTATGACCTGGTGCTCAGCTGGATCAGCTGTGTCAGCTCAGCTTCTACAAACTCAGGTAGCAACTGCTTGATAATAATGAAAACCATAAGTCCAGAGGAGTTGTTGTCTCCACATTCCTGTCTGCAGTGAGATCTGGAATATCTCTCAGAGGCACATAAGAGCACTAGAGAAATTCCATCAGCAATGCAACTGCTCCATCCTCCATACTCAATGGAAGGACTGTCAAATAGTGGTCTCAGAAGCCAGCTTTACATGTATTCAGGCAAGTCTCCTATAAAGTCAAACAGTGATGTCGTTGGAGAGTGGTGAGTTGATGGGTTGCTGAGCAATTGCAGTTAGGGACTGTGCACATTGTTGGTATTGGAAATCAAGTGTAAAATTTTAGGTATCTGCTATATAATTAATTAATAGATATTAGCAGAGGGAGTTAAAAAAACTACTGATTTCATTACTTATTTTGTTTTTGAGCAGTGAGGTTTCCTGCATTACTAAACTTTAAATTGATACAGTACATAGCAGTGAGAAGAGACATTAATTTAATTAAATAATTATCTAATTAAGAAAAATAAAGATTGCAGGATGGGTGATGTGTTGTGATTGCAGAATATAGCAGCTCCTGGTGTGATCCAGAGCAAACAGGTGCAGCATGTATTCACAACGCAAAGAAATTTGACTCAAAGTTTATAAGATGGAGGCCAAACTGCAAATACCGTAACATATCAGGATAGGGGCAGATTAACTGGATGCGTTATATCAGAAAGCAGTCACTGGACTTCTGATTTGATCATTGGTCGGAAGTGAGAAAGTGTGAGTGTAAGTGAGGCAGGCGTGAAGACCCAGAGGGTAGAAATGCAGGAATCTCAACCTTTGCAGTTGTCCAAAAATTCTGAGGTTCTTTCAGCTGTTTAGATGAGAGTGGAGACTGGAAGAGGAAGGACTAACTGACCATGGCATCTAGGTACAGTGAGCTATTGGAGTGAGAAAAACAAGAAAAAAATATGATGGTTGTAACGGACAGTGTAGTGAAAGGGGCTGACACTGTTCTCTGCAGCAAAATGTGAGAGTCCAGAAGGCAGTGTTCCATGTTTGGTGCCAGAGGTTGTGCATCTGCTCAAGGTTGGAGAGGAATTTAGATGATGCATGGGGAGAATCTAGTCATGGTGGTCTATTTATGTACCAAAGACATGGGCAGGACAAGGAAAGAGGTTCTGCATAGTCGGTATGAAGAGCTAGGCAATAAAGCAAGAGGCAGGGCTTCAACTGTGATAATCTCCCTGGATTACTGCCTGAGCCATGTGCAAATAGGCGTAGGGAAAATAAGATTAGATAAATGAATTTGTGGCTTAAAGACCAGGGTGGGAGAAGTAGGTTCTGGTTTTGGGGCATAGGCACAAGTACTGGGGAAAGTGACACTGTACTATTGAGATGGTCTACACCTGAGCTATGCTGGTCAATGTTTTAGCAAGCTGCATGACTAGGGAAGTAGAAAGACCTTAAAACTAAATAGGTGGGACAAGGCTTCAAATTTGAGAAGATCTGGTCAAATCAAAGAGTAGAGACAAGGTAAAAGAGAAAAGTGTTTAAATGGGAAATGACAAACAGAATAGGACAGGAAGGGACAGAGAGTACAAATCTTACTATAAGTCAACAGATAAGATAAAGGGTGACAAAAATAATAAAAGGACAAAGCTAAAGGCTTTGCATCCGAATGCATGTAGCATTTGAAACAAAACAGATGAATTGAAAGCGCAAATAGTCATCTCAGACACATTGCTGTAGATTGGTACTGATTGGGAGGTAGGTATTGAAGGTTACATGACGTTGAGGATGGAGAGGAAGTTTGGCAATCTTCCAGGGTCATCACTGTTAATTAATGATGGCATTAACACAATAGAGAAGGGTAACCTAAGTTCGGGAACTAAGTTCACGATGTAGAAACAGCTTGGGTAGAGATGAGAAATTAAAAGAACAAGAAGTCACTTGTGGCAGTGGTGTCCACATCCCCTAACAGGTACCATGTGATAAAATGAAGCATGAAGGAGGAAGTAGAGAGAGTTTATGAGAAAGGTACAGCGATAAACATAAAGAATGTTAACCTAGATATAGAACCTGGGAGAATCAGATGGGCAAAAGTGAGCCAAACAAGGTGTGACTAGAATGTTTTCAGGATCATTTCTTGGAACAGTACATTCTGGGACTAATCAGAGAGCAGACTATACTAGATGTGGTACAAAAGTAATAAGTGCTTTTGCAACAAGATAAGATTAATTAATGACTTGCGAGTGAAAGTGCCCAGAGATTGGATCTTATATTCAATTTGAGAGGGGAAAAGTAGGTCCTAGACTAATACTTTAAACGTAAAAATGGGCAATTAAGAGGGCATGAAGTGAAGTAAGGTAAGGTGAACTGGCAAATTTTGTTGAGGGATTGGTCAATAAAGTGATGTGCAAACAAAGCAAGGCAGATGTGATGAAAAAAACTTTTTCACACAGCAAGTTTTTAGGGTATGGGATGCACTGCCTGGAAATGTGGAGGAGGAAAGCTCAATTGAGGTTATTTGATTTTTTTATTTGGATAGTGATGGTGTGCGCTGATATGGAGAAAATGCAGGAATTTGGCACTAGATAATAGAGTCGGTGCAGGCATGACAGGAAAAATGGCTTCCTTCTGCACCATAATCTTGTGAATAGCAATGCAGTAGCAGACATTTTAAGGGGAGGTTTCAGAATACATAGAATAAGTAGCTTCCAACAAGAAAGAAAAATTCCAAGAGGAGGCCCTACCATCTATGGTTAAGTAAACTTATGGATGGTATAAAACTTAAAAGAAAAATTATGTAATTGTGCAAAGATTCTTGGTAGGACAGAAGATTGGACAGATATAAAAAATGGCTAAGGATGACTAAAAGATAAATAAGGAAGAAAAAATTAAGAGTATTAGAGAAAGCTATCTAGAAATATAAAAACTGGTGATAGTTGTTTCTTCAGATGTTTACCAAAATAAACATTTGTAAAGTGAGCTTTGTTCCTATAGAAAGGGAGTCTGATGAATTAATAATGGAAATTAACAAAATGAATTGCATAGGTATTTTGCATCAGCCTTCAATTTTAGAGGAAATGAATAGTTTGCCAGAAATAGCAGCAAATCAGGAAGTAGAAGGAAGGCAGAAATTGAAAAAAATTACAATCAGCAGGGAAGTGGTTCTGAGCAAATTGTTGGAACTGTGGGCTGACAAGTCTTTGGGTCTTCATGTACGTTCATCTCAGAGTGTGAAAAGAAGTGACAAGTGAGATAGTTGTTGGTTTTAGTTTTCTAAAATTTCCTAGATGCTGGGGTGGTTCTTTTAGATTGGCAAACAGTGAATGTAACACCCTTATTCTAAAAGGGAGAGAGAGAGGCAGAAAGAAGGAAGCTATAGGCTAGCTAGTTTAACATCTGCCATTGGGAAGATATTAGAAATTATTATTAAAGATTTTATAGAAATGCACTTAGAAATGGTCAAGGTAATTACGCAGTGTCAAAATGGTTTTTTGAAAGGGAAATCATGTTGAACAAATTTATTGATAAATTAAGAAGACTAAGAGGTGACTTGATTGAAAGATTTAAGATCCTGAGGGGTCTTGACAGAATAGATATAGAAAGAATATTTCCCCTTGTGGAATAATCTGGAACTAAGGCATTACTGTTTAAAAATAAAAGTTTGCCAGTTTCAGACAGAGATCAGCAGAATTTCTGACTCTGAGAGGGTTCAGAGTCTTTGGAAACCTTTTCCCCAAAAGGTGTTGGAAGAGGTGGATAGATTCTTGATAAGCAAGGAAGTGAGAGATTGTCAGGGATAGACAGGAATGTGGAGTACTCAGATCAATCATGATCCTGCTGAAGAGCAGCTCGAGGAGCTGAGTAGCCTAATCTTGGTCACAATTTGTATATTTATGTGCTCGTATTTTCCTTTGTATGAAAAGGGAAAAGTTATATGGGCAATTGGTAAATCTCCATTTGCAAGGTTCTGCAAGGAGGGGAGGAGATGAGTGATGTGCTTGAATAATGGACCAAAGTGTTTTGGAGTGAACAGCCCCTTCATAATTCTGAAAAGTGGGGGAAGATATGTTTGGTGACATGATGGTGGAGTTGGCAGAAATGGTGGAGGATGATGTGTTAAAATGGTAGCTGGTTGGGTGGAAGGTGAGAGCAAGTTTAACTGGTTCTGGGAGGGGTTTGAATGAAGATAGGAGTGCAGACATAGAATGGACTTGGTGGAAGGCCCTGTCAACCTGTGGAGGGAGAAGTCCTCAAGTGGGGAAAAGAGAAGACGTATCAGAGGTACTGGTGTGGAAGGTGACATCATCATTATAGATATGTTGGTGAGACTGGGAAAACAGAATAAATTCCAGAGCGGGGGTGTTATTCTTTTCTACTTCCTGCCCCATTCTTTCTCTCTATAATTACTTGGAATCTGACAGTTCTAACTAGTTCAAACAGAAGATCATAAATTTGAAGCATTTACTCCTTTCTCTGCAAGTTCTCCCATACCTGCTGAGTATTTTCAACATTTTCATTTTTATTTCAGATTTCCAGCATCTGCATTGTTTTGTTTTTTTATTCAGTGAGTTTGCTTTGACAATCATGACCTTTCTTCCTTGCAATAATGTTCTGGCAGATGAAGCAGTCCCAATCATATGTGATAGACAGGTAACATTTAATCAGCAATCAGACTGCACTAGATTAAACAAGTGCAACTAAAAGTGCTTCTCCTGGAGTCTTAAACTAATAGTTCGTTATAACCTCTGCTGAGAGGATATGGCACTGCACAACTGTGCTGGAGCAAAATAGCTGAAATGACAATAACAAGCAAATTGGGCAGGGATACAACTCAGAACTCTACCATTCAGAAGAGAAAACTATGAAGATTAACAAGATAAAATTGGAATGTTGGTATCATTAAAATGTTTTAAAGCAAAAGGTCACAAAATTTGACATCTGATTTTTTTTAAATTCTCTCTTGAAGGGAAAAGGAAAGACTGTTGGACCCAAAGCAGTTTCACAATCACACAGCTAGACACCAATTATTTTCCTGAGGAAACAATGAAGTTCTGATTGTTATTACACTAAGATAGTGAAAATGTCAAGGATCATCCATAATTAACAAAGCAGGCAGCAATCAGTGTATCCTCCACTCAGGGTCAGGCTGAACTTACACACTGGTGGAAATGGTGCAGATCAATTAAAAAAAAATACAACATAAGGAATTTTCCTCTAAAGCTATCATTAAAAATCTTTAAAACTAAATTGACCATGATTTTTCAGATTGGTCAGTTATTGTTAGCAATGTCATTTTGGATGCATCGTACATTTTGAGATGCTATTTTTCTTGTATCTTTAGAACATTCTTTTTGTGTCATTGTTATCCAGTTACTTCCATATGTCCACTAAATAATATTGGTGGTTTTCCCAATAATAATTGATTCTACATTCTGTTCACAAGCTGATAGACCTTTCATAACAGGGGTTAATTGCTTCATGAATGGAACTGAGAATACAAATTACTGCTGAATTTTAAGCTATTAGGGCCAATGGGTTTCTATCTGGGCAGCAGGCTGGAATACCTGAAACGATGGGCATGTCAGGAAGCTTCCAGGAACTGCTGATTTCCACACTTAATTTGTGATGAAAGTCACCTCCATTTTAGGAAAAAAAAATGAAGCCAGATACAGGAATACCCAAGTGATCTGTATTTCATCGAACTGCTTTTTGGCAGAGCAGAGAGAAAAAGGATGGATTTATAGCAGTAGAGCTAAAAAGCTTACTTTCTCTCTCTGGTTCTCAGTTTCTCTTGAAAGATAATGTTTGGCGAGAAAGCAAATTGTAAAAACATCAGTTCATCCAAGGTACCTATTAGTTTTGATAATGCTGAGGATTCAAGTTGTCAATTAAACAACCCCATGGTCTCAGGTTAAATCCAATATGTGAGGGCCTCCCAGTATTTTTAAAATTGCATATTCTTGATCTTACTTTTTGTACTCAACACTGTTCCCTCTTAAACATTATATCTATGTGTGTATTTAATATCATGTTTTATTATTTTAATTCTTTTCAGGGTTAATAAGTAATAAATTCTTTTTTTCACTCTGGAAAACTTTTGTAATTGGCTTCTTAATTTAGACCGAATGAATTGCATTTTAATTGAGGTGTGATATATATATTATATATGCACACTAAACAGAATTAAAACTTCTGTGAAAATCTTGTGACAGACCAAGGGCCTCAAAAGAGGGAACTAATACATTCTTTTCCTCACCTGTTTGTAACACGGTCACAGTGAGGTATAATCAGGATCTTACTTCATCTGACGTGTTTAGGTTGTAGTGTAAATTATTTTTACTCCCTTCCACCCTCAGTGGAGGGGATTGGGACCCAGACTGATTGGACGACAGCTGACTCAGTCTCATCAAGTAATTTCCTTATTTCGTCATCTCATGCTCTCACCTTCAAATTTGAAGGTCTTTTCAGAGTTGAATAAGAGAAAAGATTTACAATTTTCAAGAATGTTTCTCATGCCAGTAATACTTCATAAATTACTAATCACCCATGGTCTGGTAATTTGTCTTCTAAAGTTAACTAGATGATTCCATGTTTTGATGCAATACTCGGATTTAATCAACTTCCTGCTTAACCAAGTGGCATGAAGGCATTTGTGTAGAGATTTCATTGCTGTTGGCAATGAGAGTTTACCCCTGTTTTATGAGGCAGATTAATCTGCCGGTTCAGTTATACATCATCAAACAATCTTGCTCAAACAAATCTCAGAACATTGTCAACATATTTAGAAGAGAAACATGCTTTGTCAAGTAGATTGGCTGGAATGACCCTTGTCTGGCCTCTGTAAAATTCTCCTGTACTCTACCATGAAGAATTTGATATGCCTAACAACTTCTCAAAGGTGTGAATAAGATCAAAGATGTTTGGATTTAGAATCAAAACAGAGCAGAGATGATTGGAAGTAAGTTCAGCTCCAGTTTTTTTTAACAGAACAAACACATACAAGTGCATTTGTGTTCAGAAGGCAATCCAGAAGACAGAGCATGAAAGAAATCACAAGCAGGCATTTTTAGCTAAAGAGCTGGAGTTTCGATGTTTCCTGTGCTTGCAAGAGTGATATTCTAAACAGATGTTTTGTTTTTGGAGGTAGCACTAAATACATTTGAAAGTATTCAGTAAAACTCGTTTACTTCATCAGATCAGAGAAGAAATTGTAAATGAGGGAGAATTAACTTAAAGGTAAGATTGAACACATCTGAGAGCAGGCTATAATGGAAATGAATGCAATTTTCCTCTGCACAGCAAGATGCCATAGATGGTGACATGGTGAGATGCCAATAGGTCTCGTTGCATGAAGTTTCCATTGTTGCTAACTCGAGTTGTTATCATGGCAGTGAATTCAATTCATGATGTTGTTGATACTGAAATTGTCATATTTGAAACTTACATATCTCTACTTTAGCAGGTAAACTCATCTTTAAACCTTATTATTCTTAAATTAACTGTTAATGGAAGTGGAGGCAATCAATAATTTTTAAAAGGACGTTGTGTGGGGGCTTAAAGGAAATAATGTTGCAGGTCTGGCTGGACTGTGCAGGACTGTGGGATTGACAATATTACTGTACACATAATCAGCAGGTCTTGATGGACAAATTGTCTACCCCTGTGCCACAATGACTCTACAAATGTATAATAATATGGATGATTGTTCTCTGAAGTCTGACTCTTGTGGTCTAAAATAGACATCTACTGAGCCAGATTAATTGTTTCTCATGACCTTCAATTACCTGTATAATGGAGAAACTAATGTTCAAATAAACTAAATAACGTATCTACAAAGAAGCAATCAGTCTGGGCTAAATTAAAGAGAACATTGGTCAATCCATGGCAAACTTAATGGTTATTATTGATTAAAACAATTAACAGCCCATCAATTTTAATCAATTTCACCTGAGAAATCATTGGATTGGGGTAGTTTTGATTGAAATTGGGCACACAATGCATTGTTATGGCCAGATACATTCCCGGGCTAAGGGCACAGCAATGTATACAATGTCCTCAGCAGGAACAAATTGGCAGTTACATTTCTTAACTGCCAGCTGTTATACTAGCCTGGCAACACAGAACAAAGAAACCTGACTGAATGTTTCGAGCTGCTTTGAGAGTATCAGACTCTTTGATGCTGTTAGGGGTTTAATCTGACTGCATGTTGAATTATTGATCAGGCTCTCCGGTCTCCATTTTGGTGGTGAGGCTGCTTTTCTTTCTACCCTGTGATATGCTAAGCAGAACTAAAATCTGGATGTGAACTTGATTTTGTGCCAAAGTGACTGTTGGCTTTGAAATAGTTTTCTCCAGCTGTTGAACGTGTCAGCTTGCTTATTCTGTGCTGCACGTGCTCAATTTATTCGGATGTCAATCATATAATTTTCCACTGCTTAAAAGGCCTTACATATATTCACTGATTCTATGCTCCTGTCAAGGTGTTCTCCATGATGGATAGAAGTAGAATTGAAACAATATAGGGTGAGCATTCAGACTGGAGTCCCCATGGCCTGCAAATCCCTGCAGAAATGCAAGGTGAATGAACTCACCTACAAGCTGCAAAATAAATTACGGCTTTGTTCTGCTTTAAGTGGTGACTATCCTAACACCAGACATCACACCAGGGATGACAAGGTGTAGAGCTGGATAAAGAGCAGGCCAAGCAGCATCAGAGGAGCAGGAATGCTGATGTTTCGCGCCTAGACCCTTCTTCAGGGTCTAGGCCCGAAACATCAGCCTTCCTGCTCCTCTGATGCTGCTTGGCCTGCTGTGTTCATCCAGCTCTACACCTTGTTATCTCAGATTCTCTAGCATCTGCAGTTCCTACTATCTCATCACACCAGGGATGTCATTTATACCACAGGAGGGAAATGCAGTTCACACCCCCATAGTCTGACTTTGTCAATTAATAAAACTTAACAAAACTGTAGATAATTTTAACAAATTAGACAAATATATTTTCACCCACAATGTACTTAAAACTCAACAGTATCTGTTTACATAAAGGCAGTACCATTTACATTTATAATGACTAAACCAAAACTAAATTATAACATTAACACATTTTTATCCAATATAACACATGCAGCATTTGTTCAGTGAGCTTAATAAGCCATGAATACGGAACTTATCACATTTTGAGCAGGAACATCAACTGTAGTTTTGTTTAGATTTCTTGGGTTTCCTGATTTGAATAGGGAGTACAGTGTCTTGGGATTAAATATGTAAATATTTTTATGCAGACAAGCTGTTGGTCACTTTTGTACCTTGTTCTTTCATGTGCAGTATTTAGTCATTCTTCTGTTTCCGACGCTGTTATGTTAGTGCAGAGGACTTAAAATATCAAATATTCATTCAGGAGATTTTTTTAAGGCTGACATTTGCTTCATACTGTTAGACTGACGATTATTTCTAGTTCAGTTCAGTGAGTTACAGTCCTCAGCCAGTGTGTGTGGATTCTACTCGTGCTATATTGAACCCTCTAACAAACCTGAATTAGATGTCTGAAAAGGAAATGCCTTCATTATTAAAGATCCACTCTGCTTGTTACATCAAGATTAATCAACTACCACTCTGATGCTATTCCTGTAGTGTGATAGCCTGTGTTGAAATGTATCAACAGTTTCAGTTTCTTTGTACTGTCATTGCAACATCAAGTTGGGATCTTTAATCTAAAGCAATTACTCATATGCTTCCACATAGCAGAGTAGCTCATCAAAACCTTGAAGAGACTAAATCCAACATCAGGCTGTTCACCATGAGAGTAACATTTTTTATATGACGGTAAAACGGTTAAATACACTGATGTTATAAAGAATTATATCGAAATCTCAGTTTGTGTAGGTTCTGCCTAGCACCTCCCTTCGTAAGGTGGGAAAGAATGTAACAGTGTTGGAGAATGTCCGTATCCTGAGTGCTTCAAAACTCAGGACCATAAAACAAAATGTAAAAGACAACCTCAAGTTGTCAAAAATCACCTACCACTAGAGAATATGGAGGATGTTCTGGTGTGACAAATAAACAGTGGCGTTTGATCCTTAGGACTGAATTTTGCCCCATGGACCAAATCGGGTCCTGATCCTGGTGGGAGTGAAACTGGCAGAGGGCTGTTACTCAAGGCAGCCATCAAGTTCTCAAACCATCGAAGCGCTGTAGGTCGGTGTCACATGCTGCTGCCCAATCAAGCTCTGGAACTTCAACTGGCTGCCCCACTAGGAGAGGCAGCTGTTCCTGAGGAACATTGGAAATCAAATGGATTCTTCACCATGGAGTTGTTCTTGGAGACAATAAAATTCAATGTGTAAGTCAGACCATGCAGGAAGAGCCCCTCCAAATGGAGGGGAAAGCCATCCACATGTGGTAATGGAGGGATGCATGCTTGATACATCTGGTTCTGTGGCTTCCTGGCCAGCCACAAAGAGGTTGCCTGCATTAAGATATCATTGGCTGCAAAATAAGGCCCTAATTGGGGCTTTAATGAGTTCAACTGGGTACCCAGCTTCACTGAGCAGGCAGCTAATCCACTGGCCAGTCTGCCCTTGAAAACATCCCTGGTACTGGGAATACATTGGGCTATGCTGACCTGCTTTCCCGTGCCACCTCAGGGCTGGGAAAATTAGCCCACAGTCTCGACATTCCATTTCATTCAAACTGCTTTAGGAATTTCAGCAATAATCATTCCCAACGTATTATTTTTCATACTTTTTCTTTTTTGCTTTTACTTGCCAATCACCTATCCCTCCTCAAGGTGATACGCTGTTAGTGGTAGATGAGTTCCTCAGGCTATGGGTTATCCTCTTCTAGTTGAGTCAAGTGCCTACATGTCAGCTATGACAAAGAAAGATGAATAGAGGGATTCTAGTCAAACACAGGAACACGAGGCACTCTTCTACAGGCTCTCATTGGATGCTGGGCTATCATTAACCCCACGTAACCTGGGGCATTGAGAACAGTTCTGTTGTTATTTTCCTGGCTGAGATCAGCTGCCTCAGCTTGGATTGAAGATCGATCACAGGACTCTTATGACTTCAGCAAATTAGTTAATAAACTCACTGAGCCATTGGGGAAACCAAGAAATGTTGCTTTTGACAAAGAAAGTGATACTTTTGACTTCTGTGGAAGCAAAGACTTTTTTGGCTCAGTTTAAGAAATTTAACTCTCAATTTTCCGTTTCTATGTGAAAACCACGGTGGGAGAAATCCAGCTGTGCCAATTATGCCATATTCAGGTGGGCCAATAGATGGGTGATGTCATGCCCATTCAAAAAGATACAATGTTGCTTTTCTATTAAAATCAGTGATTGACAAGATGCTAATTCAGTAAATTCAGATACAGATGAGTAATGGTTACATGGCTCACGCTCTGTCAACTTACACTAGGCATTGAGTGGGCTTACCAATAGTCCTGTATGTAGATCAAAAAATCTCTCAAAACTGGTTAAAATTTAAATTTTCTTGGAGCAGAAGGAGCAAAATGCTCTTTCTGGCTATGCAAAGACACCGTAGGCAGTGGCCATTCAGGTTTGAATCCCTCTCACCTCATTCCCTGACTTCACCCTCCCACCTTTTAGAAATACCTGGGGATCAGCTCAGTATTGGAGTCAAGTGAGCTGCATCAAGGTATCCATTTGATGCTAACAACTTCAATCAAATAACAGTCAGCACTGAATTTGACGTGAACTACACACTGACATACAACTGGAATTCACAGTGATTGTTCCAATTACTTGCTGTCTGTTTCAGCTGCAAGTTGAATTTTTCTCCCTAAACTTCTGGTTTTCATGTTTCATCTCGTGTGAATCTTGACACTGAAAGTTACGAAGAAGTGCCCATTTTGGGTGTCTAGATTTCTGAACTATACCATAACATAAATCAGATCAGAATGTGCCTTATACCAATTTCTTACCAGAAGACTTCCTGCGCACTGTTTCAAAAATATGATGTTGTCCACGCTGGCAGAAAGAAAAGAAGAGCAGAATTTTATTTAAATAGGGAGAGACTGTAGAATTCTGTAGTCTGGGTGACCTTGTACATTAATCTCAAAAGCTTAGCATGCGGGTATAGCTAACTACTGGCCTGCAAATGGAATGTTGGTCTTTATTGCAAGAGGAATGAACTATAACGGTGCAGAAATCTTGCTTTAAGACCGTAAGGTATAGGAGCAGAAGTAGGCAACCCAACTTATCTTATTAAGTAGCCTAATATGTGATACCGCATTGATACCTTTTGAAAATCCAAATATATTACATCTACTTGTTACCTTTTATCTATCCTGCTTGTTACCTCCCCAAAGAATTCTACTAACTTTGTCAGGCATGATGATTGTGTTGAGTATTGATGAGACCACATTGAGACCACTATGTACAGTTTTAGACACCTTACTTAAGGAAGAACATACTTGCATTCAAAACAGTTCAGAGACAGTTTATAAGCTTGTTTCCTGGAGTGAGAATTTTGCCCCCTGAGGAATGCTTGAGCAGTTGGACATTTAAGTTTCAAAGCAGGCATGATGTTAAATGCAGAGGTGATGTTTGCCCTCATGAAGAAATCTGGAACTTGGCGCATAATTTAAGATGGACATGGGGAGGAATTTCCTCCATGAGAGAGTCATTAGCGTTTGAGAATCTCAAAGCTGAGTCACAAAATATACTCAGTGCGATAGACAAGTTTTCAATTGACCAGATTGTTTATGAGAGCCAGGTAGGAAACTGAAATTAAGGCCACAATCATAAAAGCCATGATTTTATCAGATGGCAAAGCATGTTTAAAGCACCTAATGGTTCCACTCTTGACCCATTTGTTATGTTCTCACTGTTAACGGTATTTTAACACTATTGTTAAGATACATAGGGCATTGTTTAGTGAAGTACTTCAAGCACTCAGTATGTGAGTGATTTCTCTAGTTTGGTGAATTTGGTTTCATGGATTTAATTTATTTAAAATGTAATAAAAGAAGATTGCTGGATTCTGGGTCATTGGGATTAGGCCTAGGCAGGAGGCAGGCATATGTAATACTGTGTTCTGTAAATAAATTGACTATCAAGGAAATAATTTGCTTAGGTTCGTATTTCACCATCTGCCTTGGGATCCAGTCATTGTTTATGTCCTCAAGTATCATCATGGACTTTTCATCCTGTTCAAACTCTTTGATTGAAATTATCAATATAGTATCGATTTGTACTTAATTCTGGACAATTTTATGCTGTGGTATCTGAGATATGATTTCCACCTGCTTTCATGTAACACCCTTAGAACATTAAAGACAGGAGGTTTGCTACCCATCTGGCTGGCTTTTAGCTTGTGTTCCAAAAGAGGAAGAATAGTTACGAACAGATTGTGTAATTAAGTCACAAAAATGAAGATAATTTCTAACTATTCTAATTAATATTATTTATTTTCACATAAGTACTGCAGTGGATCAGGGAAGAAAAAGGGAAGGCACAACTACAGTACCACTCTAAAATATAGCTACATCTTTATTTAAAAGTAGCATTAAGGTAAATCCAGCAACTCTAGGTCAATCTATTAAATTTTGATGGTAGAAAAGTTATTATAAATAAAATTTCAAGTCCAAATTAGCAGTGACTCAGTCAAGTGTGTATCAATTAAGAAAAATGAGCATGATTTTGTTCAGGACAAATAATATTTAACTAATTTGATTGAGCTCTTTGATGTAGCAGGAAACATTGATGAAGGTAATGTGTAGATATCATAGAATTATAGAATCCCTACAGTGTGGAAACAAGCCCTTTGGCCCAAAAAGTCCACATATGAAATTCATGCATTTCCAAAATCCATTTGATATTATCACACACTAGATTTGGCAGCAAAGTTGAACCCTGTAGAATAAAATTGGCCATTGAAGCCTGACTATAGGAAGCAAAGAGTCATTGTGAATGGCTATATATGTAGGGAGATTTAAGGTTATCATGAAGATTTGTAGCTCGGGTTGGGGATGAGGTTGTTGGCTTGCTCGCTGAGCTGGCTGGTTATCATATAGACGTTTTGTGACCATGCTAGATAACATCATCAGCGTGGTCTCCAATGAAGTGACTGGATCATATAAATATCAAGCGGAGTAGAACAATATCGCTTCATTGGAGGCCGC
The DNA here is from genome assembly GCF_021869965.1 of Rhincodon typus. Taxonomy (NCBI): domain Eukaryota; kingdom Metazoa; phylum Chordata; class Chondrichthyes; order Orectolobiformes; family Rhincodontidae; genus Rhincodon; species Rhincodon typus. The sequence continues at coordinate 45,895,173 of NC_063337.1, forward strand.
ACTGATGATGTTATCTAGCATGGTGACAAAACGTCTATATGATAACCAGCCAGCTCAGTGACCAATCCAACAACCTCATGTAGGGAGATTCTTCAAAGGTTGGTACCATTTCTTGTTACATATTAATGATCTGGACTTGGATCTGCAAAGCATCATTTCAAAATTTGCAGATGACACAAAAATAGGAACTATTGTGAACTGAGAGGAGGATTGTGATACAGGTCGAATTGTGGAAATTTCCCAGGTAAAATTTAATACTGAGAAATGCAAAATGATACATTTTAGTAAGCAGAACAAGAAATGGCATTATTGAATGAAGGGTAAAACTCTAAGGGGTGTTCAGGAATAGAGAGACATAGGAATACATTTGCACAAATTTTTGAATGCAGCAGGTCAGGAAGGGTGTTATATCTTTCCTTTTGTTTTATTCATTCGTGGGACGAGGGCGTCACAGGCTAGGCCAGCATTTATTGCCCATCCCAGAGGGCAGTTAGGAGTCAATCTCAGTGCTGTGGGTCTGGAGTCACACGTAGACCACACCAGGTAAGGACGACAGTTTCATTCTCTAAAGGGTGACATGGTGGCTCAGTGGTTAGCAAAGCTGTCTCACAGCGCCAGGGACCTGAGTTTGATTCCACCCTCAGGTGACTGTCTGTGTGGAGTTTACATGATCCCCCATGTCTATGTGGTTCCTCTGGTTTCTTCCCACAGTCCAAAGATGTGCAAGTTCGGTGGATTGGCCATGCTAAATTATCCCGTAATGTCCAGGGATGTGTAGGTTAGGTGTTTTAACCACGGGAAGTGCAGGGTTACAGGGCTAGGTTAGGGGAATGGGTCTGGGTGGGATACTGTTGGGAAGGTCTGTGTGGATTCATTGGGTCGAATGGCCTGTATCCACATTGAATGGATCCTAAAGGACATTCGTGAACCAAATGGGGTTTTCTGACAATAGAGAATGGATTCATAATAATTATCAGACTCTTAATTCCAGGTTATCATTCAATTCTAATTCCACCACCTGCCATAGCAGGATTTAAACCTGGGTCCACAGAACACTACCTGGGTCTCTGGATTAACAGTTAGCAATAATACCACTAGGTCATTGCCTCCTCTGATAATTAGGCTTTAGGTTGCTAGAGTTTCGTTGAGAGTATTTCTTGTTGCTTGCACATGGCTGGTACTTAGAGTGACTGATCCTTCGGGCTGACGCTTACCAGATTTTAGCTAAGTGCCATTTTATTGAGTTTCATAGAGGCTTTCCCTGGATGAGACTTAGTGAGATTTTTCATGTGATCATCCCAAACATGCTTCATTACCTACTTATCGTGCACCTCAGTGCTCCCTCATCCGCCACTAACAATAGCCAGAAGTTCTTGCCACCACCAGGATATCCCGGGATATACCAGCATCCCTTGCACCAGTGACACAGTCAAAAGCTTGTTGTGCACCCAATCAAGTGCTGGCAGCCCCCAAGCTGTCCTGAGTAGTTGCCGGCATTCACCCCAGATCTGACTCTTTTCTAAAAATTCATTCATGGGACGAGAGTGTTGCTGGCTAGCCCAACATTTATTGCCCATCCCCAATTGCCCAAAGGGCAGTTAAGATTCAACCAGATTGCAGTGGGTCTGGAGTCACATGTAGGCCCCGCCAGGTAAGGATGGCAGTTTCCTTCCCTAAATTTGTGGCACTAGTGAATTCAATTTTTTTCCCCTGAACAATCAATTTGTGGTCATCATTAAACTGTTAATTCCAGATTTTTATTGAATTCAAATTCCACCATCTGCCATAGTAAAATTTGAACCTATGTCCCCAGAACATTTCCTGGGTGTCTGGATTAACAGGCCAGCAATAACGCCACTAAGCCATCACCTCTTGTCTTATTTAATAGCCTGATATGTGGTACCTGATCAAATACCTTCTGAAAATCCAAACACATTACATCCGCTGTTTTCCCTTTTATTTAACCTTTTAGTTACCTCCCCAAAGAATTCTGGTAAATTTCTCTTACAACATAGAAAACAGGCTTTTTGGCCCACTGTGTCTTTGCCAACCAACAAACACCAAACTTTACTAACAAAAACAAAGTTTGTTGGAAAATCTCAGCAGGTCTGGCAGCATCTGTGAAGGAAAAAACACAGTTAAAGTTTCGGATCCGGTGACCCTTCCTCAGAACTGGACCTGGAACGTTAACTTTGTTTATTCCTTCACAAATGCTGCCAGACCTGCTGAGCTTTTCCAGCAACTTTGTTTTTGATCCTGATTTACGGCATCTGCAGTTCTTTTGGTTTTTATTTAGCAAACTTTACTAACCCCATTTATCTGCTCTTGGTCCAAAGCCTACCATGCCCGGAGAGTTTTAAATATTCATCCAGATGCAGTACTCTAAGATTCTACTGGAGCATCCAGGCCTTCAATTGGAGAGGTTTCAGTCACAATAAAAGGTGGGCCCTTGTATGTCATATGCTACATCGTGGTGGGTTCCTCAGATGTGGGATGGAGTTGACTAACTGTTTCACGTTGGAAACTATGAACTTTGGGCTCTGCAGAAAGTCCCGCACCTCATTCATTTCACTTAGTATCTGCCTTCTGTGTGCCTTTGCATATGCTTGCAACTGTATGCTTGGTTGAGGTGAATTCTACTGTGGCCTCTGCATGGGAGGTGAAAGATCACAGACTTTCAATGATCTTTGATATAGACCAGAAGATGTAAGAACAGAATTCGGCCCATTGAGACTGCTCCATTGTGGGCAAGCTTTTTGCTCAGCTTTCCAGTGCTTCTGCTGCCCCACCATTCGAAATAGTAACTTATGGTGCCACAACTTATGCTAGCACAGTCAATCCTGGGCTGTATAATTTGCTCCATTTGGAAGCCTACCTTCTGTTTCCAGCCCACGAAGATAGGAAGTCGCTATTTTGTCCATGTAACCATACATACATCACAGAGATGAGAATAAACATCTCCATGCAGAATTAAGCCCTTAGGCTGTCTCCCAGTATGGACTCCCAATTTTCCCAACATCCCTAAACCTTAAACGTATACTCAATAGGACCAGCACCCAGGAAAAACATCTGGTTAAAAATGGCCCTGCAGAACGCTGAAACACGACAAGAAGTTCAAAAGCTAGACAAACATACCTAGTACAACCTGATATACAACCTCAGTTAAACCTCTTGGATGAGGATGTTAGATGTATATTTATTAGCGACCTAAAGCTTGGTATTAACAGTTCTAATAGCATTAGTATGTCATCTGTAATATTTAGTCAAGAAATTAGGGTACCAAATTTGTATTTCAGAAATAGATGCCCTCCTGAAGAGCATCTAGGGGTAGGTAATAAATATTGGCCCAGCCAAAGAATCTCATACCCCATGAATGAATGAAAATAAATGATTAGTTAGATTTGGATTCGAATTAGACTTAGAATAAGAATTAGATTATGAGAACTCAGTGACAAAAAATTCTTCTCAAGGAGAGAACTGTTGGAAATTGGGTTCGGTTAAAATTGATTTTTTTCTTGTATTTCCTGTGTAGCATGAGACCTGCTGTTGCCACAGCAGTTATTTCCTTTCCCTAAACAAGCAATTTCTAACAAACACCGACAGAGGAAGGTGATAGTAAGTATCATAAAAGGCCACTATATTCCATAAGCTGGCATCAAATAAGTAACTAATACCAAATGTACCCTATTACTGATACAGTGCAATAAAATAACCTCAAGACAAAGGTAGGTCAGGGGATAATGCATTATTCTGACGTCATTTACAGTTAACCTGTGTTCATTAGCTAAAAGGGTTTCGGACAGTGATTTGTACTACATAGATTGCCAAAGGTGCAGTATACAGAATCAACAAGTGCTCACAGCCAGAGAGCAGTCATCACCAGGGCTCGCTGCTCATCGGGCAGCTGCCGTTTTCACATGGAAGATGGCCAGAAAAGATTGAGTGAAGAACCACAGCAGCGATCCCAAGCACTTTGAATGGAAAGCAGGATACTGCCTTCACAAATATAATGACATTGACAAATTCTGTGCCTCAATTAAATGATGGAATCACAGAATTATTACAGTGCAAAAGGAGGCCACTCAGCCCATCAAGCCTGAAATTGGTCTCTGATCATTCTTAATGCGAAACTCCTGCATTTTCCTTGTAACCCTGTGCATTGAATGAGTAATTTAAAAGGAAACTATGTTGTCTTGAATAGGCAGCATCAGAGGAGCAGGAAAGCTGACGTTTCGAGTCGGGACCCTTCTTCAGAAATGGGGGAGGGGGAAGGGAGCTCAGAAATAAATAGAGAGAGGAGAGGTAGGGCTGGGAAAGGTAGGTGGGATGGTGATAGGTGAGTGCAGGTAGGGAGTGGTGGGGATTGATCAGTGAGTTGGATAGGTGGGAGAGAAGATGGACAGGTTGTGTCAGGTCAAGGAGGCGGGATGAGAAGGCGCGTTGGTCATGGGATGAGGCCGGGGGGTGGGGAGATTTTGAAACTGGTAAAGTCCACATTGAGACCATTGGGTTGTAGGCTCCCAAGACGGAATATAAAGTGCTGCTCCTCTAGTTTCCAGGTGGCGTCATTATGGAGGAGGCCCAGGATGGACATGTCACCCAGGGAATGGGAGGGGGAGTGGGAGTGGGAGTTGAAATGGTTCACGACTGGAAGGTGTTGTCGTTTGTCCTACTGAGCTGGGAGCCACCAAGTCTGTGGAACATTCTCCTAACAAAGCAGGTTCACTGGGGGTGGAAACAACAGTTTGTTCTGAAACAATATGGCTGTTAGCACCTGGCCAGGCAGTTCTGGGCCTGAATGGTTTCCACAGGAAGTTGAATGTCCAAGGCCTGGCTGCATGAATACTGTTTGTTCCAGCTCTGCAGCTTGCAAAATACAGAGTCCCTCTTGTTTTAAACTGGGCTTCCACATTTTATTCACATTCATGAAAAAATACCAATATTTCTAGAACAATCCTGGGTGACCTGACCATAATACCCTAAAGATTCACTTGTGTGAAAAAAGTTCTCACATGTTGTATTTTTTTTGTTTAATAAACCAATGTATCATACCCAAACTGTTGTTCCTTAATAAACTGTCTCAAAATTCCTGTCAATTGGTTGACTACCTGTATTAGGTAACTGGGCGGGGTCACAGAAATCCAACTGTAATTTGGCAAGTCAAGAAACACTAATCAGAATGTAACACAGTGTATAGCTTGCTGTCCATACCATAAATCGGCTGTACCAGTGCTCAATGAAACCAGATTTGTAGTATAGAACAGCTCCAACAATTCACTGTGGGGCTAATTGATCATGTTTTGCATAATTATAAGACAGAAATTAAATGTGTGTATGTTGGTATCATGGCTACCAAAGGGAAAATTATTGCTTCCCACAGAATTTGGAGGCTTAGCCTGCAAAACTTTTCCATTAACAAAGCGTGTACAATTTAGCTTATCGTAAAACCTGCTCAATCCTCAAGGAGAGTAAGTGACAAAATTTTGAATGTGACCGTAGCAATGAATTTTATAGGGTTAAACTAACTATTTTGACTTAGAATTAGATTTGCAAATGCCAAGAAAATTGATTACTTTCAGCATGCTTCTTCTATGCTATATAAAAGAACAGGTCCAGTAAGAAGTGCACAGAAACACTTGAGCAGATGCCATATCATCCATTAAGTTAATTGGTGTGTAGGGAAAAAGACAAAGGAAAAGTGTATTAGCTATCCACAAACCAGCTGGTGCTCTGAGAAAATTTCATTATGACTTTCATCATGTATACTTTGTGAAAAATTCTATACGACGTTGTTAGGAAATGTTGCATGACCCCAATTTGAAGGATGCTGAATTATTGAGAAAGTAATTTCAATACATGATCGATCTCTGCTCTCTTGAACAATATGTAAGCTCACAGTCCTGTCACAATATCTGATGGATATTTTCACTGTAGCCATTGCTTGAACATGGAAAGATCAAAGACGTTAAGTTGTTGTTTGCTTACGTCTACAAGTAATGCTTTATGAAATTCAAGGCCTTTGATTAACAAAAAAATCAGACCATTGTTATTACATTGGTTGGTCATTGTAACATTGCAGCTTTGAAACTTCATTTTTAAGAAACAGTGATGTATCATGGAAAATGTCACATTCAAAAAGGAATTTAGATCTTTAGCGATTTGGATTTGGCTAGTTTGGGTTGATTTACTGTAAGATTAACATTTAAGTTCGTTCTACATATATTAGCATTGAGAATTGAACTTAAACTTCTTTGCCATAATTTTACGTGTTTCAGTCTTTGCCAACTTATGGTGGACATTTGATGAATAATAGAGAATATTGCATCCATAGAAAGAAATAGGAAGTATACAATATAGACTGAAATCAAGCATAGTGAGAAAAGGTCAGAATTGCTGACTTCTGCATAATAGAAGTGGATAGCCAAAGAAATAGTTTTCCGGACAAGGAAAATGGCAGAACATTAATCATGGAGATGTCAGGTAATCACCAATCGAATGGAAAAGCCATAGTCAAAGAAAACAAGGAAGATGTACGTTCCTAGTCAGAAGCTATTCTGGATCTTTTCTTAGAATCCCTGCAATGTGAAAGCAGGCCATTCAGCCTATCAAGTCCCCACCAACCCTCCAATCCAGATTCACCCCTACCGCTGTAACCCTGCATTTCCCATGGCTAATCCACTTAACCTACACATCCCTGGACACTACAGACATTTTACCAAACCGGTTCATCTTTGGACTGTGGGAGGAAACCAGAGCAACCATAGGGAGAACATATAAACTCCACACAGACAATCACCTAAGGCTGATAATTGAACCCAGGTCCCTGGTGCTGTGAGGCAGCTATACTAACCACTGAGCCACCGTGCCACTACTCTTCGGTAATGACTCAGTAGAGTACATGTTGGGTAAGAGGAGGAGCACAATAGTTGAAAACATATTAGGAGCCACTGTAGCTGCTTATGAATAAAATGATATATAGCCACATTCCTGGGTTTAAATTCTTGAGTGAAATAGATAAGGACAGGTGTGGCTACTTGGCTCTCTGCCCAGGGTTCAAAGTCAAAACAAGAAAAACTGCAACTTCAAACATTTAGTATGAAGTGGGAGCCCCTCCCTACCTCTGCACTCCTCCTAACATTTTACATGTTCTGGATTTGGGATTTTATATTTTTAATAAAGAGGGCTAATGCTTAAAATTAGGAAGGAATGCAGTGTTTAGTGGGTGCGTCATGGGGGCTGGAGTTGCACTGCCTCCTGCTCTGCAACTTGACCAGGAAATGGAGCAAATTCAGGAAAGATGGGCAGCTCTAGAGTGGGAAGAGGAAGCAGGCAGAACACAGGATGTCATATGTCAACAAGGGAGCTAAATCCAACTGCTACAGGAACAGGGCCTGACATGATATGCAGGATCATCAGGGAGGTTGTAGCTGAACTGGATACTGAAACTACTTAAGGTGCAGAGTGTTAGGACTGTAACCCCCACCCAACATGCCAATTATCACAAGAGCTGCCATGTTATAAAGCTGTAGTTTGTGTGTGACCAGTCCCAATACATCAATGTGGTGAGTGCCTGCCATCCCTCGACAAACTATTTCTCCTTGACCTGCTCCAGCCATTGACATGGTTGACCACATCAACCTCCTTCAATGCTTTACTGAGTGGTCATTTATCAGCTATCTAAGACTGTTGAACTTTTACCTTTATTCCTCCACTTAATGCTAGAAAGGACTGTAATGTTAACTTTTAACTTTATTTCTTTATTTTTCTACTTATACTAAGAACAATAGTACAGCTTTACTTTTAACTTTGTTTCTCTATATTACTACTTGTACCTAAGTTTTGTACCGAGGTACCTTTGTACCTAAGATGGTGACAAAAGTGGCGACATCGTATGCTTTTCACTGTACTTCTGTACTTGAGTACACATGACAATAAAGCTTAAATCAAATCCAATCAAATTCTCTTTTTTTGTAAAAGTGTTGCAACCGTGCTTAGTTAGGCAAATGGTGTGTCCATCATTTTACAGATTTGACACTTACAATTCACAAAGCTTATGAGGAATCAGACTGTGACCCATTCATTGTGGTGTACCCACCTGACAGAATCATACAAATTCAGTGCTACAGATTTCCTCTGTGGAATTTCAGCATCCTGCAATGTACAGTTCTGAACATAATTACCTAAAAAGCACTAAACGCTTAACAGTTTAACAGTTGGTTTGTTCTGTCACAATTTATGCATCATTAAGTTAGTGTGAACTTATTTAAGATAATTTAGGGAATTTAAAGAAAGATATGTTGCCAGAACTAAGGCAAATAAATGAACTATTAACATGCAGTATTCAAAATGAGGTTGTTGGACTGTGAAACTGTATATTTATAAAGAAAACATTAATTTTCAAATAAAAAGGGCAAAAAGAATTTTGGGCCTTGAAACTATTTGTAACCAAGCCTATCTTGTATTTTTCAGATATAGATCAAATCATTGTGTATTCCAAACCTTCTCTGAATTTGTTTGCAATTCCAGGTGTTCTGTTTCTCCTTTAATCTAGGTGTCTGCAAGACTTGAACCTATAACCTTTCGAGTCAGAGATCAAAGTACTCCAAACTGAGGCAGATGGACAGCTGATGTAGTATGAATGTTGTGACAGTGATCCATATTTTGCAATCAGTGGTAAAGCAATGGCAATTTTGAAATCTGCCCCTAAACAGTACACACTAACAGTATTGTTAGCGAACAGTCACACACTGACAGCAAACCAAGAGGTTAGAAGCACTGAACCCCTTTCCTTTCAATTTAAAATTCCAGATTGCGGAATAAATTATGGTTATATAAAAACAGAAGCTAAGATAAACTTAAAAGTATTTTTTGAAATGTTTGGCATTTTATTTATCATAATGAAGAAGTGTGATATTTCTTGAATGTAAAACTGGATGTTCAGGACAGTGAAGGTGCTTAGCAGCAATCATAATCTTAGTTGTTCTGTTAAAAGGCAGATATATTTCAGGGAACAGGGTGTAGCTATTTCAAGGGCTTTTATGGTAAGACTAATAGCCTATGAATGAAAGATCTCATTAATTCAGAAATTTCCCATTAATTGCAATCTGGTGGAACCTGAACAGTGTATCCTCTGGACAAGAATGGAATCACAGCAGCTTCTGGATGTCGTTTGATTCTCTGCATGTGCTGAGTTCTAGAAAATTGTTGTTGGTTTCAAAAGAGTAATGACTGCAATGACAAACAGTATCCGAAGAAACAGTGAGGTCTGCAGTGAAAATTTAATGTAATATGATTCGGTAAGAGTTCTCCCATCTGCCAAATTGCAAAATAATCTGTGGAGATAGATTCTCTATAATATGAATATCAGTCATATGGTTACCTGACTCTACTTGACATCTTCTAGTAATCTATAGTCATACTTGCAGAATCATAACTTAGAATGTCCTAGATACTACAATCACTATTCTTTGGGTGTGACCTGCCCCACCTGGGACAGACCCAGCAGATTCCTAGGGAGGCGATGGACTAGTGGTATTATCGCTGGGCTGTTAATCCAGACATCCAGATAATGTTCTGGGGATCCGGGTTTGAATCCTGCCACGGCAGATGGTGGAATTTGAATTCAATAAATATCAATAAATTTGAGACTTGGATAACATAGGGGCAGGAATGGTTGTTGGATGTTCTGGGGTATAGATGTTTCAAAAGGAAATAGGGAGGGAGGTAAAAGAGGTGGGGGAGTGGCATTGCTAATCAGGGATGGTATCACAGCTGCAGAAAGGGAGGTCGTGGAGGAGGCTTTGTCTACTGAGTCAGTATTTGTGGAAGCCAGAAACAGGAAAGGAGCAGTTACTTTATTGGGAGTTTTCGAAAGACTCCCCCATACCAACAGAGACACTGAGGAATAGATTGGGAGACAGATTGTGGAAAGGTGCAGAAGTAATAGGGTTGTTGTCATGGGTGACTTCGGCTTCCCTAATATAGACTGGAATCTCCACAGTGCAAATAGTTTGGATGGAGCAGATTTTGTCAGATGTGTCCAGGAAAGATTTCTGACTCAATATGTAGATAGGCCGACTAGAGGGGAGGCCATATTAGATTTGGTGCTTGGCATCGAACCAGGCCAGGTGTCAGATCTCTCGGTGGGAGAGCATTTTGGTGATAGTGACTACTCCCTGGCCTTTACTCTCATGGAGAGGGATAGGAGCAGACGGTGTGGGAAAGTATTTAATTGGGGAGGGGGAATTACTTTGCTATTAGGCAAGAACTGCGGAGCATAAATTGGGATCAGATGTTCTCAGGGAAATGCACAATAGAAATGTGGAGATTGTTTTGGGAGCAGTTGCTACAGGTACTAGATAGGTTTGTCCCACTGAGGCAAGGAAGGGATGGTAAGGTGAAGGAACCTTGGATGACAAGACATGTGGAACATCTAGTTAAGAGGAAGAAGGAAGCTTACTTAATCAGGGATAGTGGAGGGAACTTGTGCGTGGAGTCAGAGGAGGCAGGGGAGGTCCTTGATGAATACTTTGGTTCAGTATTCACCAACGAGAGGGAACTTGACGTTTGTGAGGACAGCATGAAACAGGCAGATATGCTCGTTCGGGTTAATGTTAGGAAGGAGAATGTGCTAGAAATTTTGGAAAACATGAGGATAGATAAGTCTCCTGGGCCAGACGGGATATACCCAAGGTTTCTACGGGAAGCGAGGGAAGACATTGCTGCCCCTTTGGCAATGATCTTTGCATCCTCACTCTCCACTGGAGTGGTACCAGATGATTGGAGGGTGGCAAATGTCATTCCCTTGTTCAAGAAAAGGAATTGGGATAATCCTGGGAATTACAGACCGGTCAGTCTTACTTCTGTGGTGGGCAAATTATTGGAGAAGATTCTGAGAGACAGTATTTATGATTATTTGGAAAAGCACAGTTTGATTAGAAATAGTCAGCATGGCTTTGTGAGGGGCAGGTCATGCCTCACAAGCCTTATTGAATTCTTTGAGGATGTGACAAAACACATTGATGAAGGTAGAGCAGTGGATATGGTGTATATGGATTTTAGCAAGGCATTTGATAAGGTTCCCCATGGTAGGCTCATTCAGAAAGTAAGGAGGCATGGCATTCAGGGAAATTTGGCTGTCTGGATACTAAACTGGCTGTCCAATAGAAGACAGAGGCTGGAGGTAGATGGAAAGTATTCAGCCTGGAGCTCGGTGACCAGTGGTGTTCCGCAGTGATCTGTTCTGGGACCTCTGCTCTATGTGATCTTTATAAATGACTTGGATGAGGAAGTGGATGGGTGGGTTAGTAAGTTTGCCGATGACACAAAGGTTGGTGGAGTTGTGGATAGCGTGGAGGGCTGTTGTAGGTTGCAACGGGACATTGACAGGAGCTGGACAAAGAAGTGGCAGATGGAATTCAACCCAGAAAAGTGTGAAGTGATTCACTTTGGAAGGTTGAATTTGAATGCAGAATACTGGGTTAATGGTAGGATTCTTGGCAGTGCGGAGGAACAGAGGGATCTTTGGGTCCACGTCCAGAGATCACTTAAAGTTGCTACCCAGGTTGATAGGGTTGTAAAGAAGGTGTATGGCGTGTTGGCTTTCATGTCGGGGAATTGAGTTTAAGAGCCGCAAGGTTATGCTGCAGCTCTATAAAACTCTGGTTAGACCGCACTTGGAATATTGTGTTCAGTTCTGGCCATCTCATTACAGGAAAGATGTGGAAGTTTTAGAAAGGGTGCAGAGGAGATTTACCAGGATGCTGCCTGGACTGGAGGGCAGGTCTTCTGAGGGAAGATTGAGAGAGCTAAGCCTGTTTTCATTGGAATGAAGAAGGATGAGCAGTCACCTGATAGAGGTGTACAAGATGATGAGAGGCATAGATAGAGTGGATAGCCAGAGACTTTTTCCCAGGTTGGAAATGTCTATTATGAGGGGGCATAATTTTAAGGTGATTGGAGGGAGGTATCGGGGAGATGTCAGTGGTAGTTTCTTCACACAGAGAGTGGTAGGCGTGTGGAATGTGCTGCTGGCAGTGGTAGTAGAATCAGATACTTTAGAGACTTTTAAGCGACTCTTGGATAGGCACATGGATGATAGTATAATGTAGGGTATGCAGGGTCAGCACAACATCGTGGGCTGAAGGACCTGTACTGTGCTGTACTGTTCTATGTTCTATGTTCTATCTGGAATTAAGAGTCTAATGATGACCGTGAATCCATTGCCGATTGTTGGAAAAACCCATCTGGTTCACTAACGCCCTTTAGGGAAGGAAACTGCCATCCTAATCTGGTCTGGCCTACATGTGACTCCAGATCCACAGCAATCTGGTTGACTCTTAACTGCCCTCTGGGCAATTAGGGATGAGCAATAAATGCTACCCAGCCAGCGATGCCCTCATCCCATGAAAAAAGAGATGGTGGCAGTGTAGTATACAGTTGGGAGGCATTTGTCCCAGGAGCCCTTAGTATTGACTCTCGGCTTCATGGAGTCTCATGGCATCAGGTCAAACACAGGCAGGGAAACCTCATCCTGATTACCATATATTATATATTCTATGGAAAAATCAGTACTCCTCTGTTGAACATCACTTGGAAGAAGTACTGAGGGTGGCAAGGGTACAGAATGTACTCTGGGTGGAGTCTTCAATGTCAACCACCAAGTGGCAGCATTACTGACTGAGCTGCTTATGCCCTAGATTGGTTCTGTGGCAGGTTGTAAAGAATCAATAAGAGAGAGAATCATATTTAACCCATATTCTTGCAGTCTGCTTGCTCCGAATAAATTTGTCCATGACAGTGTCAGTAGTAGTGACCACTGCATTGTGTTGTGTGGCTGAATGGGGCACAGTTTGAAAAGATCAAATCACTCAGACTAGGCTCTCCATGAGGTGCTTTGTGGTATTAGCAGCAGCTGAATTGTACTTCAACACAATCTGCAACCTCATGGCCTGGCATATCCCCAATTCTACCTCTACTATCAAGCCAGAAGATCAGACCTGCCCAAAAAAGAGTGCAAGAGGGCATGTCAGGAACAGTGTGAGGCATACCTAAAAATGAAGTGTCAACCCAGTGAAGCTCCAACACTGGAATACTTGCATGCCGAACAGCAGAAGCAGCAAGTAATAGAGCTCGTGTCTCCTAGGCCTGATCACCTTCATTCAGATAATTTATCAATGACCTTTCCTCCATCATAAGGGCAGATTATCACAGATGATTGCACAATGTTCAGCAGTATTTGCAACTCCTCATATGCCAAAGCCAACCTTATCTAAATGCAGAAAGACCCAACTAATATTTAGGCTTGGGCTGATATGTGACCTTTATGTAAATAACAATTATACCACACAAGTGCCTCAGAATGACTGTGTTCGATAAGAGAGAACCTAACCATTGCCCCCTTGACATTGCCATTGCTGTGTTCCCCCATTATCAACATCCTGGGTATTACCACTGACCAGAAATTGATTGAATTAACCAAATCAGTACAGTGGCTACAAAAAGCAAGTCAGAGGCTAGAGATCCTGCAATGAGTAACTTACCTCCTGACTGTCTAAAGCCTGTCCACCTAATTGCCATTCCTTCAGTGTCACTTCGCCAAAATCCTGGAACTCCCTCCCTGGCAGCATTACAAATGGACCTGCAACAGTTCAAGAAGGCAATAAATGCTGGCAGCCCATTAACACCTCATTCCCTGAATGAATTTAAAAACTCCTTTGAGGTGAAGATGATTATGTTCATCATCTTGGGTGTTTAGTGGGATTCTGTGATTTAGTGTGAAGGTGACTGCCAAGACTGATCTGTGCCTGGAAAGTTCTGCTGCAAATATCACAGGATAGCTCACAGATGGTTCACCTTTGGACAAGTTAAGGGCTCAGGATTTCAACTTCTTGCATTTTTTGTCAGCCTCTGAAAAGTGATTGCTTTTGACTTGGCTGATCTGTTTTTACATCTTCATGCCAAGTGCTGCAATCTTCAGTGAACTTTTCCCAGGATTTGTAGTTGATATCAAAACTCTTCGAGAAAACTTTTCATAGAATCTCTACAGTGTGGAAGCAGGCCATTCGGCCCATCGAGTGCACATGAACCTCTGAAAAGCATCCCACCCAGACCCACTACCCTCCCCTACCCCTGTAACCGCGTCTAACCCATCTAGCCTGCACACTATGGGCAATTTAGTATGGCCAACCCAACTAGCCTACACATCTTTGGACTGTGGGAGGAAACTGGAGCACCCAGAGGTAACCCATGCAGACATGGGGAGAATGTGCAAACTCCACACAGATAGTTGCCCGTGGCTGGATTCAAACCCAGGTCCCTAGCACTTTAAGGTAGCAGAGCTAACCACTGAGCCATTGTGCCACCCTAAAGTGAAATTGTACAGGATTCTCTGACCGCATGAGAGCACATTCTAAACACAAAACCTTCATGGATGATGCATTTGTTTAACATGAAAATGACTCCTGATTCTGACAAAATGAATAAAAAAGAAAAAAATTGGAGTGCATGAAGAAGCATCTTGCAAAAATTTGCGATTGTAGTCTAATGTAGATTATTTAGAACTTCAGTTCACTTTTGTATACTTAAACTATTTTTGTAGGCAACGTCAGAAATCACACAACATCAGGTTATTGTCCAACAGGTTTAGTTGAAAACCCAAGCTTTCAGAGCCTTTCTCCTTCTTCAGGTATTATTGGTCAGGTATTTTTGTAGTTGAAAATATGGTCATGTACCTGTATCCCAATGATCATAATTCTCTGAATTGTTTCCTACCATTTTAAGATATTGCATATTGCTCAAAATGACTCTCTGCTTGAGCATTGACTCATGCTTAGGAATTCCATGAGTGCCTGTTTGTGCGGTGAAATGAAATTTATTTCCAGTTTTGTCAGAAAATCATTTAGGAAACAGAGATATACTGATCAATTTACAATAGTTGGGGTCTACAAGCCTTATGCATAAATATTATCACAGCCATCACAGCTGCTGAAATCTGACTTTAAATTTACCTCTTCTGCAATTCCAGCTCTAAACCATCCAGCAAGTAATGAGCCTGCACTGATAACGGACTGAGCTGACTTCCATAAGTTTCTTTTATTCCTATGTTTTTAATCCTCATGTATGCACGTTATCTCTTAATTTTCCAATATTATCACTTAGTAACTTGCAACAATTAGAGTCATAGAGTCATTGTTGTGCATTAAATTAACCTTTGATCTTATTTTAAAACTAAAACCTTGCTGCTAAAACTACTAACTGAACTCAAAAAAAATCTACTAATCAGGAGGTAATGATGGGCTGATTAGCGGCGAAAGATATTCCATCCAAATAAGTGTGAGATGATGCAGTTGGGTAGGACAAATAGGGCAAGGGAATTCATGATGAACAGTAGGAACCTGGGAAGGACTGAGGTTCAGTGGGACCTTGGTGTGCATTCCCACCAGTCACTTAAAGTAATGGGACACATAGACAAGAAGTTAAGAAGGCAAATGAGACATTTGCCTTTATTTATCTGAGTTTACGAGCAGGGGCTGATGTTGAAACTGTATAAAATGTTGGTTAGGCCTCAGCTCGGGTATCACATGTAGTTCTGGATCCCACATTATAGAATGGATGTGATTGCACTGCAGAAGGTGCAGAGAAGATTCACCAGGATTTGCCTGGACTGGAGAGCATTAGTTATCAATAAACATTGGATAGATTCTAATTAATATGTTCTCTTAATTGATTTAAGGATAACACTTCCTGCTGTTACATTATTCTTGTCTTTTAAACTTAAAAAAAATGGTTAAAAACAGTTACATTAGTTTTTTTATGGATGTACCAAAGCCAAGAAAGTTGAATATTTCCACACCTCAGATGTTAATCAATGCTGATTGGGCTTATGGAAGGTATAAAATATGAAACATATAACTGCAAGTCAAATTCCACTGATTTTTTATACAGTAAATGGTCACAATTTGCAACTAATTTAACAAGAAATGAAATGCTTAAATCTCAGGTTCTTTATGCGACACATAATAGGAACAGCAACTGAAAACCTATCCTTATTTGTATATTTCTTAAGAATTTGGGTAACATCTATTTGTTGATCATAGGAAAATAACTACTTTATTAATAACAGTCATGGAAGATGTTTTCTTTTGTTCTGTTCCAGGAGAAGTGCCTCTTACAGAATAAATTAGCTTTCAATCTTTTGTTCCTGATTAACATCGATACAAGTAAAATATGGCCAGTTGTGGGATCTGACACACATGATGTTATCATTTAAATGGTTGGTATTTTCAACTGACTTTTTTCAATGATTTTCTGCTCTACTGACTCAGCTAGAATCCATCAGTCACAGTAAATGATGTCTCTGGGATAAAAATGACGTTACCTTCACCTTTCTGTTGGGCCTTAATCTTGACTGGCTCACTTTCAATCACAGCTAATGGTTGTTCTGGCAGAAATTCAGTTCTTTAGCTTGTAAAGAAACTGAATCACTTCAAACAGTTTAATGGTGGTGTATGTTGCATCATGCAGAAAGCCTCATTTATCTGTGCAAGGAAAATGGAAAAAGTGGGCTCTCAATAGTGTCCAGTAGGATAGCTCAATTCTTTCTAAAATAGCCACAGTAATTTAATCAGCGAGTGATGGAACAGTTATCTTAGGATGCCAAACAAAAATGAGTGACCATTCAGATAAACATGTTATACAACCTTGCATTAAAGTTCTACTACACACTCAAGGAAATTCAGATAAGGCAGCATGATGACATTGAAGGTATGACACATATTAGACGCAATGATATACATCTGAGAGGCTTAAGTAACCTGGAAACACACATTCATTGAATTAAAGTATCAGAAAACTCGCCTAGCAGACATGTTTAACATTAAATCTCATTCTATCTATGTGCCTGTCTTTGAAAAAAATGTGAATTATAAGTGTAGTTATTAGATTATTAATAAGTGTTGTATGTTTGAGGAACCACATCTAACAATACAAGTTTGCATTGGGTTTTGCCAGTGCAAACTGGCTAAGTACAGTCTGTACTCTACTCATTATGAGCAACCCTGAATTGAACAAAATGGTTTCTTGGGCTATTTCAGAGGGCAGCTAACACTTGGGGTTGTGGGTCAAAAGCCACAGATAGGTCATTGTGAGTAAGGATGACCATTTTTAAATAACCATCTGATGGCTTCAGGGTTATTATTAATGAGATTAACATTTTATTGCAGATTTATTACTTGAATTTAAATTCCTCCAGTTGCCATGGTGGGATTTGAACCCCTGCCTCTGGAGATTTGATCCTAGTGTCCAGGGGTACATATCACTAAGCTACTTGTGTTAGTTTTGCTTTCTCAATCACCCTGTTTTCCAACAAAAAGTGTATTAGTGACATCAAAATTGCAATATCTATTTTAGCTGTGGCATGCAATGGAAAATCAGCTAGTATATTTGCATTTGTACAAATGTTCTAAATACTGTAACTTCATTTTTCTGGTCCTGAATTCATAATTTTTGTTTAGCTTTCCCAGATATTTAAGACCTTCGGCTAAAGGAAGAAATCAAATATTGAAGATTTTTTTTTAAAGTTACCAAGATGTTTTGGGTTTGGCTCTGTATGAAAATCTGACATTGCTTCTCCACCATAAATCTCCTCAGCCTGAAGATGTCCAGAAGTTACCTGTGGTGACCTTTTCCTTCACGTTCAGTATGACAGATATGAGAGGGGTGCACCAATTCCTTTTTTGGTCTCTTCCATTGATCATTATACATTCCAAATTTAACCAAATTGCTGTTGAGAGGCAAAGGAGTAGTCGTATTGTTGGTGAATGAACAACTTAGAAGGAATAGTCTGGGGATCAGTGTTCAAATAGCATCATGGCAGACTGTAGATTTGAATTTAACAAATCTGAAATTAAAAAAACTAAAGATGGCTATGAAAACCTACCCGATTCTCTAACATTCTTTAGGGAAGGAAATTAGCAGTTCTTCCATTGACCCCCGAACTGTTTTGAGTGACTGTTGGAAACCTTGCAACAAGCTGTATTAGAATCATCCATGGCAACCAGCAGTAAGACTTGATTATAGCAACCTTTTGGAACTTCTGGTTCATGAATGTTACGTTGTAACACCCTCTGACTGCTGGCTTCTACTGCATGCTGCATTAAAAAATAATGAAGTCATCACACATTGTGAAAGTCACTTGCCTCCTGTTTTGCAGCTCTCCGTTTTGCTGAAATAGACATCTCGGTGACAAGGCACTGAACTAGTGTTGCACACTTTGTGGTCCTGTATATTGGTGTTCCAACACATTCTATTGTGTTTTTATGTTTTATGTTGAATGGACATGTTGAATGGACAGGTGGAATCTTCCCAGACCTTGACAGTTGTGGGCAACGGTGAATCCGTTGGCAACTATTGTGACATGCAAGAAATGAGATTCTTGATGTCGAAAGAAAACGTATGATTCCGCTACCACATTTTCGATGACAAGATGCGAATTTTGCCAGTGAGCAGCGAGAAGTCTATTTGCATGCATTTACACCACAGGAGTACCTAAACTCACCATATTTATATATAATTTCCAAATCTCCCATGAACTAGAGCAAAACTAGATGACCAACAATTCCTGACAAGGACATCTGAGCAGGTACCTGCTGTCTGGTCTCCATTTTCAATACCAGTCCCTAATATCTCAGGGTATGTTCCAATGAAAATGGAAAAAGGATGTGACCATACTGGATGTGGGTGAGTTAGAGGTTGATCTTCTATCTGAGTGCACAGGCTCCACTTGTGAGCGACACACGGCCCTTCAAGGGGCAATTACATTAATCGTGCACTTACACAGTATAGGTTGAAGACATCAATAACTATGGATGTCTTGTGAAATGTGCACAGTGTCCTAGTGGGTGTGATACAAATGCTGGATATCATTGGTCATTACAGATTGATCGTAGTCATCTCTGTGAAGTAGAAACAATCAAAGGGGAGCTTAAAAGTCTCACCTATGGGTCAAAATTCATGGAGACAATTAAAGGTCTTGCACAAGGCACAGGGCTGATTTCCTCTCTTGTTAAACTTATAGTTTTGACAACATGTTTCTTTATGCAATAATGCTTTTCTTCAGTGATATGGGCTGAGGGGTTTAGGGACAAGGTTTCAGTAATTCTACTATACTTATAATTTTCTACTGTATTTGAACATCATAGCTTGTGCTCCATACATTGGAATAAGATTCACTATGTTGAAAGCCCATCTGGAGGTATTCCATGTCCCACCTTGTTGGAGTCCTAATGTCCCATAGTATGGAGGACTGTGCTAAATTATAATTTGTGTGTGCTGCACATGTTGACTGCTCACGTCATTAAGAGCCTGTTTCTGATATTACCCCCACAGTTTCATTGGAAACCATGTCCTATTGGTCTATTCATTGTAAGAATGACCATCTCGGCACCCAAAGTGAAGAGATACTGAGAAGGATCAGATGTTCCAGCAAGCCCAGGGCCTGTTGCCACTGCTGAACAGTCTCCAGATGAAGAAATCTCAATTGTAGGTCACTTCAGGCCAAGGAGGAGGCACAGGAGGCCAGAGTCTAGGATCCTCCATGTCAATTTATTTAGATAAGTTGGTGCATTGCAGCCACAGACTGAGGATTTCCTGGAACATTGTCACAGAGCTATGTCATCTGCTGGAGTGGGATCTTCAATCTGAACGACTGTGTGGCTGTCCTATCTAGGTGACCATCAAAGTGACGGCTGCACTAAATTTTTCTACCATTGGCAGCTTCCAAAGATCCGTTGGGACCTGTGTGGGAACTCTCAATCTTCAACCTACCAATGGATCTAGGCTATTACCGATATAGTATGTGCAGATCACAGCATTTCATCTGGTTTCCATGTGATGGGGTCTGCAGTCTAGGCAGTAGACTTTGCCAGAAAATCTGGCTTTCCCAAGGCACAGGATGCTATAGAGTGTAGACACGTTATAGTGAGGGGGCCATATGAAAAGATGCTGACTTTATCAACAGAAAAGTATTCCATTCCATTGATGTACAAATAATCTATGATCATCAGTATCACCATCTTCAAAGTCTGTGTCAGGTACCCTGAGAGCTGCCTATATCCTTGAGAACTCTCCTGTTCTCGATTTGTTTTAACAGCTGGATGCCTTATATGGATGGTTCCTGTGATAAGAGGGCTACCCTCTGCAAACCATGGCAGATAATTCCAGTATGCAACCTAAGGCTAATCCTAGACCCAATGCAGCGATTCTTCCACTAGGGCCAATATGGAACTGACAATATGTTTCCTGAATACGCGGTTCTGATGTTTAGGTTGGACTATGGGGGCCTTGTCGTACATTCTGGACTGAAGGGGCTGCACAATCCTAGCATGCTATGCCCTGCATAACTGGAGCAGGCAAAGATGGGATGTGATGGATGCTGAGGAGCTGAGGGACCAACAGCAATTTTCGAAAGAGGAAAACAAGGACACTGAACAGGATGAATATCACCTTCAGCATGATAGACCGCAGCAGGATTGGGCTCAACAAGCCAGACAGGACTTAATTGACGCCAGTTTCACG
>NC_063337.1:45916246-45971789 GCF_021869965.1 Rhincodon typus
TCGCCACATTAACACAATGACTACAAGAGCAGGCCAGAAGCTAGGAATACTGCGGCGAGTAACTCACCTCCAGACTCCTCAAAGCCTGTCCACCATCTACAAGGCACAAATCAGGAGTGTGATGGAATACTCCCCACTTGCCTGGATGAGTGCTGCCCCAACAACACTCAAGAAGCTTGACACCATCCAGGACAAAGCAGCCCGTTTGAGTGGTACCACATCCACAAGCATCCACTCTCTCTACCACGATGCTCTGTAGCAGCAGTGTGTACTATCTACAAGATGCACTGCAGAAATTCACCAAAGGTCCTCAGACAGCACCTTCCATACCCACGACCACTTCCGTCTAGAAGGATAAGGTCATCAAACATATGGGAACACCACCACCTCCAAGTTCCCCTCCAAGCCACTCACCATCCTGACTTGGAAATATATCGCCATTCCTTCTCTGTCGCTGGGTCAAAATCCTGGAATTCCCTCCCTAAGAGCATTGTGGTTCAACCCACAGCAGGAGGACAGCAGTGGTTCAAGAAGGGAGCTCACCACCACCTTCTCAAGGGCAACTAGGGCTGGGCAAGAAATGCTGGCCAGCCAGCGACGTCCATATCCCACAAATGAATAGAAAAAAAATTATTCATTGCATGTATTTACTACTGCATGTAATTAACGCTTGAGAATTTATGATCCACGTAGAAGTGAGAAAACATTACCACCCATTTGGATATTTGTTTTTTGAGCATTACCTGTGAACATCTGGATCACATCTAGTACAGAATTAGCTCACTGGTGCTATTATTAGCTGCCTGGAAATTATTCTTCCTGAAATACAGTTCATCAATCGCATTTTTGATACATGCACTAATTATTCACTAACTTAATTAAGAAATGCTTGGAAGGCTGACAATTATTATCATTAATTGCCTCAAGATATTCAGGCTGCTATGTTAAAAAAATTGTCAAGAACACGTCTGGCTGCATTTGTAACCTTGTGCAGTTCTGCTGGTATGTGAAAGCCTGGAAATCCCGAATTTTAATTCAATATTCCAACATCCACTGGGAGAAGTTAGAGAGGGAGGGAGTCTTCAAAGGCGATAGAATTTAAAAACAAAATGACAATGATATTTTCGTGACAATCAAATAACCTAGCAGTTTTGCTCATGATTTTTATGAAGTACTTAGACACAAAGGCTTCTAAGATACCTCACTGGGTATTTTGTTGCATCCATGACTCGGTGCACGAACATTATTTTTCAGGTTGCTATCATTATTGAGTATGTATTAATTGATGAGTTGTCGAGTGGATTCCCTTTGGAAATTTAGAGAAGTTCTAGAAATCACATATTGATATTTTCTGAATTAGGTACATTTCTGATAATGTTTTTTATTCTTATCAAGGATGTTGATGTAGCTGGCACAGCCAGAATTTGCTATTCATCACAATTTGCCCATAAGATGAATGGCACACTACATCACTTCAGAAGTTAAGAGTTAATGGCCTGGAGTCATGTGTATCCAGCCCAGGTAAGGATAGAAAATTTTCTTCCCTGGTGAATGAGATAGGTTTTTACAGCAATGAATAATAGTGGTCATGATCACCGTTGCTGAGACTAGCTTTACATGCCAGATTTATTAATTGATTAAATTCCATTAACTGTGACATTTGGATTTGATCTTATGCCCCCAACATAAGGCCTGAGCCGTTGGTTCACTAGACTAGTGACAGTACCAGTGCTTCATCATCACCAAAAATGTTCTTAAAATCTGAGGTAGATCATTAATTGTTACAATGCAATGCACAGGTAGGAATACTATTGAGAAGTACTATATTTATCTATGTTATACTCAAGAGACAGCAGCTCATGAAATATTTCACAAGAACATCTGTGATTCTTGGAAGCAGTTGATTTGAGAAGTTATTAAAAATATACAAATTATATGTTTATATTTACGTGATTTTCATTCCTCTCCTGAAGGTCTTGGTTCCTGCTGCTTCCCAGGTCTCAGGAGCAGTAGTGGCCTTCCAGTACTTAAGCAATCGCTCGGCATGCCAATAAGATACTATCTGATTATGGTGGATACCACAGTTCAGTTGAGCCAGCCCAATTATATTTATGGTTGACTGAAATTTTGACAATGAACTCTGAAACTTGGAGATGATATTTACTGCTGTGCATTAATAAGGTTCATTGTAACTTTCTGTGAAATATCATTAAGACAGCATAAAAATACTGGCTAAGTAGTATTCCTGAGTTTGTGAAAACATCAAATTTATCTTATGTTGACATAAAAATTCTAGAAAGGCTGCAATGTTAATTAAAAGATGAAACAGCCTAGACTTCGGAAATCTGTTATTACCTAGTTCTGGGAAAAAAAACTATAAAATAGAACACCAGAGAGTATCCACTATCACACATTAACTGCATTAATTCCATTGTTTCCTACAGGGAAATTTACATGTTACATTTTACAACAAATAATCTCCAGTTTATATCTGAATATCCAAATTGCGGATATGACGTGTGCTTAGTTGGGTCCTGAAATGTGATTTATTATCTGGATATCAACCTGGACCTTTAAATAGTTTTCTGGTTTCTGTCACTTTTCTAGTCAGAAACTGTCACTTCTAAGATTCAGTGTTGTTGACAATTCTAAAATGATGAAAGACAAACATCTGATCAGTGGAATTTAGAAAGGGCTGATTTCTGCAGGCAGTTAGAAATGGTACCAGGCTATTACTACAATTAGGATGCACAATTTCTCTTAAGTGATATACTCCCTTCACTCTAACTGGTAAAAATGATGGTGAGTGCAATGATTTCATTGGGTCAGAGTTCAAAAATCAGATTCTCAATGCCTGGAAAAACTTTAGATGGCCAATTCAGAATTTCATTATCAGGTAGCAAGAAACTTATTTCCATGCATTTGCATCTCATTGTTAGGCCAACTTACCAATTTCATATGACACTTCCAACTTCCCTCTGCACAATTGATAAATTTGTTGCAGCAAGAAGTTGACTGGTAGAATGGAGCAGCTACCTTGTGACTTGTTCTGTCAACTCCTATTGCAGCTTATGGAGTGGCTGCACCAGCATCTCTTCATGTGAAACTGTTTCTCCTGCACAAGCTGTCTGCATGGTCAATGGCCTCATTGTTCCTGGACACCTCATCCACATAACGTGGCATTGGCAAAGCATCAGCCTGACAACATCATTGTGCTTGGTCTCAACCCAGCTCAGCCACCCGTTCTTTGCTTCAAGCATATACTTTGAGACTGAGGGACAGCAGAACTTGCATGTTTTTGCCAGATTGGTTACATTAAAAGATGACCAGGCATCTTATGTATATGCACAACATTTAGAGTGCTGACATGGAGCCAGGTATCTTCTAGGTCTTAGTCTGTTTTTTAGAGTGCAATGTCTTTAGCACTGAGTTGGAGGCAGTCAGCATCCATGATTTAGCTTCCTTTTTAATGCAGAAGGAAAGGCAGGCAGCTTGTGATGGGGTGGAGTATTGATGAGTAATTTTGCCTGTCAGAGTAAGGGCCAACATGTTGCTGTATGACACAGTGCTACGTCAATGTCAGATCTGAAACATGTGCCATTACTTTACTTGGTAATCAAACTGCAAATGCTTGAAGAAAATGGCCATGTGTGAAAGTCAAATGGGAGGAGAACTTAGTGGAGTGGAGTGGAATTCAGCCCAGGGGGTTGGCCACTGTCAGTTCTCGAGGTCAAGGATTAGATGTGTGTGGATTCTTCAGTGCTGTCAAAACCATCTTCGGTGAAAGAACAAAGGACCTACCTGACTTAGCACTGAACTTTGGAAGACCCCATGCAACATTGTGTGAAGGCATCACATTCAGGTTGGTTGTTAAAGGTGTGAAGGCTCAGGCATCTCCTTAATAACAATGCATAAAGTCATGCAGTCATAGGGCTGGACAGCATGGAAGCAGAACCTTCGGTCCAACTCGTTCATACCGACCAGATATCCTAAATTAATCGAATCCCATTTGCCAGCATTTGGCCCATATCCCTCTAAATCCTTCCTATTCATTTTCCCACCCAGATGCCTTTTAAATGTTGTAAATGTTGCCTCCACCACTTCCTCTGGCATTTCATTCTGCACATGCACCACCCTCTGTGTGAAAACATTGCCCCTTAGGTCCCTTTTAAATCTTTCCCTTCTCACCTTAAACCTATGCCCTCTAGTTTTGGACTCACCTACCCTGGGTAAAAGACCTTGGCTTTTCACCTATTCATGCCCCTCATGATTTTATAAATCTCTATAAGGTTACCCCTCAGCCTCTGACACTCGAGGGAAAATAGCCCCAGCCTCTCCCTAAAGGTCAAACCCTCCAACCCTGGCAACATCCTTGTAAATCTTCTCTGAATCCTTTCAAGTTTCACGACATCCTTCCTAAAGCAGGGAGACCAGACCAGAATTACATGCAGTACTCCAAAAGTGACCTAACCAATGTCCTGTACAGCCACAACATGACCTTCCAACTCCTATACTCAAGGCACTGACCAATAAAGCCAAGCATACCAAACACCTTTTTCACTATCCTGTCAGGACTCCACTTTCAAGGAACTAGAACCTGCACATCATTCTCTCTGACTTTCTCTACAGATTATCTGTTCATGGAGCAGAAATATCTCATGCCACGTCTGCCTTTCTTATGGCCTTGCTGCTAATGATAAGGAATCAGCGAGGGAGGAAGCACACACCAGAGCTTATGCAAACTCAGGAAGAAACATACCTAATGCATAACCTCTAGCGGAAAAGGCAATGAGATAAGTTCTACAAGGAGGTGCAGAGGAATGGTGAGAACCAGAGTCTATAGGTTTCACTGAAGTTACCTACCAATATCTGAATGCCAATGCCACGGAAGATTACAGACATCCTGCTCCATCCTACAAGGACGTGAACAAGTGAACAACGAGTAGAAATAAACCATCAGTCCTTCGAGACTACACTGCTATTTAATAAAATCAGGGCTAATCTGTTTGTACTTTAAAGCCCACATTCCAATTACATCTATCATCAATAACCTTTGTTTCCCTTACCGAACAAGAATCTATCAATCTCTGTCTTAAAGCTACTAATGACCTTGCTGCAACCATCACATTCTAAGGCCGAGAGATCAAAAGTCGCATTATCATCTGAAATAAAAAAATCTCTCATTTCTGTCCTAAAGGAGTAAGCCGTAATTTTAACACAGCAACCCTTGTTCTAGATTGACTGACAAGAGAATACATCGTTTCCACATTCACTTTGTCATGACCATTCAGAATCTTATGAAAGTGAATCAAATCATTTCTTACCCTTCGGTGGAAACAAACCCATAAAACAATTCACTCATCCAGCTGTCAATTTAGTAAACCACCTCTGTTGTAACTACAATGCATTTATGTCTTTCCTTAAATAACTTAAATAATGAATTATTGGAATAGGTTTATTGTTAGAAGTTGCTATGGGGATTCTCAGAAGACTGAAGGAAATATATTTTGATGGGCTCTGAATGTTACAACTCTGCGAAATGAGCAGAAGTGGGTCTATTGGAAACTGGGGGTAGCTTTGAACTGGTCTCTGTACAGTCATTAATTCTACTGAGGGTCTGGAGTAATATATAAACATGGAATGGTGATATTGAAAAAATTAATAACAAATATCTGTGTGGTAGTTTGGTGTATGGGTGCCTACTAAATAATGTTTTATTAATGTTGATTTTAGTTTGTTTATTAGAGTAAAAGCCTTAGAACTTGAATACTTGTGATTCCTTCAATTTGATTACCAGGAATTCAAATCAAGTTTTAAAAGTTACTGGCCTGTCTGGAGATTGTAACACTTTCTAGCTTTCTCAATGTCTGTGGAGAATAAGAGGAATATGTTATGAACTTATTACATACACACGTGGAGGCCTTCAGTTATGTTAAGGAAGTGTGTTTGCTTTGTTCATGTTTGAATTATGTTCTGGCACTTTCTAATCCGGCTGCTTTGACAGGCAGTTGAGACTAATCAAAAACTGAAAGCTTAGTACAAAAGACAAACAGTTACAACACCACTAGCTTCATTTCCACATACTATATTTTATTAATTTAAAACTTAAATGTTTTGAAACAGTTATTTTCTTTCCTTCATATTTTCAAAGTCCGAGGTTTGATATGGAGCACATTAGAGCACGTGACTGTTGGAATTGTTGGGGCTTCTGTATCCTGTCAAATTCTGCAATTATATGTGCAATAATGATGTTAGTCATTTGAATTTCATAAGTTATAGGTTTATAATAATATATCCCTGTACAGCTAAATTATCAATGGCATACTTTTGGGAGGTGCTGTCATTTAGAGTACAGGATCAGATCTGTTGATGCAGCAACAATAGGGAGAAGGTTACAATGATCCCTTGGCTTACAATCAGAGCTCTTTAGAAACCCTTTTAACTGATCAATATGAAACAATGCCTGGAGTAAGTCAGCTTGACATTTATGCAATGGCATAATTAAATTATTTGCAAAAAAGGCCAAAACTCAAGAGGGTATAATGAATGAATACATTCTGGGGATGTTCAGGGCCTGCTTATCTTTAGCTTGAAGGTCAAAAAGAGCTGAAAACTTAAATGACCTGTCACTGGAAAATGTCTACTTTGCAGCTGTGCAATACTGAGGCAGATCTTATTTACAATAATTATTGACTAACTTATAAATGACTGTTAGAAACTTGAAATACTGATCCAAGATATACCAATTGTATGTGCATCATTGCCCACACCAAATAGGGAATTGTCATTTTTTAATTTTCTTGAGTAGTTTTTTGTAAGTAAACAGTGTGGAGTTAAATGGAACACAATGAGAAATTCCAAAACTGCTGAGTTTAGCCACTTCGGTTAGATAATGTGCTAACCAGAACACTGGTTATAACTTACCAATACTTGGAAATGTCACGGCAAGGAATGCGATAGAAGGCAATGATGTAGTATGAAAGATTACATTGATTTTGTCTGATTCAGTTTCCTTCAATATCTTCGTCTTCGGCAGCCTCTCTGTCTAGAGGAAGATTCACTTTCACTCCCGCAAAACAGCTGATACATCCAATGCATGTTAGTTCCTGAAGGATTAGAGATGAGGTACTAGTGGTTGGTGTGTCCTATCTAATGGCTCAAAGTGGCCTCCATATACAGCTGACAAAGTCACTCAAAGGGTTCAGTATCTTTCTGAATAAAACTTCACCATTTTATTTGCTCCTAAGCCAGGATCTCCCAGGGGCCTTTGGAAATGTTTGATCTCATCAGGGAGGCTTTAAGAATATCTCTAAAGTGTTTCTGCTGTCCTCCTGGGAGTCTCCTGATTTGCCTTTAACCTGAGTGTAGGTGATGGGGAAAGAAAACATTTGCAGGACCTTTTCTTCAGAGATAGTTGATTAGATTAAGTCAAAGATGCTATAGATAGAATTTAAATGGAGTTTATCTTATTAGAATCTGTTGTGCAGCTGGGCACTGCCATTAAACACAGGAACAAAATATGTCAAATTAACTAGGGTATTGCATAAAAAATGCTAAGAAAAGAATGTCCTGTTTGCCTGTCCTCCCTCCTTCACCGTCTTTATAAAAACAGCAAAAAAAAATTGAGAACGTGTTACCATGGCTGTTTACTGAGATCAGAGATACTAAGGGCAGGTAGTGGTAGAGTAATGCCACTGGACATTACAATATCACCCAGTACCCCAGGTTAATGCTCTGACAAGGCCGACAGTGAAAGTTGAATTTAATAAAAATATGGAAGTAAAAAGCTAGCCTAGATCGTTGTTGATTGCTTTAAAAGCAAACCTGGCTCAATAATGTCCTTTAGGAAAGGAAATGTCTCTGTCCTTGCCTGGCCTGGTCTATATGTGACTCCAGACCCACAGCAATGGAGGTTTCTATTAACTGCCCTCTGAAGTGGCCTAGCAAACCATTCAGTTTAAACCAAACTCTAAAGAAAGAAATGAAACCAGATGGATCACACGGCACTGACACTGCAAAATTGTCCTTATCAGCAGCTGAGGGTTTGTGTCAAAAGCGAGAGAGCTATGGCATAGTCAAGTTTCAGCCTGATATATTCATATTCACAGAATCATATCTTACAGACAATATCCTGTACACTGCCGTCACAATCCTTGGGGATATCCCATCTCACAGTAGGACAATCCCACCAGAGCTGGTGGCAAAGTGCCGCACAGTCAGGAAGGAGTTGTCCTGGAAGTCCTCAACAATGACACTGGGCCAACTGAAGTCTCATGACATGAGGTCAAAAGCGAGCAATGATCACCATGCTGATTACCACGTTCTTACACCCTCAGCTCCACTATGTTGAATACTGCTTGAAGGAAGCACAGAGGAGTGGCAAGGACATAGAATGTACTCTCTGTGTAGTACTCTGATGCCCATTACCAAGAGTGGCTTGGTAACACCTTTACTGACCAGGCTGGCAGAGTCCTAAGTGACATAATTGTAAGACTGAATCTGTCACATGTGGTAAAGGAAATATAAGTGGAAAAAAAAGCTACTTGACCATGTCCTTACCCACCTACCTGTCATAGACAGGTCTGTTTGTGACAGTTTCAGTAGGAGTGACCACTGCACTGTCCATGTGGAGTCTTCACATTGAGGATACCCTCCCTAATGTCATGTGTCACTCAGTTGCTCAGTTGGCTGGACAGCTGGTTTGCGATGCAGAGAGACAACAACAGCATGGGTCCAATTCCAGTAGCAGCTGAGGTTACCGTGAAGGTCCCACATTCTCAATCTTGCACCTTGCTTGAGGCGTGGTGACCCTCACCATTAGCCATCTCAAATGAGAGAGCAACCCTCTGGGACAAAGGTGACTTTATTTTTCTATTACTTGCACGTCAGACAACCAGTTTAGCCATTATTTCCCAGGTCTGGCAGAAATTTCTTCCAACTAAATATTGGGAAGACCAAAGGTTCCCGATAGTATCCCTGCTCCGTAGCTGATTTCATTCCTTCCCTGGCAACAGTTTGTAAACTAAGCATACTGTTTGCAGATTTAGGAGTTATACCTGACTGCAAGATAATATTCTGATCTCTTCTCCTTGCCATCACTAAAATCAATCAGTTTCAATCTCTGTAACTGAGCCCGATTGCAGACCTACATCAGCTCTTCTGCTACTCAACCATGCTCAAATATCTAACAACTTAATCATTTTAACAAAGAATCTTGCCAGCCTCTTTCCATTCTTCTCCATAAACTTAAGTGCATTCAAACTCTATTGTCCATATCTTAACTTGCACCAAATTCTCTTCAGGCCAGTGCCTGCAGCCATATTAATCTGGGAAGGCAATAGCCTAGAAGTATTGTCGTGGGACTGTTAATCCAGAGATTGAGGTAATGTTCTGGGGACCCAGGTTTGAATCCTGCCAGGGGCAGAAGGTGGAATTTGAATTCAATGCAGTTCTGGAATCAAGAGACTAATGATGACCATGAATCCATTGTTGATTTGTCAGGAAAAATCCATTTGGATCACTAATGTCCTTTAGGGAAGGAAACTGCCATCGTTTCCTGGTCTGATTTACTTGTGACTTCAGACCCACAGCCAATGTGTGGTTGACTCGTAATTGGCTGGCTTAGCCAATGACACCCTTGTCCTGTGAATGAATAATAAGAAAATGTTGGCTACTTGCTGGTGCTAAATTCTTAACTTTTTTTCAGATTTCTCCGTGGTCTCCAGCCTTTATGAACATCCAAGATATTTGTGCTCCTCCAAATCTGGCCTCTTGTGCATCCTTGATTCTAGTCACTTCACCTTTAGTACATATGTTTCGACTCTGAAAATCCATTATTAATTCTCTCCACATCACCACTGCCCTCCTATCCTTTAAGAGGCTTCTTATTACCTACGTCTATTACCAACTTTTGTCAGGTATCCTAATATCCCCTGATATGACTTGGTGTTAGATTTTGTTTGCTAATCCTCCTGTGAAATTCAGCAAAACATTTTATCACATTGAAGGAGCTCCGTAAATGTGAGTTGGTTTTGTTTAGTCATATGAAATGAAAATGGATCCATAAATTCCATTGACTTTATGTTGAAATCATTAAAGTAATTTACTTATATGGTACAGATGGGAGACTCCAGCTCATTACCACAAACATATTTAAGGTTGCTAGCACCAATTTGATATTTGTAATATGAGTGAGATCTTTGGAGATTTCTCTTGGTGTTGTTGCTCAATAAATGGTTGGATGACATAAGTTTCTGAGAGCAATGGGCTGTTACAGAAATAGATGGATACACCATAATATAAATGAAGCAGGCACTTCATTACTTCAAACTGTTTCACTTTACATTGTCAGATTTTCATTTCAGTGTTGGAACAGTGCACATTTTAAAAATAAACCAGGGAATCAATATACCAATTGCAGATTCAACCCAATTGCACTTAAAATGATTAAATCACATGCCTTCTGAGAGATCCTCTCATTTTACTTCTGTGACCCTTCACTAATGATACTGATTCTTATTTTTTCACCTTTTTATTGTGCCTTTGAAACAACACCATCTGGCTTGTGTTAATTACGAACTTTACATTACGAAGAACAGTATTATAAAGTTATCATATTACATGACTAATAATGATCCCTTTGAATTCTAATCCATCATAACTGTTTTTCAAATTAGTTAAGTATAACGCTTGAGATTTTGGTGTCTGTGCAGATGAGGTAAACTCTGAAGGAGTTACAAAGCTGGTGCACTCAATCTTAAATTATATATTGGGGCATTCTCACTTCTGCTGCATTTTCTAATTATGAGATAAAGGCTGAATTTTCAAGAATTAAAGCACAAAATTTGCAATGTTCTATTGATGGCATACTGCTGGATGTGATGAGCATTTTGGAAAGTAGATTGGCAAACCCCTGACACCCAGTTCAAAACATCTTTACAGTGAAGATACTTGATGGCATAGAAAGCTTTGCTGCAGAATCCTGGAAGTCTCTTTCTAATATGGTTATGATTTTCCTGAGGTATCTTGCCAGAATTTACATTCGTCTCATGTTGGGTCCTGTTGCTCCCTTCCCCTACCAGCAATGTATGTTATACAAATCTGCTTTTCTGGCTGGTTGCAATAGGAGGTGTCAAGGGATATTGAGAGAGTGGGAGTATGGTGTTGAGATAGAGGATCAGCCATGATCATGTTAAATTGCAGAGCAAGCTTGATGGGCTGATGCTCATGCTATTATTTTCTATATATCCCAATGCTGCAGTAATCTCTTTTCGTGAAAGATTTCTACTTCTGCAAATATTAATGATGTCTTTTTCACTTTTCTTAAAGCTTCTAACTGTTCAGTATAGTAATGCTACTCATGTTCCTTATTTTAAAGTTTTTAATTCTGTTAAATAATTACGTTGCATGACTGTACTGCTTACTGCTGATTTTTCCCTGTTGTTTTTGTCAATTTGAATGTTTGCTACCTTTTGCAGTCAAAATGGAGGTTTCCCACCTTCTTAGGAGCAGAATGGTTTATTTATGTCCTTCATGACCCAATGCAAGTCCTTTTTCATGACTTCTCTAAACAATGGTTTGTGCCTGCCTCCTTAATAAGTTCTTCCTGCCAGAACTATGGTGTTAGTTATTTGTCTCTCACTCTTACTGTAGCCTCAAAAATGTTCTATCTTCTTCTGTTAGGCGCTGTTGACTTTAACTTTTAAATGTCCCTTTTTTCAACTTAATTATGCTTGGTGACATTCCCAGTGCTGTGAACTTGATATGAAGTACTGTAGCTGTGTCATGTGATGTTCACTCACTATGGAGGCAATGCTCTTTGGGAGCTATAAGTACTCTGTTTATTTTTTACTTCTAGTCTTCTTAGCCTGTTTTATTTTGTGCCATTCATTCAAAAAGTGGCCCAATAGGAATTTATAACTTTATTCATGGAACTGAGTTAAGTTTGCTTCCTGGACAAACCTCTAACCGATAATGCTCTGACAGATTTTTTTTTCCCACTGAATCTGTAACTGTCAAGTGTGACCAGTCTTCTTGCTCTTTCTACACCACTCT
Organism: Rhincodon typus; assembly: GCF_021869965.1. Classification (NCBI taxonomy): domain Eukaryota; kingdom Metazoa; phylum Chordata; class Chondrichthyes; order Orectolobiformes; family Rhincodontidae; genus Rhincodon; species Rhincodon typus. The sequence continues at coordinate 45,928,301 of NC_063337.1, forward strand.
GCCTCTTCTGCACTTCTGAGCAGGTCTGAAATAAGGTTTTAATTGGGAACACAGTTTCTCTCTTGCTGGACTTTCTTTATTGGAAACGTTGTCTCCTGCTGACTGCTTATTTGTTCAAGCGCTTGCAGCTGCTGACTGCCTGTGAGTAGCTTTTAATGGGAAAGTCCTTAACGCTGTAAGTTTGTTTGGTCTTCTGGAAATTTCTTCTCTGGGCCCAATGACTTTGTATCTGGTGGTATTTAGAAATGATGCCCACTCCTGATTACCATGTAGTATTTGTGGGTAGAACATTCTGCCACCATTGCTCATTCCTTGACAATGTCTCAGGGCCTGTTTAGTTTGCAGTGGTACAGGAGTAATCAGTATTGAGTCTTAACAAGAAGAGGATCTTGTCTTAACAATACTTAGCTTCGAGTATAATAACATTAAGTAGAAATTACATTAGCTATTTAGTCATTATTACAAAGACTTTTGGGAGACATTGATGACACATCTGCCCTCTTTGAGATTGAGAACTATTCTCCCAATTTCTCCAACCAAGACTTTATGACATTAACAAATTGAGTGGAACTTAATGCAGTTTCCAACATTGATCCTTTAGGAACTCTTACCTTGTACAACATTGATTACAATATTTATTTGAAAGTGTAACTTGATACAGCAAATCAGATTTTCTGAGTGGCCTATAACACACCATCCATGTACTTATTTTTTTTTATGTCTTACCATTTTTAAAACTGAAAATATGCAGAAATATCATGCAAAATGCAAAATTAGAGGTAAGTATCTGAGGAATTTCTATGCAGATTTATCAAGTGCCAACTGCAATGTGGACAGGAACAGATGAGAAACACCATCAAATGATGTTAATGCTGTCTCTCAGGTGTCTTTGTTGATTTGAGCCATCACTGGGAAGAGGAGCCTTGACCAACAACTTCTCCCAATGTGACGTCTGGTCATTCTAACTGCAGATGCTGGGTTGCTGTGCAGACTCAGGTGTGAGCAGGATTGCCAAGAGGACTGTTTGTTACCTTTCCTCTGACACTCCTTTTCTCTGAAAGTGTCACTGTAAAGTAACATTTTCAGTGACATAAAGGGAGGGCTTGACCAAATACTTATCATAATCATTAAAATAATAAGATCAGTGGTCTCTAAATTGTTTACTCGTCTTCTTGCGCTGCTCACTAGCCAAGCCTAGGTTTAGTGCTTCATCTTTATATTTCTGGGGAGAATCTCTTCATAAATCTGTCTTTTCCATAAAAATCTGTAGTCTAAAGAAAAGGAGAGTGATGTATTGTTTGTATATAATGCAATAAATGCTAATAGCATCTTTTCTGATTACCTTAGGTTGTTCATTTGACATGTTTTGAGACATTTCAAATGCAGTCTGCATACATGATCAAAATCTGTCTAGATTGCGGTAACGGGCATATTTTAGAAATCAGTAGCAAGAATTTATATTTAACACAAGTTATTTTTATTTTGGACGTCCCACTAATAAATCTGAATCCTAATACATTTCAGTCTGATGATTTAATCATACAGTACACAAGAGGGCCTTTGGCCCATTAGGTCTGCACCAACAAAAACTATTCTACACCTACTCAACAAAAACAGAAGTTGGTGGAAAAACTCAGCAGGTCTGGCAGCATCTGTGAAGAAAAAAATCAGAGTTAATGTTTCGGGTCCGGTGCCCCTTCCTGAGCCCTTCCTCAGAACTCAGATGCTTCCAGATCTGCTGAGTTTTTCCAGCAATTTCTGTTTTTGTTCCTGATTTACAGCATCCACAGTTCTTTCGGTTTTTATTTAGTACTAAACCTACGCAAGTCCACTTTCCAGCACTTGGTCCATAGCCTTGAGTGTTGTGACATTCCAAGTGCTCATCCATACACATCTTAAAGGTTGTGAGGTTTCCTGCTTCTACTACCCTCCCAAGCAGAGCATTCCAGATACTCACCACCCTCTGGGTGAAAAAAAAATCCTCAAATCCCCTCCAAACGTCCTGCCTTTCACCTTACAATTATGTCCCCTTGTTGTTGACCTTTCAACTAAGGGGAACAGCAGTTTTCTATCCACCTTGTCTATGCCCCTCATATTTCTGTACACCTCATTGAGGCCCCCTCTCAGCTTTATCTGCTCCAAAGAAAACAAACATCCTTACTTCATAGCTAAACTGCTCCATCCCAAGCAACATCCTGGTGAATCTCCTCTGCACCCTATCCAGTATAGCTACATCTTTCCTATAGTGTGGTGGCCGGAACTGCACACTGTACTCTAGCTGTGGCATAACCAAAGTTTTGTTCAGCTTCAACACAACATCCCTGTCCTTAAAATTTATGTCACCACTGATAAAGCAAATGTCTTGTCTATCTTCTTAGCTGCCTTATTAACCTACCTTCAGGGTTCTTTGGAAAGGCACCCCAAGATCTCACGGTTCCTCTGAGCTTCGTCACATCCTGCCACTCATTGAGTACTCCCCTATCTTGTACTTCTTCCAAAGTGCATCACCTTACATTTATCAGCATTCAACTCCATCTGTCATGATCTGCCCATCTGACCAATCCATCTATATCCTCCTTTCATCTAATACCTTCTTCCTCAATGTCAACCACCCGGCTGATCTCTGTGTCATCCACAAATTTACTTTTCTTCCCTCCTACCTTTCCTTCAAATTGTTTACATACATCATGAACAATAAGGGACTCAGCTCTAATCCTTGTGGTGCACTGGGCACTGGCCTCCAGTCACACAAACAGCCTTCTACCACCATCCCCTGTCTCCTTTCAGTAAGATAATTTTGGTTCCAACTTGCCAAGTTACCCTGGATCCCATGTGCTTTTATCTTCTTTATTAGTCTCCCATGTCAAAAGCTTTGGTAAAATTCTTAGAAACTACATCATGAGCACTACTCTCATCTACATATCTGGTCACCTCCTCAAAAAATTCAAATTTGTTAGAGAATAACCTCCTCTGCCATGCTGATCATCCCCGATCAAACCTTGGATTTCCAAGTGGAGATTATTCCTCTCCTTCAGAATTTTCTCCAGTAGTTTCCCTACCATTGATGTGAGACTTACTGGTCTGTAATTCCCTGGTTTATCTCTACCACCCTTCTTGAAAAGTGGGACCACATTAGCTGTCTTCCAGTCCTCTGGCATGTCCTCTCTGGCCAGAGGGGAATTAAAAATGTGGATGGTGCTGGTGCAATATGACAATGGATGGATTAAAAGCTTGATCAGACTTCTGTTATTCTTAGAAATCATGTCAGGACTGTGTAAAAGCAAATTACTATGGCTGCTGGAAATCTGAAACAAGCACAGAGAACGCTGGAGAATTCGACAGGTTGGGCAGTGACTTGTTGGAGAGAGAAAGACAGTTAAAGTTTCAAGTCCAGTATGAAACATGCCTATTTTAATTTTTAAAAATTCAATCATGGGATACGTTTGTTGCTGGCTGGTCCAGCATTTATTGCCCATCCGTAGTTGCCCTTGAGAAGGTGGTGGGGAGCTGCAGTCTGTTTGCTGTAGGTAGACCCACAATGCCTTTCGGGAGGAAGTTCTGGGATTTTTACCTAGTGACACGGAAGGAATAACGTTGTTTTTCCAAATCAAGATGGTGAGTAGTTTGGAAAGGAACTCGAAGGTAATGGGGGTCACATTCATGCCACACTTGATCAAGTGCTAACCTTAATGTCAAGGGCAGTCACTCTCACCTCATGTCTGGAATTCAGCTCTTCCATGAGTGAACTGATGCTGTAAAGACATCAGGAGCCAAACAGTCCTGTCAGAATCCAAACTGGGCATCTCTGAGCAGGTTAATGCTGCGTTTTCAATTACAGTTTCAATTTTTCATTTGGGTTTACTTAATTGTTTGTTTTATTGACAAGTAGAACAGATACAAAGTTCCTGTGAAGTTCCAGTTTGTAAAGCTCCAAAGAACTATCCAGAATTTCCACTCATGGAATTCCATGGCTCTCTTACGTGTTTGTTCTTCCTTACAGTCTGTGATACGGATTGGCGAAGGAAGGCTGAAGATTAACAGACTGAAGCTGGTCTCCCTGCCTCTGGCACTGGAACTGCAGCTGGCTATGACGCTGCTTGTTCCCAATATATTGACCTGTCAGATAAACAATTTTCATTCGTGCATAAATTCGCTAGTCATATCTACTACCCACAAGGTCATTGAAATTCATCTAAATTTATGGCCTAATGCAATGACTCTACTGTTTTGAACATCATTCACCTTCACTATTAAAATTAATTGGTGAAAGGAGTTTTGTTTATTAGTCAGAAATTCCTGAAAAAAGCATTGAAATGTCTCTCATTGCATATAAAAACAAACTTGATCATTGTCATGAATAGCTAGCAAGGGGAGAATCAATCCCCCTCTTTTTAACCACTCTTGGCTAGCTGCAAGAATTTTAAATCTCTTTTAGAGTGCAGCCATATCACACTTCAATTAAAATGTAGTTTGCGAATTTAAAATTAAGGAGGCAAATTATGACGTTTTCTTGAGTTAAAGAAAGTGGAATTTTATTACTAATCCAGAGAAAAATAATAAAATGAAACATCAAACACACTCAGACACAAATATAGGGCAGAATCTTCCCAGCCCCGAGCAAAGTGTGAATTAGTCAGAAAGTTGGGAAAATTGGGTGAGGTTGGCAGTGAGGACATTCTCAATGTTGAGGGTAAAAAAGTTCCATTCTCTACTCATGTTTGACGTGGGTCCCTTCAAGAGTCTATCGTTCTGATGGCATTTCCTCTAGATGGGGGAGGTGCAATGTTGCTGCAGGCTGAGGATATCCCAAGACCAGTCACTCCAATTGCTGAAGTGGGACCTGCAACCTGAAGAGGTGTATGACCATCCTGTTCCGGGTGCTATCTGTGATAACCTTTTATGCAACTGGCTGTTTCTGAGGAACCACTGGGAGCCATTGGAATCCCTCAATCCTCAACCCACCAATGAATCAAGGTTGTTGTTGATAATATAATTTTTTTCCAGATCACACCATCTTCATTTTGTTTCCCCACAATGAGGTCAATGTTGCAGTCTGGGCATTGGGCATTGCTTTCATAGCTGGCTTTGCCCAGGTACAGACGTAATAGACTATACACACATCGCATTGAGAGCATCAAAACGTAACACTACTGACTTCATCCCTCAAAAAAGTTTTCCATTCTATCAATGTGCAAGTGATCGGTGATCAACAATTCCACGTTGTAGAAGTCTGAGCCAGGTACCCTGAGAGTTGCCATGATGCCTATATCCATGAGAACACATATATTCCTACCTTATTTCATGCATTACAAAGATGATTACTTGGTGACAAGAGCTATCCTCTGTGACCATTGTTACTGACTCTGTTATGCAACCCTCTGTTGCAATTGGAATTAGGCTGAATGGCCTTCTTTCAGTCAGAACAGACATAGAATCATAGAGTCATAGACCTGCATTGCATGGAAACAGACCCTTCAGCCCAATTTGTCCATGCCGACCAGATATCCTAAATTAATCTAGTCGATATGCCAGCATTTGGTCCATATCCCTTTAAACCCTTCCCATTCATGTTTCAATCCAGATGCCTTTTAAAATGTTGCAATTGTACCAGCATTCACCACTTCCTCTAGCAGCTCATTCCATACACGCACCATCCTCTGCGTGAAAAAGTTGCCCCTTACGTCCCTTTTGTATCTTTCCCCTCTCACTTTAAACCTTCCCTTGCCCTGGGAAAAAGATCTTGGCTGTTCATCCTATCCACACCCCTCATGATTTTATAAAATTCTGTACCGTCACCCGTCAGCCTCCTACGCTCGAGGGAAAATGCACCCAGGCTATTCAGTCTCCCCCTAAAGGTCAAACCCTCCAACACTGGCAACATCCTTGTAAATCCTTTCTGCGTCCTGTCAAGTTTCACAACATCTTTCCTATAGCAGGGAGACCAGAATTGAACACAACATTCCAAAAGTGGCCTAACCATTGTCCTGTACAGCCGCAACATGATACCCAACTCCTATATTCAATGCACTGACCAATAAGGGCAACTGTACCAACTGCCTTCTTCATTATCCTGTCTACCTGGGACTCCAATTTCAAGGAACTGTGAATCTGCACCACAAAGTCTCCCTTTAACCTTTCATAATAATTTCCAGATCCTCTGGCTGAAAATAAGTTCTCCTGAACTCCCCTCTAAACCTTCTGCCAATCTAGGCAACCAGATTATTGAGCTGTCTCTGCATCCTCTGTCCCAAACTCTGGAAACACCAAAAGAGGCAGGTTCCCTGCTAAGCACTTTGACCCTGACTTATAACTATATCACCGAATCCTGCATCTCTAATCCCAACCAGTTGGGGGCGTCACTACAGTCCATGGACTGCAGTGGTTCAAGACAGCGGCTCATCATCATCTTCTCCAGGCCAATAAAGAGAATGAGCAATAAATGCTGGTCCAGCCAGATATGCCAACATGCCATTAATGAATAAAAATGATCTTTCATGATTTTGTGCTGGCAACAACTCTGTTTGAACCCTAGATCTTGGCCAAGTGCACTGGCCAAGACTGTACACAGGGGTCTAGTTGAGGCTAGAATCGATGGACCAAATGACCTCCTTTACTGGTGTAGTATTTCCGTGCTTCCACAACCATCAGAATTTCCAGGATGGTACATGCGTTTTTTTTAAACAAAAATAAGCATCCGTCTTGGCTCCTCTCCTGCCCCATCCTGTTTCTTCACTTCAGTGCTGCTCCTGGTCTCCTGGTTCCTATACAACCGCATTCACTCCTGCTGTGGACAATGCATAAGAATTCTCTACGATATAAGCCATTCCAGCTCATAGTGCGCAGCAACATGTTGCTTACAGCAGCAGTGGAGTGATTGTATTATGGAGAGGAAGGGGAGAAACCAGAAACCAGAACAAAGCTGGAGAAAGTGGAGAATATTTACACTCTCAGGAGGGGGGAGACTAGATAGAAGGAGAATGTCAATGTGATCTGAAGGGAAAAGGCCAGTGTCAGCGTGAATGATGAGTGAAAATGAAGGAGAAATACCAACATGAGCTAAGAACAAACAACTTCATATCAACCTTTCATAACCTCTGCATGTTCACAAGCAGTTTGTATCAAATTTGAAACACTTCTAAAGTGCAGTTAAATAAAGGTAAAATACTGTCTCTCTATGCGTCCGATTCAGATTTCCAGCATCCGCAGTACTTACCTCCTCTCTTCACAGAAGCTGCCAGAGCTGCTGAGTTTCTCCAGCATTTTGTGTGTGTTTGTGTGAAATGCAGTCTGTGTTGTAATATAGGGGAATGTGGCAGCCAATTTGTTTTATAGCAAGCTTCCATAAACAGCAAAGCAATAAAAACTAATCAAGAAATTTTAGTTAAAGTGGTTGATCAGGGAGGAAGGGAGAGTGTTAAAGTTAAATAAGAAAAATCAAGTACCAACAGGAGAAAGGATTCGGGAGGGAAGAGGAGAACATTAGCTTCACCCCTGCCAGTATAAACTAGATAAGAGGTTGAACTGGGTAAAGTCTCTTTCTATCCTGTGTCCTGAGGGAATAAAGGAGCTTTTTTGAGAACTATGGGATGAAATTAATTCCATAAAATGGGCATGAGAAAAGCTGCTCTGAATTGGAGAGACTGGTTGTTTTGAGGAAGAAATGAAACAATTAGTCTGTTGATAATTTAGATGTCTTGTGCTTTTTCTTTTTTGATTAAATGATGTATTCATTGTAAAATATAAAAATATTTAAAGTTAAACATGGATACATTATTTTTAATATGTAATTTAAGAGTTTCTACAGCAATATTTTGCCAAAAGTCTAGTGAAGATGAAATGTTCTTCGATATTTATAATTCCTATCAGGTTTTTTGTGTACTTATAGTCCATTTCCTTTAATAAAAGCAAAGGACTGTTAAGTAATTTATTAGCCTGCTCCCAAGGTACTTGCAATGTAATTACTTTTCACAAGTCACAAGTTTATATTCAGGGCTGTTGTTGAATTATTAGTTGTTTTAATTTTAGATGGGCATAAATGATATTGAATTCTTTCAAAAAAACTGTGCACCGCAGATACCTCTGAAATATACGTAGGGATCAGAGAAATCGCCTCTTGAGACCTTCGCTGTGCAAGTTTTTTAAATATTGGAATCGTAGTTTAAAAGCCAATAATTTTTCACTTTGCCACTACAGAGGCAATGTTTGGTGACTTTATAGCTTGGTTTTAGTTTCATATTAGATTGGTTAGCTCAAGTTACTCTAGAAGGTCATCCATGTTAGATGTTAAATTTACGAAACATAAACAGATGCAGGGAAGGGTTTACAGACAGACCTTGCAATGAATATCGATCTCTTATATAGATCTTATTCATTAGACCATTGATTGCTTACCTATTACAATCTATTACTGATTTTACATTTAGCCTCAAATTTGCATCCAGACTTCATTAAGAGGAACATGAGAAACTGGATTTGGAGAAGATTAAATTAGTTTATCCAGAAACAATCCATAAATCTAATTTGTTACCTTGACTTCCTGCATTGAGACAAATGGATCAAACAATGAATAATGCCAAAATTAACATGCGTGTGCAGTTTCTGTTCTTCGTCCTTCCTCAATTAGATAGAATTGCATTACGGATGACTACTATTGGAGCCTATAAATATTCTTGATGCCGGCTGTCTGATAGAATTTATTGGGACGCAGATATCCTGCTTTTTCTTAATCTTTTTGTTTATTCTTTAATGCATAGTTATATCCATAAACTGATGCTTGACATGAGTCATTGCTGATGAGATGGAAAGAACAATCCCGAGTGAGGCTCTATTTTTCTTGAAGCAGAAGTTATTGTCATCTTTGTCATCAACTTTCAATAGATTTTTGCTGGGAGCATTGTTTAAAGTAGTGGGGTCCTGTAGTGTGTTTGCTTCAGAAAGGCATTTTATGAAGCAGACTAGAGTTGAGACCAGGCTGACTTAAAAGCTATTTCACCGCCTTAAGGGATTGTACAAAGAATGTAAGTGGAAGGGGGAGTGAAATTGTACTTGTTTAACTCCAGGGCAACACAATTTATTGTTTTCAAATCAACTCTATATATACTACAACTATGTACTGAAAAGGTTATTGTCACTGAAGCCATTGACTTAAGACCCAATCACAAATGCAATCCAATGTGCTCTCTTTTGAAAAAAGCAAAGCTTTCTATCAACATGGAGCAGGCCTGAGCAAGTAGCAAGGAACAGAAGTGGGCTATCAGTTTGTTGGGCAAATACCATAATTCAATAATGTCCTAGCTGATTTGCATCTCAAGCTATTCATACAATGTTTTTCTATGTCCCTTGTCGTTATCGAGAAAAAAAACTCACTATCCCAGTCTTGAGACTATCAATTGTCCCATAATTTACAGGCTTTGGTGAAAGAGTTCCAGATTAATTCTACACTTTGGCAACAATTTGTTTTCTGATTTTGCTCCTGAATGGCTGAGCTTTAATTTTAAGATTATGGATCAGACTTCTACTATGGAGGAAATCACCTGCCTCAGCGGTTCTGTTTTCATGAAAACCACACTTGTCTGCTCAGTTTTCACTCCCGATAGAGAGATATATCATTGTGTTGGGCCTGCCTCATCAGGAGGCTGTTTAGATGTGGCCAGGGAGCTGGGTGAGAGCTAAAGCAGGCTGGTTACATTGTCCATCACAGTTTTCTGAATCTCTGGCCCATTTAGCAAAAAGCAGTTCAGCCCGTCTAGCCCACACTTCCTTCCATCTGCTCCCATTCCAGGTTCACGTTCACTCATACTCCCTTGTTGCTTCACATTCCTTGTAGAAATGGGCAGCAGGAATTTCCAGTCCCCATACAGGCAAGCTAGGAATTTTTTTTTAAGTGAAGGCAACTCTATTCCTATATTTCGCAAAGCCCACGAAATCAATCAAATTTGTATTAGATGTGGATTGTCACTATGGGTGGCATGGTGGCTAATGGTTAGCACTGCTGCCTCACAGTGCCAGGGACCTGAGTTTGATTCCACCCTTGGGCGACTGTGTGGAGTTTGCACATTCTCCCTGCGTGGGTTTCCTTTGGGTGCTCAGGTTTCCTCCCACAGTCCAAAGATGTGCAGGTTAGGTGGACTGGCCATGCTAAACTGCCCTGTAGTGTCTAGGGTGGGAAATGCAGGGATAGGATAGGGGGTAGGTCTGGGTGGAATGCTCTCCAAAGGGTCAGTATGGACTTGATGCACTGAATAGCCTGTTTGCACACTGTAGGGATTCTATGTTAACTTGGCCAAAAGCTACCCAGCCTTTCTAGATATCTGTAAGGGACATTGGACACTCATGGGCAGGAAACCTAGTCTGAAGGCCAAGCCAGACCCCGAAATAAAACACAAGTGACAAGAAAGACTGTACAAACCACAGCATAACAACTTAACAAGAATGTGTGCAAACTCAAACACATCAGTGAAGTTTGGAGTCAAGCATGTGAAAGACAAATTTCAGAAGATGACCAAACCTTCCATCTTGTGAACCTCACACAACATGGAAAAGCAGGCTAAGTGGGCTGAATGGTCGAATCTTAATTCTATGTCTTGCGTTTCTAATAAAAATCCATAATTTCTACATTTAAATTCCACATTTGGCTTCCATTCATACTTCTTGATCACTTTATTTAGCATTGTTGCTGTCTTGTACTATATCCCTTGATTTTTCATTGTAGCTCATCAATTAAAACAGTGGAGCCCATTGATCCTTTGAGTCAATGGAGTTTGTTTTGCTTAAATTGCACAAACGGTTACAGAGGATAAATTAACATCTTATTGGTGGTTTATGGGTAGCATACTAAGTACATGAAATTTTATAAGAAATTACCCAGGAATGTGATTGAGGTCAGTTGTTGTGCTATTATTTATGGGTGGAACTTAGGGAAATGCCTGCATTTTTGTCACTAGACAAGTAATCCAGAGACCTAGCCTCATTCTCTGGGGTTTATATGCATCCATGGCAAACACTTAAATTTGAATTCAGTTCACAAATCTAGGATTAATGGTGACCAGTAAACCATTGTTGATTTTTGCAAAAACCTACCTATTCACTCACATCCTTTTGGGAAGGAAAATCTGCCGTTCTTACTTGATGTAGCTGACATATGACTGTAGACATACAGCAATGTGGAATGAGCCTTACAAACCACTCAGTTACATCTAACTGCTAAAAAGTCTGATATTGGAAGTGAAACTAGATAGAACACCTGGTATCAACCAAGACACTGGAAGTCACAATGGAACACACAGCTCTGTCAACACTACAATGTCCTCCTTTCTAACAGTGTGACTTAGTAAATTATAATTCTGTAAGAATGACTATATCCCGGTTACCACTATCACTAGCCCTAGGTATTTCTTGTCCCACTGATAGGATGGACTAATGAAGGGTAATGGCACAGTAGTATACTGTTGGGAGGAAGTTGCCCTGGGAGTCCTCAATATTGACTCCAAACACCACAAAGTCTCATGGATCAGGTCAATTCAGGTAGTGAAACTTCCTGCTGGTTATCACCTATCACATACCCTCATCTGATGAATCAGTGCTCCTCTGTGTTGAAAACCAGTTGGAGGTTGCACCGAGGATGATAAGTGGTACAAAAAGTACTTTGGTGGGGAACTCAGTTAGCAGCTGTAAGGACCAAGTTGGTCAAGCCATAAAGGGCTTCTGGGAGGTGATGAGGGAGACAATACGATGGAAAACAGACTTGACCTTAGACTTACCAATTTACCTGTAGCAGATGCATCTGTCCATGTCAATTTTTGTAGGTGTGACCACTGCACAGTCCTTGTGGAGATTACATCACCTCTTCACAGTGAAGATTCACTCCATTGTGTTGTGTGGAGTGGAATAGACTTCAAACAGATCCAGCAATGCAAAACTGGAATAACTCTTTGTTAGTTGGAGTCATACCTGGCACATAGGAAGATTGTTGTGCTTGTTACAGGTCAGTCAGACGTTCATGAGGCACTGTGGGCCATTTTGTCTGAGTGCAATTCTATCTCTACCAATCTGCAACCTCATGGCCCGCCATAGCCACCAATCCATAATAACCATCAAGTTAGGGGATCAACTCTTGTTGAATGAAAAGGGCATGCCAGAACTACTATGAAACTACAATATTGGACCAGTATTGCATGCCAAGCACTGGAGGGAGGCAAGTGACAAACTACAGATCAAATTTAAGCTCTGTAGTTCTGACTTAACCACTCATTAATGCTGATGAACATTAAATAATTCACTGGAAGAGGAGAGCCTAATGGATTAATAGTCCATTGTTAATATCAGTGGGCCATTGCCTCCCCTGTGGATGGAGATAAACTGCTAAGATTGAGGAGAGAAAGATTACAATCCAGTATTAGGATTGAAGGAGGTTAAGGAAGTAGGTGGGGAATGGAAGGAACAAAGGAGGGGAATGATGGGGATGAGATCAAGGGGAGGAAAGGAGTTAGAAGAGGTTAAGCGATCAGTGGTTGCTTTGAGTTTGGAAACAATTTCAAAGAGAATTGCAGAATTATTTGTAACTAGTTATTTGTACATTAATATAATTGAGAGAAACGGCTTTTACAGTGCCATTGATATCTTTTCCAATATGTTTGGCAAGATACAACTTAGTGAAATTCAAAAGTAGTGGGTCTCATCAGATTTGCAGTTATTAACAAAATGCAAATCCTAAGCAGTTAATTTGAATAATGGCTTTTGACCTGAGTTGATGGGCTAATTAATTCTGAAAGTCCTATTAAATACAGAATAACCTATAAAGTGCTCTTTACCTCTCCTTTGCCAGCATATCTCTTGCAGGTTCCACTCATCTAATCACCTTCCAAACTGTATTTTCCTCTTCATCTTCTAATTTTCTTTTCTAAGAACAACAGCAATTGAAATGGAAACCTTCCATTCCCTTTCTACTTACTGCCCTAATTGTAGCCTGGATATTGCCAGGAGTTTCTTTTGTTGAGTCTGTAATATTTGATCAATTTATGCTGCCTTATACTTTTGTGCAAGATTGTACCATTCTACAGGCTGCAATATAATTGACCAATATAACAGTAGAATAATAAGGATCTTTCACAATGTTTGAGATTATAAAATGTTTCTCTTATGTACTCATATTAGTAAAATCCACTGCTCAGTTGGCAGCACAGCGAAACTGCCAAGAACTAGTTGCAGTTTTGATGAAGGTGTCAGAACCATTGGTAAATGCCACTTTGTAGCAAGGCGATGTAACGTAAGGTAATAACTCCCTCAGTGGGTTATCCACTGATGCTGACAGCTTCTTGCTGCTGGTACTGCTTTACACCTCCTGCAAAATAAAACAAATAGATTTGCAGAATAAATGATCTTTCTCATGGAAAAATAATAGGGTGATTTCATCTCAAATGTTAAATTGTCTGTTTTCAGTTGGCTTGTCAATGGTGTGGTAACAATGTTCAGACATTAGTAATTTCGCTACTGTGAAGTATTCAAACATGTATAATAATCAAATCATCAGTGTCTGAGGCTGAACACTTACATTCATCAAAGAAGCATTTACGGTTGATTTGAACCTCAGGTAGCACTTCAGAATGATGAAAGGCTGTTGTACGAGAGGTGGTAGGTTGGCCAAGCTAATTTCAATTCTGAGCCTCCTTAGTTGACCAGCAGTTGACTTTCTGATCAATAGAAAGCAGCTATTCCCCTTAATTCAAGGGTCAATAATGAGAGTGCATAATTTTAAAGTGAAGGGCGTGAGGTTTAGAAAGGAATTGAGGAAAGTATTTTTTACCCAGAAGGGTTTTTGGAATCTGAGTGCTCTACCTGGGAGAGTGATAGAGGCAGGAAACCTCACAACCTTTAAAATGTTTGTGGATGAGCACTTGGAGTATCATAACACTCAAGGCTATGGGCCAAGTGCTGGATTTGGTGTAGATAGGATGACATTGACTTGATTGGCCAAAGGGCCTGTCCTGTGCTGTGTGACTGTATAAACACCTACGCTTCATCTGAAACTTGCAGCTATCAGCTTAAGTACTAATTTTAGAAGGTAGCTCAATAAAATCTCCATCCGACGAGTCATCAGGCACTCGTGGATTTTAGCCAGACTAGGGGGAAAGCATCACCAGATGGTCAGCTTCCTGGAAGATAATGTTACTGCAGAGGATTCAGCTGAGAACTTTGAGGGGGCTCCTACAGGAAAAGGCTGATGGAAATTAATTAAGTACCTGATGCTTTGGCTGTTCAATTAAAAGGCCTGCTGTCACTGTCAAAAAAACTTGCAGGAACCTGTTCCAACTTGTACCATGTTTTCCTGCAGAACATGGAGCCCATGTTTTCCAGTTTGAAAATTGGCGGCCAACTCTATGAGAACATTTACCGGCAAGCACAAGAGAAAATTGTTAAAAATACGGCATTGATATAAGCTAGAGAAAGCTCAAATTCGGGGTACTTTGGAGCACTTACAACTCAGATTGAGCATGCAGGCATAGTACCATGAGGCATGGCTACGGTAAGGGAAATCAAGGGCCACACAGAAATTTTAAAACAACGTTGCGGCCTTGGGAATGTCATAAAGCTAGAATTAAAATGATATTGGGGCAACTTAGACGCCTAAACAGCCAAAGTCCAATGGAAGAAGATTTTAAGGAGAAAATTGAGGCTTCAGTAAGAGCAAGAGATCTATTTCTTAAATCACTGTAAAAGCAGGAAGAATTCATTAAAGCCACCATCAGTGGGATTCACCTAGGAAATTACAGTAGGGCAATGGCAATTATTTGTAGCTCCATAGACAGTGTGATTCATTTCAGGAAATCTATTAAAGGAATGCAATTCATATTAAAGAGCAACAGGATTCACTCAGTAAAAATGTTCAGAGAATGGTCATCACAGCAGGAATCATTTGGTAAAGCCATTAAGGGGGATGGAAATCATTTATTAGGCTGCAAAAAGCAGATATCATCCATATTCCCCATGGAAAGGGTGGAATCATTCACTTGCAAACAGGAGAAGTTTGGCTGCAGAAGGCTGGAATTCTCCATGTGAAAGCGCTTCAATACTGCAGTGCGGGGAAGCAGCATCAATAAACTGCAGATTTAAAACACTTCAAAGAAAGGAGAATAAAAAAAACTTTGCTTTCCTGTGGAATCAAAAATCTTTTATGAGAAAGAAAATAAAGCATTATTGCTATACAACAGATTTGAAAAGTCTTTCAGGCAAAGAGAATAAAACACTATTGGGTCATTCAAGAATTGAAAAACGTTAAAGTAAGAAAAATAAATCATCACACTGGAATAAATAGCAGTAGTAATATTGTCAGGAAGATTTAATTTAAAAGATAGACCAAGTAGAACATTATACATCTTGGAGAAAACAGTTCTTAAAACACAGAATTGCTTCCAAACTAGACTCTAATTTCTAGTCGAATTAGACTGTAGTCAGAATTCATAAGCGTCAGGATTGGTTTTGTAATTACTGATGAGTCTTTGTCAGATTTACTATAGTCCAAAGAAGAGTTGACTTTGAAGGAAGCAATAAGAATGTTGAGTGAAGCAGAAGTGGAATCAAGAAGGATCAATCTGAAAAGGAGAAAATTAACCTTGTCACAAGAGATTGGCAGAAATCATGCACTTTTCAAGGTACAAAATCCGACAGACACACATGAGAAGCCAGTACAGACAGCATGCCAGACAGCAGATACCAAGAGTCAATTTCAAAGGTGTGGTGCAAGGAAACCTCACCTGCACAGGCTGTACCTAGTTATTTTAAAAAAACCCTCAACATCTGTAAAACAATTGGTCACTTCCAGAAGGGGACAGGAGTAAGACACAGTTACAGATAAGCAGGGAATAAAATATATCCTCACCATAGCAGAAGAAATGAATTTGTATGTTCAAAGTAGATTTAATGATGGTCAGCTGCAAATGACCAAAAGTGAAGTCAACACTACTTTACCTCTATAATGTATCCATTGGTGTGGAGCTTGAAGGAGCAGTGTCAGGTGTGAGAGGTTAAATCTTCTCCAATTATTCAGAGTATCATAGGCAAATTCAATTAAAAGATGACTACGATTTCTTACCTGGCATCATTCAATTTATGTGTTGAAGGTCGAAAGAGTTCATTTTAGAAATCCCATAACTTAATTAGTCATTTACTATTTTTGACTTGCTGAGAAAGAATTATGACAGATGATAATCACGAACCATCTAATGGGTTAATCTGCTGGAATGCATGCTGCACTACTTTCAGAAAATAGTGACACCGACAATATGAGAAACATGTATTAGTTTGAGAAGCACTACACAACATACCGTAATTACAATACAATAATACAATACAAACAGCACAGGAACAGGCCATTCAGCCTGCCAAACCTGTGCTGATTCCTAACCCTATTTATGTTGGTGGGTCAGTGGTTAGCACTGCTACCTCACATTGCCAGGGACCTGGGTGTGATTCCACCCTTGGGAGACTGCGCCAACTCCTCACAGACATTTTCCCGGTGTCTGCCTGGATTTCCTCAGGTGCTCTAGTCCCACAGTCCATAGATGTGCAGGCTAGGTGGATTGTGTATGGTAAACTGCCTGTAGTGTCCAGGGATGTGCGGCTGGGTGGATTAACCAGGAGAAATTTGGGATGACAGGGATAGGATAGGGGAGTGGATCTGAGTGGGGTGCTCTTTGGAGGGTCAATGTGGAATCGATGGGCTGAATGGCCTGCTTCCACACTGTAGGGATTCTATAATTCTGTCATTCTTATTGCTCATGTGCAGTATCTGTTTCCCTCCCGTTCGTGAGTCTATTGAGGTATGGCTTAAACTTTGGTATCATGCGTCCTTCCACAATCTCCACTGGCAGTGCATTCCAGGCATCCACCATCCTTTCTGTGAAAAATTTCCCTAGAATTTATACCCTAAACTTTCCACCTCTAACCTTGAACCTGTTGATGAATTGTTACCATCAAACTTGTATGTTCTTCAGTGTATGAGCCAGAATACAGATAGGTTAAAAAAAAGGGACAGAGCAGCCAGCAAAGTTCAAAGAGTATTCGGAGATTTTAGTAATGACATTGTATTAGCTTCAGGCTTGCTATGACAAAAGATACTCTCCAAAACCTCCCTGGTATCTCCAAATATCATTTTGTTAATTTATCTAAAGAGTAGCTGAGACCAAGAGATTCATAATTTCCAGATTCAACAGAAATCTGCTTTAAGTTCGTTGATCTCAGTCAAGGTCGTTGTGGTGGCAATACAACTGGTGCCTTTGTCCTTGTGTTAGGAGAGAATAAAACAGTTTCTCTACCAATTACCATCCAGTGACAATCAGAGAGTGTATTGATGTAGGTTTTCAAGATGAGTGGGATTGCCATATTCTTCCACACTGAATAGCCAATCAACATTCATTGTGATGGCTTATACATGAATAATGGTTTAATGAGAGATATTCAAGGAGTATTGTCAAGATATCAAGGGAAACGGAAGGAAGAGGATTGGCATTCAAATGGATCAAACAATCCATTAAAAGGAAAAAAGTCTTTTATTCTCATTTTTAAAAATCACTTTCAATAAATAATGACATTAATAACTAGTTTGTATCTTCACTGGGAGGTTCTTCATCACATCCCATAGTTCTGAGTAATTCCTGAATTTATTGCTCTGGTCTTTAAGTATAAAACCTTTGAATGTGATTGTTTTTGCTTTTGAGTTTTAATTTGCAATTAATTTATTGTTCAAAGAGAATATAAAAACTCAAGCTGAAACATTAGTATTTGTGCCCACAGTAAGGTGTTTCGTTAAAACATGCATTAGTGCACAAGTATCTCATTTTCTGGGACTCTAAACCTCACTGACAAATTTTGGAGTCAGTCTTGCAGAAGGACTGCCAGCTGGAGTTTTCACCTGTCTGTCAGCTTGGCAGTACATATAGCTTTGGGACATCTCCACAGTGAGTGCATGATTGTTCGTTTCTGAAGTTGCCTGGATATACTCAGTTGAGGTTTGGGAAACTCATGGATGGCAAATCCACAATTAACAGAACATATGCCTTGGTCTGAGACTACATGTTGTCAAAGGCACTGATGTGCTAAAACAAAGCTGCCACACTGGTGTAATTTGCAAATTCAGACTGGAGTAATTTTTTTTCAAATTCAGAACTCATAGATGCACAAACAAAATGGTAATTTTAAATTTCATTCTGGGCGTAAGCAGCTGGATGGTAAAAAATTAATCTCCCTACCCCAGATATGAATTAAGAACACTTTAAACTAGCAGGAATCATTCAAAGGTTCTAGGTAGGCCAATCCCTAAGGCTGTGTGTTGTGAGATATTGATTACTTTCCAAAGGTAGTGCTTCAAAATTGGCTGTTTTGGAAAGCACAGAGAGGAGGAAGACAATGACCTGGGTAACTTGATTTAGTTCCTCATAACCAGACTGACAGTAATTTTATAAGAGGTTGAGAACAGATTGTCTAGTTGAGTTGTAACTGGGGACTTATGTGAGGCATAGGGAAGGGTGTGTGCATGTGTGTGTGTTTGTTTGATTCCTGGCACTGCTGGTGTTGATAATACAGATGCTCAGGCATCTGAAAATGGTAGTTAAGAAGCTTCTTCATAACTCCATTGTAGCCCGGATGACACTTCATGTTTATAAGGGGAGTGAATGGCTGTGTTGTGTAGTCAGATTGTGATAGCCGCCAGCATCAAATCATGCTCTGACATGTCAAGATTATTATTTGGTATCATAGATCATAGATCATAGAAGATCATAGAATCCCTACAGTGTGGCAACAGGCCCTTCGGCCCAACAAGTCCACACCGACCCTCAGCGCATCCCACCCAGACCCACCCCACTATAACCCATCTAATCTACACATTCCTGAACACTACGGGCAATTTAGCATGGCCGATCCACCTAGCCTGCACATCTTTGGACTGAGGGAGGAAACCTGGGCACCCGGAGGAAACCCACGCAGACAAAGGGAGAATGTGCAAACACCACACAGACAGTTGCCTGAGGGTGGAATTGAACCCGGGTCCCTGGCGCTGTGAGGCAGCAGTGCTAACCACTGAGTCAGCATGCCCCAGCCTTGTTAATGCTTGAATACTCAGTCAAATGAGAGGCCGCTCACTAATTAAAAGGGATTTAAACATCAGACCTTCAGTTGAGGTGCTTCAGACTTTCTTTTGCTGTAACAGAGTGAGTGGAAATATTGTGTTCAGCTTTGTAGAAACAGTTCAGAAAAGCTGTTTGAATTCAGAAGGAAGTGATACCAGTCTTTGACAAGGAAGTCACAAAAATTGAAGGAATAGTTTCAGACTATTTTGCACTGCAGCATGAAAGGGACATGGACAAAAAGTAGCTGAGAAGGGAAGTTGCATGCACAGAGGAGGAGAGGGAGGAGGATGTTTAGCAAAGAGATGTATCCACCAAGTGTTTTCAGGGACACTTCCCCGACGTCTACCTCAGCCAGGTCTAATGGCTTTGGAGGTTTCACAGGGAGATTGTCACTGTCCTGTACCACCATCTCGATCTGATCCCCAGCATCCAAAGTTTAACCCAATTCCTTGGGAATTTTTGATGAAGTTTAACACATAAATGTCAGCTAGCTGTTCTCTTCCACACACTGAAGAGTACTACAGAATTCCAGCTTTACTTTCATAATTCATTAAATTTGTATTTTATGTGTTGAAATAAAAACCCTGGCTGAAGTAGCACACTGAAAACTTTAATATTCATGAAGCATTATTGTCATACTATTTTGATTCAATACTTTTTTAATTGCCATTAACAAATGAATTGGGCGATACTCAATTATTCCTTTTGAGTGCTTAAGTTATTTGGGTTCCAATGGGAAATCTTTCTTGATACAGACAATTACATTGAAGCAGTTGCTTCCTTTGTCCTTTTGAACTCCTTGAGGTGTACACTTAAGAAATCATTCCAACAATATACCATGAAATCTGTCAAACTGTCTTGTTTGAAAGGCCATCCTCTGTGAAAGCACTTGCACTTCATAATGAGCAGGAACCAAGCAACACTCTGCTTATCCAATTGCACCTTCCAATGTCAGGCTGCTATTCATTAATCTAACTGAAGAAAATATTCATCGAACTAACTCCTTGAGGATCATTCAACAAATTAATGGAGTTGGGTATGGCATTTTTTTTCTTTATTCATGAATGGGAGGAGAGCATTGCTGGCTAGGCAGCATTTATTGCCCATCCTTAATTGCCTGGAGAGCAGCTTTTGAGTCAACCACATTGCTGTGGGTCTGGAGTCACATGTAGGCCAGACCAGGTAAGGATGGTAGTTTCCTTCCCTTGAGGACATTAGTGAACCAGATGGGTTTTTCCCCTGACAATTGGCAATGGATTTGTGGTCATCATCAGATTCCTAATTCCAAATATTTTTATTGAATTCAAATACCATCATCTGCTGTAGCAGGATTTGAACCTGGGTCTCCAGAATGTTATCTGAGCCTCTGGATTAACAGTCCAGCGATGGTACCACTAGGCCATCGCCTCCCCCATTGTATTAAACCAGCCATTGTTACAGAAACAATTCACAGTTTTGGACTGGTTTTGTTTCCTGTTTATGGTTGTTCAAGTGTTGGCCCCACATCCCTGGCACAGTATAATTGCAGACATGCCGCATGCTGAAAGATGCATTTCAGCACCTCTTCAAGGTCACAAGGCACTCACTATGTGGTCATTGCCCAGGAAGTTTTAATTTCCAACTACTCGATGTTTAGAAGGGTTGTGACTTAATTACGTTAATAGTTAGCCAGGAAAGATTAAGAGATTCAGACGTGCTGTAACCCCTGGCTAACTATAAAACTAACCCCACAGTCACGCTCACCTCACCCAAAGCCAAGATCTAATCCTAGCTGAAAACTATCACTCACTCCCTCTGGATGCACAACACCAACACAGATACCTACCAGATTGCTAGAAATAGTTGGGGAGGGGGTATGTGGAGAAAGCCTGCTGATAGTTCAGATTAAGTGACGGGAATGTGAGAATGGCAGAACAATGGTGAGTCTAACTGCCAATCTGGAAAGAACAGACAGTCCCACTGAAGTGGGGGGAGGGGAGAGAAGACTTAACATTGAGTCCATCACCTTCAGATTGTGACCTCACTCCAACTTCTTCCCTTTCTTTTAGCTTTACTTGTTGTATTCTCTGTCACGATGTCCTCTCTCCTGATCACTTAATTTGTACTATTCCTTTCCTTTGTCGTCCAGCACTTCACCACCTCCCCACTATTGCATAAATGCTGCTCCCTCCACACTTTATGTCAGCTCTGATGAAGAGTCATCTTGATTCAAAATGTTAGCTTTCTTTCTTTCCACGGATGCTGCCTGACCCAATGTGATTTCCAGCATTTTTGGTTTTCAGTAAGGAATGCTAGGTGCGTTGGCCAAGTAAAACTCTGAAATCACAAAACCCAGAAACCAGATACAAACAGCAATTAGCCAGAAAGACATTAACATAGTGTAAAGGACACATCCTGTCAACATTCATCCATGATAGACATGTCTCATCAACTAGGTAAAGAAGGGATGCATATTAGCAACCAAGAACCAGACACTAAGAGGACATTTAATGATTAACAAAGCCATTCAAATCACCAATTGCCATCAAGGAGGATCTCCTGATTGGTTAAAGCTATAGAAAGATCCAGAAGTTAGGGGAAAAGATATAAAAATAGGTTGGGAGGAGACCTTCTAAGGAGACTGGCATGGCAAAAGGCAGAAACTGCTGATCGTCTGAGAGAGAGAGACAGAAGGAGAGACAGGGAGGAAGAGAGAAAAAGAGAACTTCGCAATCCCAGACAGGGGCAGACAAAGGGAGATTAACTGCATAATTCTACAAGAGACTCAGAAAGTATTGCAAGCTTAAGGGGCCAAATAATATTAGAGAAAGTATGTTTGGTCTTAAAGGCTGTTGTAACTTGTTTCCTGATAAAGTTGAGACTGTTTACATTAGAATGCTCTTCGGAGGGTTGCTTTGGACTCGATGAGCTGCATGGATTGTTTCCACACTGTAGGGATTTTATGATGCTATGATAAGTACTGCTTGTGTTAATAGTGATTTTTACTGCTTCAGTACTGTGTAGGATATTTGGGCAAATTCATTCATAACATTCTGCTTGGAGTTATCTAACTTGTTTAAGGAGGGACTAAACAACAGGCACACCACTTGTGATTTCCTGCCAGCCTGAAAGGACCCAAGTATTCCTACTCTGTTTCCTGGTAGCCAGCCAATCTTCTATCTATGCCAAGATGTTACATGCAACATCATGAGCTTTTATTTTACATAATAACCTTTGATGTGCCACCTTATCAAATTTCTTCTGGAAATCTAAATACAATACATCCACTGGGTCTCCTTTTATCTATAGCACAAGTTATTTCTTCAAAGAACTCCAATAAGTTAGTTAAACATGATTTCCCTTTGACAAAACCTTATTGATTCAGCCTGTTCACGTTGAACTTATCCAAGTGCCCTGTTATAACTTATTTAATAGCAACTTCTAACATTTTCCCTATGACAGATGTTAAGCCAACTGGCCTGTAGTTTCCTGCTTTGTGCCTCCCTCCCTTTTGAATAAAGGTATTACATTAGCTATTTTCCAATCTATAGGAATCTTCCTTGAATTGTATGAGTTTTAGAAAATTAAAACTAATGTATCAAGTATTTCACTGGCTACTTCTTTTCAGACTATAGGATAAAATCCATCAGGAGTGGAGGACTTGTTAACTCATAGTTACAATAATTTGTTCAGTGTTACTGCCTTGATAATTGTAACTCTCAGTTGTTCAGTGGTTTTGGGACATTTAAACATTTCACTTACTGGAATATGATAGCTAATGCCCTGAAATGGTATTGTGTTTTGGTCTCTGCACTGCTGATCCTGTGCTGAGTGGACTCTGAGCCAGTTTCCTGTGGTGGAGAGATCTGGCCAGACTTGGAAGTTTGGCCACAAAACCCACTGACAGTGGATGATCTTTCATAGGCTTACCATTGGTCAGATCTGTTCCAATGGTATTCAGAAGATCTATTGGATTTTCATCAGTGCTTATCAAAACATCCTATCAGAATATCTTTGAGCCAAATGGCATACAGAACAAATCTGAAGAAGAATAAAAATAGACAAGCATTATTGTGGAAGAAGAAACCCTGACTGTTGAGAACTGAGACATTGCTTAAATGGGGCACTTATTTTTCACCAAAAGAAATGAAAGAGTTTTAGATGAGGGGAGTGAAAAGCCAAACCATCTGAGAAGATCTCATTGTCATGCTCACCCAGAAATATTAGCATGCTATTTAAAATTAAATGGTGATCATGATCCTAACTTTAAGGTAAGAAAAATTCCATTGGCATACATGCTGGCTATCATATCTATTTCCCTTGTCCTAGCCATAATGATGAATTGCAATTTCAGACCCATCAATTCAGTATTGTTGTGCTCATACTTTGAGTTATTCAATGGGGGTGGAAATTGATGACTCATTGATGTCAGCACCAATTACCTAAAAGGGAAATTAACATTTTTTTTATCAAGAACAAAGAGGATATCATTGAATGCTGAGCACCACTACTTATAGACACAGATCACATGGACAAGGCCTGAAATAACCCATGTATTGACCTGCGCCTTTGAAAATGTTTCAGGGATATTGAGTTAGCTACTTTAATATAAGCAATTAAAACATTAGTACATCCTAATCGACAGGACACTGAAGGATGTGTTTGACTATTTCTAATTTTATTATAGTAATTTTGATACTATTTGTACATAACCATTTCCTGTTCCTCTCCTTAGTTTGACATCTATATAATGAATGTAGGAAGGATATGAATTCAAAAGTCTTGTGTAGGTCTGTGTTGACAAATGTTAGATTCACTCACGATTACTCTTGTTTCTCTTCTCTCTTCTGCTTAAGACATTACTTCTTGTTGTGATTTGGTTGAAGGGGCAGTGGCTGGCATCTGGTATCTCAATCTTCCATTGTTCATCTGTGAGCTCACACTGTAAGGTTCAGCAGGCTACAGATGGTCACCATAGCTGAGATCTTACTGCATTCAATACTGTCAGAAGACTACATTCTAACAGGAATCACTGATTCATAATTAGAAACAGTAACCCTAACCATTTCCAGCCCCACTCCATACTAGGAGCATTGAGGTGGTTTGTATCAATCCAGTTGCTGGCCATGTTCCTGCACCATCTCTCTTGGGTTGTCCAGCACTGTGGTTTTCTCCTCTCTATCTATGTACAGACAGTACATCTCCAACAACAGCTTCTCTTTCCTCCCTCCTGCTATCTGCAAGAATTTATTGTTGATCATCTTCTCCTTGTCATCTACATGCTGTCCATCAATGGCATCATTGACTGGTATAAGTCAGCTTCCATATCTCTATAGATGGCACTCAATTTCCTGTGTCCGTGACTATTCTTATCCCAGAACCACTTTGTGCTGTCAGACAATGTGGTCAGGTGACCCATGATCTCCAGGAGTGTTACGGAAATATTGACTTTTTTTGTGAGTGTGGATAAACACTGGAAATGTGAAAGCCAATGTGAGAGTCAGACTCTGCAATTTGCAAACTGCAGAGCTGGAACAGGCAGTATTCATGCAGTCAGGCCTTGGACAATCAACTTCTCTGTGGTAACCACACAGGCCTGGAACTGGCTGGCCAGGTGCTAACTGCCATATTGTTTCAGAACAAACTATTGTTTCCACCCCCAGTGAATCTGCTCTGTTAGGAGAATGTTCCACAGACTTAGTGGCTCCCAGCTCAGTAGGATGCCAGAGGCACAGCGTGACAAGTTCAGCACTTAACACTTGAAGGTTCAGAACCATGTGCTGCAACCACCAAATATAGAAAGTAATCTCTTCATCACATCTTCATACACCCCCCCATTCGATGCTGATGTTAAGTACAGGCCACAGTATCTCTGAGAAGGGCATGAAGAGGAGAATAAAAGGGGCAACCTGGAGCCCTAGCTCTCTCTGCTCTTTGCATCTCCTTCAATTTCATCTCCAAAGAGACCACCTCGGTGAGATGACCCAAAGACCAAAATCAGCCCTAGATGAGGGGGGACAGCCAAATCGACATCTGCAGATCCTGACACATCAGCCAACTCTCAAAGAGTGAAAAAGGTCTTTCTCAACCTTATTGAATGGGTTTTCCCAGTCATTTCAGAAAATAAACAGTTCAAATACAGTGGTAGGGTGCAGCGAATCCTCAGAAGCACTTGTCAGAAGTAGAGTGAATGGCTTGCTAGGCATTTCAGAAAAGCAGTTAAGCAACAATCATATTGCTGTGGGTCTAGAGGCATAAGTAGGCCAGAACAGGTAGGGACAGCAGATTTCCTTCTCTAAAGGGCAATAGTGAACCAGATGGATTTTATAATTACTGACAATGGTTTCAAGCTCATCATCATAATTTTAATTCCACATTTTTAAAAATTCAAATTCCACCATTTACCATGATGTGATTTGAATCTTAGTCCCCAGGACATTATCTGGGTTTCTGCATTACTAGTCTAGCAAAAATATGACTGCACCATAGCCTTCCCTGCAGGCGTGTGAATTTAAGAAGATTCAACACAACACAGCACTACTTGGAGTATCGGGCACATTTATAATTGTTTCCTGGCAAAGAGATCTCCAGACTACTTATTGCATCCAAAATGCAGGAACTGGTCACTGTCCTTCAGACCTTTGTTGCCATTTGGAACCCAGATTTTAGGACACCATCACTTGCAGTCTTCTGCACAACATTTCTGATGTTTGGTGTGCTCTCAGATGCATGGTTCGATTTAAACATTGTCACTAGAGTTCACTCTCACTATCTTCTCTCTTAATAAAAAACATCTGTTACCTTGCCAGCTAGCCACTCAGATATTTGTTCATGAGGATGCTAGAATACATGACTGGATTGCGTGTACATTTGCAGTAATGACACAGACTGCTGAAGAACATCTTTGGACCTCTAAAACCCCGAGGCTTCTTGATTCCATGGTTCAACCTTCAGGTTGCACTTGGGCAGTGCACTATGGCAGGTTTAAGAACAGCACAGAATTGCACAGTGCTGATAAAAGGAATCTTTTATAAATACATAAATCCACCGTAAAACTATTTTGTGACAAGAATTTTTGTATTCTGTGGTATTTCTTAAATTAGCATATTGGTCTCAGAACAGCCCCACTTTTTGCCCTTAAAAGGTGGTAAAATTTCAGGTTTCAATGATTGTAGATGTTTTTTTAATTGAAAAATTATCTTTGGTGCTTACCTTCATGGGTTGCTTCCTTAACCAAGAATCAAAAACAGTCTGGTCTATAGATGTTGACTGCTGCCATTGCATTATTATTCAGTTGATAACTACAGTGCTGATATGAGCTGCAATAGGTTTACTGATCATTTCTCTCCTTTAAAAGTGGAGTTCTGCAGTGCTACAGGGAACCTGTTCTAGGTGCGTAATGAGGAACTAGTAGACAGCAGTGTTCAACCTACGCAGAAGTTTCCTGAGTTTGATTATCCTGTAAAGAAGACAGGATCCAAAAAGCCTACCAAGTAATGATACCCCCTACAGAGCTGTTTACTGACCAGGTCTTGGAAGTGTCCTGTAGAAAGGATAGCCTCCATGGGGTGGCCAGCCCTTTCAATATTCAATGTGAAAAACCTTCCAAAACCTACAAGTTCTTCAAAGGCAGTGCCTTATAAAAATATATCAAGATAAGAAAAGCATTTTACATTGCTTTTCCTCTGCTTACTCTCTCCCTTAAATTCCTTTTCTTATTATTCAAAAGAAATGCTAAAGAAATAAGGCTAAATTTAAAGGCTATAAATCCTGTAGATCTTATCATAATTTGAATTACTGAAGCGTAGATAATTGCACCACAAAACGTCAGTAAGGAAATCCACAATTTAAAAGCAGAATGATTAATGATAGAATGTCATTAATATGAAAGAAATAAAATACTAATAAATTGAATGTACTGGAAACAGACCTGTGAGAAAAACAACCGTAAAACCAGATTCTTGTTTATTTATGACTAATGGCATCATGATTTGTAGCATTTCTTCCCGTTTCAATGCAGTCTATCCTTTCTGTTTGCCTTTAGTAGGTACAATGAAGAAATATTTTGCTCTATGTACATGGACCCTGTAAGTTACTAATTTAGAACTGGTTCGGTATTACAACAGTCAATTCTTGCCTGATTGAAGCTTCGCTATAATAATGCTATAAGCCTGACTGAAGTCTTTGATTTGACACATTTCAAAGATTTACCATTCAGTCTTAGCTTTGATTCTGTGCTCACGGATGTGAATATAAAATATTAATCAGGTGGGTGAAATTTGGTGATGATTTGAATTATTCCATCTGATCTACTGATCATCACTGAATTAATTAACTTCCTAAATTGCTGCGTGTAAATAAGCTAAACAGAGTGCAGACTTAGTATCAATTGTGTGAAAACATCATTCATTGAGGATATGAGAATGCATTTTATCTTCTTTACCTATTCTAAGGATCCCAATTGGATTTTGGGTAATCTCAACTCCATTCTTTGTGAAGCTAATTCACAACAGAAAATAGCTATTATTTGTGAAAAGTGATAGCCTATTGGTATTAATCACTTGACTATTCATCTGGAGAATCAGGTAATGTTCTGAGGATCTTTGTTCAAATCCTGTCATGGCAGATGGTAGAATGTGAATTCAATAAAAAAAAACTTGGAATTAAGAGTCTAATAATGTTCATGAAACTGTTGTTGATTGTTGGAAGAATCTATCTGCTTCACTAATGCCCTTTAGGGAAAGATACTGCTCTTCTCACCTGGTCTGGGCTACATATGACTCTCTTAACAATTAGGGACAGACAACAAATGCTGGCCTTGCCAGCAAAGACCATATCCTGTGAATGAATTGTTTAAAAATTTGAACACATGCCAATCTCACTGAGAAAGCGCTTAAAATTGTTACTGTGGTAAATATGAACACCATACTGGTTCTGCTTGGATTATTCTGAAGTTAGCGTGGAATTGCATTTCCTGAAGAAAGCATGAGAATTTTATTTTATATTTAATCTGTATGTAACTTGTGTACAATGTAATTGTGGGCATGGTGGTATTGTCCCTTCCCCTCAACCTGGAGGCCTGGGTTCAAGTCCCACTTGCTCCAGGCTTGTGTAATAACATCTAGAAATAGGTTGATTAGAAAAATAGCACCATAATTGCACCATCTGCAAAAGAGAAGACAGTTTATCAAACATAGATAGCTCTGACCATTAGAAATTAAGAAATCACCCAATAAAATGGAACAGCAAATCCTGGAAATATTCAACAAATGATGCAGAGTTTGTGAAGCCAGAGCATTTGTGAAGACAGAAACAGTTAATTTTTTAGGGTGACGACTTATTGACAGACAGGAAGAAGTTAGACAATCAACACATTTTTAAGGTAAGTTCAGATGAAAAAAAAGGAGGGAAGGCAGGAAACAACAGAAAAGGTTGGAAGGCAGGAGATAATATGTGGCAAAAAGACAGTGGTGTAAAGCGAATGGAAGTGGGTCAGGTAACAAAGCAAAAATGGATCTAGTAAAGGTGTAAATGAGAAAAGCAGAATTATCCCCAACAACTGGAAAAATGGAGATGGAGGAAATGATATCATTTTTCCCTCTCATTGCTGAATCTTAACATTCGTTTTGCCATTTAGACCCCCACGAATTCCACTCAATCGCATCCATCTTGTTTATTCTTCCATCTCATCTGCCTTGACCCACTTTGTTTTTCTTTATTTCAAAAATGTACTTTATTCATAAACATATCTTTATATACATACATAGGCACTCAAGCAGTTCAGTTCTATACAATAGCATAAGAAGAAACAAACACTGAAGTTTGACTCTATCCAACAAATAACCAAAGGCATCTCTCACTTGTACAAGACTATATTTACATGCATTTGAGGCACCAGGGTTTCAGCTAACTGAACGAACCCCCATTTAACTTTGGCAGAAAGATCTTATAGGGTGGTCTTTTCCCACTCTGCCTTAGCGGCAGCTCCCCAAGCTTTAGCGCATCCCTTTGAGTGTGCAAGTCTGCAACATTCGGTCAGGGTCAACTCTGTCCTTACAAGCTTTTACATTGCTGACTTTTTTCCAATTCAAATGATAGGCCATCACTCTGAAACATTTACTCTCTTTCTCGCCCTTCAGATATCTTACCTGACCTGCCAACTGTTTCCAGCATTCTGCTTTTATTTTAGATTCCAGCACCTGCAGTTTTTTTTCTCACTTTGATGTGCAAGTAAAATTTTGCTTCTCGGCTCCATCACTTTTTTTTAGATTTAGTTTCAGTTGCTTTCAAACTTTAATTGCTGCTGCTTGTATTCTGGGATTTGTCTTTTTTGAAGCCTCCTCTCGGCGACTTGTCTCTTTAAACTTCCACCTGTTTTAATTCTGAGTTTTCATCACTGACACTTGCATTCCAAATTCAAGCTAGACTCTTCCTCTACTTTTTAGTACCTTTCGTTGTTTGAAAGTTGATTTGTTCAAAATATTAGGTTCACCTTATTTTTCATTCATCTGTTGCTTTGTTTTTAATATTTCATCAAATAATGTTTGATCTGCATATTCTCCTAAAGATAGCTCTATTTCTTACGTGACTTCCTTAAAAATGTGTGAAGAAATTCTCAGTGATACAGAGTCCAGAGTGTTCATAAATCAATAAAACCATCACTGTTCAGATGATTCAGCTACACCCTGAATGATTCATTGAAAGATTCATGTTGTGCAGGAAGGAGGAAAAGGCAGAATTAGAATGGATTGTCATTTGGCAACCAACAGACAGAATAGGAGAGAAATAAAAAGAAGAAACATGCAAACAATGCAAAAGTCTGCAATAATTTTAACTTACCTCACCCAATAAAAATAAGGACAGCTAAAAAGGAGCAGTGCATTTACCTTCTCTTCTTATTTGCTGGGTTATTTTTAGCTCACGCCTCAGTTTGGGTTCTAAATAGACTGGTCAAGGAAGAAGAAATGTCAAGACCCAGCTTAGAACTCTGCAAAACTCTTTCCAGTGCACATTAACACAGTATATAACTATACATGGTAATGTGAGAGATGCCAGGTACAGAGCTTATTGTTTCGTCGTTGAGAGATTATTGTCTACAACTCTATCTCTTTTCAATCTAACTTAATTGTATACACTGTACTATTTATGCCATATAGCAAGCAATTCATGACATCATCATAAGGTTATTCCATAGCAATTTACTCAAATCCTTACCCAATACCTGCAATTAAAAATTGCTGGTGATCGGGGCACCCAGTGCAATCGGCTTTAATACGCAAGTTATAACTTTATCTGCAATGTAATTTGAGCCTAAGTGGATGAGTATTCATGGCTCCACTGTTGGGATTCAAGGTGTGCATGGAAAAAATTGAATAAGGTTTGCTTTACTTTCTATTTTTTTGTGGACCTGTAGAACTTATCCAGATACCACAAGGAAATTCAAGTTCACTTTGCTATGCACTTCACTCCTCCTTCCTAATCAGCATTCCTCTCTCTGAGATGTGCTAGGTGCTAGAGAATTCTGTGTATAATCCTGTCTATAGTTTACTTCTGGCAGTCATATTCCCAAACCTAGATTGGGGTAGAATCTGTTCCTTTATATGGATGTGGGGCCAAAGAGATGCAATTTCACCAAACCTTGGCATGTAAACACAACACTGTGTTCCTATGTCCTTATAAAGAACAT
The DNA here is from genome assembly GCF_021869965.1 of Rhincodon typus. Classification (NCBI taxonomy): domain Eukaryota; kingdom Metazoa; phylum Chordata; class Chondrichthyes; order Orectolobiformes; family Rhincodontidae; genus Rhincodon; species Rhincodon typus. Next base: position 45,959,087 of record NC_063337.1, read on the forward strand.
TTGGGTTGGTTCTACAAATCTACATGTACAAATATAGCTCCTCTTTCTGCCTCATATTGAATTTTATAGGTTTCCTTTTGCTGGGCATGATCTCCTCCCTCTATGCTCTCTCCTTTGTCTCTCAGACTGATGTCAGTTGCTGCTCGAGATCTGTGTTAATAACTATTTCTGATCACAAATTGGTTTCAGTTGCGTGATCATAGTTTTGAGGTTCCCCTTGTCCATACAAAATGGTTCTTGATGGCGATAGCATTGACACACAGCAGTATTGGAATCTTAATCATTTGCATATTTTGGTGATAAAATGGTTCCTCTTTGCACCCATTCTGTGGAATTTACTTATGCAGGCACCAAGGCTGTGTGGTCATCATGTAGGTAGGCTAACTTTCAGTTTTGGGCTGTTTAATGTATATTCAATTTTGAACCACTCCTTTTAAGTGTTTTCCAAGTGAAAGGAGAAAGCTTGATGATAGTTGCTGCATGTCAGCACATTTTCGAGAAATGGACATGCTCTTGTACCTTTTTGAGCTTAGTCAATAGTTACTGCTGCAACTAAAAGCAATATCAGTTCTGTTAGAGTTGTTCCCTGTGTATCATCTGTCATTTTGGTAGTCACATCAGCAAATTGGCTTAATGCTGTGGTTGGGCTGAAAGCTGAAGAAAGGGAGAGATGGACCAGCTGATTTTTTCCAACTCACCAATTTTGAATGTTCTCATAAATCATTGCATGTTTATGGACATTCCTTGGTGAGGTGCAGTCATTATTGCTGCAATTGTGGAATCAAAGGCAGCAGTAATATTTGGAGCAGAAGGTATCTTAGAGGTGAGGGAAGCTAACACACAACGTCTGTGTTGAATGGGATAGTTAGTTTAGAAATGAGGATGGATCAGTTGGAATTTTATGCAGAAAGAGGGTATAAAGGAAGTGCATTGATAAATCCTTCAGAAAATTTCAGGAACAGCATGGAGGAGAGTTATAAACTTCTTCTTCAAAGAAGTCAAATTTAAGACATTGTCAGCAGATCATTAGATCAGAGAACAAAAACAGAAATTGATGGAAAATCTCAGCAGGTCTGGCAGCATCTGAAAAAAACCCAAGACCTCATAAATTGTTCAGTGCCTCTGTGTGGACTGTTCATCACCTCTGCCTTAAAACTTCTCTTCAAATAAAAGAACGAAATACACCTCTTAAAGACATTGTATTGTCACACTATCATCTTATCATTCCACCTTTAACATTTCCTCTCTCAGTCTTGAAGTCCACCTAAATTCCTAACAATCCATCCAGCCACTCTTCCTCATTTCCGAGGAAGGGTCACTGGACCTGAAACGTTAACTTTGATTTCTCTTCACAGATGCTGCCAGATCTGCTGTGCTTTGCCAGCAACTTCAGTTTTTATTTCTGATTTACAGCATCTGCAGTTCTTTCAGTTTTCATCAGGTTGGAGAACTTCAGCGATGGATTGTTAGGAATTTAGGTGGACTTCAAGACTGAGAGAGGAAATGTTAAAGGTGGAATGATAAGATGATAGTGTGACAATACAATGTCTTTAAGAGGTGTATTTCGTTCTTTTATTTGAAGAGAAGTTTTAAGGCAGAGGTGATGAACAGTCCACACAGAGGCACTGAACAATTTATGAGGTCTTGGGTTTTTTTCAAAAGTGGGAACAATAGAAGCAGCCTAAATGGGTCATGTCAAAATTCCACAGAACCAGGATTTTTTGTTTCAGTAGCAGTTGTTACTGGGATTTTGAACATGTGGAAGCTGTATTTTCCTCTCTCAATTACAGCTAAAAGCTGGGAGTTCTCTTCCTACTGCTAGAGTTGCATATGAGACAATCTGTTCTTCTGAACTTGCCTTTGACAAGGCAGTGATTATAGGGTGTTACTATATTGGAACAATTAATTAGCAATAGTTACTGGATTTATTATTTCATTAAGTATTTCAATAGAGTTACAGCTAAGCCAATTATTTTCTTTATTTCTTCTTTAATTGTATTTTAACTGTAATGTTTGAAGAAAGTGTGTTTTGCTTCACATCTGGTAGCTTGACCAATCGAATTGCATCTGGAGCGCAACACCTTACACCTATCTTTAAAGTAAGAAAATGTTAGGAACGAAACTATCTTAATATATTTTGAAGGGGTTTGGCCTGGTCCATATGAACAAGAAATAAGGAATTAAAAGAGGCCAAGTGGATGGAAAGAAATGAGGTTCAGTTTTATGAGGCACCACAGTCCTGCACCTCACCATTACCGGCTGAAAAGTTTGTTGTCAGTCCATCGATCCAAAATGCCTGCTGCCCTGTAGACATTTACACTGGGAGTTGCCTTTAATCATTTCAAGGTGGTACTTCTGGCCCCACCTTACAGGATTGCTATTGTATTAGCAGTGCCAGGTTTGTGACTACTGTTGGGACTACAGATAGTCTCCAAAGAGGAAGGACAAATGGAGCCAGGATCTCAAAGTAATTCCAGGGTTTTGAATGGGCCGAGTTACCAAATGCCAGTGAGGGGGATTAGATGTGATGGGCTTGGATTGAGAGGCTAGGAAGAAAATGTTAAAGAAAGGGTCAGACCTTGGGGTGGTGAGTGTGGTTATTGTAACAATGTCAGCCAGCTCAACCTTAAAGAATATGAGTTCCCTCATTTGGGCTGTTAATCTGAAAGAATCAGGGAGCCCTGGCTGACAGATAAAAAAGACATGTTAGAGATGCTGACACTCTGGATGCTGGCTCTGACGAGGCTATGCCAGAGTCAAGGACTTTCCAAGTATAAATAAATGGGTGGCTTGGTGATGGGATACTGGCCTCAGTGGAGTTATTTCAGTGGCGACGAGAGTAAAGCACTTTCCTGAAGAAACTCATTCACAATAGTTGTCTTTGAGTTGGGATAAGCATTTCTTGAAGAATGCCATTATTTGGGAAGCTTTACTCATCTGAACCTGCTGTCGAAGATTGGGCCCAGTTTGTGGAAAGAATGCATTATTTTTCCTGGACAAACAACATTGGGGCAGATGAAAAGCAATAAGTAATTCCCCTGACAGTTTGTGGACCTGTAGCTTTTTTCTTTTATGAGGGGCCTAACTTTCCCTGAGGCACTAGGTACTAAAACCTTTCAAGAATTGACACATTTACTTAAGGAATATTACGACCCCAAGCCTCCTTTAATTCTAAGATGCTATTGCTTTTATGCAGCAATTCAAGAACCAGGGGAATCCGTGTTGGGTTGTTTGACTAGGTTAAGACAACTGGCAGAGGCATGTGACTTTGGTTTATCCCTTAATGAGATGCTGAGATGCCGTTTGGTATGTGGGATTAATGATGTAACCATGCAAAAGTGCCTGTTTATTGAAGACCAACTGGACTTCAAACAGACACTACAATTGGCTTTACCATTGGAAAATGCGGCAAGTGGACAGTATGAGTTACAGGGTGTTCCTATGGAAGTGGACACCCTCGCCAGTCCGACTGAGCTTGGAGAACACCACTTGAGTGACGGTAATTGCATAGCCTCACTCAGGACATATCCTGATCTAGGTCAGCCCACAGCAAAACCCCAAAACAAAGCCAAGCCTCTGCCAAATGGTTAGTGTTTTCTTCAGGATCTGGGCGACAAACCATTGTAGTTGCCACTGGGATGCGAATTTGAGACAGCAGAAGAATTGTACTAGACCTAAATTGAGTAAAAGGACTCAAAGGCTGGTATCCAGGAGAGTGCACACCCTGGAAAGTCCATCTACTTCTGGTTTGGAACAGTTAAATTGCTTAGCAACATCCAAATCTGAACCAATCAAAATAAATGTCTGGTTAAATGGTCGCCCGGTTCTGATGAAGGTCGATACAAGCCATTTCAGTGATCACAGAATCAGTTTTTAACAAAATTCACTCTTGGCTCCAACCCTTAAGTTTGTGTAAGACTTTGGCTAGGCTGAGAACCTATACCAGGAAATCTTTACAGTGTAAGAGTACATTTTTATTTCCGGTCTGTTATGAGAAGCAGCTAGTTCAGTTACCACTGGTTGTAGGAAAAGGCTCAGGCCCAAGCTCAATGGGGCAAGATTGATTGAGAGACATTCACCTGGATTGGCTCAACATTTTTCAATTAGAAAATGGCTGCCTGAGTGAAGTTCTAATGCAATTACCAGATGTCTTCCAGGAAGGTTTAGGGACTGCAGGAGCCAAGGCTACCTTACATGTTGACTAGGAAGCAATTCCACAATTCTGTAAGGTCTGCTCAGTGCCATTTGTTTTATGTGCAAAAGCAGAGGCAGAATCAGGAGGTTGGAAAGTGAAGGAATCATCAAACCAGTCCAATATGCAGAAAAGGCAGCACCAGTCGTACTGATTGTGAAGCCCGATTGGTCAGTTCGCCTTTGTGGGGATTTAAAAAAAAATGGTAAACTGCTTTTCACAGCCGGATAAATACCCAATCCCTCACATAGAGGATTTATACATGAAGCTGGTAGGGGGGCTGTCCTTCAAGAAGCTGGACATGAGTCACGCTTACTTGCAATTACATTTAGATGAGGATTCCCAGAGATATGCTACAATTAATACCTGTGAGTGTTTGTACCAATATATGAGACTGCCAATTGGGGTATCATCAGCCCATTCAATTTTTCAGTGGACGATGGAGAATATTTTACAAAGGTCTACCTCAAGTCATCATTTATTTAGACGATGTGTTAATAACAGGGAGGACTAATAAGGAGCACTTAGAAAACTTGGACATAGTCCTTAGATGTTTTTCCAAGGCAAGCCTTAGAAGGGAAAAATGTGTGTTTCAAGCCCCCCGAGTGACCTACATGGGCTACAGTGTTGATAAGATTGTGTTACACCCGTTGGAAGATAAAGTGAAGGCGATCAAGGGTGCCCTAGCTCCTACATCTGTCAAGGAGCACAGTCATTTCTTGGGCTGGTGAATTATTGCCGAAAGTTCATACATAGTCTCACCTCAATCCTCGCACCTTTGCATCAACTCCTAAAAAAGGAACAGCCTTGGAAATGGTCATGCAGCCAAGCCAAAGCTTTCAGGGAAGTGAAGAAGCAGCTATCATCTTGTAAGGTGTTGGCACACTATGATCCCAACCAAGATCTGGTATTAACATGCGAAGCCTTCCTGCATCGGATAGAATTAGCTCATAGGTGGCTGAATGGACAGGAATGCCCAATAGCGTATGCATCTAGGACTTAGACTAAGGCAGAGCGTAAATACACCCAGACAGAGAAGAAAGGATTGGCGGTCATATTTGGAGTCAGCAAGATCCACCAATACCTTTACGGATGAAAATTTGTGATAATAATGGACCAGAAACCCCTGCTCGCCCTGCTTAAAGAGGACAAGGCAGTGCCGCCTATAGCTTCAGGCCGAATTCAGCGGTGGGTTCTAATACTGAGTGCGTATAATAATAAGTTGGAATACCGTCTGGGAGGCCAAGTAGTTATTGTGGATGCAATGAGCCACCTCCAATTGGCAGATACACACAAACACCAGTGGAAGAGTCCAGAATGGTTTTAAAGTTTCTGGACACACTTCCAGTCACAGCTGACAATATCAGATTTTAGACGCAGGAAGATCTGGTCCTGGCAAAACTGAAACAGCTGGTGGTGATGGTGAAACCAAAGGACCGTCACAAGCAGAACTGAAACCCCTTTGGACCCAGAGAGACCAGATCACAGTATGTCTTGTGATCTGGCTTGGATGCAAACATAGCCTTGTTGGTGGGGTAGTGCCTAGAGTGCCAACAAGAACAAAAATTACTGCCAGCAGATCTCCCACATCCCAGGAAACAGATGGGTAAACCCTGACTTGGTTACACATTGACTATGCAGGTCTTTTCACGGGCTCAATGTTCTTAGTCATTGTAGATGCCCACTCAAAGTGGTTGGATAGGCATAGAGTCTATTCATCAAACATGGGCACGATGACAGAAAATCTGTGCGCATCTTTTTCAATACACACTCCTGGAAGTGTTGGTTACAAGTCATTGCTTATCAGCAGGGAACATGAGTATTTCCAAAAGTTGAATGGGATTCTAAATATAAGGACAGCTCCATACCATCCATCATCCATTGCTTTGCAGAAAGAGCTGTCCAAATTTTGAAGACAGGCTTGAAGAAACAGCCTATAGTCTTGCTAGATACCAAGCTGTCCCAGTTCCTATTTGATTATAGGGCCACCCCTCATGCAACTACGGGAATAACACTGGCTGAATTGCTAATGGAGAGAAGACTCCGCACCAAGTTAAATTTGATCTTCCTTGACCTGGGGGGAGGGTGAAACGGCATCAGGAATGCCAACAGGCACAAGACTCCACCAAGTGAGACAGCTTACTACAGGGGTAAACTAGTTGGTGTAAGAACCACACAAATGGCTGTGCATGGGTAAGAAGCATGGTCGATGCGAGGTCAGGACCAGTGACGTGTAAAGTTCTAGTCGGTGTGATGGTCCTGAACAAGCATGTAGACCATATGAAAGCCTTGAACTTGCAAACAGTGCAGGAGCAAAATGTGCTCTGCTCCTCAGAAGAGTTGGAAGGACTGTTGGATTCATGAATTCACCCTCTTCATCAAGTGTTGATGAGACTTCTGAATCTGAGATGGATACGATGGATGGAGCTGTATCAACTCCTTTGCTGTGGAAGAAGAGAATGAATTTCTACCGAGGCATTCCTGGTGCAAAAGGTGAGCTCCCTTGCATTATACACTGCTGTTACAGACTCTGAGTCGGAGGAACCTGACCCAGTGCTAAAACGCCCAAGGACGATCTCCAAGAAAAAGGACCAGTCTATCTCCTTGGGCTCAGTGGTGGGTGGATGTTGTGATTGTAATGAGGTCAGCCAGCTGGACCTCATAGAATATGACAAAAACAGAAGTTGCTGGGAAAGTTTTGCAGGTCTGGCAGCAACTATGAAGAAAAATCAGTGTTAACGTTTTGGGTCCGGTGATCCTTCCTCAGAACGCAGTTAACTCTGAATTTTTCTTTACAGAAACTGCCAGACCTGCTGAGCTTTTCCAGCAACTTCTGTTTTTGTTCCTGATTTACAGCATCTGCAGTTCTTTCGGTTTTTCTCATAGAATATGAGTTCCCTGATAGGAGCTGTTAATCTGGTCCAATCAGGAAGTCTTGGCTGACAGGTATAATCAGAAGTGTCAGAGATTCTTTCAGTGGGTTAATTTAGTGGGTGCCTCTGAATAGCACATGGGACTCCTCCCCTCGAAGAAAGAGGAAGCCCTCTTTTGCCTGATAGCAGCCCAAATAGTGAAACCTGTTATGCCAACCACCTTGCCTCTACCTTTCCTTACTGCAGGAGGCATGGAACTGTATGTTTCTCACCTGGGAGGTCGTGAGCCATTTTTAAAAACCCTGCAATAAGATTTTTGTATTTAGAAAGGGAAAGGTTTTATTTTCATACATTTGTCCTGGAGATAATGAAAGAGAACTGTAGTTCTTCCATACACACACGCGCACACACGCACTCACACATGCGTGCGCACACACACACTCACATGCGCATGCACACACACTCACACGTGCGTGCACACACACACTCACATGTGCGCACACACACACTCACACGTGCGTGCGCGCACGCACACACACTCACATGCGCGCACACACACACATTCACACGCATACATGTGCACACGCACGCACTCATGCATACACGCTCACATACACACACACTTACACACACTCACACACGCACACATACATATACACACACACAGTCTCTCTCTCACACACACACACGCACAAACACACACGCACACACACAAATACACACACAGACAGACACACACACACATGCACAACACACACACGCACACACGTGCAAACACATGTACACACACACAGTTGAAGATCAAACCAATAACAATCTTTATAAAAATGGAATCCAGCTCAGTCTTTCTCTCAGTCTTGGCCTAGTATTATTTCACCATCTCATTGTTACACTGTCTGAAATGAAGGTTTTGAAATCAAATTGAAGTCTCAGCTGTTATAGTTCTCTGTTGGAGGTTGGTTTCACATGTAAGCTTGAAATTGAATGACATAAAGAGGACAAACTGAGAGAAGCTGTATTTCTCTTTTCAGGTATTTTGGTAAGGCAATTTAGTTTTCAGCTGATGGTATGGTGGCTCAGTGGTTAGCATTGTTGCTTCACAGTGCCAGGGACCCAGATTCAATTCCACCCTTGGGTGACTATCTGTGGGGAGTTTGCACATTCTCCCTGTGTCTGTGTGGGTTTCCTCTGGGTGCTCTGGTTTCCTCCCACAGTCCAACGATGTGCAGGCTAGGTGGATTGGCTATGCTAAGTTGTCTGTAGTGTTCAGGGATGTGTAGATTAGGTGGGTTATAGGGGGATGGGTCTGGGTGGGATGCTCTGATGGTCAGTGTGGACTTGTTGGGCCAAAGGACCTGTTTCCACACTGTAGGGATTTTATGATTCAGTAGTTTTGTTTCTCCCCATCTTTTTTGAAGGAATGCAATCTGTATGTAAAACATCTGTCTGCTTATGAAAAGCTTGCCTTTCTCCTGCATTGGCTGAGGTTACTGTGAAGGAATCTTCTATGTAACCTCTCCCTTGCCTGAGGAGTGGTGACCCTCAGGTTAAACTCATCACCAGTCATCTCTCTCTAATGAAAGAGCAGCCCTATGGTCTGGTGGGACGATGTTGACCTTACCTTTATGTTAGTGGAAAGAAAAAGTGGTTGTTTTATCATATGACCTGGGCAAAATACCAAATCATCTTCTAAATAAGGCAGTGGGTACTAACTTATTTAGCTCCATATCTGAATACATCATTCATTTGAAACAAGCCAAATAAACTGATAGTGCAAATAGAAATAATTAATTACATAAAATCCCTACAGTGTGGAAACAGGCCCTTCAGCCCAACATGTCCATACTGATTCTCAGAGCACCCCACACAGACCAATCCCCCTATAACCCACCTAATCTACACATCCCTGGACACTATGGGCAATTTAGCATGGCCAATTCACCTAACCTACACATCTTTGGACTGTAGGAGGAAACCCACACAGACATGGGCAGGATGTGCAAACTCTACACAGACAGTCACCTGGAGGTGGAATTGAACCTGGGGTCCTGGTGCTGTGAGGCAGCAGTGCTAGCCTGCAAGCCTGCAAGCCACTGAGCCACCATGCCACCCTAACAATTTAATAGCCATTACTGTGTAGTGACATTCATTCATTTTATGGAAAGAGCAAAATCCAATAGAAGAAGAGTTTCCAGGAGGACGAACTGATGAATGACCTTTATACATTATTTCAAACTTGTGAACATGGAGCATTATAACCAGAACTAATTAAAGAAAGAATTGTCGTGGAATTTCAAATTCAGCTCTTTCACATCTTTTACATTGAAATTGAGATTTGAAAATAAAACAGAAAAATCTGGCGAACACAAGGACAGATTTACTCCAGAAGGCCATCAGAACACATCAACTTTTTTAAAACATAGAATCCCCACAGTGTGGAAGCAGGCCATTGAGTCCACACTAACTCTCTAAAGAGGATCCCACCCAGACCCACTCCCTTTCTTATCCCTTAATCCTGCATTTCCCCATGGCTAATCTACCTAGCCTACACATCCCTGGACCTACAGGGCAATTTAGCATGGCCAATCCACCTAACCTGCATATCTTTGGATAGTGGGAGGAAAACAGAGCACCTGGGGAAACCCACACAGACACAAGGAGAACATACAAACTCCACACAGACAGTTACCTGAGGGTAGAATTGAACCCAGATCTCTGGGACTGTGAGGTAGTAGTGCTAACCACTGAGCCACCATGCCAGCCAAAGTACTCCATGCTGAATCAATGTAACAAGTGTTCAGATCCTTTGATGCCAGACTTTCCAAGAGTGCACTAAAAAAATTCTCAAAAACATCACAAACAAAAGCAATGTCCAGCTCAATCACAAGAATAAAAACCAAAAGAACTGCGGATCCTGTAAATCAGGAACAAAAACAAAGTTGCTGGAAAAGCTCAGCAGGTCTGGCAGCATCTGTGAAGGAGAAAACAGAGTTAATGTTTCGGGTCCGATGACCCTTCCTCAGAACCCAGACCCGAAACGTTAACTCTGTTTTCTCCTTCACAGATGCTGCTATACCTGCTGAGCATTTCCAACAACTTCGTTTTTGTTCAATCACAAGAATGTTCCTTTTACAAGAAAGTGCGATATCTTTCAGAAAATGTGTAAAGTTCAGAAACAGCTTTGAAGACCAGGAAAAGTGCTGGTTACGTCTGAAAAATTGTTTATCCTTCTTACCAAACAACATTAGGAAAAAGTTTCTGACTTCCAAGATATAGATGCATTAAAATATGTCCTTTAAAGGTGACATGTCTCCTTTGGAAGAAAGAGTACAGTCATTCCCAGGGGATAAAGGCAATCTATCTGAACCAGACACGACAGAGCTCATCTATGTCAAAGGACATCCAACGCAATTCAAGCTTGAGAGAGGAGCGAATGTAATTGCATTATCCAACAAAACAGCTGTATGAAAAAACATAAAGGGCCAAATCTTACTTCTTTGGCTTCTTACTTCAAGTTCATAGAGATTTTTTGAAGGATTCTTGCAGTGAAGCCTAATGAGGTTTTCACCGAACATTACTAAACATGTCTCATTAGTTACCTACACTTGCCCATGGTGTACATCATGTCTGATTCTGGCCCCATTCCCAGAACGTCTCTCTTCATTCACTGGATATCTGATGAAAGACCAGCATCCCTTTCACCCACACCATCTTTAAAAGTCCACTGTACATCTGGGCTAGCAACATCAGTCGGGAGCTGCTCTGCACAGTTCCTGATATTTACCCAGACATGGAAATTAGAAGGAAATGGACACCCTGCTTTGTGGGCAGGGACCTGGAGGTCCTGTTAGTTAGGGTGGTACAGCCACGGGACGTCTTCCTCCCTAACACCAGCAGAGGAGGCCTTGACATCAAACCGCATCAGCCTGGTCCAACGTTGCCTACTCACTCGCTTGGAACACCTTCCCACCTGCACCATCAGTAACCCGATTGTTATGGGCTGCACAACGTTTGGCTGCTCATTCCGTATGAGGACAGGACCCTGACTCTGATCGCCCCGAGCAGCTGATCGACAATGTCTAAGCCCCTGAACTGATATTGGAGGCTCCCCTTGCCTTACAGTGCTGGGACCTCCTGAATAAAGGCTATTTCTCCCTGACTTGACTGAGGACCGCTCACAACCTTGATGAGTTTCCTTGCTTTGTGTCTGCACTAAACGGCCAGGGATGTTGTAACTGTCCAGGTAGGCTCAGAGAGAGTAAAGGCTGTGACAGGAATCAACAGGCTAGAGGTGCAGCCTAATTCAGTCCACGAGCTGGGTGCATGTCCCCGAGCACACAATATCCTTGCTGCAGCATTACAATGAGAATTGTCAAAGAAGTATTGAAGTTCTGAAGTGTACTATAATTGGATTGGAGATGTGCTGTGAGAGCTCAAAGAGGCTGGCACATGTCAGATGCCAGTTTCTGCAGATGTGAGGCACGTACGACTGGTTCCCATGGAGATTGCCCTGTGATGTTATTTCCTGTTGTCTGTAGCTAACCGCAAGCTGAAGTAACCAGGACCTCACTCTGACTTGCAGGTCGAGAATTCGCAATGTTTGTCTTGTCTAATAAGATGTGAAACTGAATATTGAGGCACATTGTGGCATTAATAAGGAGTTTAACAAGCTATAATTCCCCCTTAATAGGTAACTTGCTGCTGCGTAGAGTGAAACTCACCATGCCACTTAGCAAAAGGACAAAATGATGCAAGTGAGATCTTCCCAACATCGAGATATCGCTTGATGGACTTCTTCTGCAACTCTGCCAGAAATCCCACCACAGCCCACAACACTCAGACTCCTCTAATACTCGACCCTGAGTGACCAAAGTCATTGATTTGATATTAAGTGCAGCAGACAGGAAATGAATCCAATACTAAAGGAATGTTAAAAGTTTCTTTAAAATGAAAAGGTCATCAGTTTGCAAAACATGCTTAAGTCATCCAACACTAGAAGATTTCATTTCTGAGCAGGGAAGCAAGTTTTGCCGAAAAGAAAAATCTCAAGATTTGGGGAAGGATTCCAACCATCCAAGAAGATATTCATATTAAACAATCTGACATGTGTCAGAAATAATAAGACTTTACTGCATGAACCCAGAAAGAGGCATACAACAGTTGAGATCAGTTATATTGCTATTAAAGAACTGTTTTACATTATCAACATTGAAAAAATGACTAATATCATTGGGCTGAAAAAACTGTTTATTTGTTCCTCGCCTAATGAAACATCTTCAGGACTTGACCTCCAGAACACCTTGTTAGAGTCATCAGCTGAAACCATTGGTGACCTTCTATTCCAATTGGTTTGGAGAACAGAAATGTATTGGGAAGAGATTGCTCATAACAGACAACCAAAGCCGTTGGCAACAAGGAAACCAAGCAAAAAGATGACATTGGCTAAGAGAACTAGTGTCAAAATGGTAGATCCTAGAACCATCTCATAACAAAGTTAGAAGAAGAAAACGATTATTTTCAAGTAATTGTCTTCCAATACTGAAAACAACAAATGCTGGAGCTCACAGCAGGTCAGACAGCACACACACACACACCCACACACACACACACACACACACACCCACACACACACACACAC
>NC_063337.1:45972189-46016443 GCF_021869965.1 Rhincodon typus
CCCACCCACGCACACACCCACACACACACACACACACACACACACACACATCGACACACCCACCCACACACACACACACACACACACACACACACACACACACACACACACACACACAGAGTGAATTTGTACTGGCAGATACGTTCTATTTTGTTCAAAAAGCACATAATTTATAGACAGTCAGTCAATGTATTTTTTTTTTATAAATTCATACTTTGGAAATAAAACCAGTCTGACTCAAACTAAAACACAAACGGATTCTAAACAAGGTCTTACAACTAACATGCATTGTCTGACCTAAAATGTCACCTCTTCCTTACACTGATAAAACCTTTAGGACTCTAAGGACAGTGACTTGAAAGGAATTTAGGGATTTACAGATACATATTCAACAATTGAACCCTTCTAACTGATGAAAGATCTAACAGCATCTTAGGTTTGTTTAATACATCATCATCAGTGGTGTGACGCTTTGAATCTTTTACTTATAAATTCTGTGTTGGATAATACCTCTCTCACTAACACCGGAAGAAAGAGCGAAGCTCCGGAAGAAAGAGCGAAGCTCCGAAAGCTTGTGTTTTCAAATAAACCTGTTGGACTATAACCCGGTGTCATGTGATTTCTGACCTTGTCCACCCCAGTCTAACACCAGCATCTCCACATCATGTTTGATGTTTTGGCTGAGCTTGGTCAGTACAGATCTTCGGAAAGTGCCTTTCTGTTTTCAAAAGAGCATTTGACCTGTCCTTTGAACAAAGGTTTGACCCCACATCCTGTCTGTAAGAAAGATTCAATCTCAAAAACATAATCCTTCTTTAACCTATTATGCAAGTTTTATTGATTTCAATAAAAAAAAGAGTAGCTGTATGGATACAAGTTTGGTTGAATGACAGGAAACAGAGAGCAGTGGTGCATGGTAATTCTTTGGACTTGAGCGTAATACAGTGGTGTTCTGTAAAGCTCGGCTCTAGGGCCCTGCCTTTCTATATTGATGACCTTGGTCAGCAGGGCACAATTTCAAAATTTGCAAATGAAACAAACTTGCAAGTGTAGTGAATTGTGAGGAGGGTCATGCTAGACTTACATGAGGATGTAGACAGGTGATGGAAATAGACAAAGAAGTGGTAGATACAGTTTCACCCAAAAGGAATGAACATGATACTTTTGCTAGGAAGAATAAGGAGACACAACATAAATTAAGGAGCAAAATTCAAAAGAGAATATAAAGATCTATGGGAATAAATGCACAGGTCTTCTAAATTGGCAGGGCAGATTGAAAAAAAAAACATATATGGGACCTTGAATTTAATAAGTCAAGGCATAGAATACAAAACCAGACAATTTTAATGAACTTTCAAAACACTGTTGGCTTCTGCTGAAACATTGCATCTGATTCTTTAGGAAGGATGGGAAGGATTCCGAAAGAATGCAGAGAGGCTTTACAAGGATGGTTGTAATGTTGAGGAACTCCAGTTACATGGAAAGATTGGAGGAGCAGGAGATGATTCTCTCAGAGAAAGTTGAGCGGCGATTTATTAGAGATGTTAAAAGTCATGAAGGATCTTGACAGAGTAGATAGTGAGAAACAGCTCCTATTGGTAGAAGGATCAAGAAGCAGAGAGCACAATTTTAAAGTGATTGGGTAAAGAACCAAAGGCAACATGAAGAAGAGCATTTTCTTTAAGAGCTGAGTGTTTACAATCTGGAAAGCACAGGCTAAATGGGGTTTTGAGGTAGATTCAATCATTTCTTTCAAAAGGGAATTAGACAAGCAGCCAATGGGAAAGCATTTGCAATGCTATGTGGATGGTTTGAGGAGTGGGACTGGTTAAATTGTACTTGCAGAGAGCCAACATGGACATGTTTGGCTGAATGGCCTCCTTATTTACTGAAACCATTCTATGACTTCCACTGGTTCTCCCTCACAAAGTATGGTGGTTTTAAAATACTTGCTTCTATCCTCAAGTCAACTTCATGGCCTCTCTCCACTGTACATGTTCAAGCTCACTGAACTTTATATGCACATTTCAATCCTTCAACACTAGATATCTGTGTATTCCCATTTTATGCTATTTTGTGTTAAACACACTTCATCCACTTCAGCTCCATGTTGACTTGATTTCACACCTTCAAAAGCATTTTTAAATCTCATCTTTTCGATCTGGTTTTGTGATATCTTTCCCTCCTGGCTTAAGATGCTCAGATTTTGTTTTTTTTAAGGGGATTTCCTTCTGTAAAACAATTTGGCATTTTTTTATATACTAAAGTGGCTTTTTAATTGCAATTTATTGTTAATCCCCTCTCCATGAACTCGAAACAGAATGGTACAGACATCAGCCAACTTTCCTCCACAACCTAGAATTCCTTCTCTAAATCCTGTCCCCTTGACACAGTTTTACAGTTATCTTGGTCAGTTTATTCATTAAAGACCAGGAAGTAATATTCATGAATCTTGAGATAACAATTTTAATGCATAAAATTGTCCCCAATATAATTTAGCGTTGGATATCAGACCTAAGCAGGAAAAGAAGGGGTTTCAGGAATGTGAGTAAAATTACAGGTAGTGCTTGGCTATGCCAGTAATGCCTGCTGAAGTACTGCATTTATCTGCATAACTTCGCTGAAACTTTAGTGTAATCTCCCTAGAAGTGGGGTAAAGACAACATTGTACCATTTCATTGAATTCCCATTGATCTTCCACTGAAGTTAGGGCAGAAGATGAGGGAAACTGTTCCGAAAATATGGCCCTGTGGATTTTAGGGACCCTTTTGAAAAATTGAAGAAAGAGATAATTTACAGTATAATTTCATTCTGCAAATCATTTATCTTTGATACGTTGTAGCAGGATATCCATTTTCCAAACCTTATTGTGCATTAATTAATAAATTACTGAACTTTTTTGGAGCTCTCACTAATGTTAACACCGCCATTCTACAATGGGTGTTTTTGAGTTCTAACATGGAGAAATTTTCTATTTCTGTACGAAGTCAAGAAGTTTCACATTAAAATTTATGACCTTTCTCAGTAGCTAATGTAATGGGACCTCAATTTAATGTTGTAAACTGAAAATAAGCACATTTCTTCAGATAAACTGATTGAAGCAAAAATAATTAAACTTCTTGTGGTGCGGGGCAAGCCTGTAATGAAAATCAGTTTGAGTGGAATTGATGCAGCTAAGTATGTAGTGAGGTGCCCTTAAGGTCAGTATCAATCAAACGCCTCATGTTGCTGTACAGATGGAGAGCAAGAGCTCACTATAGGATTCTAATAATTTCCAACATAAAGAGAATGAACAAAATGGGAATGTTGGAAATAAAGTGATAAGTGCATATTCTGCTTACTTAACTAAATGCAAGTGATCCCAGAAATTATTTTACGTTAAAATGTATTGAGGCATATGATTTTCTTTAATGGTACTAATTGATTGGAAAAAATAAAATGCTTGAGAGTCAAAACAGATTTCGGCTTCAGAAACAATGGACACCCAATCTAAACTTTTACCACTTTCCAATGTTACCCTGCCTGCCTCAATTAAGTCAATTTCTAATTTTCATGTCTAAAGTTATGTCATTCTTTGGTACTTGTTTGATGTATGGTGGGAAAACTTATGAAGGAGATGAATGATTACTTCTATTTCATTTCTTGGAAATGATCAACAATGTAATTGTAAATGATCCCTTAGGGTACGTGAAGCAGTTATGCTCTACATCTACAATGTCATTTTGAGAGTGAAATTCTAAGGGACCTTGTGCCACTGACAGGAATCAATAGCTGCTGCATATCGGGAAATCACAGGCAGCTTGTGTCCTGAAGCTTCTCACATACACCAGCTGCATGCAAGGTCCCACTGGTGTGGACACTGCACCAACTCATGTGTAAGATCTTGGAAAACTGACACTATAGTGTCAACATAGTTTGACTCTGTGGTCAGTGTCCACATCATGGCAAACTGGAATGTGATTCCCTGGAGGAGGGAGTTAGAAACACAGGAACAAATGTAGGCCATTCAGCACTTGAAGCCTGTTCTGCCAATCGATGAGGTCATGGCTGATCTGTGGCCTAACTCTACATACCTGCGTTTGGACAGGTCCGTAAATACCTTAGCTTAACAATTGCCATTTGCTCCACTTTACATCAGGATGGTGACACCCAACTTCGACTATGCAATACTAAAAATTGGAAAGCGATTGTGATGTGATTTGTTATTGAATATCCATGAATATTCATATCTAGTGATTCACAGACTGAAATAGAAAAAATGGGTTGAATTTTTTTTTGGCTAAGTGCAAATTTCATGGAGTTTTTCTGAAGGGATTCTTGCCATGAGGCCTAGTGAAAATTTTGGCTGTACCAAAGTTGCCTCACTAACGACCTACACTGCCCTGGAATGTCCATCATATCCAATTCTGTCCTCATCTTAGTTGCACTGTTCCCAGATCAACTTGCCACTCGGCAGAAACCTGGGGAAAGACTGGCATCCCTTGCACTTGTACCATCTTTCAAAGATCTCTGAGCACCCAGACGAACACTGGTTCTCCAAAGCTGCCTTGCTGGGTCTCAGATACGATCTGAATATGTTCATCATGTCAGAGCAGGAGAAGATGGCACTACAATTTTCCAACAGGGTTCTGGAGGTCTTGGTCAAGAGGTCAGTACAATGGACAGAATTTCTCTTCCCAGAGGACCAACAGAGAAGGTCACATCCTTACATCATGGAAACCTGGCCTAAGGTTGCCTCATGGGTCAGTGCCATCTCAACAGTCCAAAGGAATGGCCAGCAATGCCATGAGAAGGTCAATTACCTTCCCCGCTGTGCCAGGGTAAGTGCCACATTCCTCTCTGCCACGACATGCTCACTCTATCTCTCCTACTGCACACTTCAACCATGAAGCCACTTACTCTGCCAGTCTCACTACTGCATTCAACATCTTCCCTGATTTGCTCTCACTTCTACCACACCCCTGCCCTTCCCCCCAAAATTCCCACACCAGCCCTGTATGGTCCCTACATTGCCTACTCTCTCACTCGGAGTGCCTCACCAGCTATCAACCATCTGCACCAGTATCTGTGTCAATCCTTTCTCCTCACTCAATCCCTCCCTTTCTCTCATTACAGGAGAAAACATGGCGCATGGCCTGACAATAGCTCTGCCAGTGGCCAACAAAGAAATATCTCAGGCTGCTGGCATCTGGAGGACTACCAGAAACTCATCCCCATACAGGACAGGACTCTATAGTATCAGCAATCAGGGCCTTCATCCATATGCACAGGAAAGAACAAGAGAAACAGACAGCTATATGTGAAGCAAAGGTCCTTATTGACCAGAAACTGCAGCAGCACAGCACTTCATGCAGCATCTGTTGCCTCCATAAACAGGTTGGTGGCTGTCATGGAGAACCAACAGTGAGTTGAACTCACCAGCTATCTGCTCTGGTTTCCATGTTGAGATATTTCAACATCTAGCTTGTTTGTTGTGTATGATAAGATAGGAAGGTGAATAGACTGAGGTGAGTTGGGGTGTTAATAAGGCAGTTAACATACTACAATTATCCTTAACTTGCTACTGCCTTGCGGTAAACTTGCCTCACTGCCCGGCTAACGGTAAAAGATGCAGCGAGATGGTCCCCAGTTCAAGATAGGCCTCATTAAATTTCTCATTTGGTTTTGTCACAGATCTTGCTATAGCCCACCTTGCACCAATCCCTATAGGTTTGGCTCACAGTGACTGACTTAATCTTATCTAAAACTACTGATTGTCGTTGTCAGTCCCTCAAAGTGAGGATCGCATCTGCCAGGCTTCATCATTTGAGTGGAACATAGGAACAGGAGTCGGCCATTCGGCCCCCCCAAACCTGTTCCACTATTCAATGAGGCCATTGAATTGAACTGAATTGAATTGAATTGAATCATTTATTGTCACGTGTATTCAATGTAAAAATACAGTGAGGCATGTGTACCTTCGCTGTACGTACATGGCACCATTCACATTAACTTAGAATAAGATAAGCATCCCATTTGCTTTCTTGATTAATGTCTGCCCCTGTTACTGACATTTTAAAGATTTATGCATCTTTACCTTCAAGTCTCTCTGAACATCCATTGTATTTAACTTCATTCCAGAAAGAACCTTTTGGATAGATGAAAATGGATAACCTCACACTTGTCTACATTGAACTCCATCTGTCACAGTTACATCCGTTCACTTAGTTTACCTTTGTAATTTTATGAGATCATCTACACTGTCTACAATGCCACCTAACTTTGTGTCATCAGCAAATTTGGATATATGACTTTCTATGCCATTATCCAAGTTGCTAATAAATAATGTGAATAATTGAGGCCCTAACACAGAATCTTGTGGGACTCCACTGTTCACATCCTCCCAGTTTGAATACCTACCCATTATTCCTTCTTTCTGTTGGCAGCCACACAACCAATTTCCCAGCTACGTCAATAATTCGCCCTCAGTTCCGTGGGCTTCTACCATGGTTAACAATCACTTATGTGGGACTTTATCAAATGCCTTCTGTATGTTCATATAAACAACATCCATAAAGCATCCACTGTCAATTACCTTAGTCACCTATTCAAAAACTTCAATGAGATTTGTCAGGCATGACCTACCTGTCATGCTTCTTGATTAATTGAAAAATTTCAAGGTGATCAGTTACCCCATTCTTGATTATAGACTTCCCCACCACAAATATTAGAGTAACTGGGCCATAATTCCCTGATCATCCTCTTTTGTTCTTCTTAAAAAGTGGAATGACATGTGCAATTTTCTAATCCAGAGGGCAACTTCTGTATCAAGTGAATTCTGTAAGTTAAGGCATCTACAATATGCCTACTTTCTTTAACAACTTTGGTTGAAACTGTAAGGTCCAGTAATTTGTCACACTTTAATTCTATTAATTTCCTCATTACCAATGTTTTACTTTTAGTTACTCAGTCTCTGTTACTAATCCACTTTTAATTTTCTCCGGATTTCCAGCAAGTTACCCTCCTTTTCTACAGTAAAGACTGAAGCAATGTAATTATTCAACATGTCTGCCATTTCCCCACAGTCATTGACAATATGCCCAACTTTTTTAGTAGGCCAACGTTTCTCCTAACAAACTTTTTGTCTGCTCTATGACTATAAATTTCTTCTTATTGATTTTGATGTCCCTTTCAAGCTTCCATTCATAATCTTTTTTAGTCGTTTTGTAAGCGGCTTTGCAGCCCTTTGTTGGTCTTTATGTCTTTCTCATTCAGCAGTATCTGTACTGATTTTTTTTCATTTTCGTAAACATTTTCTTTTAGTTTTATACTGTCCCTTATCTCTTCAGTCGTCCATGGCTGTTTTTTTTGTGTGAAGTCCAGCTTTTCCCTCTCAGGGGTATAAACGGGTTTCGACTCACTCAGAGATAGTAAGAACTGCTGATGCTGGAGTCAGAGCTAACACAGTGTGGGGCTGGAGGAACACAACGGGCCAGGCAGCATCCTTACTCCTCTGATGCTGCCTGACCTGCTATATTCCTCCAGCTCCACACTGTGTTATAACTGGTTTTGTGTTGTGTTAAATGTTTCTTTAAAAATCCTCCACTGTTCTTCAGTTGTTTTCTCATTGGCAGGTTCTCCCAGTTTTCTGTGAACAGACTTAAATATAAATTTCTAGTAGCTGATTCATTCTTTTCTCTTTGAAATGCTACATTGTATTCAATCACGTTATGATTACTATTTGATAAGTGTTCATGCACAATTAGGTTGTTAATTAAATCTGGCTTGTTACCTATTACTAAATCCAATCTTGCTTGTTCCCTGTTGCATCCAGGACATATTGCTGTAGGAACTATCTGGACCTACTCCAGAAATTCCCTACTTTTATGAAAGGTACTTTTCTGCCTCTCCCAATCTATGTTAAAGTTAAAATCACCTATTAATACTACTCTGGCTTTGCTGAACACTTGCCTAATATTTGCATTTATAAAATCTAGATTTATAAAATCTAGCCTTTGACCCCTCAGATAAATCAGCCGGCTCATCCTGAGGCCATAGACCAAAAATTGCTTGTACTGGAAAAGTATTCATGAAACTTATAGAATGACTCAAGTTCAAAAGACCTGTTGGGAAAGAAATCTGCTGTGCTTAGTAGCGTGGCAAATGTATAACCCCAAACAAGCCCAGACTCACAAGGATGTAGTTCACTCTGAACAACCTAGCAAGTCATTCACATTTCACAAAGGCAATTAGAATGGAATAACTGGTGGCCTTAATAAATCTTTTGAATAAATTTGAAAAATTCTTCTTCCAAATGCCTGCCACTTCAACCTGTTTCTCTTTCTCATACTAATTCTCACAGATATACAGAGTAAGCCTTTCTTATATCTGCTGTTTCTTACACAGTAGAGAGCTGTGGTTATGTATTATCTCAATTTTACTTGTTGTGACAAAAATTAGATATTATTTGGCTGCTCTGAAAATTCATGGTTGCTCCTCTAAACCTGGCCACAAAGCAAAAAAAAATCTTACAGTGGATCGATAACTGGAGGTAATTGACTAAGACTAATTCACAAGGGTCTAGGCCTGAAACGTCAGCTTTCTTGCTCCTCTGATGCTGCCTGGCCTGCTGTGTTCATCCAGCTCTACACCTTGTTAACTCTGCAAAGCAAATGAACTGTTTTTACATTCAGGGAGTTGTTAAGATTTGGAACATAACAGTTGAAAGGGTGTTACAAACAGTTTCCTTAGAAGCTTCTAAAAGATAGCTATGCTTTGAATGGAAGAAGACTAATTTTTAAGTATAAAATGTTGTGAGATGGGACAAGTTAAATAGTAAAACAATGGTCAATGGATATTTTCCGGGATGAAAGGAAGGCTTGTATTGGAATTCCAGAGGGATCGGTGTTGGTACCTTGTTTTTCCTGATATATATTAAAAGTCCACAAAACGTGGAAGAATTGTAAACTATGAGGAAGACAGTGTGGAATTCCAAAGGGACATAGACAAGTCGCTGGAGTGGGTGGATAGTTAGCAGATGAGATTGTGAGAAGTGTGAGGTGATGCATTTTTGTAGGAAGACCATTGAAGGACAATACAATATAGGGGTAATGGGAGTTAGAAGGCTGATTCATTTTCTTTTCCACTGCCTTAGATGGTCAAGCTGAGTTTACCCTGCCCACTGTTTAAAAGTGTCATGTACCCCCACTCCCTGTTTCAGAGGCTGCCAGTCACTATTGGCCGTGAGGATCAATAGTGGTATCAGTACATTTCAAAGCATTCTTGGCCTGCATCCAGGCCATGTTAAGCTTATATGTGCTCAGTTACGAGTGGTGTACCACAAGGATCTGTTCTGGGTCCTCTTCTATTTGTGATTTTTGTAAATGATTTGGATGAAGGAGTGGAAGGGTGGATTAATAAGTTCGCGGACGATACGAAGACGCGTCGTGTTGTGGACAATGCGGAGGGCTGCTCTAGGTTACAAAGGGACATTGATCGGATGCAGAGCTGGGCTGAGAAGTGGCAGATGGAGTTTAACCCTGACAAGTGTGAGGTGATTCATTTTGGAAGGACAAACTTGAAAGCAGAATACAGGGTTAACGGAAAGATTCTTGGCAGTGTGGTGGAGCAGAGGGATCTTGGGGTTCATGTCCACAGTTCCCTGAAAGCTGCCACCCAGGTAGATAGAGTTGTTAAGAAGGTGTATGGTGTGTTAGCTTTCATTAATCGAGGGATTGAGTTCAAGAGCCGTGAAGTTATGCTCCAGCTATACAAAAGCCTGGTTCAGCCACATCTGGAGTATTGTGTCCAGTTCTGGTCGCCTCATTACAGGAAAGATGTGGAAGCGTTGGAAAAGGTGCAGAGGAGATTTACCAGGATGTTGCCTGGAATGGAGGGAAGGTCTTATGAGGAAAGGTTGAGAGACCTAGGCTTTTCTCTTTAGAACAATGAAGGATGAGAGGTGACTTGATAGAGGTGTACAAAATGATCAGAGGAATAGATAGACTGGACAGCCAGAGACTTTTTCCTCGGGTAGAGGTAGCTATTATGAGGGGGCATAGTTTTAAAGTGAGTGGAGGTAGATATAGGGGAGACATCAGAGATAGATTCTTTACTCAGAGAGTGGCAGGGGTGTGGAAGGCATTGCTGGAGAGGGTAGTGGAGTCGGCCTCATTCGGGGCATTTAAGCGCATATTAGATAGGCATATGGATGATAGTATAAGGTAGGGGTGGAGGTTAGATAGACCTTAGGTTTAGGGTAAAAGTTTGGCACAACATCTTGGGCCGAAGGGCCTGAACTGTGCTGTACTGTTCTATGTTCTATGTTCTATGTGCAGTTTCAGATGTGTGAAATGTTTCCACTGACTTTGGGATTACATATCAATGAGGAAACAGGTATCACTTGACATTTTCTGAAGAAGTGTCCCGACCTGAAACATCAGCTTTCCTGTTCCTCTGATGCTGCCTGGCCTGCTGTGTTCACACTTTGTTCCCTCTGACTCCAGCATCTGCAGTTCTTGCTATCTCACTTGACATGATTATCGTGTTTGATCTTAGCCATCAGGGTTCTAGTCCCCCACACCCCTGTTCTAGTCTTTCTCAGACTTTGTGTCTTTGTTTTCAAGTTGGTGCAAACTTTTGGTCATTTTTTGTACATAATCGTGGATTGTTCCTTTAAGGGAACCTGAATGTGTCCATATTGTCATCATGCCCTTGGGCAATGCATTGCCCATCCAGTCATTCACATAGCATAACTCCGGTGTGTCTGTTCAGGGTCACCCATGGTCATATTTGTATTCTGAGCAATGTGGCTGCCCAACCATCTCCATCTCTTGTATCACTTTAACTAAGGAAATCTTCAGAGTCGTACTAATCCTCTCCACCATTCCTGAACTCTGAGGATAGTAGGAAGTATGAAATTTCTGTTTGATTCCAATCTGCCTGCAAGCTTCCTCAATAATCTTTCCTGTAAAATGGGTAATTAGAACCACCATCCCCCCCACCATTGGACTATTATCTCTTCTGCTAATAATTCTGTTATGTTAAGACAATATAATCTCTGGTTGGCAAAGCTTCTACCCACCTAATAAATTGATTACTTATTAGCTAGCAACACCTTTTACCTTTTTGATGGGGACATGGTCCAGTAAAATTGACCTGTACATGTCCCAGGGTCCGCCTTGGACGTGGCTAGTGGGGTAATTTAATTTTCACCACCTTGCCTGTGTTATGCTGGGTGCATATGCATATGATATTCCAATGGCAGTATTTATCTGTGTCCTGACTCATACCTTTCCAATACCAAATCTGACAGGTTGTTCCATCCTGTGTACTGATTCCCATGATATATTTCTAGGAGTATACACAGTGTGCCCTGTGGAGCTATCACTTTCCCATCTTTTCACCAAATGTCATCTCATTCCTCCCTTTCCACTCTTCCCAGTCTTGTTCTGCAGTAATATGTAATTCTCTAACATTTGTCACAGGAATTTGTGTTGTGATCACACCTGCTTTCAGTTCCTCCGTATTGTTGTCGGTTGTATCCCTGGCTGCCTGGTCTACTTGACTGTTACCCAGTTGTTCTGGAGTCTTAACCTTCCTATGTGCTCTTATTTTTATCTCTGAAATCTCCTTAGATTCCTTTACTGCCTCAGTCAATTTTCTGATGAGTTTTTCATATTGAATCAGATGCCCATTGAAGTTACAAATCCCCTCCTTCTTCAGGGTCCTGCATAGTCAAACATTACTCCAAATGCACATTGACTGTCTGTATAAATGTTCACTATCTTTCCTCTGGCTAATTTTAAAGCTTCTAAAAGAGCTCTGATTTCTGCTTCTTATGCTGACTTGTCTCTGGGTAAACAGCCATGTGCTTGTATTTCCCCTCCACCTTCCACTACTGTCCACCCTGTTGTGGGACTCCATCTATACGCCATTCATTTGGAGCATTATATTAGCCCTTTCTAGTGGTTCTTCCTTAAATCTGTGGACATACTCATCACTGATAGTCAAATGAGACATTGCATGCCAAAACATTCACAAATTTCCAGACAAATGGATTCACAGTGTGAAAGAGATGTCAAGTAATGTGTCAGTTTCTCAATAATTAGATCAGCAGTTCAGACCACAATAGCCACTTCCAGTCATGTATATCGCTACGTCCTCATTTTCTATTGAGAATTTTTACAGAGATCCATAGAAGGCTTGTGTGAGTTTTAAAAGCAAAGTTCTAGCCATTGCCTTGTGTAACAGTTAAATTATTAGCAAAATGTCAAAACATTACAACATTTTTAATTCTATAAAGGTCAGTTGTCCATAGCAGATATTCCCAAGCATTTGTAATTCCATCACAGACTCATCCATTCCTTCACTAATGTGCTCTATTGTTACTAACTTGCATATGAGCGACTGTCAGAAGACAAAAACATTATAGAGTCATCACTTATTAAATTATTTGGTAGCTTTATATCCATCAATATTCCATTAACATTGCATCCAAATATTTTATATTATATCTAGACAGCTGCTCTAGTCCGTTCAAATGACATCATTTTTTATGTTAAGCAGGAATCTAATCCAATTATATAACTACATGATAACTAACAGTTTTAATTTGATAGTGGAATGCTTCAATTAAGATGTGACTTCTATAACCATACCATGAATGGATCATCTGTGAGTGATATGTTTCCATTATTGTACTATCACTGTTGGCACTATTAGCCAGTCTGCAAGCTTCACACAATACATAAATGACTTGGAAGTTGTAAAAAAAATCCACTTAATGAATCACTGTATGTGGAACAATATTATTGGAAAATTACTGTGATTGCTGCATTGCTCTGATTCCTGACTTCTTGTGCATTCCTCCTTTCTCATCCTTCATTTCAGGTGGTTCCTTCAGTGGCTTTGACTCTATTCTCTCAAACTCCATCTCCAACTCGCTCCATCTCTTAATTTTTTACAAACTAATCTCCAAATGCATGTCTTCAACATAACTTCCAAGCCTCTTAATTTCTTTCTTCCTGGCTTGGCAAGCTCATCCCTTAATTAGAGTCAAATAGCAATTGTACTGGGCGAGCAAACCTGGGAGATGAAGATTGCTTTCAACTGCAAGTTGTAGCGAAAATGGTGAATATTGGGAATGGGCCTTCTGGAATCAAAGGTTCGGAACTATTTTGTCTAAGATACAGAGCCCTCTCCATGAACCTTCAGCTAAGTCTATCTGAGCAGCCAATTAAGGGCTGGCCCTTGCTACTTCAGACTTTATCCCCACATTTGGAGGGCTTTTGTTTTAGAGGATGGCCTGCTAGACCCTGTCAGCCTTCTAGTGGATTCCAGATTAGAGGGTGTGCTACCTTATGGGTATTCCATGGCCCACAAAAGGCCTCCATGGTGGCAATGGCTGCCCTCATGGCAACATTGTCACCAATGCTCAACAACACCCCCATCCCAATCACTAGGCCTGCCTGCCTGCTCCTGGAGCTTGTCCCAACCTCAGTTCCCCCTCTTCTATGCCAGTCCATAATTGAAAACCCATCCACTCCCTAAAGCTGCTGCTTGAGCAGTGGCCTCCATTTTTGTTTGATAATTGGCTGCCACTGACAATATAATGACTCAGTTCCCAGCGTGGTCAAACAGGGTTGACTTCAACTTGTGACTGCGGCAAAGGGACCCCCAGGTAAATGGCAAATGCTTTAACTCTAAACGAGGCAGAGACTACAGCATCAAATAAAAGGGAGTAAGCCAAGTTTTTGCAAAGGAAGAATATTGAAGGATATGGGTTGAATTGGTTTACAGGAGAGAGTTCCAGCACTGGACCAGGAGCTGAATGACCTTCACATTTACTGAAAGTTCTATCATTCTTTGAAAATTCTCTTTTATTGAGTTCAAGACCTGGGAGTATTAAGAAATGTTGGTATTATGTTCTTATGATACTTTATATCTTTGTATAAGATAGGAGGCTTGAAAATGATTTCATGAACACAATAATCTTGGATATACTTTCAAGAAACACTTTTTAAGCAATGTAAGATCTTTCACTGCTGACATATGACTCCTTAACAAGGGGAAAAAATATGATTTGTTCCAATAAACAATACGTTAACACATGCTGCAATTTTTATTTGCAGAAAATAGAAAACCTTCCAAATGGACGTTTTGGGATACACTGAATTCTTACACCAATCTAAGATAGTGAATAATGCACATGCACATTATGCAGGGTATTTCAGATGTCAGCTCAATCAAATGTTTTAAAAAAGCACTGTTGCTGGTGTGATATTGGCAGCTCAGTTAAATCTCAAATTAAATTATGGTGTGTTCAGTAAATTTTGGAGGAGCGTGTTTTCAGGTTGGCAATAGCCCTTTAGACAGCTAAGATGACAGGAGCTAAGGTTTGTCTTCAAAGTGTTATTCATGATGTGTCTAAGGATGCAACAATGCTATCTAATTGAACTAGATCAGGCCAATTTCTGCTCCAACCAGCACTGACCAACATTGCCCCATTAAGCACCAAATTTGTGGCTTGGCAGCATTAAGGTAATCACCCAGTTTGCCTCAGACATTTTAAATCAACTTGTTCGGATGTGCTAAGGCACACCTCTGAAAGCAAATGAGACAGGAAACCAGACCACTTGAGTAAAAGGTAGGAACACTAACACTGCACTACAGGAGCCCTCCAGTTTGCCTTCAAATCGTCTATGGCCAATACGAAATCAAACACATTTTATAGGTGAGGTGATGGCCCAGTGGTATTATCGCTGGACTGTTAATGCAGAGATCCAGATAATGTTCTGGGGACCAGGGTTTGAATCCCACAAAGGCAGATGGTGGAATTTGAATTCAATAAATATCTGGAATTAAGAATCTAATGATGACTGTTAATCCATTGGCGATTGTTGGGAAAACCTCATCTGGTTCACTAATGTCCCTTAGGGAAGGAAACTGTCATCCTTACCTGGGATGGACTAGATGTGACTCAACACCCACAACAATGTGGTTGACTCTTAACTGAGCAATTAGGGATGGGCAATAAATGCTGGGCTAACCAGCAATGCCCTCATCCCATGAATGAATAAAGGAAAGAACAATGTCTGATGCAAGGTATAGAGGTAGGAAATTGACAAATTTGCACTTGTTTTCAGACATTGGAATCAAGGACCTACTTCCGTCTCAGTAATTTAAGACGCCTCGGCCTTTACACATTTTGACTACAGCAATAATAAATTCTAAATTGGTAAAAGACACTTGGCCATTCTATTCAGCACAGCAAATTATTGTATAACTTTTATTCTTCCTGCTTTGAAAGCAGCCAGATATTATTTAGAAAACAACAAAAGCCATATATTCTTGCATCACTAACACTCCCGTGCTTTCTGTTCTTTTTTAGGCATTGAAGTGTTTGCCTTTGGGTCAGTATTTGACCAGCACAAATTTATACATTATTTTGCAAATTCCGTAAAAGCACCTTAGAGAGTTATATTGCTGAGTGTGTCCTTAGGGAGTTGCTGAGATGTCATGTTCTTTTCTTGACGTTTCTCTCTTGAGTTTACTGTAATAAACCCCATTATCTGCATGCATATTAATTTTTCGTAGCTGATCACAGCTGAAGGCATTTGCTTGGACTCAAGGGAACAAAGATTCTCTGAAAAATTGTTGAATTTATCTGAAACTCCCTGGAGTAGAATTAATTCTTTCTGTAACGTAACAAAGTCAGTTGGGACTTTTGAACTCACAAAAAAAAGCATAAGTAAGTGGGGGTAGAAATTTCCATAGCCCCTTTTGTGTGCTTCTGTCACAATTCTGTCTTCTTCCTAACAGACAGCAAACAATGAACTTGCTAGCTAATGTACATTGACAGGTTCCTAGCAGTGCCCATACTAGCACAAGCACTTACCATGGGTATCTAATGAGCATATATATATATATAACTAGAGAGACTGGTGGTGCACTATTCATATCACTTAGCCAACAATCCCAAGACCCAAAGCTAATGCTCTGCAGATATGAGTTCAAACCCCAACATGGTAAGTGGTAGAATTATATTTAATCATTAATCTGGTATTAAAAATCCACTAGATCTTAGCAAAGGTGACCATTGGTAGTACTGGAGGGTCTACCTCCTTTAAGAGGGATAAATCACCAGAGCTGGAAGAATTGTTTCCTAGGCTATCAATCAAGCCAGGGAAGGAAATAACAAATGTCTGAGCGTCATATTTTAATCTTCACCAGATACAGGAGAAGACTGAATCCTTGCAAACATTGTAAAACATTCAAAAAGTGTGCAAGGGATAGGCCAAACAATTATAGGCTGAACAGTCTGACTTCAGTGGTGGGATAATGATGAGAACCAATATTGAGACAAAGGAGTAACTGTTACTTGGATTCATCAGGGTAGTCAGCATGGCTTTCTTTTTAATGAAAAGTCATGTCTTAATGATATAATTCAATGATTTGAGGAAATACAAGGAGGCTTGCTAATGGCATTGCAGTGGATGTGCGACTACATAGATTTTAGCAACACATTTGACAATGTACCACATGGGAGACTGGTCAGACAAATTAAAGCAAAAGTATACAAGGGAATCCAAAATTGTTATACAAAAAAAAAGTGACATACCACTTATCCATCTCTTCACCCAAACCATTATGAATCCTAATCTTTGGCTTTCCATGGTCAGATTCCTATCAGCTTATTTATATTCCAATGCTAGTGCATTAGCAAGGCAAGGATAACTTTATCATGCAGATATCATGTCAATGGATCAAGGGACTGTTGCTTTCCCTGCCCTAAATCTAGGACTCTGGAATTCTGCCAAGATCTCTTTGTGTTTAATGCTCTTTTAAGTTTCTGCTGACATTTACTTTTTTGTAACCTGGTCATCAAAGCCAATTCTAATCAAGCCACTGCCCAGCCACTCTTACTTAGGGCATATCATGGAATCCCTACAGTATGGGAGCAGGCCATTCGGCCCCTCAAGTACATACTGACCCTCTGAAGAGCATCCCACCCAGACCCACCCCTCCTAGCCTATCCCTCCATTTCCCATATCTAATCCACTTAGCCTGCACACCCCTGGGCACTATGGGCAATTTAGCATGGCCAATCCACCTAATCTGCACATCTTTGGACTGTGGGAGGAATCTGGAGCAAACCCATGCAGACACGGGGATAATGTGCAAACTCCACAGAGACAGTTGCCTGAGGGCGGAATCGAACCCAAATCGAATCAAACTGGTGCTGTGAGGCAGCAGAGTCAACCACTGAGCCACAGTGCTGCAGTAAGACAACAGACCTTCAGTGGGATATCCTGTAAAATAATGACATTCAAGTGTTGTACAGCTTGTCTTTCTTTAATATTTGCTTTGCATTAATTAAAAGTAATTCTGCCGTACAGGAATTTTTCTGTAGTCTATTCTTTTGAGAGGGAGGGGCAATTTCCAACTCCTCCTTCAATTTCACTCCGTTATTTCTCTGTTCTTTTCCAAAACTGCCTGCGCTAATATTTAACCAATCTTTTCTTTTTCTACAGGAAGGCTGTTAATTTTAATTTGTTAATATGCTGATTAATTACAAACATTTCAAGCACATACAGAAAATGATGAAAGAAAATCATGAATCATTATATAGAAAACTAGTTTACCATATCATCAATAAATGAGGAACTTGAAAGATTATACAGTTGCCCCCGTTATCCTTATCTGTCTTGTAGATAATTCTCACTTGTATTATTTATCCATAGTCCTCAACTGTCCCATTCAAATTTCATACCGCTTGTTAATTTTACTATGTCTAATTGGTATCAGTGTGTTTAATTCTATGCTGATTATTTCAAAGTTGATTTCTCTGTGGACAGTGGCTGAATGTCTTGGTGATTTAAAGCTTTTTCTAATTTCTCTGTCCAAATTAACCATTTCATGCTGACAGATGTCAAGTGGTTGAGCATGCCTGAGAACCATTTATCAGTGCAAATGCATCACGCAATACAGCATGTTAATTATGTGACACACAACAAATTGCATCTATTTCTGCATAGCCCAGCGTCTCAATACCATACCTTAAAATATAATTAATACAAGCACATTTTGCACAGCCAGATAATCTTATTAATATGTCAATTGGGTGGTGTCTGTGTGGAGGTCTTTTTTTTTCTGCATTGTTCCAATGTCCTGAGTGATGGCCAGACTTGTTTTCTTTAAAAAAATCATAGGCAAAGATATAAATATCTCCCAAAGATATTGATCAATACATGAGTCTTAGGTGCATTTTTTTGACTTGTGCTGTTGTGTAGATGGTGAACAGAGTGCTATATTCCATTAAACTATGCCATGATGAATTTTCAATCCCCATTTGGTGGTGTGATTTTGCTGTTTCTATTTTCTACTGTAAGTGGACCATGCATCAGTAACCATACTCTCTCATTCATGAGCCCTAGAGGGACTTTGCTCTTCGATAAAATGTTCTTGTAATATTGTATAAACAGAAATTAAATGTACTCATATGTTCATTATTATTAACTGTATGTTATTATTTCAGCTATGCTTTTATTTCCCAGGAATAACACATTGTATTATGCCTGACATCTCATCATTTCATAATTTCTCCAAACTCAATTGCAGTATTGTTGATCTGACTGTTCTTTTCAATGTTAAATTTTATTCCATCACAACAATGATACTCAGGAACCATCCTGACTCTTTTGTTTTGTTATGTTAATGAACATTTTTAATCTACTTAAATGTCATTTTTTTTTTCCTTTTCAATTGCTTGAAACAGCAACTCATATCTGTAACTTATCTGTTTCAAACATGGATGTTCATGCAGATCACTGGGAAATTGTTCATGTTGCCTTTGTCCTTTCACATGCAAAGTTGTATAATTTCTTCACTGAATAAGGCAAGGATCTGGAGTATTTATAGATAATAAGCTCTATCCACAATCCATAAAGGGATAGCTGATGCTGCAGGACCAATCGTGCAGCTCAATAAAGATATATCTTTTTATATTGCCAAATAATGGAGTGAATTTCATGGCGCTGTAATCACATTCTCAGTGTTTGAACAGATTGGGCGAGTGGGAAATTGTAAGGGGGCGGTATATTGGGGGATTGTACACTTACGTGAGAAATGTACACACCTTCCAAACTCTCCAATTCCAAAGGATGTTTTCAGAAGATTCCAGACATTGGAAAATTAGCCCAATGATATTTCAATTTCCTGGATAATTTGTGTAAAATGACCTGTATTGGTAATTTCACATGGTGCTGATGTAGAATTCTAACCAATGCTGCTGCAACTAAGAGGCCATTGAAATTTCAGGGTCAATATCTGGGAACAGTTGTAGCTTTTGAATTCAATAGCTTCATGGTTTGGGACTCTCAGAGGTAACTTATCTTCTATTCTCTACAGACTTAAATTAGGTACAATTTTGATGCAAATGGTAGAGTATCTGGTACAGCAGGTTTTGCCCTCAATATTTTGTATTTCCACTTTGTGACAGCTGTATCATTCATTCATAGGTATTTCTACGGATATGTAGAATTTATTAGAATCTATAAATCTGCTGTATCTGGCTTTTACCCCACATGCAGTCTACTATACAGAACTAAAATACTTTACTGCAACCCCACCAAAATAATGAAATTTAAACCCTTTGGGCTCTGAACCTAGGACGTAAGTAAGTTAAAATCAGTAAACGATACAAAATGAAATTGAAAAGTTTAATTTAAAGATATATACAAGAATATGACAAGTTTGGATGATGTATTCAAAGAAAAGTTATTTCTATTTGACATTAGATACAGATTTTAGATTTTGGGCAAAAGTTGCAGGGGAAATGTGAAGATACCTCAAAGTTAATCCATTACGTTGACGGCTCAAGTCAGGGGAAGTTTGGAATGCGCACAACTGAATGAGCATAGCCACAATTACACTCAAAAGACTATATACCATCCAAAATCAGTACCAAACAATTTACACACACTCAACCACCTTCATCACAGTGTTCCCTGGCCAACATCTCTGACTCAGTCTTGCTGCAGTGCTCCAGTGAAGCTCAGTGTAAGCTGGAAGAACTGCACTTCATTTTCCACTTGGGAACCCTTCAGCCTTCTGGACTTAATATTGAGTTCAACAATTTTAGGGCTTGAGGCCATGTCCTTACCCCAAACCTCACACACCAGGCCTTGTCATCACATGGGTTACTACCATACACAACCCATTGTCAACTACTAACAGCCCCCATTAGCAGCTATTCATTCTCCCAGACTGACCTTTACCCACTCCTTTGTCTGTCCAACTGTTTTTCTTTCACTTTGGGCTCTATCTCCACCTATCGTTTGTCTCACTCCCCTCCCTCCACCTCATCTTCTACATAAATACCAACCTTTCTCCTAGCTACCATCAGCTCTGAAGAAGGGTCACTGGAGCCAAAATGTTAACTCTGATTTCTCTCCACAGATGCTGCCTGACCTGCTGAGTTTTTCCAGAAATTTCTGTTTTTGTTATGGTTTCTGATTTCCAACATCCACAGTTCTTTTGTTTTATTTTGTTTTACTACACAATTTAACTTGACCATCTCCAACAAGATAGAATCTAACTGTTCCTCTTTGACATTTAATGGCATTATTATAGTTGAATATCCCACTCTCATCATACTGAGGGTTACTATTGTCCAGAAACAGAATTGAACTAGCTATTGGAATTCTGTGTCACGTAACTCAACTCCTGACTCCTCAAAGCCTATCCAACATCTACAAGACACAAGTCAGGAGTGAGTGTGGTTCCAAAAACATTCAAAAAGTTTGGCATAATCCAGAAGAAAGCAACTCACTTGATAGGCTCCACAAACATCCACTCCCTCTAACACTGATGTTTAATAGCAACACTGTGTACCAGCTAAAGATGCACTGCAGAAATTCACCAAGGATTCCTAGACAACACCTTCCAAACCATTTACGTCAATACTTATTCTCAGCTTTCTAGGTTTTTTCACTGCTAATCATTGCTGTCAATCCATCCTGTAGGAGTTTTATCTTTCTTGATTACTCCTTTTCATTCCAACTCTTCTATCTTGTCTTTTACTGAAGATACTGCATTGGTCTTACTCTCTGTGTTCTTCTTTTAGTAGCTGTTCTTTTTACACCTATTCAAAACTAATCTCAGCTTCACACTTGCTCATGGGAGAACACTTTTGCATGTACTCTGTCTTTATTGAATTGCCTAGAAGATGGATTCCTGCACTGAGTACCTCATAGTGAAGATCACATGCTTATGGCAAACCAGGAGGCATGTAGCATGTTTCTATCCCAAATAACCCCTTTCATTCAAAGTGAAGGTTTATCTTTTGTGTATAAATTATAATCAAATAATTACAGTATTAATGTTGCTATTTGTACACTGGCTGATATATTCAGATGACTTTGTGTGATTTGGCATTTAGCAAGTTACTATTGATAAGCAAGAACCCTAACTCACTCTTCAGCTTTGTTTTAATTGTGGCTTTCATCAATTGATTAACTGGAAAAGTATTTTAATCTTGTAATGTACGTAAAGAGGCAGCATTAATCAGAACTATACTAAGATTGCATTAAATGTGGCAAAGCGTCAGTGTAATCATTGGTTTTGGCATCACAGACACTGTATCTATCACATGCTGTGTTCCACTAAGAAAATGGATAAATATCTCATGCTGTGTCAGCTAGAAACATTTGACGTTTGAAATACGTTCACCAGAAATCATCTTATGCGTTTGTACTCGATGTGGAATTCTATATTAGCAGTTCTACAATCTTAACTTCCAAACTGAAAAAGCCATAACCATTTTCCTAACCAGGAGTGTTCTGCCTTTTTGCAGGAATGCAAAATAATGGTTGTATTTTTATATTTAAACTTCAGTTTGTTGGCTGATTAAAGCATTATGACCGTGTCCCTGGGCTACTTAATTATTTTCTCAACGGCAGTGACACTGAAAAAGTGCAAATGTTATAGTAATAAAGTCACTCCAGTGCCAAAATTAGATTTATTGTTGCAACATCAAACTGAAACTACAAAATGGATGCTTAGGCTATTACTTATGTCAACTAAATATTTTAAACAAAATTTTGCGAAAATTTCACTCGCAAGATTCCCCATTCTTTCTACTTCCTATTCTCATTCTCAAAATATCAGTTTTCATTGGTTTAACTGCTCCTTAAATGACCTATTTTCAATCAATCAAAAGTGTGAAGGGTGGTCTACTTCTATTATAAACACATCAAACACAGACAGACTTTTATCTGTATCAAGAAAGAGCTTAAATTTAAAAATTCTTTAGCTGTTGTTCAGCTTTAATTGAGAGCAGCACCCATTTAAGAGCTGCCATCTTTCTGGATTAGCAACATGCAATCTCAGTTGGCTTCTTGTCCATCAACTAACCTGCTGATGTGTGAAACCTATTATTCTGAATGCACCTTCAAAGTTACAAGCGATCACATCATATACTATTTCTTACCCAATTGAGTGAGTGATTGCATTCATCATACAGCACAGCTCTGGCTACAAGTGGCCAGCAGCTAGGAGAGAGGGATGGGTTACTGCAAAGGTCAGCTCATTGTAGTGCAAACTACCTCAACCCTAAGGGACTAATAGGCAAAATGAGGTTCCGGGCTATCAAAGATAGTTGATTGGTGTACTCCAGAAAATATATTGAGTATCCTTCTAGTGAGCCATTGTGAATTCATGTCCTGTGGTGGGGAAAACCAGAATGACAGGGCCTGACATTAAAAGTAGAACCAGGCCATTTAGGAATAAATTCAGGAAGCATCTTTTTATAAGGAGGGTGGTGGAAATCTAGAACATTCTTCAAATGTATGTGAATATCAGGTCAGTGAGGCTTTCAGGACTGAGGCTCATACTTTTTTTTTAGGTAATGGTATCAAAGATATGGATCAACAGCAAATAAATCAGATGCAAACTAATTTAATGATGGAGCAGGCTGAAAGGATGAAGGACCCTCCTTTGTTTCTATCACGCTAATTCAGAGTTCATTCTTTTTGTTATTTGTCCACATTAGAACCATTGGAAACAGGCCGCATCTTATTTCTTTTGGCTAAATGTGAATTGCATCAAGTTTTTGGATGGATTCCCACCACGAGGCTCATAGCTTACCAAAGTTGTCCCATACTCCACTCTGTGTTGCCCCTCTCATTCGATTCTAGCTCCATTCTATCGCTCACCATATTTAGAGCACTGCTAGAATATTCTGGAACAGACTGCATCCCTGGTGCTGATACCATTTTTAAATGGCCACTGTGCACTTGGACAAGCACTGTCAGTTTGGAGCTGCCCTGCATGGTTCTTGACATTTCCCCCAGACATGGCCAACAATGTAAAATTGGAGCCCTGTTTTGTGGGCAGGGACCTGAAGGTCCTGCTGGATGGGGTGGTGCAGAGGAGGGTTGTCCTGGAACCAGCAGTGAAGGACATGACACTAGACCATGCCAGCCTCGTCTGCGATTGCCACCTGAGTTAAAGTAGTCTCAGTAATTTGGAGGAATGCAACGCAATGTTGCGAGGTTGTCAATGACCTTCTCTACTGTGCCAGTGTAAATGCAAGCCACCTTCTCTCTGATACCTCATATTCACTCTATTTCTACCACTGTACCCAGCCCCCCTCAAAGCATATGCTCTACCACTTTCCTGTGCATCATTGCGTTATAGAAAAATGCACTATAGAAATAACAGGACCTATGGGAAAAGCAAGGTTATGGGCAGGCCACCAAAGAAATCACTCAAAATTGCTCAAAAAAATCACTCAAAAGCCTAACACAAAGGATAGCACAGTTTGAATAAATGTTTAATTCATATCTAATAATGAAATGAAAATAAATTTAACACCTTACCTTGAAAAACTGTCAAGATGACTTGAAGGAGAGGAGGTTTTGAGATTGCTCTGTTGTTAATGCAGGGGCTGAGGCTCATCATCATAATCATCATTATCATCACCATCACCTTCAGGTGCAGTTGTGGTTGCAGGGTTGGGGCAAAAAATAATTAATTCAGAAGTGGGTGGCTGTGGTTCATTATCTTCTGACTATTTTTTAGGGGTTGGTTTAAAAAAGACATCCAGTTTTTGCTGCTTTGCCCTTTTTCTTCTTTCATGAAGAAGCTGTTCATAAATAAGATCTTATTCCACAAACTGCCACCCAACTGTATTCTGCATTATAATCATTGTCCTCTAAGAGCCGCAACTGCTTCTTAATTTCCCTCAGGATAGAAGACAAAACAGAAGTGGAAAGCTCTCATGGTGCTGCATCCTGGACTTCATCTTCATTTCCAGCTTCCACTTCCCCCTCAGTGACAAGTTGTTGTAGATCAGCTGTAGAGAGGTCTGCTCAGTGGGACTCAAGCAGCTCTTTCTTGATAGTGATACAGTATGATAAAAGTCTGTCCATGTTTAATATGTAGTCTAACACCCAGATTCCTCTGCATCTCAGAACTCTGCAATCTCTCACCACTGAACGGCATTGTGAATCTACCTAGAGAACATGGTCTGCAGCAGTTCAAAACAGCAGCTCACCATCACCTTCTTAAGGGAACTAAGGGATTTGCAATAAATGCTGGCCCAGAAAATGACACTCACGTCCCATGAGTGAAAAGTTTCAATACAGGTATTACACTGGTGGGCAGACAATTAATAGGTAAAATGTCTAATACTCGGATTGTGAATCTTTTTCATAGATATATTTGTGGTAGGAAAGAGAAAAAACCCGGCCAGAATTCCATTCCAGTTTAACCTACAATGATGTGTGTTGGAAAATCCCTTTTCTTTGCATATGACTTGAAGACACCATTAGGTTTTAGCAGTTCTGATTACTGGTTATTGATTTGAAGCATTAATTGTTTTCCTCTCCATAAGTACTGCTTGACCTGCTGAGTATTTCCAGCTTGTTCTGTTTTTATCTTATATCAGACATGATGACCCCTCCATTGCATATTTTAAATAATTTGCCAAGCGCACTGTCAATCTGTATTCCTATACCAGGAAGAGCTGCTGAGAAATCAGAAGTTTGCTGGCATGTACAACACAAGATTCTGGAGTGAACTCTTACCTTTGGCAGTATAGCAATCAGGTGTAAACATTTTATTAGTAATCTCTTAAATGTGTTAACATGGTTGTTAAATACCAATGAATTCAAATTAGCTCCCAAAGTTCAGATCCAAGCTATGCACACTTAATATTTCTTTATATCACCTTATTATGAAATTGCATAGATCAATGGCATTTATTTAAATGATCTGCATAATGGCCTTCTTATGAACATCACTGAGGGCATCAAGTGAGGGGAGGTAATGGGCTAGTGGTATTATCGCTGAACTGTTAATCCAGGAAACCCAGCTAATGTTCTGGGGACGCAGGTTTGAATCCTGCTATGGCAGATGGTGGAATTTGAATTCAATACAATCTCTGGAATTAAGAACTTAATGATGGCTGTGAATGCATTGCCGATTATTGGGGAAAAACCCATCTGGTTCACTAATGTCCCTAGGGAAGGAAACTGCCATCCTTACCTGATCTGTCCTACATGTGACTCCAGACCCAGAGCAATGTGGTTGACTCTTAACTGCCCTCTGGGTAATTTGGGATGGGCAATAAATGCTGCCTGGCCTGGCCAGCTATGCCTGCATCCTGTGAATGAATAAAAAGAAATATAAATCCACCAATTAACCTTTATTTACTAACTTGCCTGACAAACATGTCTTCCAACATATAGCTGTGTAAGTGCACACTTTAAAATTATTACCCATTAACTAATTAGCTTGTTATGAGTGAAAAATCTGGCAAATTGAGCATTCACTGGAAAACTGCTGTCCATTTGCTGTCAACTTCAGTATAGCATATTTCTGGGTGATAGTCATACATAGAGTTATAGAGTCATACAGCACAGAAACAGACCCTTCGGTCCAACTCGTCCATGCCGACCAATTTTCCTAAACTAAACTAGTCCCATTTGCCTGTGTTTGGCTCATGTCCCACCAAATCTTTCATGTTCATATACCTATCCAAATGGTATTTTTTAAATGTTGTAACTGTACCTGCATCTAACACATTCTCTGGAAGTTCATACCCCATATGAACCACCCTCTGTGTGAAAATGTTGTCCCTCAGGCCCCTTTTAAATCTTTCTCCTTTCACCTTAAAGATATGCCCTCTAGTTTTAAATGCCCCAGCCAAATAAAAAGATTGTTGCTATCCGTCCTACCTAAACCCCTCATGATTTTATAAGTTCACCCCTCAACCTCCTAAGCTCCAGTGAAAAAAAGTCCTATCCTATCCCACCTCTCCCTATAACTCAAACTCTCCAGTTCTGGTAACATCCTTGCATATATTTTCTGAACCCTCTCCAATTTAATTACATCCTTCCTATAGCCGGGCAACCAGAACTGTACACAGTACTCCAAAAGTGACCTCACCAATGTCCTGTACAACTGCAACATGACTTCCGAACTCCCATAGTCAGTGAGCAATGAAGGCAAGCATGCTAAACGCCTTCTTAACCACCCTGTCTACCTGTTTCGCAACTTTCAAAGAACTATGTACCTTAACCCCTAGGTCTCTCATTTTGACTACATTCTGCAGGGCCCTACCATTAACTGTACAAGTCCTGCCCTTGTTTGTTTTACCAAAATGCAAAGTTTTACCAAAATCCAAATTAAACTCCATCTGCTACTCCTCAGCCCATTGACCCAATTGATCAAGATCCCTTGTAATCATACAGTCATAGAGTCATACAGTATGGAAACAGACTCGTTAGTCCAACCAGTCCATGCCAAACATAATCCCAAACTAAACTAGTCCCACCTGCCTACTCCTGGCCCGTATCCCCTTTCCTATGTCTTTTAAATGTCTTTTAAACATTGTATTGTACCCACATCCACACATGAACCACCCTCTGTGTAATCTTAGATAACCTTCTTCACTGTTGGCCTTTGTAAGACAGGACAATTGTTAATTGAACTTGGCTTTTCTGCCCTCTTTCCAAAAACAATGTAATTTTCTACATACTGTATCGGATGACTGTTTCAAACTGAGAAAAAAAAAACTGACAAGCCCCCTCGGAATCCTATATATCTCTATAAACCACATCTCCTTCTTCCGATCTCCAGTGAGTACAGACCCAAACTGCTCCTTTTCTGCTTCAGCCTAAGGATTAGCCTAGTGAACCTTCTCTGAACTTTTTCCGGTGTATGTCTGTGCCTGTTTTAAATAAGGTATCTTGAACTAGAACTTCAGGTGCAATCTCACCAATGCCCTAACACAGTTGCAAAGCTTTCCTACTTTTAAACTCATCCCCTTTGAAATAAAGGACAAATATCCATGTGAATTCCTCATTACTTGCTATAACTGTATATTTTCTTATGAGTCATGTTAGAGGGCACCCAAATCCCTCTGTATTACAGAATCCCGCAGTTGCTTCGCATAAGTAATATTCTGTATTTTTCTAGTCTTGCTGCCAAAATGCCCAGTCTCACATAATCCAATGTTATATTCCATTTGCCAAATTCCTGTCCACTTCTTTAACCTGTCTGTAATAATGTTGGTAACTCTTTGTATCCTCCACACAACTTGCAGCCAAAATGGGATAGTATTCATGAAGAATACATTTGGTGGACACTGCAAGAGAAGCACCTTGCAGTAATATGCATTTATTATATATATCATATATTTAATTAAGCAAAAACATGAAATGGTAACAAAGGTGATTCACTGTTAAAATAATCATCTGGAAATCATGAGGGAGACAGAAGATAAAGTGCTTTGTGGACCAGGAGAAAAATGCAGGAAAAGGAAGAGACAATTTCAAGTGCTAATTAATGGCTTCCTCTCAAATTGGATCATTACTTAAATTGCAAGTTCAAAAAAATTTTAAAAATGATCATGAAAGATTAAGTGAATGAAAAGATTTATTAAATAGTTCATGTTTGGATAAGAAGAACGAATTCAATCAGATTAACATTGTTAAATTGATGAAGATTTGGAAGATATTTTGTACTCTTTGCAAATACTTAAGAATGAGCGGGCAAGTAATATTGGAATGAGAAAACATTTTATGGTTCAAATACAGGAAGACTTGTAACCCCCAACACCAGGTTAGTTGGAGGTAGGGGAGAATTTCTGACTTTTGGATTGCAACCGCAATCAAGTTCCAATCCCCCAGTTTCGAGGTTTAACAGAGTGCATTTTACTGCTGATGTGAAACCTGATCACTAAAGCTGGCATTTTAATTGTTACAAGTAGACAAATAACTATTGGTGGAGTAAACATTGTTAGAAGACATTATTGAAATGTTTGTGTTTGCAGTTTCCTCAACTTGAATTTTTCGTATCACCAGCATAAGTTTGCCAAGACTCAAGACACTGACTAGGAAGTGGAGGCAAAATTGAGCTGTCACTTAAGAGCATTGTCCAAACAAAACTCTGCTCAATAACAGTTGGTCTCTCAGGTCTTTCTATCAAACATTTCAATGAGATTTCCTGTGTGGATACAAGTCTTGTTCAGCTTTGGAGACTTTCAGATTGACAGGAGTATGATGAAGGTACGTTGCATGTACTTGACAGTGAATCATTCGACGAAACCCATCAGCAGCCATATTGTTGTAGTGAGATTGACATGTATAAAGGAGCAAGCTGTAAAGCAGAAAATGCACATGAGAGAGAGGTAAAGGAGAATAGTCCAGGAGAGACATACACTGGAAGGAAGGTGCACAGAGGGAAGGTGGATAGGAGGGAGGTGGGCAGTAGAGAGGTGGACACAAGAGGGGCACCCAGGAGAGATATCATCACCTCCTTCTCAAATGTAACCAGGGATTGGCAATAAACCTTGGTCTGGCCAACAAAGCCCACATCCCTTGAACAAATAAACAAAACTGATGTGGCACCATAGAATTGGCTAAGGTTTTATCATTTTTGTTTAGAAAACTTGAATTAGGCGAAAAAGAGAGGTGTCAGTTTGGGCTGAAGGCCTCCTTCTGCTCTGTAACAATTCTGTGGTTCTGTGACTCTGAAAAAGAAAAAAAACACACAGGGAAGTGGAAAGAGATGTAAAGACAAATGGATAAGTAGAGAATTTTTAAGAAACTAAAAAAACCTGTTGAGATCCATCTCTTTTCCTCGCTGCTAACCACCCTCAGTCTGCAGGCCTATGGCCCCTAACCTATAACCATCTTCCACTTGCAGCCTGTGATCCAGTGACAATACTAGGTCTGGAGTGTGTACCAGCATCTCCCAGTTGTACTGCCATTCAGTATAGCTGCTGGCCTCGGATTGTTCAGGTGCTCTCAGTGGGTGGATGGGACTTCCATCCCCACGAACTTTGATCCTGAGGAAGACGCTACACCATCCAGTTAGGTGCATGAGTTGTACTTAATTCAATAAGTCTTTTCTAAAAGGAGAAATTACAAGTCTCCCTGTCCACCTTCCAGCCAGCAGGCAATGCCCCAGTCATGACCATGAAATTCCATTCTATTCCTTGGCAACTCTCTGAAATCCTGAGATGAGTATCCAACCATATATCCACATCACCTGGCCTCAGCTCTTCTGGTGCAGAAACTCTCATCCATGCTTTTGTTGCCTCGAGAATTGACTACTTCAATTCAATCCTTCTCCATTCCACCCTCCATAAGGATGAACTCAGTCGAAACTGTTTCCTATTCCCTTGCTTACACTCCATTGTGCTCATTCAAATCCATTGGTTCCGTTTGAGCCACCCTCAATTTTTACATTCTTAGCCTTATTTTCTTCTCTTTCTTTGTAAACACCAACTGTCCTGCATAACACCGAGATATCTTGACAACTCCATTTCTCAATTTTTGAGCATCTTAGGTCACTCTGCCATTGGTGACCATGCCTTGAGCTAACAAGATCCAAAGTTTTGGAGTTCTGTCCCTAAATCTCTCCTTGTTTCTACATCTCTTTTCTTCTTTGAGACACATCTTCAAATCTACCCCTTTGACTAATCCCATGGTCATCTTCCCAGTATTCTCTTTTGTGGTGTCAGATTTTGTTTGATAATGCTCCTGCGAGGTGGCTGGATGTTTTACCATGTTAAATGTGTGATATAAATACTAGAGTGTCTGTTCCCATTGCATTCTAGATGGAACCCACAGCCATCTGCACATGTGCATGTGACTTCCATGATGCTGTGCTTGCCTCACTCTGGCTGTGGGTTCAAACTTATGGTGGAGTCCTTTGCTCCAAGTCAAAATGGAGTGAAACAGTTTCGACTGGTTTAGATGTAGTCCTTTGCTGGTTTTTGGATTTATGTTTGTGCTGTTCCGTTGTGACTGCAGCCCCATTCTGACTGAATGTACATCTGACACGGAAATATTCCTGTTTCACTTCCGTGATTCTCTTGTGCCACTTGAGCTGAGGAATAGGCAATGGATGTGTACTGTCTTCTTCCATTTTTTGGCAGGGTCCCACCATAAATAGCTTTCATTGTCACCCCATTGTAGCTGCAAAGCATCTGAGCAGGAGCTGAAAGATAAAACCGTTTTAAGTGTAGTTTTGGGTCAAAAATCAGGGTGAGGACTGAGGTCAGAGAGTCAGTGTGATCAATACCTGGATCGATCTTCTGAACAAATCTTCTCAATGGTGTAAATTTCTTCAAGTACTAGCAGTGGCATTAGCCACAAACACAGCCCACAAATACTACTTAATATTGATCTTATTTTTCTGTCTTAAAGGTACAACATAAATGGAAGTTGATGTTAAAAGTGTTTAGGCCTTTGCTGCTTTCTTTGGAGGGTTTTACTGGTGCTCTACTGAGATAATGGTGGGTGACTGAGAGATAACCTATAGAAAAAAACAGGGTTTCCTTCATTTGAATGTATGACAGAAAAAAAACTCTCTGCAGATGCATTCCCATGTTGACTAGGAGCCATCCTACTATATATTAGCATACCATCAATATACCCAGTTCAGACGCAAGAAGGGAAACGATGAAGTGATTGATGATGCACATAATTTACAGGCAATTAACAACAAGCAGCACTGTGGAGAAGCAGTTAGTCATATCCAATTGCT
The DNA here is from genome assembly GCF_021869965.1 of Rhincodon typus. Taxonomy (NCBI): domain Eukaryota; kingdom Metazoa; phylum Chordata; class Chondrichthyes; order Orectolobiformes; family Rhincodontidae; genus Rhincodon; species Rhincodon typus. The sequence continues at coordinate 46,003,234 of NC_063337.1, forward strand.
ATGTCTCAGCAGTACTGGGTATCCCCACAAAATAAAAATGAAGCAATTCCTTTCAGAAAGGAAATGTCAATTTAACTTTAAATTCACAATATATTGGCTGGCCTAAAACTTAATATGAAGAGACTGGAACACACAAATCTCAATGTTTTAAGCTGATGAAGTTCCATTCTGTCATGAAGTGTTGATACTAAAATAAATTACTTCACTTTCAAATTGCTTCAGAATGTGTCTACATTGGGAGTGGAAAGCCAGATTTACTTTCAAAGAGTAGTAGTAATTTTTTGAAGTATTTATCAATGTATAGCAATATTTTCTGTGGGCCTTTGTGACCAACTACAACCTGATTTATTATGACATGAAAGCCCAATTCATTTCACTATTGTTTGTAGATTTTGAAATCTTGATCAAAAGGAGAAACAGCATTTAGTATAGCTCCAGAATAAAAACAAGAAGGGCCCTGTTAAATTGATTTAAGAATTGCTGTAAAAGCCCTTGGCAGTTCAATAGATCAAAATGTTTTACTGTCACCAAAAGACATAGGCATGGATTTTTGCTCTTTGGTGAGTGCGCAGAGTAAGGAGTGAGCCTGGTTTCATGAACCCGACCTTTTAAAAATGGCCGCCCGGATGTCAGGTTTTTGATGTGGGAGAACGGGCTGAACTGAAACACAGGCCGGTAAACCTCAAAGAATTGTGGAGGCTACCGAGTCCTGAAGTGGGCTCGGTGAGACACCTGCCTTTTGGTTCTGACATCATTTCGAATATTTGACAAAAAAGGATGAACGATCCCTCCAGTCTTTACTTCCCTGTCCCATCTATGTCAACCCATGTCACATCATGCCCTCTCCCATCCTTTGAACACTCATACACTTTATGCCTAACTTTGCCAATTTACCCACACGCATGACCCTTTATAGCCCTCACACCAAACTATGTCACTCCATTTAAATCAGTCTCACTTAAACCACTTCTCAAAGTCCTTATGCTGAGCTATGGCCTTCTACCAATCATCAAGGCCAGTTTACATACTTTTTACACACATTCATGTCCATTTTACAACAAGTATTCAAGAATGTAAATAAACTTTTGGCCTTCATTGCTAGACCATGGCTAGGGAAATCTTGTTACAATGGTACAGGATATAGGTGAGCCTGCACCTAGAGTACTGTGACCTGTTTTAGTCCCTGTACTTAAGAGATTTCATAATAGCACTGGAGACAATTCAGAAGAGATTTATTAGGCTGATTGTTAAGATGAAGGGTTGAATACTGAGAATGGCTAAACAGATACATTAGTAGACAAGTCTCCAGGGTCAGACTGGATCTATCCCAGGATACTGTGGGAGGCAAGGGAGGAAGTTGTTGGAGCCTTAACAGATATCTTTCCATCCTTTTTGGCCTCGGGTGAGGTTGCAGAGGACTGGAGAATGGCCAGTGTTGTGCCTTTGTTTAAGAAGGGAAACAGAGATAATCCAGTAATTACAGGCCGGTGAAGCTGATGTCAGTGGTGAGGGAACTATTAGAGAAGATACCGAGAAACAGGATTTATTCACATTTGGAAGCGAATGTACTTGTTAGTGATAGGCAGCATGGGTTTGTGCGGGGAAGGTCATGTCTCACCAACTTGGTTTAAGTTTTTTGAGGAGGTGACAAGAATGATTAATGAGGAAAGAGCAGTGGATATTGTCTACATGGACGTTAGTAAGGCATTTGTTAAGGTACCTCATTGCGGACTGATACAGAAGGTAGAGTTTCATGGGACCCGGGGTGAGCTGGCTAGATGGATACAAAACTGGCTTGGTCATAGAAGATAGAGAGTAGCAGTCAAAGGGTGTTTTTCAGAATGGAGATCAGTAACTGGTGTTCTGCAGGGATCAGTGCTAGGACCTTTGTTGTTTGTAATATATATAAATGATCTGGAGAAAAATGTAGGTGTTCAGATTAGTAAGTTTTCAGATGACATCAAAATTGACAGAGTTGCAGATAATGAGGAGAGTTATCAAATTATACAGCAGGTATAGGCAGAGAAATGGCGGATGGAGTTTAATCCAGACAAATGCGAGATGATGCATTTTGGAAGATCAAATTCAGGCGTGAATTATACAATAAATGGCAGAACCCTTGGGAGCATTGACATACAGATGGATCTGAGTGTACAGGTCCACAGACCTCTGGCAACACAGGTGAATAATGTGGTCAAGAAGGCACATAGCGCACTTACGTTCATTGGCCAGGGCATTCAATATAAGAGTTGGCAAATACATTACAGCTGTATAAAACTTTAATTTGGCCATATTTAGAATATTGTGTGCAGTTCTGGTCACCACACTACCAGCAGGACATAGACACTTTGGAGAGGGTATGGAGAAGGTTTACCAGGATGTTGCCTTGTCTGGAGGGTTTGAGTTATGAGGAGAGGTTGGATAAACTCAGATTATTTTCACTGGAAAAACAGAGGCTGAGGGGCGACCTGATAGAGGTCTACAAATTTTAAGAGGCATTGATTGGGTAAAATAGTCAAAGGTTTTGTCCCAGCGTGGAAAGGTTAACTACAAAGGGGCACAGGTTAAAAGTGAGAGGGGAAAGTTTAGGGAAGAAGTTCAGGCAAAATCTTTCACACAAAGGGTGGTGGAAGCATGGAATACACTGCCAGTGGAGGTAGTGGAAGCAGACATGTTAGCAATCTTGAAGGCACATCTTGATAGACACATTAATGGGAGGTGAACAGAGGGATAGAAACTGCACATGGGCAATAAGCAGCAGGTCTAAATAAAGCTTAGGAATCGGTGCAGACCTGGTGGGCCGAAAGGCCTGTACGTGTACTGTATTGTATTGTATTGTATAATACAGATTAGGCCTTTATTTATCAATCAAAGAATGAGGGATCATCTTATTAAACAAAGAGAATTCTGGGGGAGCTTGACAAAGTTGACACTGAAAAGATATTTCCATCAGTCAGAGAGTCTCAAATTAAAGGACACAGTTCCAGAATAAGGGCATTCTCATTTAAAACTGAGGTGTGAAGGAATGTCTTCTTTCAGAGAGTAGTGAATGCCTGGAATACCCCAGAGAGTTGCGAAGGCTAGAAAATAAAAATGTTTAGAATAAAGATTTGAAGTATTAAGGAATTGATGTCCACCAGGGTCTGACATGAAAGAGGAGCTGAGGTGTGGGGCAGATCCATCATGATCTTATAGTGTGGTAGTACAGGCTCAAGGTGCTGAATGGCCTACTCCTGCTCCTTACTTCTCCCAAGGTTACCCAGGTCAATGGATAACTTATATATCCAAAAAGGTAGTGTGGCTATCCAAATGAATCCAAAAGGTTTAGATTTATTCCTACCAGCTCCAATCTGCACTTTTCATGTTTCAGCCCATTACTTCACCAAGATCACAGGAATGGAAGCAATTGCTGATTTATGTGGGCAGCTGCCTCCAGGAACGAGGGATGCACAACTTAAAACCCAACTACATTCTCCCACAAGCAGCCTCCACGATGTTCAGTGGTGAAATTTCTAGATTCAGGTCTCTGTTCACATTTTGAGGAGATGGAGAGAGCCTCTCTAATCGACGATTCAACCTCTGCATCTGTTATGGTAAAATTCTTACAGTGAAGATCTTCTCTTTCTTTTGGCTATCACAAATCCTAAATGTTCTTGCCATTTCCAATATTTTATTGCTGAAAGGATAGCACATCTGTATTTTGTGGAAAACAAATTGAATTGAATCCTGTTGGCACTGGGTGTAGGGATCCAACCAAGGTTATGGACTCTGCCAACGACCTAGCTGTAATGCTGAAGATTTCTTTTCCATAACTAGCTGTCCTCTAGCCAAACTGTAAAGTATGGTGACAACACTGTCATGTATCCAACAAAATGGAAATTTGCACAGGTATGTCCTATCCACAGAAGTCTTTATAACCCACATCCAATCTTCACTAAATACTGATTGCCTCTTGTTTCTGATTCTGCCCACATTCATTTTCTTTCTGCACTTACAAATTGAATTCATAATCTTTATTCCAATTTGAATCTTGACAAATACATGAATAGGATGAGAATAGAGGGATACGGTTCCTGGAAGGGTAGGGGGTTTTAGTTGTGACGGGCAACATGTTGGTGCAGGCTTGGAGGGCCGAAGGACCTGTTCCTGTACTGTAATTTTCTTTGTGCTTTGTTCTTTGTTATGGACACCTCTTATTCTTTCTCTTCTCCGCCTCTACAAATTCCTCTGTTCTATTTGCTAGCTAAGACCCTCTGCTTTTGCAACTCTGGCCTCATTTGTAACAATGTGCCCCTTGACTCCTCCCTCAATGCAAAGCCTGCAGCAGTCTTGGCCATCTATTCTTAAACTCTTATGCCAAACCCCTCCACCTCACTTCCGCCTCCACTGAATCATTTATAATATATCTGATTTTCTTTGTTTTCAGTAGAGTGCTATGAGACATTTTCACCATGTCACAGGCACCATATATCCAAGGCGTTACAGGAGGAATATAGCACAGTGGATTTTCACGGTAAATTTGACACTGAAATTAATAACTAAGTAACACAATAACTGACCTCACTATAAGTATGGGTCCCCTATTAGTTAAGCAAGCTGAGGCTATATATTAAACATGTAAGCATTTCTTAGATCACATAATTTATTTGATGAATATTGCATAATGAACATCAGAATTTGTTGATAATGGATACTTTACAAACAATCATTGTTCTAGTGGGAAGGAAGACAAGTAACATCTCACGGTTAGCTTCCTGAATATCATATTTGACAGCTATACTATTTCACAAATAATGGATACACAAATAGTGTTTTATACAATCATGCTAGATAGAATCCTCAGATGACAACTCTGGCAGACAAAAATATACATTATATGTATTTACACTGTACATTTACAACATTGTGTCTAACCATCTGAGGTGTACCATATATTAAATTATCTACGGATATGGTCCACATCTGATTGAATATATCTGAATGGAATAAAAGTAAATAATATTCTATGATATTAAGTAATTTTAAAGAAATGATCCACAGAAAAGCTAAGAGGTTGCTCATCCACTGACAGAATTATCAATGCAAACCACTCATTTAATTTACAATAATTTTACATATTGCGGGTATCTCAAAATCGACAATTTTATATTGCAAGTGCATTATCCCCTTTGATAATTAAATGAATGTTAGATAATTAAGGATATCACACTTCAAAATGATTAATCATAGGCAAAACTCACACAATGCTCTACATACTCGCTATAATGTTTGGAACAGTTTACATACGTTCCTATAAATGCAAAGGACTGTGGAGCTGGAAATCTGACACAAACACAGAGAATACTGAAAAAACACAGCAGACAATGAGTTGACATTTCGAGTCCAATATAATTCATACTTAGAACTCTGAAGAAGAATCATATTGGACCCAAAACATTAACTTTGTTGCTGTCTCCACAGATGCCGCCTGACCTTCAGTGTTTGTCTACGATTTTCTGTTTGTTACATGCATTCCTTCTGTTCTCTAACTTTCTGTGCCAGAAACTCCAAAATAAAAACTTCAAAAGTTCTGCTCACAGAAAAAAATATCATTATGAAAATATTGTAATAATTATTTTATGCCTGATCAATAATCCCTGAATACTTGAATTTTATTGTTGCAAATGAATTACCAAAATAATACTTGGAAATTTTTTATGCAAACAAAAAGATCATTTGCTTCCCACCACCCCCGCATCCAATTGTCACATTTTGATTATCATCACCTATCTTGTTATTAAGTCTTCCAATCCTTCTAGTACTAAGAACACAGTTCCTATTATAAACCATCTATTTTCACAGAAGCTTATGATCACTTCTGTCAAAAAAGTTCAATTTCTGACACTACTTCTGATTTTCTCATTTTTAACTGGTCTCCACTGGAGTTTCATTTATCCTGCACAGTGAATGGCTTTGGCAATCCCAGTCATTCTTAGAAAACTTCAGGATTTCCAAATGAACGCTATCATTTTTTTTACTTCTTGCATTAATTCCACCATTATAGCTTTGTTTGCTAATGGTGTAAACTCACGATGTTACCCCAGATGGTTTCAATGAACATTTTCAAGTGACTATGAATGACTACATGTCTCACTGATTTCTTAGCAATACTTGGACCAACTAAACAGTTCTATGATTGTATTCAAGCTTAATTTTTCCTGGGTGAAGTAAAGAAATGATGAAACTAAAATGAATTGAATGAAGGTTAGGCTACGGTGAACATTTTGTTGCAGAGCACTGTTGTGATGAAAAATTAAAACAGCCAAAGCAAATATCATACCATTATTGGGACTTTTTTAAAAGAATTTATATCAATTGCATTCAGACTGGTCAAATTTGCAAACTGTCCAAGGATATTAGTATTAATTAAATAAGGTGTCTAAATGAACAGAATAATGGCAGATAAGATTCAAGAGGAAGAAGTCAAGGTATTGAATATAAGAAGAAAATAATTGGGCTTCACGTGTGCTCAAAGAATGGTGTTGGTAAAGTTGAAACAAAACTAAGAACTTTTAATGTGTCAATTGATAGTGGGCCCAAAATCTGCTGCCTCACAGCGCCAGGGGCCCAGGTTCGATTCCACTCTTGGGCAACTGTCTGTGTGGAGTTTGCACATTCTCCCCATGTCTGCATGGGTTTCCTCTGGGTGCTCCAGTTTCCTTCCACAATTCAAAGATGTGTAGGCTAGGTGGCTTGGCTGTGCTAAGTTGCCCATAGTGTTCAGGGATGTGTAGATTAGGTGGGTTATAGGAGGATGGGTCTGGGTGGGATGTTCTGAGAGTTGGTGTGGACCTGTTGGGCTGAAGGACCTGTTTCCACACTGCAGGGATTCTAAGATTCTAAGAAAATGCAATTATGAGCTATATTGTTAGAACCAGCAGAATACAATGTAGAAGGTTGATATAATTTGAATATTAAGACTCTAGTGTTCCACACATATCATACCTTGAACATTGTACTTAATTTTGGTCATCAAGAAACAACAAAGCACGGTCAAACTCAGGAGGGAGCATATAGATGATCCAGCAGACCGATTCTTTAATTCAGGCTGAATTATGAGGAAAGGTTGTAGAGACTTGGGCCTATCATAATACAAACAAAGCAATTTGGAGGAGATTTAATTGAGGTATATAAAATAGGAACAAGTTTAAAAAAAGTAAATTTAGAACAGGACTTCAATTTTAAACCATGGCAGAAGTACAATTGAGCACAGACTGAAACTGGTCAAAAGCCAATCTAGCACTGACATTAACAATTTATTTATGAAAATAGTGTTCGTTGTACAAACTGATAATTAATTGAAATAAAAACCATTCAATCATTTAAGAAGCAATTGGATATCATGATGGAGGACTGTAAAATCTTATAGATAGGCATATTATGCTTGAATAAATTGTCTTACTTAAGGTTGCAGAAGGAATGTGCAATAAAACATCAATGAACGAGGAAACATGTACATTTGGTGGATTAAAACTAACTCCAAGAAAAGATGTAGGACACTTGAATTGAGATCAGTTTTTTTTATCAACTACATTCATTAATTCAATTGATGAAAAGGATGGTAGATGATTAGAAGAACAGATTCATTCAGACTATCTAACATATTAACAAGAACACGATTTAATTAGAAAAGATTGAAATAAGGATACTTCAATGCTTCTCTAAGATTAAACATGCCTAATTGTTGAAACAGAATAGTACTTTATACGACATTCACTTTCAGAACATAGCTGCTAAAATCATTCAGGACACAATTACTTTGGTCTAATGTTGACTTCACCAAAATTTGCAGAATTAATGGGGCGGCAACAAGTTAATATGGAGCTATAATACTAAAAGTAAAATACAGCGAATGCTGGAATTCTGAAATAAAAAACAGGAATTGCTAGAGAAACTCAGTTGGTCCTGCAGCATCTGTGAAGAAACAGAGTTATTATTTTGAGTCCAATATGACTCTGCCTACACACCATTTGCTCTTCAGCTTCTTTGTAAGGCTAGTCATCTGACCCATGGGTCTGATAGTATCCTTTTGCAACTGTTGCAGGAAACAGGTAGAACCGCTGAGTAATTTTGGTCCCACAGTTTTAAAGAAAGGATATATAACCATTCTGCAAAGCTATGATACATGTGTGTTCTAACAGGTAAAAATAACTTTATTGTATTTCAATTTATTTGCCAACTGGCTAAGTGTCAAGATATCACTTACAATGAACAATAACTATGCCCTAAAATCAACAGATTATTAAAACTTTTAAGTGCAAACCTTGCATTGCATTTTATAGAACTCAATCTGTAATATCTTACTTAAACTGTATTATACAATGTATAGTATAAAATAAAATTTTAACATATCATTAATGCATTGCTATATTTGATTTTTTGGCCTTAGAGAAAAATAGATATGTTTATGAAGAAACCTACTGCCATTTTATTTGGCCTCCATAACATCTGTAACTAATATACTGCTTTGACCGATTGGCTCTTTTTATCAAATGACAGATCATTGTGTTATTATCAGGGACTGGTGATAATCTGAATTATTCGATACTGCATATTTTAAGGTGCAAATAATGTTCTACAATAAAATGCCAAAGGTTTATGGCATTCATGGCTATACTTATTTCTAAAGATGGGTTCTATTGTTGTAGGTGATGACCTCCTCTCTCCCCCACCCCCAACTTTCCTTGTTTCATTTGGTTTTAGCAATGAGTAATAAAGAATTGCAAGAATTAATTTTCACCAATTTTCCCAAATTAACAGGAAAGGAATACATATTATAGTTGAAACAAGTAAGTAATAAATTGCATTAACTGGATTATTGAACACTCTGCTATTTTATAAGTTAAAAATTGCATTCTATATGTACATATATTTGTATAGGCTTGGGGATGTATTTAGATATATAAGTGTATGTAAATGGAATAGTAAATTACAATTAAGAATTCATTAACAAGTGATAAGTTAGCTGTCTAGCTGAGTCCAGTTCATTACAAAGTTTGACCCATGAATAGGGAGAACAACAGACCAATGAATTTGTGATAGTTCATGATGCCATCCTCTCTATATAATGTTTCGTAGCCATATAAATGATGATATCTTGTTTCTGCAATGTACAATATAAAGTAGTCTGTTACCAATTCAGATTCAAAATTATAGCTTAATCTGACTTCATGTGTATAAATTAAAACAATACTATACAACAGTATTTAAGTGAACAACCATCAGTAAAGCACTGATATAAAGAATATTATTTTCTAAAAATATAGTAACTACTAAAATGCTATTTTAGTTTGTTAATGTATGGTCCTTGGTTGATTATGATTGCACTGAACTCAATAGATAACGGGATCTGAGGATCAATCATTGTCTGATTTGGAAAATTCAGGATTTGGCTCAGTGTCATCAAATGCTTCCTTATTGCTGTAAGCAGCATTATCTGAAGCACTGTGTTTTGGATTAACGTGCACCAGCTCTGACAAAGTAATGTTGTCATGGTTCACCAAGGTTGTTTTGTCCATGTTTTCCTTACTATGTCGTGACACAACACTGTCAAGAAAGTCTAATTTTGGTGGCAATATTCCACTTTCAAACAGGTGTTTAGCCAGATATGAAACGCCAAGGTTACCTAAGAAGGAGAATAACATTGACATGGTTTTAAAGGGGAATCGTTGAACGTAGATCGGTTCACCTCCAAAGCTATGTTCTAAATAGCATCCTGGATAACAAACAAATGGGTGCAGATGTAAATATGGTTCGCCACCACTAATTCGAAACAAAAAACCAATGATATATCCAGCGATGGAGCCGTATGTGTTTGTTCCCTTGATGAAGAGTACTGATATTAACTGAGGAAAGATAATAACGTAGACGAGATCGGAGCTCAGATACCATAGACCGTAGATAGATTGAGCCAACAGTGCCATAGATGTTGCAGCTCCTCCAAATAGAAATACAGTGATTCGCATTACCCACAATATTTCTTTGTCTGTAGCCTGCAATGAACAATTATATTAAGAAAAGAATATTACTCAATGTAGTATAGACATGTGATATGGGTTTTCTTAAGTTACACAGAAACAATTTTATATATAGATTTGTAGGTAGCTGTAACCTCTTTATCACACTCCGTCACTGAGATTGCGCCTACTTTTCTGTGCTTCAATATACTTTCAACCTCAACAGCATTACCTAATGCTTAGTTGCAAAGCATTGTAGAATCATAGAACGATACATTTCAGCAGGACTCCATTTTGTATGTAACTGCTGTTTAAGGTAGCTATCCAAATTGTTGCATTGTGTTGTCCTTTCCAACAGCTCTGCATTTTTCCATTTGCAAGTGTTCAGCCAATTCTCTTCCAAAAGTTGTTATCAAATGTGTTTCTGCTGTGCTTTAAAGCAATGCATTTAAGATCATAACAACTCACTGTGAAAACAAAATCCTCAACTCACCTGGTTATTTTCTCAATTACCACAAAGGTGTGCCCTCTGGTTACTTACTCTTCTGCCATTGAAAGCAATTTCTTGCTATGAAATCTAAAGAAGTCTTTCAGAAGTTTGAACCCCTCCCATAAAATCTCTCCTCAAACCTTGCTTTTCTAAAAACAAACAATTTCAGGTTTTTCTAGGCTGTTTGGATAGTTAAAGGTTGGCATTCCAAGTACCATGCTAGCAAATCTCCTCTGCTCCATTTCCAAGATGTTGCCATCTTTGCTAAAGTCTGATGCCCAAAACTGGACATAGTACTCCATGTGGAGTCTTATTATTTTCATAATGTCCTATATCACTTAATATTCAATATCACAAAGGTGGTCGACAGAAAGGAAATCCAATTCTAGACAATAAATATTATTTGAAAAAAATTCTCACCTGCCCATTTGCTGCATGAATTATAATTAAATGTACACAAAACATCCAGTACTTCTACACTTGTAAGAACGTGTTGGTATGAGTAATTGTCTTGTTTAGATTCAAACTTACCTGTTGCCTGAATGCAAGATGGTAAATATTCCGAGCAAACATGGAACTTGCTGACAAAATGGAAGAATCTGCCGATGACATCACTGCAGCGGAGACAGCTCCAAGACCAAAAAATGAAATGTAGGCTGGACATAGATGCTGCAGTACTATTGGCAAAATCATATCAGTCTCATTGTTGTTCTTGGGATCTGGCAAACCGTAGGAAGTCTTATTCCAGTCTATATAGAGAAAAGGACTGTCTGAACATAAATTGCACCCATTACACAATTACCTGCTATTTTGTATCTGGACAAGTATAAACACTTGATACAAATAGAAGCAAATATTATGATAATATGATTACTTGGTTACTTTTTTACTGTAACCCTTGTTTGTTTCCAAAATTGAATTATTTTTATAATCAGAAACAATTGAATAGTAAAAATTGCATCAGAGATTTTGCCTACACAGAAAATATATTTTGATTTTTATCGGTAGTAGCATCATAGTTCACACACTTGTCAGTGCTATGTTTCAATGGATTGTTCCAGAAAGCTATTCCCACTGGAATTTGGAAAGGTATTTTTTTAAAAAAGAAATGTTTATTATATATGGGCTTTATGTGATGTTTAAGAAAATGAAAATTATATAGCTATGCTTATGGAACATTTTGAATATTTGACTCCTTTGTTAGATCATTTTAATTAAATATTGAAAACCATCTATACAGCTAGTCAAAACATTCCCTGGTAACTGTTTTTTTTTAGAAGATTCATCCATCACAATTAACATTTAATTGGAGTGAGGCTGTGCATGAACAAATGTCCCATTCAAGATTCATAGGCTGCCATTCATTATATTTTGCATTATCTCGTCCAGTGGTCTGTTTGCATGGGAAATATACTTAAGCAGAACACTTAAGCTTTAAAAATCTAATAATGACTTGTTTTCCATCATCCACTGACATAATGGGTACAAATCATAATGAAATGTGCAATTTATCTCAGATTTGTTATAGAAATAATGTAAAATACAAAGATGTTCCTCAATGATTCACTCCTGGATTTGTAATCACCAATTCAGCTTTAGTAACAAATCAAATCAGGGAAAAAAAAAATTCATACCTTCATTCAAATAATTAAAATGACAACTTTAACAGTTTTTTTTAATGAAAAGCTTTAAATGACTCTTGTAATATTCAGGTCTGCAGAATCTCAGAATGGTTCAGATATAACTTAAAAGACACGGTGAAGACCCAGGTGTTTTACCAGTAGATGCGCCAATTGCACCGATAAGTGCAGACGGGACAGCCATGACCACGCAACCGAAAGCAGCCAGAAAGGAGAGGACCTGAGCATAAGTTGCAGAAGAAGCAGAAAGGACCCTTTGGAAGTATACTTGCCACGGGATCCCACCCAACATCTGAAAATAAGCACGGAGAGTAATTGTATTGTGATTGCAGTCCTGTGAAGAATGTTATACAATGGTAGACATTATCTGATGCATTCTTACTTTAATGTGATTAACAACTGATTTGCCGGCTGCATGGTGACATATATCACCGTGGCATTAGATGACTGTGCCATAAGAACATAAGAAATAGCAGCAGGAGTAGGCCATCTGGCCCCTCGAGCCTGCTCCATCATTCAGTAAGATCATGGCTGATTTTTCGTGGGCCTCAGCTCCACTTACCCGCCTGCTCACCATAACCCTTAATTCCTTTACTGTTCAAAAACCAATCTATCTTTGCCTTAAAAATAATCAAAGGGGTAACTCAACTGCTTCACTGGGCAGGGATTTCAACAGAATCACAACCCTTCGGGTGAAAAATTCCTCCTCAAGTCAGTCTTAAATCTGCTCCCCCTTATTTTGTGGGTGTGCCCCCTAGTTCTCCTTTCACCCACCAGTGCAAACAAGCTTCCTACTTCTATCTTATCCATCACCTTCATAATTTTCTATGTTTTTGTAAGATTCCCCCCTCATTCTTCCAAATTCCAATGAGTCTACTCAGTCTCTCCTCATACAGCAATGAAGGCATTATCCATACCAGTAAGAGGAAGTTGTCTATCCAGGTCAGGATATCTGGTGTTTCTACATGCCCCAGCCAAGGCTCCTGGTAAACTTCGTGGCTCGCAGTGATGGTGATGTCTGTCACGGCTGGATTTAACAGGGCGAAAGGAATGCTGATCCACTGGGGGGGGGGGGGGGGGGGGGG
>NC_063337.1:46016543-46079729 GCF_021869965.1 Rhincodon typus
GGGGGGGGGGGGGGGAAAGAGGATTGAAATTGAAGTTGAAAGCTTGCTTTACTTTAGCTGAACGCCCGTGCATTTTGAGTTGGCATTCAATCTTACCAATCCTAAGAAAATGCAGAACAACTGGACCACGTCCGTGTATGCGACTGAGTATAATCCACCGACCAGGGTGTAAAAAACTGCAATCACCGCAGAAATTACAACCGACAGGTTTATATTGATGTCCACTATCACACTCAACGTTGCACCTGGGAAAAAAAAATTGTATATTTATTGGTTTAATGTTGGCTTTCCGTACAGCAAATATCAAAAATAAATCCTTACTTTCACCGCCTTAAAATAAAACTTTTTGCATTGTTTACAGAGAAGTGGCCACTGTCTTTATTGCAAATAAAGCCGAAATTTACTCCGGGACGTAAATAAAACGCGGATTTGGGATTAAAATCGGCAGTGACTATCTTTTGAGACACGTCCTCCGCGCTGGGAGTAGGGCTTTACCTAGAGCGGAGAGAACGGCTGCAGACCAAAATATCTCTCCCATGAGAGCGGGGATGAAGAGTAATCCGCCCATTCTTTTGCCGTAGATCTGCTGAAATGGATCCAACATGGTCACGTAGCCCCTTGAGCGCATGGGTTTAGCGAAAAATAAACCACCTGTAAGACAAAGAAACTCTAGAATCCCAACAGAAACCGAATCGCTAACTACTCACATAATCAAGGGGCCGGTCTCAGTCAGCTCCATCGCTCACGTTCGGAAAACTAAGCTTTTACTTCAGCACGACTTGCACTGCCTTAAAAACGGTTTATTCTGGAAATTCACATGCACTCAAATTGCGATCAGTGTCTGTACTTAATAATCCGCAATTTTCAGTTTTATTCTGATGCAACGCGGTGAAAAACAATCTCCACGACAATTTAACATGATTAAAAACAAAAACTCGAAAGGTTAACTCTGCATCTCTCTCCAGAGATGCTGCCAGACCTGCTGAGGTTCTCCCAGCAATTTCTGTTTTTGTTTCATATCTCCAGCGTCCGCAGATTTGTCCTTCAGTTTAGTCGTGTTTGCGGTATTTGATTGAATTATTTTAACGCTGTCTTTCGTTCGGACATAACTTGCTGGAAACAAGGTTCTTCGAATGTTATTATTTGGCTTCAATGTGATAACAGCGTCCAAATGAGTAAAATGTGAGAGAAATGTAATTTCTTCCTCTGATTGGATTCTGGAACGGGGAAGATCGAACCCGTTTTAACGCATAGTGAATATATATGTGTTTTTTTTAAATTTGTGAATATCAAAGGAAAACTATCTATCGGTTCCACTGAACGTTCATAAATGTAAGTCCAGCATTGAGTGCATGGTCAGATTTAGTCCCTTTCAATAATCCACTGATTCTTCAGCAAGCAGTAATAAAATCGGCTTCAGTAATTTGGGAAGCGATATATAAAACGTGTCACTCCAAAATGAGTTGACAACGACTGAATTAAATGTGCGCGGAGTTAGCTGTGAACGGCTGCTGTAGTCCTCGCTGCGGAGAGATTGGACACTGAGCCACAGACAGACCCGTGTTGTACCCGATGCGTTTGTTGCTGTTTAAGAAAAAAAAGTTGCTGCAATACCACTGACAGTGGACATGGGGACTTGTATACGGCATTTGTTGAAGATTCCAGGCTGTTTTTGTTTGTACAACCGCCAAGAGCTATGGATCATACCTACAACCAGGCTGAGTGCATATCCAAACGGAGCTTGAGCCCAGGCCAAGCCGTATCCAGGGACATAAACTGCCTCTGCCGTGCCATTGATATAACCACCGCCAACCCAGGTCGCTGTAATGGATAAAGAAGGATTTGTTAGATGAAAGACAATCTCATTCCAAGACAATAGCAAGTAGAATGCTGACTGTCGCACCAACAGAAAGTGAGAATTGCGAAAACATACGCAGGGACAGAGAATGCATGGTCCTTATCGGTGATCGGGATTAATATGCATTTACCTGCTTACACATTCAGAAACGACAATAAAAAAGCAGCAGCAGTTCTGAGGGGAGAGAGGTGTACAGAAAGGGCAGTGCAGGAAGGTGCACCTCAGAGTCTGCCTTGCTTTTCATCTCTCTTCATCTAGCTTCAGATATTAGTCAGCGGAGAATCACACGCACTTTTTACGATCAGTTTACTGTCGCTGGTGAGGAATTTTGCGGACAGAAAATCGCCAGGAATAATATTTTTAACGCACAGTTAACGATTAGTTAAAGCGTTTCAAAATTGTGGAGCTTTGTCACGAGAAACGCAAGTTTTTAACACACACTTTCATCTTCGTATTTACTTCATCGAAGGCTAAACCCCAACCCCCTAAAGGCTAACACCACCCCCCTAAAGGCTAACACCCACCACCCCAAAGGCTAACACCCCCCCCCCAAAGGCTAACCCCCCCCACCTACAGGCTAAATCCCCATTACAGGCTAACGACCCCCACCACCTACTGGCTAACCCCCCTCGCAGGCTAACCCCCCTCACAGACTAAACCCCTTCAGGCTAACTTCCCTTACAGGGTAACCATCCCCCTAAAGGCTAAAACACCCCACCCCTCACAGGCTTCCCTTACACGCTAACATCCACCGCCAACCCCTTTGCAGGCTAACCCTCCTTACGGGCTAACCCAGCCCCTACAGGTTAACTCCCCCTTACAGACTAAACACTCCCCTCACGGGTTAAGCACCCCTCCCCCCATAGGTTAGTCCCCTCTTAACAGGCTAAAAACTCCCCTCACAGGCTAAACCCCGAAATATTGTCGAGATGTTCTTCTTTCCCCGGGAGCGGCTCTCGCACCGATTCCGGACCAGGTTAACTGCGCTCGGACAGCGGGCGAAGCTGCTGAGCGGACCCGCCGAATGGGGTAAAATATCACTGGGATACTCACCTGTCGTGGTGAAGCTACCCACCAGTAACCCGATGTCTCTTCCTCCAATCATTATCGCTTCACTCCGGTCTTGTCCTGTGTTCGAGTTTTTACTTTTCCAAGCAGCCCACACTCCAACACATAAAATCAGGAGATAAAACAGGACAATAGCGACTATCCCATCGATGTGAATGGCCATTTTCAGTCCGATTTGGAGGTGACAGCAAAGCTGCTAACCCATCCGAATCTAAAGGAAGAAATAAATGCAATTTCTGTTATTCAGGATAAATGATCAATGCGACGCGTAGATCCCTGAATATTACATTAAACAATCACCTTATTGGATAATGACCGTACTTAAATACGAGTGGCTTTCAGATTCAGTGAACGGGCCGTTTCAAAACGTCTCATTTAAACAGTCACCGCGAGATGGACAATACCATCAGCTGTGTTGGGAATTAATAATGGGAAATGCGCCGTTGAACCCGCCTTAGCTAACACGCCACTACAGTAATGGAGAGTGTGGAATGCATAAGACAGCCAGAAGAGTTCGATTCGGAGAGCCTTGTGAAGGTTCAGCAACAGGGATGTTCAGACAAATCCTCACAGCCCCAACCTGCATCGAGCTGAAGAAGCAACTTTGCCAATTGCCGCCGCAAGCTTAGCCTTTCCATTAACGTTGTAGATCCAGGGGGAATCCTTAAGTTGTGCAGAGCATTCTGGCTTTGTTGTTGGTTAAGGGAGTATTTAAAGGCAAACTCATTTATTTTACATTAAATATAACATTGGATGATGGACAGATATTCCGCGCTGGCCACCCTGCCATTTTGCAGGTTAGGAACATTACTGCACTTAAACACACACACACACACACACACAGAGTAGGTTAGGCAGCATCAGTGGAGCAAACGAGAAGATTAGCGACTCAGAACTGGAGCTGGACCCAAAGTACAACCTTTTCCTAGAAACTGCCTACCACCGCTGTTTCAGATCCCCAGTCCCCGCTGCCCCTTGTTGTATTTTGGTTATTGTTCACTGTATCCAATCACTGGTAACCGTCATAACGGTACAGCATTAAACATTTCAATCGTCGTGAAATTGATGTGCGGTAAAGCAGCACAGCCCAGGACACGGAGTTTCTCTCGCCGGGAATCATGAAGGTGAAGTTACCACTCCATCTGTAATTGTCAATTTAGCCCCGCTTTTACTCCGATCTCCAAGCAACGAGTGGGGCTAGAGTATTTATTCACAGCGTTAACACATCGATGCACACTATCCACAAGACGATGCAAAATGAAGCTGAGATAGTAGGAACTGCAGATGCTGGAAAATCTGAGACATCAAGGTACAGAGCTGTGTTCATCCAGCTCTGCACCTTGTCGCAAAATGAAGCTGTCTTTTTTTCTATCAGGGGGCTTCTGTGAATCGACTTACCTTCGAATGAAAGTGTCTCGCCTTTCAAGTTGGGGACGCAACGTGCTACGTTTGACTCGGGTCAGGGAGCTGGGAGATCAGGAGCAACAGGAGCCGAGTGCCGTTCTCTGGATTGCATTGAGCGGCCACCCACTGACTGCACTGGGTTTATAGAGGCGGGGGGCTCCGTCAGCAACTGCAGATGAGGAAAGGGACGAACGTCACCGAGCTCAGAATGAAATCTCTCAATGAATGATTTGACCTTAATTTTTGACCTGAAATTCGTTAAATAACTTCTGAGAGGAAATAGCTTGACGCACAATTTAAGAAGGCGGACTTAGTTTAATCAATGGAAATAAAAAATGTATCAATGGCTTCAATGCCCTTCACCATTCCAGCTCTGGATTGTCGCTAGTGTTCTAATTTTGGTTTCTTTATTAAAAACCTGATTGTGTGTTGAACAGGAAAACGCTTAATTTTGAAGGGGAAACGATTCTCTGAGAGAGCTGCTCAGGAATATTAAATCATTGACGGGCAACTAAGCATTAACTTAAGCTTTGATGTTCAAGAGCCAAAAGGCTTTTAGGGAACTTCAGCGAACAGTGAAAGCGTGGCTCCTGTGTGAAATTGTAAAGAAAAATACTCTTCTGGCTGACTGTGACAACGCGGTTGAATCGCCAAAGCAATGGGAGAGATCGACTGTTATACCCGGAAAAATTGCTAAAATTGACACCGCCCCCAACACCGGTTTAAGAAAAGTTATTAACTTTAAAGTAACACAGGTGCCAATATCGATAAGAGGGGAGCGGTACAGAAGCTACATTCTGACTCGCCAATGGTGGGTGGCTTAAAATGAAGTCTGACATTTACTTACCGAACTATCAAGAGGCGACTTGTTCCCGGTGACTGGTTCAATCAAATGCCCCCCGCCCTCTTAGATGCCCATCACATATTCCCATGGTACTGTTTTGTAGAAGATCAGGGGAGTTTTCCCCTGTGCCCGGACAATATCCTAAGTAATTCAGTGCAAAAAAAAGGTCATAAGAGCATTGTTGTTTGTGGGATCTTGCTGTGCACAGCTTGCCTCATTCCCAGCATCACAACAGTGAACCACATTGTGTAATGTAATTTATTGAATTGGAAGGAGCCGTGAGGCACCAGCAGTTCCAGAATTGTCCCATATAGGTGGACGTTCTTTCTTTGCAGGTGTTGTGCACATTTATGTAGCGAGGCGAATAAAAATCTCTCATGTTGTCTGAAAAAACAAAAAAAATCGGCAAAGCTATGCAAAATGTCCCTGTAAGGTGAAACATTCACCAATTGTCCTATGGATCCCTGACAAAAGTGAAAATATCAACTTGAGAAGCTAAGAAACGGGAACAAGAGAAGACCATTTCAGATTTCTGAAGAAGGGTCTAGGCCTGAAACGTCAGCTTTCCTGCTCCTCTGATGCTGCTTGGCCTGCTGTGTTCATCCAGCTCTACACCTTGTTATCTCTGTTTTAATTTACAATTTGAATTTAAATTTAACAATTTTCTCAGCAGCAACCTTGCGACTTGAATTCTCACAGTTTGTTCTGGCCAAGTTCAAATCTCTACAATCCACTGATTAAACTGGAGCCTCGGTTTCTGAAAGAGGCTAAAATGTTAATGTTGAAGTTGAAACTTCAATGGCATTAATACATATAAAGAAATTCAACAGACAAATGCAACCAGGTTATTCCTTTCTTCTATTAAATTACTGAGAAATAATCAGCAGATCCAACAGTTTCAAAATATATTTTCAGTGAGTAGATTATCAACATACTGTGAAGTTATTTATTTACTTGGAAAAAACATGTCTACATGTGCCTTTCCATTGTTAAATGTTGTTAAATTTGTAACAAGTAAGATTGCTTATAGAAATGTACTATGTTTTAAAATGTAAAATATTACCTATTGCTGAAAAAAGCACGTTGAAGATCTTGCTCTTATTTTTGTTATTTTTCACATTTTATATCAACCTGATGAGTGCAACGTGAAAAACTTTGGCACAATGTATCTCTTTCTTTCAACAAGGCTCAAGTTCTGCAATACCTAATGACGATTAATATGTAAATACATTGTGTAGAATGGGGATGGGAACCTCCAGCCACAGGCCAAGTCTGGCCCGTTGCTCAATTTATTTCGAGTCAACTGGCCCTCAGCAAGATCCTGGGCCAAACAGCTGCCATGAAGTCACATGTAAACTAAAGTGGGAACAGCAGAGTGCATCATAGGTATGAGTTTGGGAGCACAGGAACCATAGGCAAAGTTATAGCATGAAAGCAATATCAGAAGAGATGCACAAAGTGATGCACTTTGGTAGAAAGAGCATTGAAAGACATTTTAGATGCTATTCTAAAAGGGGAGCAGGAGCAGAGGGACCTGGGTGTTTATGTGCATGATGAGTGAAGGCGGCAGAACAAGTGGAGAGAGCAGTTACTAAAGCACAGTGTCCTTGGCTTTACTAATGGGGACAGAGAGTACAAGAGCAAGAGGTGATGTGAACCTGTACAAGACACTTATACCTCAGCTGGAGTATTCTGTACTGTTGTGGGCATCACATCATGGGAAAGGTGTGAATGCATTTGAAAGAGAGCAGAAGCAATTTACAAGAATAGTTTCAAGAACAAGAAACTTCAGTTATGAGGACAGATTGAAAAAATTGGAACTATTCTTCTGGGAGAGAAGAAGGCTCAGAAGGAGATTTGATAGAGGTTTTCGAAATGATGAGTGGGCTGGAGAGTGTAGATAGAGAGAAGCTGTTCCTACTTGTGAAAGGAACAAGATGATAAGGCATGGATTTAAAGCGATGTGCAAAAGAAGAAAGGGTGATATGAGAAAATAACTGTTTCACTCAGTGAGTGATTAGGGTATGGAACGCACTGCCTGGAAGTCTTAGAGTCATAGAGTCATACAGCACAGAAACAGACCCTTTGGTCCAACCAGTCCATGCTAAACATAATCCCAAGCCTGCTCCTGGCCCGTATCCCTCCGAACTATTCATATTCATGTACTTATGCAAATGTCTTTTAAATGTTGTAATTGTACCCATAGTCACAACTTCCTCAGGAAGTTCATTCCACACACGAACTGCCCTCTTTGTAAAGAAATTTGCCCCAATGTCTTTTTTAAATCTCTGTCCACTCACCTTAAAAATGCACCCTTTAGTCTTGAAATTCCCCATCCCAGGGAATAAGCACCAAACATTAACCCTATCTATACCCTCATTATTTTATAAACCTCTATAAGGCCACCTGTCACCCTCCTATGCTCCAGTGAAAAAAGTTCCAGCCTATCCAGCCTTTCTTTGTAAGTGTGGTGGAGGCAGATCAACTGAGGAATTCAAGAGGACATTGGATGATTATTCAAATAGAAATCACGTCTAAGAGTTTTGGAGAAAGCAGGAGATTGACACTAGGTTATGATGCCTTTTTGAAGAGATGGTGTAGCCACAGTGGGCTGAATGGCCTTCTTTTGCCCTGTAACAATTCTATGAGGACAGCTTGAAGATCTGGGATCCATTGCCAGAGAAGCAGTGGCAAGGCCTTTCGAGGTGAGCAGCCTGGCAGTGCAGAGGACAACGGCAGAGAAATGCCTGCAGAGAGCGGTATTAGAAAGTTTACTACAGAATGACCACAAAAATGACTCCTGCCAACAAAAGACGAAAAGGGGCCATGGAGAGCTGTCTTTTTAAGGAGAAAATGTGGTGGTGAAATGCAAGCCAAAGGAGACCATGTTGAAGTTGTGACAAATGTAGCTGGAGAAGGACAACACAGTGCAGCTTCCTACACTTTAGGGACAAAAACCTGCAGCAACAGAGGAGTAGCCAGGGAGTATGGAAATCCACTTCAGAAAATTTCTGCACTTTCGAGACCTAAAAAGTGAAAGAATTGGAATTTAATATTTTTGCCACCCTGATCAATATTAAGGCTGCCAACGTACCTGAAAACCTTCCATTTGAAGTCACAGAACTGCAAGGCAACAGTAAGCTGCAAGCCAAGACAGTAACCTGCCTCTGCTGGAATTCCACAACCTCCATTATAAGTGCCGTTGACTTCACAAAGTTGAGGAGACAGGCAATGAGAATTGTGTCAGTGTTCAGAACAGTATTACTACACTGGACAGTTCTTTACAAACCTTTCTCTGGCAAAGAACCATCTGCATTCCAGACTATCAGATGAGTATTTGGAACAACACTCGCAAGTAGCAACATCTTCATTGCCAACAGATATAGGAAGGCTCATTAAGACAAAGCAACCTCTTCCACTTCATTGAAACTATAGGTGACTGAGTTTTCTGTCTTAAAATCTAAGTTAAACTAACTTTTTGTGTTAACATCTTGACTGATTTTAGGGATGAAAGGGGATGGGGATAAAACAGGAACAGGGTTATGAGTTGGATGATCAGTCATGATCATTTTGAATGGCAGAGCAGGCTCAAAAGGCAAAATGGCCTACTCCTGCTCCTGTTTCATATGTTTCTATGTTTTTTCTGTCCAAGTGTCATGGTCCTAAATGGAAAAAGTGTTCCCCACTCGTGCTATAGAATATAGTATCGTTCTGCTAAGTAGTTGAAAAATTTTACCATTCTACTAGTCAGATGTTTTAAATTAGAAGGAAAAATGTTTCTTTTTTCCCACTTAAGTGCTCCCTTTATCTGTTTTGTATCAGTCTTTTCAGCCATTAACATATGGATTGATTGCAGTTCCCTGTTATTTGTTCACCTTTATTCAATTGTGCCAGGTAAAAAAAGTGTGGTGTAGACTGAGTAGTTATAGGCTTATCAATCTAGTCTCAACAATGGGCAAATTATTGGAACCATTTCTGAGAGATAGGATTAACTGTCACTTAGAAAGTCACAGATTAATCAATGATAGTCAGCGTGGATTTATGTTAAGGTTGTGTCTGAGTAACAAGATTGAGTGTTTGGAACAGGTAACAAGGAGGATTGATGAAGATTGCACAGTTGATGTTGTCTGCATGGATTTTAGCAAGCATTTTGACAAGATTCCACATATCAGACTGGTTAAAAATAAAAGCCCATGGGCTCCAGAAAACTGGATACAAAGTTGGTGCAGTGGCAGGAAACAAAGTTTTGGTGACTGGGATTGTTATTTCCAGAATAGTTTGGCAGGGCTCATTACTAGACCCAAACTCCCCCACCACACTTTTATGGCATATATTAATGAACTGGACCTAAATATAGAGCATGATCAGGGAGTTTGAAGATGACAGTGCAATTTGTTGATAGTGAAAGGGATAACTGTAGGCCACAGCAAAATATCAATGAATTGGTCAGATGGGCAGAAAAGTGGCAAATGGAATTCAAGCTAGAGAAGTGTAAGGTGATGCATTTAGGGAGGTCAAACAAGGCAAGGGAATACACAATTAATGGGAGGCTACTAAAGTGTGTAGAGGAAGTGAAGCACCATGGAGTGAATGCCCACACATCCCTGAAGTAGCAGGACAAGTTGGTAAAGTGGTTAAGGGGCTAAATGGTATTCTTTCCTTTATTAGCTCATGAATAGAATATGAGAGTAGGCAGGTTAAGCTGGGACTGTTTGGAGGAGGGGATGATGTTCCAGCAGGGCTTGTCTTTACAGGGCACAGACTGTACAGCTGCTGGTACCTGCAGGGGACAAAAGAGAAAATGAGTTACAAAATAGGGGTAGAAATTTGAGGCATGTTAAGAATACATTCAAAGTGGTGGTAATGGGAGTGTAGTCGTCTGCATTGAAACAAAGGGAGGGATTGAGTGAGATAAAAATTGTGGCACAACTGTTAATGCTGGTGAGGTATACTGAGTCAGTAGGAAGTGCAAAGAACATGCTGGTTTTGAAGTAGGAGTTGATTTGGTGAGAGTCTCTGAGAGAAGCTGATGCTTACAATATAATGGTGATCAACCATGGTTGGAGGTGAGTGCAGCGGCAAATTTGGATTATGTGTGAGGGAGCAGAGAGAAAATCATGGCACTTACCCTTGCAGACCATAAAAGGTCATTAACTTTCTTCCTGCATTTCTGGGCATTCGACCAGACTGTTTACAGCACACCAACCCAGGTGACAATTTCAGACCATGCTAGCAAGTTCTGGTGTCATGGTCTGCTCTGGTGGTCCTGGGGGAAGAGGATGCCCCTCCTCTGCACCATCCTGTCTATCAGGACTTCCAGGTCTCCTGTTGGCAAAACAGGATGCCAGCTTCCTTTTCTTGGTTATGTCCTTTAGAACTGTGCAGCAACAAACTGTGAATGGCATCCTTGGCTTTGCAGACTGGTCTCTAAATATGGCGCCAGATGGTGAGGGTTTCCGCAGCTGGTAAGGACATAATAGCATGAGTACAGTGACATAGAGATGCAGTGTCTACGTAATGAGGTAAACAGCAGATACTTGTGTGAGATAAGTCCCTGGACCTCATAGAGAGAAACCTTCTATGAAACTGCCCAAAATTGACATTTAACTAATTTTCACTAAAATGCAGTTCCCTATTTCTGATCCTGATTGGGATCAGAAAATTGACACTCCCCCTTAGATGAGCCCACCCAGGAATTTCAGTCCTAGGGACTTTCCCTTCTGAAGCATCATTAGATGAAGCCAGGACTCCATGAAAACAACAGCGGAGATGATCAATGTGGAAACTACAACCTCCCCCCACTTTCCAGCATTAAGTGCCATTTTTTTGTCACTGAAAGATCCAGTAGCCATTTTGCAAGCTACTGTGAGAAGGTAAGTGTGTGAGGTAAGTGTGGAGTGGAGTGGTAAGTGGGTGGGGATAGTAGGCTTGCAGTTCATTGTAATTGCTCTTGCTGCTGCATGGATCTTTGGGATCCATGTGTGGAAGCAGCTTCCGGAAGTGGAAGACCTGAATCGGCCAAATGCCATGTGCAAAACTTCCCAGTGGCTGAGTGGCCACACAGCTTATGGGGAATGCTGGGTAGCAGGATGGTGATGTGTCGTTAATTGGTATATAAGGGCCTCAACTGGTGTGTGCAGGAAATTCAACCACAATCCTTCCCATCCAGACCTCATTTCTAACAAAAGCAGGCAGGTGTCCATTATCCAGCCTAATGCTAGGCCTTTCATGCTTACAAGCTTACCATCAGGGAAAGCAGAGGATTTTGATCATTAACTCTGTTTTTCTCCACACTGTTATCCTGAAATATTTATACTTTTTCTCTTGACAATGCAACTTGAGCATTTCCTGTTTTTCTTTCAGATTAGCAGTATCTACAATATTTTCATGGTGTTTATGCTTCATCAGTCTGTGATGTAATTTTAATAGAGCATGGCATATTGTAGTATGACTAAAAGGTACTTTGGGGGATAAAACAGAATAAGTTAAACCTGCAATAATTTGAAATCACTTTTATATTCCACTATTATTTTACTTTCATTGTTGTTAAACCAGTGCTGAATTTATGATGATAGTTAAGTTCTACTCAAGCACCTTTTTAACATTTAAGATGACATGGGACTAGAACAAAGTTATCATTGAGAATGTCACAGACCACCAGAGGGTACCCACTAAGGTAATTGGAGGCAAGCTTGCCTGTATTACTTTCCATTCAGGCTCCAATTATTTCAAAATGAATCTTGGAATCTTTATTATTTCCTGCGATACAGCCCAACAGCCTAGAATCTGAAGAAGGCTCACCGGATATGAAACGTTAACTATGATTTTTCTTCACAGACGCTGCCAGACCTGATGAGCTTTTCCAGCAACTTCTGTTTTGATTACCTCTTTTGCTTTATTTTCTGGCTTTGTACTCTGTGTCTTGCTTTGTTTTCTGTGTTTCAAGATGGTGCTGGAGAGTAGCGACACTAAACACTTTTCACTGTATTTGTAATACACGTGACAATAAATAAATCTAATCTAATCGAGGTGCCCTTCTTTTCAGCATTAAGTGAATGACAGGACGTGGTTGGGATACTGATGTCAGGAGTCAATAGAACTCATTTACCATTATTCCGCACAGTGCACCCTGTAGTACTGAAGCTTTAACTGATTACTTATACAATAGTATGTTTCAGTTTCCACTTAGATTCCCTCAATTAGGAATGTTTGTGCTGTGTAGGAAATTGTGCTAGCAGATCTTAGGCCTCCTTCCATTTGTATTGCACATTCTCTACAAGGCTTGCTTTTGCGAGGACTGCTAACTTTTTATTTGGTTTGTTCATCATTTACCCTCCTCTGTTACCCTACACATATCTCCTCATTACTGTAGATGATGTTTTCCTTTCCTCTAGCACCCCCCTCTAACCTTTATCAATCTACCTAAGTATCGGCCCTTTCACTATCTCCTTTGATATTCCTGCTTTTCTTCCGATACTTTGTGTTTCATTGGAACATTACAGCAAGCTCCGGACAGAAATGTTAGCATGACAGCAAGGTAACTTATTGGCAAGCACCGAGAAGGTTGGAGTCAATCCTATGGACAGAGTGGACATGTTCCGCAAAATGGTCCGCTAGTCTGAGTTTGGGCTCGCCTGTGTAAAGGAGACTGTAATGTGAGCAGCGATTACAGGAGACTAAATTGAAAGAAGTACAAAAAAAGGTGGCTTTACTTGGAAGGTGTGTTTGGGGCCTTGGAGAGTAAGTGAATGGGCCAGTGTTACACTTTGAATGGGAAAGTGCATGGGCAGAGTGACTAAGTGTTAGGAGTGATGGAGCAGTAGACCAGGATGTCATGGAGGAAATAGCCCCTGTGGAATGCTACCAGTGGATGGGAGGGGAAGATGTGTTTGTGGTGATATCCTTCTGGAGGTGGCAGAAATGGTGGAGGATGATCCTGTGAATGTAGAGAATAGTGGGTTGGAAAGTGAGGACAAGTGGAACCGTATCGTTGTTCTGGGAAGTAGGGGAAGGTGTGAGGGAAGAGTTGCAAGAGATGGGCTGGACATGGCTGAAGGCTCTGTCAACCACAAATGGGGGGTGGGGGTGGGGTATCCTCAGTTGATGATAAAGAAAGTCTTGATGGATGCAGCCAATGAAATGTGGCATCATCAGAACAGATGTGATGAAACTGGGAGAATGGAACGGGATCCTTGCAAGAAGTAAGTTGGCAGGAAGTGTAGTCGAGCTATCTGTGGGAGCCGGTAGTCTTATAATCAATATTGGTGGCTAGCCTATCCTAAAAAATTGGAACAGAGGAATCACAGAAGGGGAGGGAAGAGTTAAAGTTGGACCAGGTGATGGTGAGAGAAGGATGGAAGTTGAAAGTAAAATTGTTGAATTGTTCCAATTCTGGCCAAGAGCAGGAAGCAGCAGAGATAACATCTCTGATGCATTGGAAAGAAGAGTTGTGGGTGGGCACCTGAGTAGGACTGGAACAAAGAATGTTTCACTTTCTCCACTAAGGACCAGGCATAGCTGGGAGCCATGGCCACACCTTTGACTTGGGGAAAATGAGATGAATTAAAGGAGAAGTTGTTCAAGGTGAGAACAAGCACAGCCAGGTAAAGGTAGATGGTGGATGGAGACTGTACAGGCTGCTTTTCAAGGAAGAAGTGGAGTGCCTTCAGACCATTTCTTTGGTGTGGGGGGGGAAATGGATGTGTAAAGGGATTGCATATCCATGATGAAGAAGAGACAGCTAGGACTAGAAAACTAGAAATTGTGGAACTAGTGTAAGGAATTAGAAGAATCACTAATATTAGCGGGGAAAGACTAAACAATAGGGGACAAATAGAGTCAAGATAAAAGCAAATATGTTCAAGGGGGCAGGAACAGGCTGAAATGGTGAGTCTGCCAGGTGGCTCTTGTTCGCGGATTTTGGGAAGGAGGTTGAAGTGGGCTGTGCAGTGTTGGGGGACTATTATGTGCAAAGCTGTGGAGGGGAGATCTCCAGAAGAGATGAGCTCTATGACAGTCCTAGGAACTACGGAATAATGTTCAATGGTAGGGTCATGGTCCAAGAGGAGACAGCATCTGAGAGTTGGCACAGCCTCTGCCAGGTAAAGGTCAGCATTCAAGATGACAACCTCACCATCTTTGTTGGCAGGCTTGATAACACAGTCGGGGTTTATCCTGAGGAAATGGAGTGCAGCAAGTTTACGGGGAGACAGACTGGAGTGGGTGAGGGGAGCAGATAAATGAAGGTGACCAATGTCAATTCAGCAGTTCTAGATGATTGAGTACAGGTAAAAGGCCAGAGGGAGGGTTTCAGGTCTAGTTGGAACATTGGAGACAGTGAATGGATGTATGTGACAGGGGAAATGACCCCTGTTGGAAGAAGTGAGCACTCCCATCCAAATCCCTATATCTCACCTTATCACACCACTCCTTATTCATTTCACCTGCCCTTTCTCCCTCTATCAGGTTCCCTATCCTAAATATGCAGCTTCCATCCTTCCTTGTTCCTCTTACTGCTGTCATCATGACATTCCCAATGGCATCCCAGTTGCCTCCCTTCATTCCACAGGATCCTTCCTTCAAAACCAGCCTCTTTACAATCCATTCCCATCTCATTCCTTTCTACATAACTCACCGTTGTCTGAACACCTTGAGTTCAGCCCCTTTTGGAGTTATGCCCCATACACTTGCTGTAGTCAGGATTTCTGGTCTCAGCCAATGTGGCAGTCTCACTTGGGCAGGCTTGGTGACCCAGTCTTCACCTCTTATACTGTAAGCACTTAATAACAAGCAAGACCGTGTAGAACTGAAACTTCTCATAGGCTTGTTGACTGGTCAGACTTCACCCTTATACTGTAAATTCTTGCACAGATAAGTGGTTTGGTTATGAAGAAGTTAAGTTGCTGAAGAAGTTTGTACTCTTTGAAATTTGGAGGTACAAATCTACGCTGTGAGATACGTGCCTCATATAGATAGTTGGATTTGTGAAGGGAACCAATGTTTTCCACACGGAACAAGATTGTACCTGTGAATGTAATTCCAGTGGGCTGTGTTGCCAATGAGTATTTATGACATGCTGCTGAAGACAAAACAGAATGCAGACCCTCATGAGAGCTTCATACCAAAACTGTACCACACAGTTGGGAAACAGCATTTTTGATCCTGCCGAATTAAAATTACCCCAACCCCTGCCCATTCCCACTTTTAAAAGCAAGAAGTGGGTCCAGTCAATTCCCTTCCAGGCAGCAGAATCCTGTTTGTGCAGGACTGCGAGGTTGGAAAGGGCTATTTTTAGTGAATAGATCAGAACACCAAAATTTGTTAGTATCAACAGGATGAGATATATGCAAAGGAGATAAAACTGATTTAAACTTTATAAATGCAATTTGCTTTATCAGTGTAGCTCTGGGGAGAGAGCCTGGCCTTTGTCTTCAGCTGAGGTAGATCTGGAAATGCAGATGCAGGCTTTATTCTTAACGGTGACTTATTTTTGTGGGCAACTCTATGCTGAGGCTATCTCCAGTTCGTTTAATGGGATAGAACAGAAAGTAGAAGTATGCAAGGTGCAGTACTCTTCAGCGACTAGGAATAGAGTGCCAAAGAAAATTGCCCTTCATAGGTGACGGATAGAGAGCCTCTCTTCTGGAGTAACGTTTAGTCTCAGCTTCTTTTAGAGATCGTTATCTGTGCTCACCTCATTTCTCCTAAATTGATTACATCAATTTGCTAATGCATTGTGCTTCACTAAAATAATCACAATTAGTTAAAAATAAATCAGTGGGCCTTTAGGACTTTAGAATGAATTACCCAGCTTGAGTGCATACTTGTCACATTCCAAGTTAACTGAGCTCTGAATATTCATTATTCTAGAAGTTTTTTTTTGTGTTGACAGGACTTACTCCTTGCACTTTCCCACTGACGGATTAATATAGAACATAACCAAATCCTGGCATCACCAAGTGGGTTGGAATATTTACCCACAACATAGTCTACTGCTGGACTATTACAGACAGTCTAATCAGGTACTGACATTTCAGGAGCATAGGGTGCTGCCTTGCTGTAAGAATGAGTAAATAAATGCACCTCCATTTGTTTGGACACAACCAAAATTTTCTCGCTTCGAAAACGCAATAAATCAGGGGATGTGGTTGCATAGTGCTAATATAGTTGGATCAGTAATCCAGAGCCCCAGGCTAAAGTTCTGGGGACATGGGTTCAAATCTCATGATGATAGATGGTGAAATTTGAATTCAATAAAATCTGGTATTGAAAGCTAGACAAATGACAACTGTGGAACCATTGTTGATGGTAATAAATACAAACCTGGTTCACTGATGCTGTATAAGGTTGGAAATCTGCCCGTTCCTGCCCAGTCTGGCCTATAAGTGTCTCCAGACCCACGGAAATGTGGTCGACTCTTAATTGCCCTCTGAAAATGCTGAGCAAGCCACTCAGTTCAAGGTCACTTAGAAATGGGTGATAAATGCTGGTCTTGTCAGAATTGCTCAAACCTTCAAAATGAACAGTAAATACGCTTAGGGATACACATTAAATAAATTGTGCTGTTCCCTCATCAGAAAATATGAAATAAATGCTGCTTTGTTCAGTTCAACAAGAAACAGGACATACTTTTGGTTGTGTCCAAACAAATGAGGCGCATTTCAGATTAGCAACTGACAGTTGAACGTGATAATTGGGAGAAAGGATTCAATGAACCATCCAAGGCAAAAAGACAAGACAATAGACACAATTGAGAAGCCACACTTACCTCCTGAATGTGTGAAAGGAGATTCGGTTTCAATTTAGTACATTGTATTAATTGCCCACAATGCCTCTACAGTGTGATGGATGCAAGTACAGGTGGGATGATTATTTTGTGGAACACCTCTCTTCAGTCAGTCAACATTATCTGATTTTCCGGTCATTTAATTCCCTGCCTTATTTTCATTGTAACCATCTGTCCCTTGCCTCCTGCACTGCATGTTCAAATCCAATGGAATCTTAAAGAACGACACCTCACCCTTCTGTTAAGGACTTTAAACCTTCTGGACTTAACGTGATTATGTTTGGCATTGTGATTATGTTACTGTCCATGTAATTCTACAACTAATGAACTGAAAATGCAAATTCAAATCCTATCAGGTCAGCAGATAAACTTGAAAGAAATGCATTAATATTTCAGGAATGAATGCTATGTATGAAACTACTGCATTGTTATAAAAACCCATCTGATTCCTGGTATTTTTTAGGGAGGGAAATAGGACGGCCTTACCCAATTTGGACAACTCATCTTCAGACTCTTAATTGTCCCTGCAAAGACTTTGTGAACAATTTAATTGTATTGAAAAAGGTGTCTTACCTCTCTCATTCTCCAGTTAATGATCATTATACACATATGAACTGAAATGAATGAACTCAATGTTTTAAATTCATTAATAATAAATAAGGACTGCTCGCATGGTTTTAGTCAGATGTTTCCCGCTATGACTATGCTCTCGTCATATTCTACTCTTTGAGACCCATTTTATCTTTCGTTGATTGTCTCATTATTATACCATTTGGCCTTGCACCATCATCAGTCTTCAACTCTGTCACAAACCTTTCCCCTTGCTCTGTCTTTCCCTTTCAGCTATTCCTGCATTTGAAGTCATTTAAAATCGGTTATGTTGCTGACTTTCAGTTCTCATTGAACTGATAGGTTAACTCTTTTTCTCTTGCAATTTCTCTGATCAGTTGAGTGTTTCCAGTGTTTTTGTTATTTCAGTTAAGCTTACCACTTGGAAAAGTATTAGAAAAACTAGACAGTTCACTGTTCTGGGTGTGAAAAAGGGTCCACTTATTTTTTGTCCCACTTTCGAGTGGACTAGTAGTGATACAGGGGAGAGACCTTTCTAATGTTCTGAATGCAGGAAGAACTTTGAAAGCTCTAGGTAGCTGATGAAATAACAATACATTCACTCAGATGAGTAACATTCAAGTAATGTCATTCAAGGAAGGCATTCTAAAGATAAATTGCATTTCTCAGCATCTTTAAAGCCTTAGGGGATAGCAGATCACTTCACAGCCAATGGAACATTAGTTGAAGTCTACTTAATATTGTAATATAGGGAACATGATGGCTATTTGTGTACAACACACTCCTACAATGAGATTAATCTCAAGTAATGAGATTAACAGAATCTGTTTTAGTGGTATACTGGGGGAGGGGAGGGGGTGATAAATATTGGCCAAGACATTAGGAGCATTCTATCCTTTTTCAAATAGGGATACAGAGCTTTTTAAATCAATTTAATAAGGCAAACAGAGTTTTGTTTTAACATCTCATCAGACACAAACCCTTAGCATTTGATTGAAGAGTCACCTTGGTACAGGAAGCCATTCAGCAAAAAGAAACATAATGCTAATAGGGGATAGTTGACACTGTTATTTGCAGCAAAGAACATGACTCTAAATGTTGTGTTGTCTGCCTAGTGCCAGGGTCAGGATGTATATCCTGGGCTTAAGCAGAAGCTGCAGTAGGACGGAAGATCCAGTGACCCTATAGTCCCTGTCAGTTCCAAGAACATAGAGTGAACTAGGAAGGAGGTTCTGCTATGGGACTATGTGAAGCTAGGCTCCAAAGTAGTAAGCAGAACTTCAAAGGTAATGATATCTGGATTACTACCTGGGCCATATGCAATTGGCATAGGAAAAATAAGATTTACTAAATCAGTGCGTGTCTCCAAGTATGGTATGGGAGGAGAGGGGTACGGGTCAGGGGGAATTGAAACTGGTACTGGGGGCTATGGGATCTGCACAGTCATATGGACTACATTTGAACCATGCTGGGATTGGTGTTCTGGTGAGCTGCATCTCTAAAGAAGTATAGAAGTCTTTAACCTAAACAAGGGTTTGAGTGAACAACCTTGTGAAGATGTCATCGGCAAACCCTCACTAAAGATTATGAAGGGCCACCTAGGAAATTCCATGTCACTGGTAATGGGTTAGATGGCTTCTTGTGTGGCTGACAAACCTGATCCTTGAGCCACATCTCTGACCTCACACTCATGTTTCCAGGAAGTGGAAGTAGACCTTGACCTTGAGATTGTTGACATTCCTTTCTCCAGTTCCTTCTCCTTACTTCCTCTTGCCAACTGGTGTTCGCAAAGAATTGAATCCCTCCATACAGGAGTTTCCTCCAAGTTGGTTTGTTCTGAATGAGGGTCTCCCATGCATTCATATCTATGTTGCATGACTTCAGTGAATCTTTAAAATGCTTCCTTTGTCCTCCTCTCGATCAAGTGCCTTCCTTGAGCTGAGCAAAGAAGATTTGTTTTGGCAGTCAGACCTCAGCCGTCCTAAGCACACAGGAAGCCCAGTGGACTCAGTTTCAGATGAACATAGCCTTAATGCTGATGCCATTAACTGCATCAAGGATGCTGATGTTAGTACATCTGTCCTCCCAGCTGATGGGGAGAATCTGCCTCAAACAGCATTGATTGTACTTCTCAAGGGTCTTGAGGTGGTGTGTATACATAGTCCAAGTTTCTGAGCCAAATAGAAGAGTTAGAAGGAATATTGCTTTATATACAAGGATCTTGCTGTCAGCACTGATGTCATGGTCATTGAAGATTTTCATTCTTATGTGTCTGAAGGCAGCTTTTGCAGTTTGGTTGCAATGTTGAATCTCTGCATTGTCAGCCTTAGATGACCAGTAGCTTCCCAGGTAGGGGAAATATTCTGTGTTTGGGAGGATTTCTGTTTTGATCTTAATGGGCTGGAAATTGACCAGATGGATTACTTAAGGATTTGAGTCTTCTTGTGTTTGAAGTTAAGACTCTTATCTGCATTACAAAGGATTTTGTCATAATTACCATTGGTGAGGACCATTGCTGAAAGCTTGTCTTGGAGGTGACAGAGGACATTGGTGAAATTCACTGGACAGCTGATCTTTGACAGGGTTTTCTGTAGCATTAGCCAAATGATGAGTTAAAACCCTTGGTCAGATTGAAGAAGGCCATATAGATTAGTTAGTGTTATTGCTGGCATTTCTCTTGGAATTGCCGAGCAGTGAGAATCATATCCATTGTTCTGTGGTTTGGTTGGAAGCCACACTGGCATTCAGGAAGGATTATCTCCATGATTGGGAAAAAGCGTTGCGCAAGGATTTGGGCGATAATGTTCCTAATGTTGGATAGTACAGGATCACTCAGTAGTGCTCACAGTCCACTTTGTCTCCTTTCTTGCAGCGAGATGGCAATGGCTACATCCATGAGATCAGCAGGGATTTATTCATTGTCCCAGATTTTCAGGAACAGTTGATGGAGTTGATGGGTAAGCTCTGCTCCTCCAAATTTGAACCTCTTCTCTGGAATCCCATCTATTCCTGCAGCTTTCCCATTCTTCATGTATCTAATGGAAGCTTCAGCTACTGTCACACTAGATGGGTGTCCAATATCATCTTTGATGGGAAGTTGTGGAATTTTCATAATCACATTCTCATCGATGATTGTATCACAGTTTAAGAGTTCTTTGAGTGTTCTCTCCATTAGATGCTCGTATCTTCTCTGTCTCACGAAAGGATTCCATCCTTACTCTGTATGACTTTGAGGCCAAGGATGTTGGGCAAGTATCTCAGAGATAGTAAGAACATGCTGGAGTCAGAGATAACGCAAGGTGGAGCTGGAGGAACATAGCAGACCAGGCAGCATCAGAGGAGCAGGAAAGTTGACGTTTCAGGTCAGGAGCCTTCAGGCCCCGACTTGAAATGTCAACTTTCCAGCTCCTCTGATGCTGCCTGGCCTGCTGTGTTCCTCCAGCTCCACATTATGTTAGGTGAGTATATTATCATGCTGGCACTGAGCAATTCTGGGTGTTGTATTTGTCAGCGAGGAATTGCAGCTCCTTGGTTATCTCAGGCCACTATTGGTTCTTGATTTCCCTCATTCTTCTTTGTAACTACACCTTTGCTGTTTGACCAGTTCTCCTCTTTGTCAACTTGGTGATGTTGTTTTGCCAGGCATGGAGAGCTTTCCCCTTCTTGTTGAAGAAGTCTTGGATGATGTGGTCATTCTCATCAAACAGTCTTGGAGTTTCCTGGTCTTATAGCCAATGGTTTCTTCATAACATGACATGATGGCTGTCTTCAGCTCTTTCCAGATTTCCTCCGTTCCATTATAATGAGCTCTTTGAAGGTTTTGATGAAATGTTGTTGGAAGTTCACTAGTCTGCTTGACTCTTGAAGCTGCTCAATGTTTCTTTCCTGAACTATTTCTTCATCCTTAGCTGCTTCTGGTGGCATTTGATGAATATTGAGGAGTGGTTGAGCCAACTAGCTGTCCAGCAGTTGTCTGCACTGGCCATTGCTTTGGTAATGAGGGCATTCTTCTGGTCTCAAAATTGAGTGATGATGTGGTTTGGTCTTATGATAGTTTTTGATTGTGAATACAAGCCTTGAACTTGTCTTCTTTGGTGTGACAGCAAGTCGGTGATGACCAGCTGGTGTTCCACACATTTGGCGAACTGGAGAACCCTATTGGTGTTGCAATTCCTGACTCCTTGCTTTCCAATTGTTCTTTTCCAGAGTTGACCGTCCTTTCCAATCTTGGCATTAAAGTCTCCAAGGAGAATAATTTTACTTTCCTTAGGGATGTTGGTGAATATGGTGTTCAGGGTGGAGTAGAAGCCTTCTTTGGACTCATCTGTAGCATCAAGGATTGAAACATTGGCACTCACGATCACCGCCTGCTGGTTCTTGGCAAGTTGTAGACAGAGAGTCATGAGGTGATCGTTATTGAAAAATAAGGAATTCTGAGAGTTGGTCGATGAGTTCATTCTTGATAGTGAATCCAATTCCATTTGTGTCAGATTGACGCTCAGGTTTTCCTCTCCAGAAGAAGGTAAACACCTTTTTCTTCCCTCAGCTGCTCTTTGCCTGCTCTTCGTGTCTCCCGCAGGGCAGTGATATAAATATTAAAGTGCCTGAGTTCACGGACAACAAAGGCAGTTCTTAATTGTTTTGCTTGTTGTCCATGAGGGTTCATATACTCCAGGTTCCGAGATCGAGCTTGACTTTGGTTTTCAGACCGCAGATAGATGGGCTGTTGGCTGTGGCTTTTCTTTCAGATTGGTTGTGGAATAGATGATTTTTCTAAGGCTTTCCCCCATGTGGAGTGAGTCACATTGATCCCCTGAAGAGGGTTGCTCAGTCATGAAAAAAGCTGCCAAAACACTTTCCTGTTCCTAAACCAAGGGCTAAATGACTGGATCAAATTCCATTACTTACGTGCTGGTCCGAAGATAGGGTCTTCCAGACCTCTCGTTCCCGTCCCCGTCACCTCTCACTGACCGCTGCAGGCTTTGAGTTATGTGTGTGCATGGGGGGATTGAGTTCCTCTTGGTAGATGCTTTGTGTGGGACATCTTTTAACTAGGAATGCTGTTGCACATCAGCAGACAGCCAGGCCTTGATAGAAGGTAGATCCAGTTCCAGAGGCAAGGGGACCTTGACAACTGGGGATCTCTGTACAGCAGCAGCCTTCATCTGCCATTGCAACCATTGATATCACACAAATATCTTCTGCCTGGATCGCCATTGAGGCCTTGTTTTGGATTGCATTTTGTCTGGTTCCTCCCTTCAACCTTACTGTCATGTGTGGGCCTGCCAGGAGTTGAAAATTCCTGACGGCATCACTCTTGGGGTCAACAGAACATTTACAGTCTCTGCTTCTAATTAAATTGAGAGTTCAGCTATCATTTATAAAGATCTGCAATATTTGATATTGGTTTGGAAAGTCATCAGCAGGATTCGCAGTTTAGACTTTAAGAAGAGGCAGTTCCAATTGCAAAAGGTCGCTTCAATTAAAGAAAGGAACACTGACTCACAGTAAAATAGTTGCCAATTTGCATCGTTATGCAAGCCCCATTCCATTTCATGGAGATGCAGAATCTATGAAGACCACTAGAGTCAATTAAACTGCTGGAAAGGTGAAGACATCAACATTCCTTCCTTATCAACAATGGAGATTTATGCAGTATGCAATGAAGTATGCAACAGAATGTTGAACTCTAATAATCAGGGACCAGGAAAATATACTGCAGACATGAGCTAACCTGAGCTATGTTTTGGGAATATGCAAAAAATGGAGTTTTGAATTTCCAATGGTAGTTGGATAGAAGCCATGTGACCCCCAAACTTTGCCTATGCATTCATTCATTCATTGGTGGTCCCTCGCAGACAAGATTGACTCCTTTCCATTCTCAGGGTGAATCCATAGTTGGCTGTACAGTCCTGTGTGGCTTCCACAGACTCTGCCACACTTGGAGTAAAAGGTGGTTGTGGGAAGGAGTGGGTGGGGTGTTGGTGTGGCAGCGCCCTCCTTACGCTGTTTTCGCCTGGCTTCCGCTTCTTCCTGATGGTAAGTCTCGAGGTGCTCGACATCTTCCTGGATGCTCTTCCTCCACTCTGGACGATCTTGGCCCAGTGATTCCTGGCCAATGAGGCCTAGCCAATGAGGCCTAGAGAGTATTCTTGAAGCCTTTCCTCTGTCAACCTTGAGCTGCCATTTCAGAGCTGGCAGTAGAGCGCCTGCTCTGGGGAGTCTTGTTTCAGTCATGTGGACGATGTGTCCAGGCCGTCAGAACCGATCAAGGGTGGTCACTGCCTCGATGCTCGGGATGTTGGCCTGATCAAGGGTGCTAGTGTTGTTGGTGTGCCTGTTTTCCCAGCGGATTTGTAGGATCTATCGCAGGCAGTGCTGGTGGTACTGCTCTCAATATTGGGCTGACAACAGGCACCAGCAGGAGTGAGAAAAGGCTACCCTCCCTCTGTCTCTTACCTTTTAATCTAAAAAAAGTACAAGAAAGTCTTGTCAGTTACATTTTGATACTGAACAGAAAGCCTGCCAATTTCATGCAGATAATGAGGCTGAGACCACGGCCACCTTGAAATCAAGTTCTGGTCCACATTTGGTGCAAGATGCTTGTTCTGCAAAGTAGCCTTTCAGGCCAGCAGTCTGTCTGCTTATTTCCAAACTGACACATGCTTATGCGGGCATTGTCATAACAGGGAATCAACCTACATTATTACCTAACAACAGCCAGACTTACTGAAAGTTGGTGAACATGGAGAATCAGAACAAAATTGATGCAGAGGAAGAGAAAGAGGAGGAGATGGAGGTGACAGGCTAAATGAAGAAGCCCCCAGTTTTCACTGTGGACAACAGACTGCAGAAAATCTTCTAGACAAATGTCATTTTGAGCCTTTTGCCTGTCACCCTCACTCCATCAGTCATACTCCTTTGTTTATGTCAGCATATAAAAGCTCCTACAGCTCTCTAGTGCAGTGTCTAAGACTTATCTCTTGACATGCTTAATGTAGAATAATGTCTTCTCTTACAGATGTCAGCCATATGATCAATTACAATATTATGATGTACAAGCATCTGATTAGACCACATGTCATGTTTCTCTCTACTTGGTCTACTTTATTCCAGTAGTTTATTTTTATTTACCTGAAATCATTGATGTCATTATTACCATCATGAACATCCAGAGATGACTGACTTGAATTCAATGCCAGAGTGATGGTGTTGTATCATGTCTGGAATAGTTGTGCCACTCTGTACAAAGTCAAATGTCACATAGATATGACTATCCCCACATTCTGGGATAATCAGACTCAATCTCACTTGGCTTGAGTAAGATCAATGAACTATAGGAAGAATGTGATTGTACTGGAGGGGCTGTGGAAGAGATTCACCAAGATGTGTCTGGGATCGAGTACTTTAGCTCTGAAGAGAACCTGAGTAAGCTCAGGATGTTTTCTTTAGAACATAGGAGCTTTAGAGGGAACCTGATAGAGGAGTAAATAAGATTATGAGGTGTATGGGTAGGGTGAATTGAAAACAGCTGTTCCCCTTCGTCGAAGAGTCAATAAATAACAACGGGACTGAGAGGCCCAGGTTCAAGTCCCACCTGGTCCAGGGATGTTTAATAAAATCTCTGAACAGGTTGATTGGAAAAATAAGTTAAATAAACAAAGAGAGGAATAAAAGAATCCTTGAAAGAGTAAGGCTGGAAGGTTGGGGGCTCTTGTGGTGCAGTGGCAATATCTCTGCCTCTAGGCTAGAAGACATCAGTTCAAGTACCAGCTGCTTCAGATCTGCAATATAACATGTTTGACTGGATGAATTAAAAATACCAAAACCACATAGTTCTCACAGTTGTATAGCCGGCTTGTACAAATAAAGAAGAGTTAAAAGAGGGCATAATTTTAAGGTGAATGGCAGACCATTTAAGGGGTTTTGAGGAAAAGTTATTTTATCGAAAGGCTGGTGAGGATCTGGAACGCACAGCCTGGGAGAATAGTTGAGGTGGGTAACCTCATAGCCTTTGAAGTACATGGGGGATGAGCACTTTAAATGTCGTAACATTCAAGGCTATGGGTCTAGTGCTGGCAAGTGGAACAGGTGTAGATTTAGTGTAGCTTTGGCAGTACATACTTAATGCAATGAAGGGCCTCTTCTGTACTGTATGATTCCATGATTCAGTGAATGCCTCTGGTTCCTTCTGAATATCCCTTCAGATGTTTTGATAGTTGATGACCATGACTTTTTATTTCCTGTTGCTTAACTAGACTTTCTGCCCTGGCTTTAAGGTTGACAAAATATTTACCCCTTTGTCTAGAGCTTTACCAACTCTTGAGACATTTGTTGCAGTTTTACTGTAGTTGGTTTATCATCTTGTGGTCTTGAGAGGTTATGTTTGGCTTGAAGTTGTATTCTTAAACCTGGTACATCCCATTAACAATCCTGCTAAGTGAGGCTGCATTGTTCAGTGGTGTCGGTCTAATTGAGGAGCTGATTTCTAGTCTGGATTCTATTACATTAGTGACTTTACAGTCTCAAAGAACAAAAGAACAAAGAAAATTACAGCACAGGAACAGGCCCTTCGGCCCTCCAAGCCTGCGCCGATCCAGATCCTCTATCTATACCTGTCGCCTATTTTCCAAGGATCTATATCCCTCTGCTCCCTGCCCATTCATGTATCTGTCTATCGTGCCCGCCTCTACCACCTCTGCTGGCAAAGCGTTCCAGGCACCCACCACCCTCTGCGTAAAGAACTTTCCACACATATCTCCCTTAAACTTTTCCCCTCTCACCTCGAAATTGTGACCCCTAGTAATTGAGTCCCCCGCTCTGGGAAAAAGCTTCTTGCTATCCACCCTGTCTATACCTCTCATGACTTTGTAGACCTCAATCAGGTCCCCCCTCAACCTCCGTCTTTCTAATGTAAATAATCCTAATCTACTCAATCTCTCTTCATAGCTAGCGCCCTCCATACCAGGCAACATCCTGGTGAACCTGCTCTACACCCTCTCCAAAGCATCCACATCCTTTTGGTCATGTGGCGACCAGAACTGTATGCAGTATTCCAAATGTGGTCGAACCAAAGTGCTATACAACTGTAACATGACCTGCCAACTCTTGTACTCAATGCCCCGTCCGATGAATGAAAGCATGCCGTATGCCTTCTTGACCACTCTGTCGACCTACGTTGCCACCTTCAGGGTACAATGGACCTGAACACCCAGATCTCTCTGTGCATCAATTTTCCCCAGGGCTTTTCCATTTACTGTATAGTTCGCTCTTGAATTGGATCTTCCAAAATGCATCACCTCACATTTGCCTGGATTGAACTCCATCTGCCATTTCTCTGCCCAACTCTCCAATCTACCTATATTCTGCTGCATTCTCCGACAGTCCCCTTCACTATCTGCTACTCCACCAATCTTAGTGTCATCTGAAAACTTGCTAATCAGACCATCTATACCTTCCTCCAAATCATTTATGTATATCACAAACAACAGTGGTCCCAACAAGGATCCCTGTGGAACACCACTGGTCACAGTTATCCATTTTGAGAAACTCCCTTCCCCTACAACTCTCCATCTCCTGTTGCCCATCCAGTTCTCTATCCATCTAGCTAGTACACCCTGGACCCCATGCGACTTCACTTTCTCCATCAGCCTACCATGGGGAACCTTATCAAATGCCTTACTGAAGTCCATGTATATGACATCCATAGCCCTTCCTTCATCTATCAACTTTTGTCATTTCCTCAAAGAATTCTATCAAGTCTCGACTGTGCATTCTGCGTCTTCGTTTAAATAAAGATGGACAAATCTCCGAAGGGATGTTTTCAAAAATTGGGGTCCATTGTCTGATGGGAATCCTTTTAGAAAATGATCTATCACAAACAGCCAGTTCAGTGCTCAACATTGTATTGACCAGAACTAAATTCATCTTCCCTCTAAAACTTTCTTGAAATCTTGAGGAAATCATTGACTCTGTAGGATCATGGATGTGTATAGTGCACGTTTGGTACGACGAACTGTAATCCTGGATGTCATGTCTTTTGACATACCTGGCCACCATTCTGATTGTTCTTGCTCTGCACTATGTGATATTTAGATATGTCCCGTGGATTTTCTGTAGGAGTTCACTTTGCGTTGACTTTGATTTAACCATTCCACAATCGTACGACAATAAACGATCCTCAATTGTTTCTGCTCGTGGGTATCTTTTTATTTCTTAATCTTTGAATCATAGGATCATTGAATTTTATAATACACAAGGAGACCAGTTGGCCCACTGTATCTGTTCTGGTTCCTGAAAGAGCTGCCCAGCTAGTCCCTTTCTCCAGCCCTACCACCGTAGTCCTCTAAATTCATCACTTTCAAATATTTATCCAGCGCTCTTTTGAAACCTCCTACGGAATCCACCTCCACCACTCTCCCAGGCAGTACATTCCAAATCCTAACAACTCTAAGAGTAAAGAAGCTTCATTTCATATCACTCCTAGCTGTCTTGCTGACAGACTTGAAAGTGTGACCCCTAGTTGCTGACATATCAACTAGAGGATACAGGAAATCCTTCTTTATCCAAATTGTTCATTATCTTTCTTTGTCAAAATTGTTCATAATTTTTAACATCTCAATAAAGCATTAATCTTCCCTTCTGCAGGAGGATAAAGCTAATTTCTCTAATCTTTCCTTGTATCTAAAATCTAATGTTCTCGTAAATCTCCATTGCATTCTCTCCAGGCCTCTAACATCTTTCTTTATATAAGGTGCCCAGAACTGAACACAATACTGTAAATGCGGTCTGACAAATGACCTGTAGCAGTGTAGCATCACTTCCTTGTGTTTATAAGGATCCTATAAGCCTTCTTAAAAACTGTTTCACACCTTCAGAGAATTAT
Organism: Rhincodon typus; assembly: GCF_021869965.1. Taxonomy (NCBI): domain Eukaryota; kingdom Metazoa; phylum Chordata; class Chondrichthyes; order Orectolobiformes; family Rhincodontidae; genus Rhincodon; species Rhincodon typus. The sequence goes on from NC_063337.1 coordinate 46,044,958, forward strand.
GCATATGAACCTTGAGGTCCCTCTGCCCCTGTACTGCCCTGAAAGTTGTACCATTGAACCTATATTATCTTTTCAAGTTTCTTCAACCAGAATGCATCACCTCACATTTCTCTGCATTGAAATTCATCTGCCAGGTGTCTGCCCATTTGGCCAACTTGTCAATGTCCTTCAAAAGTCACTCAGCATCATCCTCACAATTTACTATTCTCTCCAGCTTAGTATCATCTTCAAAATTTAGAGATTATGCCCACAACAGTCATCTGCAAATTGTTTATGTAAATCAGAAAAAGCAAGGGTCCCACTGGTGAACACCACTTTCAACCTGTCTCCACTCTGAAAAATGCCCATCTATACTACATCTCTGTTTCCTATCTTTTAGCCAACTTCTAATCCATGCTGCCAAGGACCCATCAATCCCAAACATTTCAAATTTGCTAACCAACCTGCCATGCGGCAATGTAGTAAGTGCATTCTGAAAGCCCAAATATACAATATCCACCCACTACCTTTATTCACTGCCTGTGTCACCTTATTAAAGAACTCATTTAAATTTCTCGGACATGACCTTCCCTTGACAAAGTCATGTTGACTGACAAGTATCAGCTTATTTCTCTCTAAGAGTATATTTTTACCTTATCCCATACTACGGCTTCGATCCGTTTCCCCAGTGTTGATGTCAAGCTGACAGATCTGTAGTTTCCTGGGTCATCCTTCATCCCTTTCATAAACAATGGTGTCACATTTGCAACCCTCCAGTTCACCAGGACTAATCCTGTGTTCAGAGAGGCGCGGAAAATTTCTGTCAGTGGCTCTGTGATTTTCTCCCTTACTTCTCTCAGCATCTGGGCCTAGTGATTTCTCTACCTGGAGTGCTGTCAGCCTTTTTAGCATCTGTTCTTCATCTATCACTCTCCTGCTTAGTGGCTTAAATCCCACATTTTCAATTGGGCTATTGTCATCATTTTCTAATTTGGTGAAGATAGAAACAAAGTATTCATTTAATACCTCTGCTATATCCCCTGCTTATTCCTTATGGGCCCCACTGTACCCTTCACTAGTCATTTACAATTAATATATTTGAAGAAGTTTTTATTATTTGTTTTAGTGCAGTCTGCCATATGTTTGTCAGGCTTCCTCTTCGCCTTCCTCATTTTAGCCTTAGCTTCTCTCCTGCATTTGCGATACTCTTCCTGATTTCTACTGTTTTTATTATTTCAATATGCATCATATATCTTCTTTTTCTTCCTTATTCTCTCATCCAGAATACTGTAGCTTTGGATACCCCATATTTATTTTGCGTGGGTATTTACCTAGATTGCAATCTATTCATCTCTCTCCTGAAATTCTCCTATTTTTCATCTACTGTTTAATCCACCAAAATGTGTTTCCAATCAATGTCTCTCAGTTCAACTGTTAGACCCCTAAAACCTGCCCTTTTCTGGTCTGGGATCTTAATCATTCACTGATTTTTTTTATTCTTTTCCAATTTGATATTGAACCTTATTATGTTATGATCACTATTTCCCAAAAGCTCCTCCCCCCTCTGAAGTCCTCGACTTGTCTTGCCTCATTTCCTAAGACCAGATCCAGCATAGCTTGATCCCTGGTAGGACTGGAAATGTACTATTCCAGAAAGTTCTCTTTCACACATTGCAGGATTTTCTCCACTTCCATGCCCTATACTCTACCTTTTTCCTCAGTCTATCCTAGGGTAATGGAAATCACCAACTATCAATACCCTATTTGTCCTGCAGATTTCCATAATCTGCCTACAGATATACTCTTCTACCTCCTCTCCACTATTTGGAAATCTATAATAAATACACATCCTCACTGTTTCTTTCCTATTTCTCACCTCTAACTGTTTAGATTCTAATTTAGGAACTATATCTTGGTTAAGGGAAATGATCATATCTTTGACCAAGACTGCTGCACCTCCTTCATTTTGTACCCACTCTGTTTCTACTAAAAGCCTTATAACCCAGGACGTTAGGTATCCAATCCTGTTCTGGCTTCAGCCATGTTTCTGTCAATGCTACTATGTTATATTCTCCTAGAGCAATATTTGCTTCCAATTCCCTTATTTTGTTCACTATGTGCATTTACAGTCATACATTGTCTTCTCATCAGCATTTCAATCCTTCCTGTAGAAAATCATATGACTATTGTGCTCTTGTTAAATTTTTGAGCTACATTTTTCATCTGTGGGTTTGCCCTCAATTTCAAGTACAGTATTTCAATTTCAAATGCAGTATTTGCTATAATCATAGAGTAAGATGCCACCACTATTACAAGAAGAGACTTGTTCTTCCAACAGTATGGGAAGTGGTATATTTGTTTAATAGGGAAATGGCCACAGGGACTCCTACACGGCCTGTCTCGTCTGCTTTCTCTGCCTGGTGGTCATCCACTCCCTCCCTGCCTGTGGAGTTTTAGCCTATGGAGTGACCACATGTCTGTACATGTTATCCACTAAATGCTCAGCCTCATAGATGCCCTACAGATTAGGCAGTGCAGGAGTCCACTGTGGCCATTTCCCTACAAAACAGATAAACTGCTTTCCATACAGTTGGAAGAAGCATCCTTTCAGAGTAAAAATAAAGTAATAGCCTATTTCATTGCACCATGGTTAGCTCTACTGCACAGGAGATGAGGAGTAAATGTGGAAATGCTAGAATAATAAGGGATTCAATTGTAAGGGGAATAGATGGACATTTCTGTGGCCACAAATGAGACTCCAGGATAGTCTGTTGCCTCCCAGGTGTGAGGATCAAAGATGTCTTGGAACAGATCTGGGACATTCTGGAGAGAGAACAGCCAGTGATTGTGGGACAACATTGCGGTGCCAATGACATACTTGAAAAAATGGATGAGACCCTAAAAGAAGAAAAAAAGGAGTTAGGAAGCAACTTAAAAAAATTAATATTTCAAAGGTAGGGATCTCAGGGTTATTACCAGTTCCATGTGGTAGTCAGTGTAGAAATAGCGAGATATATCAAATGAATACATGGGTGGAGAAGAGGTTTAATGGGGAGGGTTTCAGATTCCTGGAACATTGGAACTGGTGCTGTAGGAGATCACACCAGTACAATTTGAAGGGTTTGCAACTGGTCATGGATGGAACTGATGTTCCATGGGAAGTACCTGCTTGTGCAGTTGGAGACAGTTTGAACTAAAATAGCACTGAATAGCAGTGGTCTAGAAACCTAGAGATGGAGTCAGAAAAATAAGAGAAACAAGGGCAAAAACAAAAGACAGAATGTGAAATAAGAAAAGAGATAAGCAGAGAATTCAGGGGGAAGAGTCAAAGAGGGCCACAGTGCAAAATAATCAGAATGGGGCAAGAATGTTAAAAAGACAAACATTAAGGCCTCGAGTCTTAATTCATGGAACATTCAAAATAAAGTGGATGAATTAGTCATGCAAATAGGTTTAAATGGGTATGAGAGGTAGCTGTACGGTGACCAGAAATGGGAACTGAATATCCAGAGGTATTCAATGTTTAGTTAGGACAGACAATTCAGAAAAGAAGGTGAGGTAGCATTGCTGATTAAAGAGGGCATGAACACAGTAAGGAAGGTTATTAGCTCTAATGAAGTGGAATCTGAATAGGTCGAGCTTAGAAATAACAAGGGGCAGAAAACAATAGTAAGGTTTGTATATAGACCTCCAAACTGTAGTGGTAACATTGGGTAAGGCAATAAACAGGAAATTAGAGACACAAGCAATAAAGGTACAGATGTAATTATGGGTGACTTTAATCTGTATATGTATTTGCCAAATCAAATCAGTAACAGTATGTTAAAGGAGGAATCCGTGGAGTGTGTATGAGATGGTTTTCTGGATCAATATGTTCAGGGACAAACTAGAGAACAGGACATTCTAAACTGGGCATTGTGTAATGAGAAAGGAAAAATAGGCAATCTAATTGTGGAAGGCCCCTTGGTGAAGAGTGATTACAATCTGATAGCATTCTTTTTTAAAAATGGAGAGTGACGTAGTTGATTCTGAGGCTTGAGTCCAGAATCTAAATAAAAGACACAACAATCGTATTAGGTGCGAACTGGCATTGATAAGTTGGGGAACATTAGTTTAAAGGTGGATAGGCAAGGGGAAACATTTAAAGTGGACATGTAGGAACTGCAACAACAAAATGGGAAAGGTGGCCCAGCCATGGCTAATAAAGGAAATAAGGGATAGTATTTGACCTAAGGAAGGTGCAAATAAATTGGCCAAAGAAAGTAGTAGAACTGAGAATTGGTATGGGTTTAGATTTCAACAAAGGATTGGATATGAAGGAGAAAATGGAGAACAAGAGAACATACAAACTGATTGTAAATGCTTCTATAGTTAGGAAAAGAGAAAAAAATTAGTGAAGGCAAATGTAGTTCCATTACAATCAGGAACAGAGGAAATAATAATGGCTCTATCTTCATAAAGGGAGACACACTAACATTCTAAAAATATTGGAGAACACAAGGTCTAGCGTGGGGGAGGAACTGAATGAAATCAGTATTAGTAGAGAAATGATGTTGGGGAAATTGATGTGATTAAAGGCTGATGAATACCCAGAGCTCAATAAACTACATCCCAGAGGATAGAAACAAGTGGTCCAAGAAATAATTGATGCGTTGGTGGTAATCTTTCAAGATTCTATGGACTCTAGAACAGTTCCTACAGATTGGAGGGCAGCTGGTGAAACTCCACTACATTTTAAAAAAAAGAGATAAAGAGAAAACAATGAAATATATAGCAGTTGGCTTGACATTGGTTGTGTTGGCAAAATGCTCGAGTTCATTATAAAACATTTAAAAGCAGACCACTTGGAAAAGTGACAGGATTGGACAGAGCCAGCATGAATTTATAAAAGGGCAGTCATATTTGAGAAATCTACTAGAATTTTTAGAGGATGTAACTAGTAGAGTTGATAGGGGGGAGCCTGTGGATGCGGTTTACTTGGAACATCAGAAAGCTTTTGATAACGTCCCACATAAGAGATCAGCAAGTAAAATTAAAATGCATGGGATTGACGATAGTGTACTGATATAGATATAGAACTGGTTAATGGACAAGAAACAAAGAGTAGAAATAAATAAGTCTTTTTCTGAAAGGCAGCATGTTACTAATGGAGATACACGAGGATCAATGCTTGTACCCAACTATTGACAACATATATTAATGATTTAGATGAGGGAGCTAAATGTAATATCTCCAAGCTTGCAAATGATACAAACTGGGATGAAAGAGTGAACTATCAGGAAGTTGCAGAGGTGTTTCACTTGATGTGGGGTGAGTTGAGTGAGTGGGCAAGTGGGGTTAAAATTGTTTCAGAGACATGTGAGAGCCTCTATCGTTTTAGTTTACATAGACTGAGACTTGAATTGGGATAAGGTGGAGTGCTATGGTCCAACAAATGCATATATATTTTCCTGGAAAATTAGCTATAATAGATTTGATTTAATGAAATTTTACTGAAGAAAATGAAAGAAACATGGACAAGATTTTGACTGGATTCAAATCTTTGTTTGAACAAAGGGTCAGAATACAATTGGGTATTGTGCTCTTTAAAAATCTTCAGAGGAGAATAAGATAATAAACTAACTGAGAAAGCATAAAAGATTGAATACATCAGAGATCTTTATGGCAGGCTTGATAGATCAGCGCTGTAGTTGAGGGAAACCTTAAGGAGAGATGATGAGGAGAAAAACTTGCAACCACAGAAATCAGGCTCTTTGAGTGCAGTGTCAGAATGAGTGGTATTTTCCATGACAAGATGCTGCATTTGGTCCAAAAAGATGTTGTCCTATCCTTGCACAATTAAGAATTCTAGTGCCAGTGTGATGCCAGGTATGTAACATCCTAATCATTGGCACATTGAATGAAACAGAATATTTGGTTATTTTCAGTTGGAGAAATAGAGACTGTATTCCACCAAGTCGCACTATTAAAAGCCAAAACAGAAGGCCTACGGTTAGATATAATTCTGAGATTAGGCAACATTTGCTGAACAACCCTGAGTGCACCAACAGTTAGAATCATAACTGACTTAAGATCGAACTCGTAACGTGGCATTATATTTGCTAGAAGTGACATTCATTAATACATAGGGACACACTCTCTGAAAACAAAAGGAATATGCTCTCATCTTGGATAACAAGGTGTAGAGCTGGATGAACACAGCAGGCCAAGCAGCATCAGAGGAGCAGGAAAGCTGACGTTTCGGGCCTAGACCCTTCTTCAGAAATGGGGGAGAGGAAGGGGGTTCTGAAATAAATAGGGAGAGAGTGGGAGGCGGATAGAAGATGGATAGAGGAGAGGATAGGTGGAGAGGAGACAGACAGGTCAAAGAGGCAGGGATGGAGCCAGTAAAGGTGAGTGTAGGTGGGGAGTTAGGGAGGGGGATAGGTCAGTCCAGGGAGGACGGACAGGTCAAGGGGGCGGGATGAGGTTAGTAGGTAGGAGATGGGGGTGGGGCTTGGGGTGGGAGGAGGGGATAGGTGGGAGGAAGAACAGGTTAGGGAGGCGGGGACAAGCTGGGTTGGTTTTGGGATGCGGTAGGGAGAGGGGAGATTCTGAAGCTTGTGAAGTCCACATTGGTACCATTGGGCTGCAGGGTTCCCAAGCGGAATATGAGTTGCTGTTCCTGCAACCTTCGGGTAGCATCGTTGTGGCACTGCAGGAGGCCCAGGATGGATATGTCGTCTGAGGAATGGGAGGGGGAGTTGAAATGGTTCGCGACTGGGAAGTGCAGTTGTTTAGTGCGAACCGAGCGTAGGTGTTCTGCAAAGCGGTTCCCAAGCCTCTGCTTGGTTTCCCCAATGTAGAGGAGGCCTCAACGGGAACAGCGGATGCAGTATACCACATTAGCAGATGTGCAGGTGAACATCTGCTTGATGTGGAAAGTCTTCTTGGGGCCTGGGTTGGGGCTGAGGGAGGAGGTGTAGGGGCAGGTGTAGCACTTCCTGCGGTTGCAGGGAAAAGTGCCGGGTGTGGTGGGACTGGAGCGGAGTGTGGAGCGGACAAGGGAGTCCCGGAGAGAGTGGTCCCTCCGGAAAGCAGATAAGGGTGGGGAGGGAAAAATGTCTTTGGTGGTGGGGTTGGATTGCAGATGGCGGAAGTGTCGGAGGATGATGCGTTGGATCCGGAGGTTGGTGGGGTGGTATGTGAGGACGAGGGGGATTCTGTTTTGGTTGTTATTGCGGGGTGGGAGTGTGAGGGATGAGTTGCGGGAAATGCGGGAGACACGGTCGAGGGCGTTCTCGATCACTGAGGGAGGGAAGTTGCGGTCCTTGAAAAATGAGGACATCTGAGATGTACGGGAGTGGAATGCCTCATCCTGGGAGAAGATGCGGTGGAGGCAAAGGAATTGGGAATAGGGGATGGCATTTTTGCAGGAAGGTGGGTGGGAGGAGGTGTATTCTAGGTAGCTGTGGGAGTCAGTGGGCTTGAAATGGATATCGGTTTCTAGGTGGTTGCCAAAGATGGAGACAGAGAGGTCCAGGAAGGAGAGAGAGGTATTGGAGATGGTCCAGGTGAACTTAAGGTTGGGGTGGAAGGTGTTGGTGAAGTGGATGAACTGTTTGAGCTCCTCGTGGGAGCACGAGGCAGCACCGATACAGTCATCAATGTAATGGAGGAAGAGGCGGGGTTTAGGGCCAGTGTAGGCACGGAAGAGGGATTGTTCCACGTAACCTATGAAGAGGCAGGCATAGCTTGGGCCCATGCAGGTACCCATGGCCACCCCCTTTGTCTGTAGGAAGTGGGAGGAATTGAAAGAGAAGTTGTTGAGGGTGAGGACGAGTTCAGCTAAGCGGATGAGGATGTCAGTGGAGGACTGGTCAGGCCTGATGGACAGGAAGAAGCGGAGGCCATCTGCATGGGGAATGCAGGTGTATAGGGAATGGACATCCATAGTAAAGATGAGGTGTTGGGGACCAGGGAATTGGAAGTTTTGGAGGAGGTGGAGGGTGTGGGTGGTGTCACGGATGTAGGTAGGGAGTTCCTGGACCAGGGGAGAGAAAATGGAGTCGAGATAGGTGGAGATAAGTTCGGTGGGGCAGGAGCAGGCGGAGACAATGGGTCGACCAGGGTAGTCAGATTTGTGGATTTTGGGAAGGAGATAGAAGCGGGCGGTGCGGGGTTGGGGAACGATGAGGTTGGAGACCGTGGGTGGAAGGTCACCTGAGGTGATGAGGTTGTGGATGGTTTGGGAGATGATGGTTTGGTGGTCAGGGGTGGGGTCACGATCAAGGGGGTGGTAGGAGGAGGTGTCGGAGAGTTGGCACCTGGCCTCGGCGATGTAGAGGTCAGTGCGCCATACTACAACTGCGCCTCCCTTGTCCGTGGGTTTTATGGTGAGGTTGGGATTGGAGCGGAGGGATCGGAGGGCTGCACGTTCTGCGGGGGAGAGGTTGGAGTGGGTGAGAGGGGTGGAGAGGTTGAGGCGATTGATGTCTCGACGGCAGTTGGAGATGAAGAGGTCGAGGCAGGGTAGGAGGCCTTGGAGTGGTGTCCAGGAGGAGGGGGTGTGTTGGAGGCGGGAGAAAGGGTCAGTAGAGGGAGGGTTAGGCTCACGGTTAAAGAAGTAAGTGCGGAGGCAGAGGCGGCGGAAAAACTGCTCAATGTCCAAACGTGACCGGTATTCGTTGATGTGTGGGTGGAGGGGGACAAAGGTGAGCCTGTTACTGAGGACTGACCGTTCGTCCTCAGTAAGGGGGAGGTCTGGGGGGATGGTGAAGACTCTCATCTTGCACCTTTTTGAATCACCTGGAAATCTGTGGAACCTATAGAGTCATAAAATCATACAGCACAGACCCTTTGGTCCAATGCAACTGCGTTGACCAGACATTCTAATCTGATCTAGTCCCATTTGCCAGCATTTGACCCATATCCTTCTAAATCCTTCTGATTCATACATTCATCCAAATGCCTTTTACAAATTGTAATGGTAGCCACCTCCATCACTTCTTCTGGCAGCTCGTTCCATACAGGCTCCTTCCTCTGCATGAAAAAGTTGCCCCTCAGGACTTTTTAAAATCTTTCCCCTCTCACCTTAAATCTATGCTGTCTAGTTTTGGACTTCCCCACCCTAGGAAAAAGACTTTGACTATTCATCCTGTCCGTGCCCCTCCTGATTTTATAAACCTCTATAAGATCACCCGCCAGTCTCTGACCCTCCAGGGAAAAAAGTCCCAGTCTGTTCAGCCTTTCCCCACAGTTGAAACCCTCAAGCCCCAGCAACATCCTTGTAAATCTTTTCTACACCCTCTCAAGTTTAGCAACTCCTTCCTATAGCAAGGCGACCAGAATTGTATGCAGTATTTTAAAAGTGGCCTCACCAATGTCCTGTACAGCCACAACATGACCTCCCAACTCCTATCCACAATGCAGTGACCAATAAAGGCAGGCATGCCGAATGCCTTCTTCACCACTCTGTCTATCTGCAACTCCACTTTAAGGGAACTGTGCACCTCCACCTCCAGGGTTCTTGGTTCAGCTACACTCCCCAGGACCCTACCATTAACTGTATAAATCCTGCCCTGGTTTGAAGTATCAAAATACAGCACCTCATATTTATCTAAATTTAAATGCATCTGCCAATCCTCAGCCCATCGACCCATCTGATCGAGGTCCCATTGTGCTCGGACATAATCTTCTTCACTGTCCACTACACCACCGATTTTGGTGTCATCTGCAAACTTACTAACCATACTTCCTATCTTCACATCCAAATCATTTATATAAACAACAAAAAGCAGTGGATCCAGCACTGATCCTTGTGGCACACTGCTAGCACAGGCCTCCGAGTCGAAAAACAAGCCTCTACCACTCCCCGGAGATAGCAAGAACTGCAGATGCTGGAGTCAGAGACAACACAGTGTGGAGCTGGAGGAACACAACAGGCCAGGCAGCATCAGAGGAGTAGGAAAGTCGACAAATCGGGTTGGGACTCTTCTTCAGAACTGAAGAACTCAGAACTCCAGTTCTGAAGAAGGGTCCTGACCTGAAACATTGACTTTCCTGCTCCTTTGATGCTGCCTGACCTGCTGTGTTCCTCCAGCTCCACACTGTGTTGTCTCTACCACTACCCTCTGTCTCTTGTCTTCAAGCCAATTTTGTATCCAATTGGCTGGCTTCCCCTGGATCCCATGCGTCTACCATGCGGAACTATAATTCACTGTTGCTTTCTCCATAGCAGTACCTCAGCGAGTCAGCATTATTTTGCCAACCAATCATCACTCCTTTCTCCTTTAGTCTAACTTACGATTGTTTGACAGTTGGCATTTTTATGTTTTCTCTGATGAATGCAAGATGAAATGCTTCAGCAACATTCAAGCAATTTTCAACTTTCAGTATTCAAGTTCTGCACTAACAAGTAATTGTTAAATGCAAAAATTAATACAAAGGTGAAGCCTGGCCTAATCATACCAGTTTGTTGCTTCAAGCAGCAAACACCGAAGCTAAAACAACATCACAGAGCAGCAATTCAAGAAGGCTGTTCATCTCCACCTTCTCAAGGAAATTAGGAATAGACAATAAATACTGGCCTTGCCAGCAATGTGCACATCCTATGAATTAGGACATATGTGTGTGTAAAAAAAAAATCCAAAACCCAGATTTTAAGCCTCCATGCCTGATAGGACCTGGGCATCTGAAGAGTTAAAATTCTTGCGGAGATCTACTTGCCATATATTCACCAGCCTTGCAGCATGTCCTACTTTGACAAGCGTGGCTGGTAAGTTAAAGGTCTTGCAGAAAGCCAGTACAGCTCCATTGAAACTGAGTCAGAGTCTGATGAATTCATTAAGAACCCAGCTATATTTTTTACACATAGCATCCACATTTTTCCCACAGTGCAAACCCCACACAGCACATCAGGCCTGAAAGAATAGCAAGCTTAAAAGACGTCCAATGTAGCAAGTCCTTTTCTTTTGTTTTGGAAGAGTTACAAGTGATCAGAAAAAATGCTCTTCCGTTCAAGAAACTATACCCCAAGCACAATCACTTATCTAAGCACCAGTTGTCTGTATTGCCTCAGTCTATTTCAGAGTTATACAGTTATATAGCCCAGGAAACAGACCTTTCAGTCCAACCAGTCCATGCTGACCATAATCCCAGTTTAAACTAGTCCCACCTGCCTACGCTTGGCCCGTGTCCTTCCAAACATTTCGTATTCATGTACTTATCTAAATGTCTTTCAAACATTGTAACTGTGCCTGTATGAACAACACATTTTGCAAGTTCGTTCCACACACGAACCACTCTGTGTAAAAAAGTCCCCTTCATGTCTTTTTAAAATCATTCTCCTGTCATCTTAAAAATATGCCCCCTAGTCTTCAAATCCCTCACCCTAGGAAAAAGACACCTGCCATTCACCTTATCTATACCCCTCATGATTTTATAAACCTCCTATGCTCCAGTGAAAACAGAGCCTATCCAGCCTCTCCTCATAACTCAAACCTTCCATTCCTGGTAACAACCTAGTAAATCTTTTCTGAATCCTCTCCAATTTAATATTATCCTTCCTATAAAAAGGCGACAAGAACAGGACACAGTACCTCAGAAGAGAGCTCACCAACATCTTGTACAACCTCAACATAACGTCCCAACTCCTATACTCAAAGTTCTGACCAATGAATGCAAGAGTGCAAAACACCTTCTTAACCACCCTGTCTATATTTGACCCAAACTTCAAAGAATTATGTACCTGAACCCCTAGGTCCTCTGTTCTACAACTCACCAAAGGCTTTACTTTTAATTGTACAAGTCCTGCTGTTGTTTGTTTTACCAAAATGCAATACTTTGTATTTATCCAAATTAAACTATATCTGCCACTCTTCAGCCCATTGACCCAATCAATCAAGATCTCTTTGTAATCTTCTTCTAACTACTATATCTCCAATTTTGGTATCATCTGCAAAGTACTAACCACACCTTCTATATTCTCATGTCAATCATTCCTATAAATGACTAACAAAAGTGGACCCAGCACTAATCCCTGTGGAACTGGTCCAAAAACGACCATCCACCATCGCTCTCTGTCTCCTGCCATTAAGCCAATTTTGTATCCAGTTGGTAAGATCACCCTGAATCCCATATGATCTAACTTTACTAATTAGTTTACCATGCCGAATCTTGTCAAAGGCTTTACCAAAGTCCAAATAAACAATGTTTACCACTCTGTCCTCATCAATCTTCTTGGTTACTTCCTCAAAAGGATCTAACAAGTTTGAGAAACATTATTTCCCTTGGGTCCGCAATTCAGACCATAATCTCTTGCTTTGCTTTCTTATTGTCTGCCATATTGGCACTATATTTGGAAGCAATTTATGTTTGAAGTATATAAATAAGTTCTAGGGGTTTAAATGGTCGAGGCTCCATGTCAATTAACCTGCACAAGGCTAATGATTGCCAAGTCCACATCATGTTCTCCCTTCACTCACATTTAAAATGGGGCTTAAATGACACCAAGCCATCTGTGCAGATCCATTATCTGAGAAACCTAAGTGCAGGTTCTATTATTTGGGCATTTCTATCAGTTGTGTATAAATTAGACTGTTTATAGTTGTATTCAGGCACAAAAACAGAAAAACAATTGAGGAATTCAAGAGAAACAGTATTTAAGCACAAAACCGAGGAAAGGATTAATATCCATTTAACCTCTAATGTGCTGAAATAACTCACAAATTACTTGATAGTAGAGTTGAGGAATAAAATCTCCTTTTGTCTTTAATGAGTGGTTATTGTTCACTACTGTTTAATGACCTTTCATATCACATTACAATAAGAACTATAAATTGGACCAAAATACATCTTACATTGGTACTGCCCTAAAAAAAACCTGAAACCAGATCTCTCAGGAGAAAATCTTCTTATCAACTTTCTATAAAGGGAACTTCTTAAGCATTACGTGACATTTTAGGAAGAACGTTATATTTTCATATCAGTGACTTTTATAAAGCAAGATGCATTATACAAGATGTAGAAGAACACTTCAAACTTTATGTTTTGAGATTCAGTGTTCACTTTAAAGATGTTTGCAATGTATCTGCATGTATTAGCAAGCAGTGGATTGTACACCAAACTTGCCTTCAGTCAGTTTTCATTTACTTATAGCAAAAGGTAAGCCATCCAATTATCATTAATAATTGCTTAAACACTGAAACGATATGGATATGAAACCCTTAACTATCATAAGTGAGCAAACAGCAATAGAGACAGCAAAGCTGATTAGAAAATAATTAACGGAATTTTTTTGAAAATCCAGGAATTCCAGCTTTATTGAGCAAAGGTAAATGTGCTGTAGAAGGTCATAATTAAGTGTCTAACCTCATGAATCATTTCCCTGACCCCTGTCCCAGTGCTTTATCATCCATCTCCGCCCATGTATGGCTGGAACCTTGATCTATGGTTTTGTTAACTTCAGTCTCGAATATTCCAATTTTATTTTGGCTGGTGTCATATCTTTCACACTATATGAACATTAAGCTCTTTAAAACTCTTCTGCCTGTATCCAACCCTTTCTCAAGCTTCATTCGTTCTGCTTGCTGACCTGAATTGGCTGCTGGTCCACAACACCTCGATTTTAAAATTCTTATCTCATGGTTCAAATTCTTCATGGCTTTGTTCCTCCCTATCTCTGTAAACTTCTCTGGGCTTACATTTTCCAAATAATTCTGATACTTCTAACTTTAGCCTTTTGTGTATCCTTTACATCTTTCAACTAACATTGTTGTCAGAGTTGTCAGCCATCTAGGCTCTAATCTCTGAAATTCCCTCCCTAAACTTTACTTTTCCAATAATCTCTTCTCCTCTAAAACCTATCTTCTTGATAAGCTTCTGGCTACTTTTCCTAATGTCATCTTGTTTGACTTGGTATCAATTTTCATCTGAGTGCACTCCTGGGAAGTGCTATGGAGTGCTGTCCTACCTTAAAGGTGTTAGATAAATGTAAGTTGTTGTTGTAAACTAACTGGAATAGTAACTAGCTAAAAATATCCAATGCTAATAATTGACTCAGTTGGGATTTTTAGTCCACTAGCTTTAGGTGTTTATCAGTGAGTTTTGTTTTATTTATTATAGCTCCTGCTAACCAAAACCACTTGGCATTTGCTTCAGGTGTAATACATTTTTTTTTGCTACAATATCCATGTTTGAAGTTGCTTTCAAGTGAGGCATGTGTCAATCATCCATTTTTGAAGTCACTGGACTTGAACTTGATCAGCATCCGGTTCCTTGTTTTCAGAAGTAGTATTAAGAGGGTCCATAGCTTCTTTATCTGTAGGTGTCTGTTCAACAGTATCTGTGTTATCATTGTTCAGTGATCCTACTTTATTAATTTTTTCTTTTTTAGGTTGTGAATAAAAGCCTTTAAGAAAGTCCATTTTCTGTGATAACATTCCCCTATCGAAGAGAGTTTTGGTCAGGTATGAAACGCTGAAGTTAATCAGCAAGCATGACACCATTGACAAAGTTTTGAATGGAAATGATTGGATATATATTGGTCCACTTGGAAATGTGATATCCAAATAACATCCAGCATAACAGATCAATGGTTGTAATCGTAGGTATGGTTCACCACCACTAATACGGAGAAAAATACCAAGGAAGTAACTAGCGAGGCAACCGTAAACATTGGTTCCCTTGATATAGAGTACGGATACCAATTGAGGAAAAAGCAGAACAAAGATAAGATCCGAGCTCAGATACCATAATCCGTAGACAGAAGTGGACATCCATGTCATTGCTGCTGCTATTGATCCAAACGTAACGATGCCTGCTCTCATTACCCACACCAGTTCATTATCTGTGGCCTGTAATGCGCATGAAGAGAAAAAAGGAAAAATAGTTGACTATTTTAATGTAGCAAGGTTAATGATTTCTAATGATTTTTAAAAAATATATTCATCGTTCGGTTTTCATAATATCCTGAAATCTATTGAGGTGAATGTGGTCAGATCTGTTACCTTGCCCACGTGGCCAATTTTCAAATGTGAACTTGGACAAAGGTTGTCAGAAGATTTATCATTTCAGAAATAACCAATACTTTAAGTATTTTTAATCAAACAGTTCAGGCATGTTTTGGCACATCTCTGGGGCAGGTGGGACTTGAACCCAGACCTTTTGGCCTAGACGTGGTGATGTTACTGTGTCGCAAGAGCTCTAACTAACCTTTTAAAGCATGCAGTCCTGAGTAAGAATCATTAAATGCCGATGAGTAATAGGATCCCTTAGGCTATTGTAGCATTAATACTGCCATTTTGCCTGAAGCTAGTTAACCTGGCACACAGAATCACATTCTTGCACTAGGTTTTACTAATAACTTCTAACATTTTCAAGCTAACTGGCCTGAAGTTTCCTGTTTTTCTGCCTCCATCCCCTTTTGAATAAAGGAGTTACATTTGCTTTTTCCCATTTAAAAGTAACTTCCCTGAATCTAATAAGGTTTGGAAAATTAAAACCAACACATCAACCATCTCACTAGCTACTTCTTATTAAGATCTTAGGATGAAATCCATCAGGACCTGGGATCTTGTCAACTTGCAATTCCAACAATTTACTCAGTACTGTTTTATTGGTGATTGCAGCTCCTCCCTCTCTTTCAATTCTTGATTTACAGCTATTTCTGGGATGTTACTTGTATCCTCTCTAGTGAAGACCAAGGCAAAATATCTGTTCAAAGTGTCTGCCAATCTTTATCTTTCATCACTAACTTCCCAGATTCATTTTCTATAGCACAGGCACTTTATCTCATTTCCTTTTTAAACATCTAAAGAATGTTTTCCTTTTTAAAAAATATTTTTGTCTAATTTTCTCTTGTATTCTAACTTTTCCCTCCTTGTGACTTTTAATTTTCTGTTCAATCTTCTGATCCGCCACCTACCTTTGCAGAACCATATGTCTGTTCTTTGAGGTTAATACCATCTCTGACTTTTTTAGTTAACCATGATCCGTCCCTTAGAATTTTTCTTATTTTTTGGAATGTATCTATTCTGCAATTTCAGAAATATCACCTCAAAATGTTTTTCACTGTATCTGTATTGATCTATCCCTTTACTTAAATTGCCAGTTCACTTTTGCTAGTTCTACTTGGATGCCCTTGTCATAACTACCCTAGTTTAGATTAAAAATAATTGTCTTGGAAGCACACTTCACTTGCGTGACCTCTTGCCTTTATCATTCCTCATCTCTATCCAGACTGCTTCAATATCCTGATTTCCTGAATTTTAGTCATCCCTCTCTATTGGGCTAATACCATCTTTAATTAATGAAGCCACTCCTCCAACCTTGCTGAACTTCCTGTTCTTCATAAATTCAATATTCAAGCCTCATCTAGGTTATACTTTCAATTTGTACTACTAGTTCATCTCTTTAGTTTTGAATGCTATATGCATTTAAATACAATGCCTTTGTTTTG
Source organism: Rhincodon typus (assembly GCF_021869965.1). Lineage (NCBI taxonomy): Eukaryota > Metazoa > Chordata > Chondrichthyes > Orectolobiformes > Rhincodontidae > Rhincodon > Rhincodon typus. The sequence goes on from NC_063337.1 coordinate 46,061,375, forward strand.
TCCTTTTATTATTTTAGTAACACCTAGTCTTATCTGCTGATTTGCTCTTAGATCTCTGTCCTTTCATGTCATTGTCCATTTACTCTTTCCCAAATTACTCCTTTCGCTGTTGCATTTTCCTCATTCACTGATTCACTGTAACCTTCCAAATTTGCACCCTTGCCACTAATTTTTGGGTTAAAACCCACTCTACCTCCTCCACTACGCAATTAGCAAGACCAAATATAATTTATTGATAAATATATTTTTTAAAAAAGTATTGCTACAGGTATATTGCGGTAACCACCTTCAATAGTAAAAATCAATCCATTTGAAAGTAAATGCGATTTTAAAAAATTGTTTCTCATATGACAGACCAAAATATAACTTTTTATATAACTTAACAAAATCATATTACTAGGTAAAATACATGTAACATCATAAAATAAAATAAATATGTACAATAAATAAACTTGAAGACTTGTAGTTTTAAGGCATGCTCACTTCACGCCTAAGTACACCATGATAAAGATTCCGAGTAAACATCGAGCTTGCTGATAGGATGGAGGAGTCAGCTGATGACATCACTGCAGCAGAAACAGCTCCAAGGCCAAAAAATGCAATGTAATTTGGACAAAGGTACCGTAGTATAATAGGCAAAATCATCTGAGTTTCATTTCTGTGCATGGGATCTGGAAGACCATAGTTCGTCTGATTCCAATCTGTAACAAGAACATGAAACAAAAATAACCCTTAGACAGCTAACAAGTGGAATCCCCTGTTTAGTTGTATTCTAGTGCCTGAATTAAAGAAAAGAAAACAAAGTAAATTGAAACTTGCATTACATAATTAGCTATCTATAGAGACTGGATAAATATTGTTTTGGCAGAAAGCAACTTAAAATCGATGACCAACTTGAAGTAATTCCACAGAGACTGGTATCCCGTCGCCTAGTCACCCCTTATTTGCACGTGTAGAGTCCTTGGCACTGATCCAGCTCACTCAGAGCCAACTCTCAGAGTGAACAGGATGTCTGACACTCCTGTGCTTATCTGTCAGCCAGGCCTCCCTGCTTGGACCAGATTAACAGCCCCAGTCAGGGAACTCATATTCTATGAGGTCCACCCAACAGACCTTGTTACAATTGCTACACATATGCTTTGATAATTTTGATGTCTGTAAACGTATCCATATATTTAAATGTCTCACCCTGATTGGATATTAAAGATTTTTCACATGATTTAAAACAGTTTCACATTACCAGTTGATGCTCCTACTGCACCAATGATTACAGCTGGGAGAGCCAGTATTAAACTACTGAAAGCAGCCACAACGGAGAGTATTTGTGCTTGAGTAGCTGTGGAGGCTGAAAGTACCCTTTGAAAATATGCCTGCCAAGGAATTCCTCCTAAAATCTGAAAAAAACAGAAAAAAAACACTTAGACTTAATATACTGCTACATTTACAAGTGGTGGGTCTTTGATACAGAAATATATCCATGAGTGAATATTTATATCCAGAGAAGCAATTTTAAAAGGGAATTATTTTTATCATACATGACTTCAGTGCGTAGTCTTGATTTAAAAACAATTCTGTATGTTTCTTGTTAGATTTGTTGATATGGTTGAATCTTGTTGAAAATTACATTGTCATGTTTTATTGCACAGTTGTCTTTTGTCCCCCAACTACGAACTTAGATCCTTAGCCATTGATTCCATCCATCTCTCTGACCAGTCTGAGGCTTATCAAGACTCTTCGCAACCTTGAAGTCATAGTTAAGTCTGTAACGAGCTTCAAATCATGTACTTGAACCATCTGACCAGTATCACCCAACTTCTTCTATGCCTCAGCTCATCTGCTGATGAAAGCCTCATTTATGCCTTTCAGACTTGACTATTTCAATGCATCCCTGGCTTTTTTTTCCATTTACTCCTCCTCTACAAAACTTTAAATCATTTAAAAATCTGATATCCATGTCTTAACTTACACTAAATATTATTCACCCATCACCTTTCTGCTCACTAAGACATACTTGGCTTTCAGTTAAGCAATGCCTCACTTAAAATGTTTATTCTTGTTTTCAAATTTATCCATGGCCTTGCCACTATCAATGTTTGTAATCTCCTCTAGTCCTAAAACAGTCTGTGCTAACTATATTTCTCAAATTTTGGCCTCTTGCTACATTATTGGTGGTCACAACTTCAAGTACAAAGGTGCTAAAGTCGAGAATTCCTTCACTCAGCCTTGCCTCCTTAACTTCTTTCCTCCTTCCAAATTCTCTTTTATATCCATTTCTTTCATGAACCTTACAATCAGCTGCCTTTATGTCACGCATGTGGCTTAATGTATGAAGTGATTCATTTTGGAAAGTCAAATTTGAATGCAGAATACAGGGTTAATGGCAGGATTCTCGGCAGTGTAGAGGAACAGAGGGATCTTGGGGTCCACGTCCATAGATCCCTCAAAGTTGCTACCCAAGTTGATAGGGTTGTAAAGAAGGCGTATGAAGTGTTGGCTTTCATTGGCAGGTGAATTGAGTTTAAGAGCCGTGAGGTTATGCTGCAGCTCAATAAAACTCTGGTTAGCTTGCACTTGGAATATTATGTTCCGTTCTGGTCACCTCATTATAGGAAAGATGTGGAAGCTTGAGAGAGGGTGCAGAGGAGATCTACCAGGAGGCTGCCTGGACTGGAGGGCAGGTCTTATGAGGAAAGGTTGAGGGAGCCAGGGCTTTTTTCATTGGAACGAAGAAGGATGAGAGGTGACTTGATAGAGGTTTACAAGATGATGAGAGGCATAGATAGAGTGGATAGTCAGGGACTTTTTCCCAGGGCGGAAATGACTATTACGAGGGGGCATAATTTTAAGGTGATTGGAGGAAGGTATAGGGGAGATGTCAGAGGTAGGTTCTTCTCACAGAGAGTGGTGGGCGTGTGGAATGAGCTGCCGGCAGTGGTAGTGGAGTCAGATACTTTAGAGACTTTGAAGCGACTCTTTGGTAGGCACATGGAGGATAGTAAAATGTAGAGTATGCAGGGTAGATCGATCTTAGTAGGATAAATAGGTCAGCACAACATTTTGGGCTGAAGGGCCTGTACTGTTCTATGTCTTGCTGGGTGATATTTATGACAGTAAAGGCAATCTATATACGTAGAATCCCTACAATATGGAAACAGGCCATTCGGCCCAAAAAGTCCACACCACCCCTCCGAAGAGCATGCCACCCAGACCCATTCCCCTACCCCTGTATTTCCCATGTCTAACCCACACATCCCTGGGCACTATGTGACAATTTAGCATGGCCAATCCACCTGCCCTGCACATCTTTGGACTGTGGGAGGAAACCAGAGCCCCCAGAGAAAACCCATGCAGACACAAGGAAAATGTACTAACTCCACAGAGACAGCTGCCCAAGGTTAGAATCGAACCCAGGTCCCTGGTGCTGTGAGGCAGCAGTGCTAACCACTGAGCCACTGTGCCCCCAAAAGTAAAAGGTTTTGTAATTCAACACTGGCTGAGCAGGAGGGTGAACTCTTTTCATTCTAGTCAAAATCTAAACCTTTTATACTTATACAGCATTATAGGCTATTGAACTCATTGCCAATTTTTAAGCTGTGCACATGCCTCCATCTACCTACTTCACCTAACTCATATTAGGATTTATTTTTGTATCTCATGTACTTTGAGTCATAGAGTCATATAGCATGGAAACAGACCCTTTCGTCCAACCAGTCCTCATATCTAGCTTTCCCTTGAATATATTTATGTTTTTTGCCTCAAACATTCTTTGTGGCAGTGAGTTCCACATTTTCATTACTGTTTAGTTGAAGCTAATTTTCTTAAATCCACAATTGGAATTTATTAGCGACTGTCTGATGTTTAAGTCCTTTGGTTTTGTTCATTCCTACAAATGGAAAGATCTTCTTCACATATCACCTGAAAAAGAAACTCATTGGTATTTTAGAGGCCTCTAATAGGTCAGCCCTTGACTGTCTCTTTTTAGAGGCAAGAACCACAACTTGTTTGGTCTTTTCTAATATTTACATATTCTCATCCCATGAATCTCTTTTCCACCTTATCCAGTGTCTCTATACTATTTCTGTAATATAATGCTTTGAATAATGCACAGTATTCCCAGGGTGGTACATGCAGGCCAATTCCTTGCTGTTTGCAGGACTTTCACAGCACAGAACTGGTGCAACCTAACTTACTGACATGTAAATTGAGGTCAGATCCATCTCTGTCAGTTTTCTGAATTAAAGCAGATGTGTTTGAGTCCCCAGTCATTGTTGGACTTTTAAAAAACAACTCATTCTTAGGACAATATACTTCACGCAAGAGGGAGTCAAAGATGGTGCAAGTTTCTATGTGAAGACTTTTAAGAAGACCTATTCTGCACATATTGTCCAGAAATGCACTGCATGATGCCATATTGAGAGCTCCATCATATTTAAAGTTATATGAAAAGAGGATGGTCATTGTGAATTTGCTGTACTTGAGGCATTATCTGGGTCAGAGGTAGAACCCAATTTCATTATGGCTGAGTGAAATCAGTCATTGCAAATGGACTTTTCATGACCACATAGAAATTTTCAGTGCAGATTCACAACAAATACCCAGGATATAGCATTTATTTAACATAAAGTGCTATATTGCACTGAAGGAAATAAAGATAGAATTTCATTTCCAGTGATGCCAGTTACTAATTCTGAAGATTCTTACTGAAGAATCAATGATGGCACTTTAGGGTGATCTCATATCCATGTTCTTTCTCTTAGCTTTTGTGTGAGAATTGGTGTTTGTATTTGTGGACAGTTGCCTTGTCAGATAATATCAATTTGTTATGAACTGTGGTCCCCCATGGTTAACGGCAGGATTGAAGCCTGGTGTACAAAAATGATCAAGAAGTTCATTTCAATTTCACCTTCACTCAAAGAAAAATACTGGGAAATATCTTGCTTCCAACATCTCACTGGACCAACCACTGCTGCAGACTTTCAGACCTTGCCTGTGGGAGAAGCTTCACATATGAACATAAGACCATAAGAGAGAAGAGCAGAATTCAGCCATTCAGTCCATTGAGTCTGCTCCACCATATGATCATGGCTAATATTTTTCTCAACCCCATTCTGCCTTCTCTCCGTAATCCTTGATCTCCTTATTAGTCAAGACCTTATCAGTCTCCGTCTCAAATACACTCAATGACTTAGCCTCGACAGGCTTCTGTGGTAATGAGTTTCACGGATTCACCACTCTTTGGCTGAAGAAATTCCTCCTCATCTCATTTCTAAAGGGTCATCCCTCCATTCCGAGTACACCCTGAATAGAACAGCACCTGGCATTGACATTAGAATATAAAATAAGAATAGGACAAACAGTCCTATAAGCCTGTTTCATCATATAATTGGGTCACAACCGTGATAAGGTATCTTCTGCAGTTCATACAAACTTTGGTTGGATTTCCAATAGTTATGGATGTATATGCACCTGCTCATGCTGGGATCTACCTCTTTCTGTTAGTTTTGAAACAATCAGTTCAAGTGAAGAACTTGTAAGCATGTGCAAACATATGATTTGTATGAAGTATGTTACTGAAGTTCAGGAAACAGCACTTTAACCTGAGGAAAACAAGTTTCATCTATTATAACTCTGATTGATATTGAAAATGTAAGGGATATTTATCTCAGGCATTGAAATAGAGATATATAGCAAGAACTGTTGTGAATAGATGTTCTTTCCAATGTATATGTTTGTGTTCACAGTAGACATCAGTTTATACTCTGGCAATGGATTGTGTGTTTTAGCAGATATGCATCCAAAGAGGAAATGCATGTTCAAAATAATTAATTGAGTTTTTGGTCTGCTTTAATGTTTACTATTGAAAGGTCTGATTTAGTTTATAAGCTAAAGCACAAAAGTCCTAATATCTGACAGCTAGGAGAAAACAAAATGTTTTCATCCATTCAAGAACTATTTACAAAGGTTTTGGTTCAATTGCTGGACAATATCAAATCATGTTTTGTGTTTATAATGTCTGTTCTTGGCCATCTAATTATGCATAGACCAGCTAATGTCTCGGAGTAAAACTTGGCTTCCAACACTGACTTGGAAATATATCACCGTTCCTCACTTTCACTGGGTCAACATCCCAGTTACCTCCCTAACTGCATTGAGGGTTTACCTACAATGCATGAACTGTACCATTGAAGAAGACAGCTCACTCCCACCTTCTCAAGGACAATTAAGGATGAATAATAAATGCTGGCCCAGACAGTGAAGCCCATTTCCCACATGTGAATAAAAAAAATCTTCGAATCCTGTTTGCCGTTGGATCCAAGTCCCTTTCTGCTGAGAATGGGTGGTATGAAATAATCTGGCCAGATTTTGTTAAAAAATCACATTGAGACATCCTTCCATTCATCAAAAGGATTGTTGGGATTTGGAACATCAGAACCCTCATGGAGAACCCAACTTTGACAGACCTGAGTGCTGCACTACTATTATAGTTTGGAAACTCAGGTGCCTTGACACCATCATTGTCGCATTAAGTGACAAATATAAGGTATATTCAGGAAGGCACCAAAAACATCAAGAGAACTTGTCAAGAGCATGCAGTGACAAGGTGTAGGCATTGGAAAGAGCGCACAAGCCTCCTAGTACCTCAGCTGTCTTACCCACCTGCCTCATATGTGATGCAGTCCACAGATTGAGTTCTGAAGTGATTCCTAAAACCATCGAATGGAACCAGAATATTCTCACTCCTAAGGGACTGCTGAAGAAGTATGCATGGGGTAAAGGCTTTCCTACAGGAATAAGCTAAAGGCTGCACACAAAATAACTTCCTACTGATCCTTAAATGCATAACAAAAAGCCATTCAAAAATCTGACAGACCTTAGAAGATGGCTGGGAGATTTTAAATGCTTACAACCAATGGAACATGGTGGCAGCAGTGTGTACCATTTACAACATGCTCTGCAGCAAAGATTCCTTGACAACACCTTCTAAATCTGTGACATCTACCACCTAGGAGGAGAAGCACAGCATGGAAACACGGGACTGATTATCATATTAAATGGAGGTAGTAAGGCTACTCATCCAACTTTTGATTTGAAGGAAAATCATCCTCCTAATGTTCTCCTGGCATGTATTAAAAAGGGCTTTTGATGGTAGGAAATGCAATACTGATATAAAAACTGGAAACCTGTGCTTAGTGCATAAAATGCAGCTGGCTGGAAAATTGTTTATGGAAATAAATGGGAAACTTAAAGCTTGCCAATCTATTTTTCCAAACTGTCTGCACCTGCACAATTGGCATATATGATTACAAAATCTACTTTATAACATTATTCAGAAAATGTTGGAATGCCCACAAACCAGTCAATATCTATAAGATAGGCCAGTTTTTTGGGTGAAGCCATCATCAGAGTTGATGGGTTAAAACATGGAACATTATTTATTCTTACAAATTTGACTGTCCTGCAGTGTAATCATGTCCCTTTTCTATTTCCTCAACATTTATTTTTATACTTTAGTTTAAAAATTTTGCAATTTATTGGTGAAAAAATTCAGAAGCACCATTTTTGGGCTCCGTCACCCTCTTTTGCTGGACAGAAAAGAAAGTTGGGTGTCAGGTATTTTTTTGCACTGGGTTTGTATGTGAAAAAAAATTGAAAGATTCATAAAAGTTTTTGCATACAGAAGTTTCTCCTCTTCTCAGTCTCAAATGATTAACTCCTTCTCCTCAGGCTATGCCTCCTGTGTTCTAATTTCCCTGATTAGGAAAACAGCTTTTACTGCCTACCAAACTAAGTCCTCCAGAATTTTGCAAGCTCCAATGAGATAATCTTCATTTTTCTAACATGCAGAGAGTATAAAACCAATTTGCTCAACAAATAGGGCAACCTTCCAATTATCAGTAAAAACAAATCTAGTGAACTTGCAAATTGAACTATCATGTCTACTGTATTGTTTCCAAGGCAGGCATGTCCTTCCTTAGTTACAGAGACCGACCTGCACGGAATAGAAACAAAAACAAAATTGCTGGAAAAACTCAGCAGGTCTGGCAGCATCTGTGAAGGAGAAAACAGAGTTAACATTTTGGGTCCAGTGACCCTTCCTCAGAACTGATGTTGGCTGGGAAAACATCAGTTTATATGCAGAAAATAGGGAGGTGGGTGGGGTAGGGAGTAAATGACAGGATAGGGCCCAAAGAGAAAGAAAGACAGTTGGACAGACAAAGGAGCCGCTAACGATCAGGCTGGGAGGGTGAATAGTTGTTGATGGGGACTGTTAGTGACTAACAACAGGGGGTGTGTAATGGCAGGCTATGTGGTATCAAGGCCTGGTGTGTGGGGTGGGGGGCTGGGACATGGGAGAGTTTAGGCCCTAAAATTATTGAACTCAATATTGAGTCCAGAGGGCTGTAGGGTCCCCAAGCAGAAAATGAGGTGTTGTTCCTCTAGCTTGCGCTGGGCTTCGCTGGAACACTGCAGCAAGCCAAAGACAGAGATGTTGGCCAGGGAGCAGGGTGGTGTGTGGAAGTGGCAGGCAACAGGTAGTTCAGGGTCTTTTTTGCGAGCAGAACGCAGAAATTCTGCAAAGCAGTCACCAAGTCTACGCTTCGTTCCCCCAAAACCTGCACGGAATAGCCTAGTTGTGATCTCACCATAGCCCGATAAAATTTATTGTAAGACTTCGTTATTCTGGTAATCTAATCCCCTTTCAATAAACTCAAAATGCCATTTGCCTTCCTAATTCCATGCTGCATCTTAACACTAACCTTCTCTGTTCCTCGCATGAGTAAGTCGAAAATTCCTTTCAACACTGAAGAGAAACAAAGCCTCCAGCACTGATGGAATCCCTGCTGAAGTACTAAAATACAGTGGAGAGGCACTTTTGATACGAAACCACAAACACGTCACCCTTGTCTGGAAGGAAGAGAGCATGCCAGGAGATTTTCTAGATCCTAATTGTGACTATCTTCAACAAAGAAGAAAGGTTCGAGGGATATCAATACTGTCTATCACAGAAAAGATCATCATGAGAATCCTCCACAACCACCTCCTGCCAGTGGCTGAGGAACTGCTCCTTGAGTCTCAGTGTACTGTCTGCCCATCAGGAGGAGCAATGGACTTGATTTTCGGGGTGCAACAAATCCAAGAAAAGTGCAGGGAACAGCACCAACTTCTGTACATGGCTGTCTACAGTTTCACAAAGGCATTTGATGCTGTCAACAGTGAGGGATTGTGGAATATCCTCCTTAAATTCAGCTGCCCATAGAAATTTCTCACCATTGCCTGCCTGTGTAACAATGACATTCAAGCTGTGATCGTCACCAATGGGTCCTCCCCAGACTGAGTACGAGTGCAAACCAAGGTCAGGGAGCCTGCATCATCACATCAATGCTTTTCTCCAATTTCCTCGTGTACCATTCCACATAATCTCTATGAAGCGCCCTACTAGAGTGGAGCTAACCAACAGAACTGTGGGAAATTTTTCAAACGTCAATACCTCCAGGCTAGAATCTGACCATTCCAATCCCTATCATTGAGCTGCAGTGTACAGATGATGCCTTCATGTGCACATGGTCAGAGGTCATACTACAAGCCATCATTGATGCATTCACCAAGGCGAATGAGAGAATGGATCTCATACTAAACTTCTGCAAAACAAAGGTTATCTACCAGCCCATTCCTGCCCATTCTTGCTACATAGCAATGGCTCTCCCAACCATCAAAATCCACTGCATGCCCATGGATAATGTAGATTATTTCCAACACCTTCGGAGCCCATCTCAGTGTGAGCAGCCATTGACAATGGAAGCCAACATTGACACCAATGTGGCAGAGCAGCCTTTGGATGTCTGAGGAACAGAGTGTTCGAAATCCAAGACCTCAAATCCAGCACCAAGCTCGTGGCCTATAGAACAGCCACGGACCCCACCCTCCTGCATGCATCAGAAGCATGGACCACGTACAGCAGACACTCAAATTCCTACAGTTATCACCAGCACTGCCTTCACAAATCCTGCAAATCCACCAGCAAGATGGGTGTAGCTATGTGCTCTCTCCCCACCCAATATCCCCAATATTGATGCACTGCTCACATGAACAACAACTACAGTGGGTGGACTATATTATTTGCATGTCTAATACAAGACTCCCTAAATGAGTGCTCTACTCTGACCTCTGCAATGGTAAGTGATCACTAGGAGGGCAGATGAAATGCTATGAGGACATCTCAAAAGCTACCCTAAACAAATGCAACCATCCCACTGATGAGTCAGAATCACTAGCGTTAAACGCACACAAACTGGAGGAGCAGCATCTGCCAAGTGGTGGAAACAGCATGCAGAATCCAGAGCGTACTCCTCATCCGCATTATCAACCTGCAACAGAGTCTGTGGCACAAGGATTGAACTTCTCAGTCACTGCAGAACCCACTCTCCCACAGAGTCATTCTTGACTCAGGAATTGCCAAAAAAGAAGCCACTTTAGGTCTCTCTGAGCATCAACATCAAAAAGTCAGAATACATTTTAAGAAATATTCCATTTCTGTTCTTCTGACCAAAGTGAATAATTTTACACTTCACCACATTATATTCCATCTGTCAAATTGTTGCTCACTTAATGAATCTGTCTATGTCTCTTTACAGTATGTGTCTCTTCCTTGTAGTGTACATTCACACCTAGTTTTGTGTCATCAGCTAACGTATAAACATTTTCCTCAGTATCTTTGTTTAACTTATTAATATAGATTGTAAGTAGCTGAGGACCTAGCACTGATCCATTTGTTCAAGAAAAAAGCCTTTCTATATCTATTCTTTGTTAATCAATCTTCAATACATACTAATGAATTATTTCCAAGTTTCTTGTGTGTTAATTTTTATGTGTAGCACTTTATCAAATACCTGTTGGAAATTCATATATATTCTATCTGCTGGTTCTCTTCATTTTCTCTACAGCTTACATCCCCAATAAACTCTAATAAATTTTTTAAACATGACTTTCCTTTCAGGGAATCATGTTAATTTTGTCTTTTCATATCACAATTTCCTCAGTACATTGGTAACACTTCCTTAATAATGGATTCCAACATTGTCCTGATGACTGATATCAGGTGAACTGGAACGTAGTTCCCTGTTTACTCACCCTTTCTTAAATAACAGTTACATCTGATGACTTTCAATCCATTGGAGCCATTCTGGAATTGAGGGGATTGGAAAAATCATAACCATATCTCTGTAATGACCACTTTTAGCACTCTAGGATGTTAGTCATAAAGTTCAGGGATTTGATGTTGTGTTAGTTCCTTGCATTTGTCCCATCTTCTTCTCTCATGATATTCATTACTGTAAATTCCTCTCTTTTATTAGGCCCTTATTTCTGGTATGTAAGTTGTATACTCTATTGTGTTTTAATTGTACATATATTTTCCTAATTAACCTGTTCAGAGATGCTATTGCACACCTCTGGAGAAGATGGGATTTGAACTTGAGTTCCTAGCTCAGAAGTAGGGATGTTACCACCATATCGCAAATAGTCCCCCTTGTTAATTTCATTTTATATTTGGAAGCGCTATCACATACAATTGAATGATTTTCCCACCACCAAATCACAGTGACTTCTTTGTTTTTAACTATTAATGACCACCAGTAATTACTCCGCTAATTTTATGGTTTTTTGTATTTTTTATTTAACCTATTTTTCTACTCAATTTGTTCAGAGATGTTATTTCTCACCTCCTGATAAATTTGATGAATAACTTGCAGGTGGTGGTTATTAACTGGGTTTTAACTTGAGCAAGTTCAAAGAGAGACTCACTTAAACAGGGTGTAGTTGAATGATGGCTAGATGTAGTTGAAATGGCAGACCAAATAAATAGAGATGGCAAATCAATTAAATATATGTCATTTCTGTCTTCAAAAAGGAGGACACAAATAACATCCTAAAACTGTTGGGGAACACAGGGTCTATTGATTAGGAGGAACTAAAAGACCAGTATTATGGAAATGGTGTTGGGAAAATTGACAGGACTAAAGGCTGATGTGTCCTCAGGGTCTGATAACCTACATTCCAGAGTAAAAGAAGTGGCCCTGGAAATAATGGATGCATTGGTAGTAATCTTTAAAGATTCAATAGTCTGTAGAATAGTTCCAACAGATTGGAGGCTAGCTAATGTAATTTCATCATTTAAAAAAAGGAGATAGAGAGAAAACAGTAAACTAGAAATTGGTTAGCCTGATATTGGTGGTAGGAAATATACCAGAGTCCAGTACAAAAGATTTAATGGCAGAGGACTCAGAAAAAAGTGACAGGACTGGACAGAGTCAGCATGAATTTATGAAAAGGAAATCATGCTTGATGAATCTACTGCAATATTTTGAGGATACAATGTGGTTTACTTGGACTTTCAGAAGGTTTTTGATATGGTCCCACTCAAGAGATTAGCATGTACATTTAAAACACACAGAATTAGGGGTAGACAACTGAGTGACAGCCAGTGACTACTTGGAGACCACAAGGGTCAGTGCTTGGACCCTAACTATTCACAACATATGGGGGACCTAAATGTCATATCACCAAGTTTGCAGATGACACAAAACTGGATGGGAGCATGACCTGTGGGGAAGATGCAGAGATGATTCAGTGTGATTTGGACAAGTTCAGTGAGTGGGCAAATCCATGACAGATGAAGTATAATGTGGATTAATGTGAAGTTATTCACATTGGTAGTAAAGAACAGGAAGTCAGATTGTTATCTGAATGGTGATAGATTAGGAAAAGGGAAGATGTAATGAGACCTGGGTTTCTGTGTACACCAGTCACTGAAAGTAAGCACACTGGCTCAGCAGACTGTGAATGCAGTAAATTGCATGTTGGCCTTCATTGTGAGAGGATTTGAGTACCAGAGTGGGGATGTCTTCCTGCAATTCTACAGTACCTTGGCCAGGCCATGCTCAGAATATTGTGTGTAGCTTTGGTCTTATCTGAGAAAAAATGTTCTGCTTATGGAGGGAGAGCAACAAAGATTTACCAGACATGGTTCCACCAATGGTAAGATTGATGTATGAAGAGAGACTGGATTGGTTAGGACTGTATTCACTGGAGTTTAAAAGAATGAGGGAGATCTTATAGAAACCTATAGAATCTGCACAGAACTAGACAGACTAAATGCAGAAAAGCTATTCCTGATGATCGGGGAGTCTCGAACCAGAAATCACAGTCAGAGTAAGCCTGAGATGGGGAGAAATTTCTTCACCCAGAGAATGGTGAGCCTGTGAAATTTTCTGCGACAGAAAGCAGTTGAGGTCAAAACATTAAATGTTTTCAAGATGGAGGTAGATATAGTTTACAGGATTGAAGTGATCAAAGAGCACCGGGACAAGATGGGAACAGGGTACTTAGTTGGATGATTAACCACAATCATATGAAATGGTGGAGCAGATTTGAAGGGCTGGAAGGCCTACTCTTGCTCCTATCTTCTATGTTTCAATCTCGAGTTATTGTTTTGAGTGAAAATGACTCTTATTCAGAAGAGTTATATTGATTTGAAACATTAACTTTGTTTCTTTTCTCTCCACAGATACTGCTAGACTGTCTGAAATGTTCCGGGCAACCACATTTTGAAGCTACGATACGTTATTATTCTTGCTGGAATAGTAAGTCAGTTAATATGGAGAACTTCTACATGATTTCAATAGTCTAATAAGATGATTTGGATTGGTTATCTTTGATAAACAGCTCAGCATAAGGGGTTCATAGTGTACAAAGACAAATGAGGAAGGTCTGCAAGTTGAAGGTAAGAAGGTTCAAAGAATCATGAAAATAATATGTTAAAGCTCACTTGATCAAAGGCAAAAGGCATGTTTTGGAAATAACCCCACAGAGGTTGGTATCCCAACACCAAGTCACCCTTAATTTACACGTGGAGATCCTTGACACTGATCTAGCTCTCTTAGAGCCAGCTCTCAGAATGAACAGGATGTCTGACTCTCCTGTTTTTATCGGTCAGCCAGGGCTCCCTGATTGAACCAGATTAGCAGCCCCAATCAGGCAACTCATATTCTATGAGGTCCACTTGCCTGACCTTGTTATAGTCAGTACATCCCTCCCCCTCTGATGCCATAGGCCTTTTCTTTTGTAGCTCCCCTTGGGACGTTTTAGCACTGGGTCAGGTTCCTCCAACTCTGCCTCTGATACAGTTGGCGTGTAATGCACGGTAGCTCGCTTCTTGCGCCTGGAAGAAATTCATTTTCTTCTTGGGACCACAAAGATGTTGAGGTAATGACATCTGCCATGTCCATCTTAGATTCCGAGGTATCTTCAATGCTTGATTGACAGGGACAAGCCACGGGTTCTGGAACAGTTGCAAAAGCTATTGAGGAGCCAGACACGTCATGTTCCTTTCATTGTTTCTCTAGTGCAATCACATCTTTTCTCAAAGTGATCAGAACTGAATGCGGTGATCAGTGGTTGCCAATCTGCTTTTTATACAGTTCAAGTATAATGTCTGGGCTCTTGTATTCAGGTATCCCATATAGCTTCTTAACCACCTTATCCATCTGCCTAAATACCTCAGGGAACTGTGGAAATGCACACCAAGGTCCCTCTGATCTTCAGTGCCTTCAAGGGTCCTATGTCCATTGTGTAATTCTAACTTATTAGTCCTCCCCCAGTGCATTTCCTCATACTTTTTGTTCCATTTGCCACTTACTTGCCCACCTGACCATTCCTTTGATATTTTCCTGCAGTTTATGCCTATCCTCCTCACTATTTAATATCCTATTAATTTTAGGGCTGTCTTCAAAATTCTCAATCGTATCTCCTATATTTAAGTACACTAATGAACATCACAAACATCAAGATACCTAGCAACAAGCCCTGGAATCTTCAGTGGAAATAGACTTCCAGTCACGTCTCTCTACCATCACACTCTGTTTCTTCCCTCATGGTCAATTTTGGATCCAATGTGCCACTTTGCCTTAAATCCCATGGACTCTTACTTTCTTGATCAGTTTGCCATAAGGAACCTCATCAAAAGCTTTGCTGAACTCCAGGTGGACTATATCAGATACGTTACCTTCATCAATATTCCTGGTTATCTCCTGAAAGAATTCGATCAAATTTATCAAATACAACCTTCCCTTGAAAAATCCATGTTGACTATACATGTTTAATCTGCATCTCTCCAAGTACCAATATTTTTTGTCTCTCAGAATTTTGGCTAATAATCTCCCTATCGCCAAGGTTAGATTGACTGGCCTGTAAATTACTGGTCTATCACTTCCTCAATTTTTTAATAATGGGTTAACATTAGTATTCCTCTGGCACCTCACCTGCGGCCAGGGAAGATCTGGAAATTATAACCAAGGTCCATGAGATCTCCTTGCTTGCCTCCCTCAGCAGTTTTTACTATATTTACAAAGCCCCTTGCGATGAAAACCAACATATAATTTTTCTTTCTAATTGTACCTTTTAGTGTCTCATGAACAAGGACACCCCAGTCCCTATGGACACCAACACTTACAAATGTCTCACTATTTAAAAAGTGCTCTGTGTATCTGTTGCTGATAACAAAGTGGATAACTTCATACATTCACATTCTATTATTTCTGGCATGTTCCTGCCCTTTCATTCAGCTTGTCCAAGTTTCCTTGCATCTTTCTTACATCCTCTTCACAACTTAGGTTCTCACCTAGTTTGTTGTCACCAGCAAATTTGGAATATTATGTTTGATCTCCACATCAAAATCATTAATAAAGCTTGCGACTAGGTGTGGCCCCAATACTGATCCTTATGATATCCCACTGGTAACAGTCTTTCATCCTGAGAATGACCCATTTATTCCTACTCTCTGTTTCTTTTCTGTTAACCAGTTCTTAATCCATATTGTTCTGAAATAGGGTCATCAGACTTGAAATGTTAACTCTGTTTTCTCTCCATGGATGCTGCCAGATTTACTGAGTTTCTCCAACAATTTCTGTTTTTGTCTCAGTTCATGTTACACCACTGCCACTGCACTCCCCCTCACCACCTCCCCGAGGGCTCTAATTTTGTTTACTAACATCCTGTATGGGATTTTATCAAAAGCCTTCTAACTCTAAGTGTTTCACATCAACCGATTCTCATTTATCTATGCTACGAGTAATATCCTAAAAACCTCTAACTGGTTTGTCAAGCATGACTTTCTTTCATAAATCCATATTGACTCTGTCCAGGCATTTTTTTTAACTAAGTATCTAGTTATCATATACTTTATAACTGATTATAACATTTCCAACTCATGAAATCAAAAGAACAGCTCTGTAGTTCTTCATTTTCTCTCTCTGCCCCTCCTTAAATAATAAGGTTACATTTGGTACTTTCCAGGTGCTACAGAATTTTGAAAGGTAACCACCAGTGTATCCATTATTTCTCTGGTCACCTCCTTCAATGCTCTGGGATGCAGTTGTTCTAGTCCGGGGAATTTATCAACCCTCAATCCGGTTAATTCCTTAAGTACCAAATAAATCTTTCTAACACTGATTCATTTCAGTTTCACATTTTCACAAATCCCTCGGTTCATAATCATTTCTGGAAGATTCATGAAGACAAACACAAAGTAATTACGTTTCTCTGCCACTTCCCTGTTTTTCATCATGAATTCTCCTGCCTTGGCTATAATAGACCCACATTTGTCGAACCATTCTTTTCTTTTTCATACACCTCTGGAACCTCGTCTGTATCCTTTTATCTTACGATTAGTGGTAGGACTTTCAGTCAACTTAGTCTATTCTGTAGCTCTCTCCTAAATCCACTCACCCTTTCCTTTCTCTCTCTCCACCTTTAAAAATCTTGATCAATACCATTTTTACAACCAAGCTATTTGTCCACTGTCTTAACTTTTATGTGATATTGATAGATGAACTGGGAAAACCAATTGAGTTTGGAAATTAAAAGCCATAGGAAAGAGATTTTAAATGTCCACGACTATTCATGTTTGTGTCTGGGTGTCCAGCACTGTCTGCTTCTTTGGTTAGGGATTTCCACTGAATATAATTCCACTGCTGCTGATGGCCCAGTGTACATCAAGGATGCCCAGTTTTGAGGTTTGGTCTGGACAGAATCTATCCTATTTCATACAGTGATAGTCTTGTATTACATGATAGGTGGGTATCTCAATGTGAAGATGGTATTTCTTCTCCACAAGGATTGTGGAGTAGGAACTCCCATCGATATTTCCATGAACAGATGCATCATCGCCAGGTAGATGGGCGGGCACAAGGCCTAATGGGTTTTGTTACCCTTAACACAGACCAATCTAGCATCAATATTATTTATAACTCAATCAGTTTGGTTAGCAGTGGTTTGATTGTGCCACTCATGGTGATGGACATTAAAATTCTGCCCCATAGTGCATTTTGTGTCTTCGTTACTGTTGATGCTTCCTTCAAGTAGTGTTCAACATGAGCAGGACTGATTCATAAGCCAGAAGGTGGTGGAGCATGAGACGATAATCAGCAGTTTTCCTTACTCGTGTTTAATCTATGAGACTTCATGAGGTCAAAAGTCAGAGTCAAGGACTGCCAATGTAATCCCCTCCCAAATGTATATCACTGTAATGTCATCTCTGGTGTCAGTGGGTCTTATTCTGTGAAGTATGCTTCAGTGAGTTTTTTTTATGTTAGAGCTTTGCTTACTCGTCTTTCCCAATTTTGGCACAATTCCCAAATGCTAATAAGGCATACATTGCAATGCTTATAGTGGTGGACAGTATTCCCTCGAAGCATTGTGTACTTCAAGTGTCTGTGTATGATTGATTGGGGCACTGACATATTCACTTCTGGTTTCTCCAGCCACTGCCACACACAGACCTCTAAGGTCCATGCAGTCGCTGGAGAAATCAGAGGAAAGTGTCTTGTTGCCTAGTTTGATGCCAATTGATCTATCAGGTTTTATTCCATTTTGACTTTCTAATCGTTTGATACAGCTGGGTGGTTTGCTAGCCCATTTCAGAGGGCAGGTAAAAGTCAGCCACATTGTGTCGAGCCACAAGTAGGCCAGACTGGGTAAGGATGGCAGATTTCCTTCCCTAAAGGACATTAGTGAACCAGACTGATTTTGACAACGATTGATTCGGTTTCCATCAACAAAATTTCAGGGACTAGCTTACAAATTTGAGATTTATTAATTGAACATAAATTGAACCAGCTGCATTGGGATTATTAAACCAGTAGCATTAACATTCACTGATAATAGGAACTGCAGATGCTGGAGAATCTGAGATAACAAGGTGTAGAGCTGGATGAACACAGCAGGCCAAGCAGCATCAGAGGAGCAGGAAAGCTGACGTTTCGGGCCTAGACCCTTCTTCAGAAAATTTTCTGAAGAAGGG
>NC_063337.1:46080129-46137422 GCF_021869965.1 Rhincodon typus
TTCTTCAGAAAATTTTCTGAAGAAGGGTCTAGGCCCGAAACGTCAGCTTTCCTGCTCCTCTGATGCTGCTTGGCCTGCTGTGTTCATCCAGCTCTACACCTTGTTATCCCGCATTAACATTCACCACTGTTTCCTTATCTAGATCTGCAAAGTAGAAACTTGAGTTCCAGTACTACAATTAGTACCAGTAATGAAATATTTTAGCTCTGTGCAGCCCAATGTAGGGAAATATCTTGGCTCGTGACAAACAATGGCAACTTGAAATGTCACTGGAAACCAGTCACACTGTTCATGTGATTCTTGTGTATTTAAAAGGAAACAGCAGGAAAGATATCTTCAGTTGGAGCCTGGTGCTTTGTGAATTTATCTTAGACAGATTACAATCATTGATACTGCATACGTACCATCAAAATGTAATTGTCAATCCAAATCCACGCATTTCCAGGGCTTATGTATCCAAGCCAAGGTTCACGGTAAACATACTCAGTAGCGGTGATGGCAATACTTGTGACCGCAGGATTCAAAACAGCAAAAGGCAGGCTAATGTACTGTATGGAAAATTAAAGCAAGAAATCTTAATCCACTTACAAAATGGATTCTCTACATCCAGATGTTTGAAAGTTAACTGTGGATCATTTTAAACAACATTTATTAAACTCACCAATCCTACAAAAATACAGAACAGTTGAGCCATGTCTGTGTATGCGACTGAGTACAAACCGCCAATCAGAGTGTAACAAACTGCTATCACAGTAGAAATAATAATGGCCACGTGGACGTTGATTTCAAAAATCACACTCAATGATGAACCTGAAGGAGGAAATGTCATTAGTTATGAATTTGGATGTAATAACTGGAACGACAATATCAATTTGTAGCTGTCAAATGATAAAGATTTTAAAGAAATTACTTCTCATGCAAGCAAAAATGTCAACAGATACATATGTTTTCAGACAGCACAAATTTGTTAAGTCACAATGAAGGAAAAGCCAAAGGACATGTCTAGCAATACAGAACTCTCACTGATCACATGATTGTCCATTACCCCAATCTTCTCTCATGGTCTTGCAAGTCCCTCACTTTCTTTATCGCCACTTAGCTAGAAGACTGAAATAACTGCACAGGGGCTGGTTCTCATCACCAAGTCACCCTTTATTTACACGCGCACAGTACACTGGTTGTGGCCAACCAGCTCGGAGTCAGTCCTCAACTGAGGAGATTCTATTCTCCCGGTTATATTGGTTAGCCAAGGCTTTCCTGATTGTCCCAGGTTAACAACCACAATCAAGGACTTCGTAGGTAATTAGTTCAACCTGGTCCCAATCACGACAAAGACCAAAAGTGCAGTTTTTCCCTCCTTGGAGGTGATGAGGAAGGGAAATAATGGAATGACTTGGCCCTGAAGAGAACGTCATGCTTTTCTCATTACTTCAGCATTAAGTGTCTGGTGAGAATATTTACAGGTAATTTTTTCAACACATTGACAAGTAAGATCCTTAAGTGGTCAACCTGCCACCTCTCTGTTCACCTAACTCCCTGGCCGGTAAGAAAGTTATGCAATTGGTAAACCATGATGAGCTGCCTGCCCCTTTTTTGTTTGGCAGGGGGTATCTCCAATTTCAGAGCTGGCAAGAAAGGGAGTGGCCTCTGAAAGCTTACCCTTACCTCAGAGTAACCTCTCCCTGTAACCTGCAAGAGGAAAAAGGAGAGAAAAAGAACTTATCTTCTCACTGCTAAATCCACTGATGAGTAGGCCTCAAATGTAGGGACCAGAGGCTGCCATCTCTGAGTGGCTGGCAGTTAGTGACCCAGTTTGCCACCGTCATAGATCATAGAATCCCTACAATGTGGAAATAGGCCATTCAGCCCATTGAGTCTTCACTGACCCTCCAAAGAGCATCCCACCCAAACCTATCCCCCTACCCTATCCCCGTAACCCTACATTTCCCATGGCTAACCCATCTACAGGACAATTTAGTGCCGCCAATCCACCTACCCTGCACATCTTTGGACTGTACGAGGAAACCAGGGCACCTGGAAGAAACCCGCACAAACACGGGCAGAATGTACAACTCCACACAGACAGTCACCCAAGGCTGGATTTGAACCCGGGTCCCTAGTGCTGTGAGGCAGCAATGCTAACCACTGAGCCACCATGCCACCCTGTTGGGAACTGATAGGGTAAAATAATTGCCCTTGCTCACCGTATGGGTTATAAGGAACTGTTTGGTGAGTTATCTTGCCAGTGGGGCTGGCGTGTTAGTCACCACCACTCACCTCAACACTGAGAAAAAATATGGGCAAATCCTACCCAACCTTAGTTCAGTGGTGAGCACCGAAAGGTATGCCATGAATAGTTTAGAGTTAAAGTTAGATTGATCTATAGTGGGTGTTCAACTCAACCAATTTACTGCAAAGGTCTAAAACTACCCAATAAGTCAACACCCGGGGTGGGATTATCCCATTTTCAATTACAGTATTTTATCCAGTGAGATTCATGGTGCCTTGTCTGCCTGTCTCTGAATGATTTTACTCACACAACTTTCCATTCTTCACCACATTACTTACACGTCTGGGCTCTTCCGTGCCCTTCCCATTGAATGATGTAGCAAGATATGCTCATGACTGCCTGAGTCTTCTGGAGTTTCCTCTGCTGGAGCTATGCTTAAATTCTAACTGCACACCACTTCAGATGCTGCAAGTCAGGAACTGCTCCTTACACTGTGGTGCTCAACGGTATGGCGCAGAAAGGGAAGTTCACTCCCTGTTTTACGTGGAGCCGCGGCTGGATGGAATGCTGGAGAAGAAGGCCATCTGTTTTCCAAATGACTGCCCTGGGAGGTCACACCACCAGACACAGTCAGCCCGCACTGAGAAGGCAGAGCGTGTGAGTAGAATATACTTGTGATCTAAAGGACATAGCTGTTAGACTGGGTCTGTTGAAAGTATTAAGGGAAACAGTATTCTTGAACACATCCACACCAACCAGCCCGCCACAGATGCATTTATCTGTGACAGTATCAGTATCAGATCACTGCACAATCCTCGTGGAGACCATGTCCCATCTTCAACGTGGAATCATCTATCGCATTGTGTGGCACTATTACAGTGTTGAATGGGATAGACATCAAGCAGCTCCAGAACCTCCAGGCTGAACATCCAAGAGGTGGCATGGATCATCAGCAGCAAAATTGTACTCAAACTCTATCTGTAACCCTGTGGCCTGGCATATCATGCACTCTACCACTACCACCAAGCCAGGGGATCAAATCTGGCTCAAAGAATAGTGTAGGAGGGCATGTCAGTAGCAGCACCAGATATACTTAAAAATGAAGTATCAACCTGAGGAAGCTACCAAGCAGGACCACTCGTGTGTCATACAGGAAAACCCACAAGTCACAGACAGAGCTAAGCGATTCCACAGCCAACAGGTTAACTCTAAGCTCTTCAGCCCCGTTATGTTCAGTAACAAATGGTGGCGGACAATTAAAAGATTGTTGGAGGAGGATCCACAAATAATCCTTTCCTTCCCAGTATTTACTGGGTCATAATCCTGAAATTCCCTTCCTTAACTCTTTGTGGGTGTACCTATATCAAATGGGCTGCAAATGTTCAAGGAAGCAGCTCACCACCACATTCCCAAGGGCAACTAGGGATGGCAAATACATGCTGGCCAGCCAATCATGCTTACAACCCACAAATGAGTAAGAAGAAACTCTGCCACTAGGCAGTCATCTCATCAAGGCTCATGGGCTACAACTCTCACTGTTGTATGAATTCTCCCGACTGAATGGCTCTCAGCTACCTCAATCTTCCAAACTACTAGCTCTTTGTGTCCTTGATCATTCCTAGTCACTCACTGGTGACATATCAGCAACTGCTCTTACATCTACTTCCATTATACTCAATCCCTCCCTTTGTCTCAATGCAGGAAAAAAAATCCATAGCGGTCCAAATGAGCCAAAGCAGTGGAAGAAGGTGATGGACTTCTCACTCCCTACAATAATAAAATTTTAGATTTATCCAGAGAAGACCACGGCCACTCATATGGGAACAGAGTGACCTCAAAGACCGACCAATCCAATTAGCAGTAAATTTCAGTAGATGCTGGAATCTGTTCTGAAAACAAAAAATGCTGGAAATCACAATGGGCCAGGCAGCATCAGTGGACAGAGAGCGAGTGGAGACATTTCGAGTCTAGATGACTCTTCATCAGAGCTCTTCAACCAATCCAAGAAGTTTCCTTATGCTGTTAGCTCTTCATTTATCCCCCATGCTAACACATTCTTAATCTGCACCAACCTCTCCAAGCTGTCGCTTGCAGAATTTCCATGGCAACCGGGGTCAGAAGTGGGCTTGCCTTTCAGCCTGGGTTTCCCTCCTCTCCCTGTATGGTAGGTTTTTGGGGAAGAAGGACCAAAGGACTGAGAGGGTGTGCATGTGTGTCTGGCTCACTTCCAGTTTTTGGGGGTTGGTCATCATGTAATATATGTTATGTGACTACTTCGCCACCTTCTTACCCACCCCAAGATTAAGTCTATAGTACAGAGGGTGGGCAGGCACCCAAGTTTGCTGCCCACACACCATGTAATTAAACAATTAAGGGTCTAACTTAAAAATTCACTTAGCTGTAAGAGCTCTGAGAGTGACAACCGTTGATATCAAGACTGCATTCGACCAAGTGTGGCTTCAAGAAGCCCAGCAAAACTGGAGTCAATGGGTGTCACGGGGCAAACTCTATGGTGGTTGGAGTCATATCTGACACATAGAAAGATGGTTGTGGTTGTTGGACGTCAATCATCTAGGCTCCAGGACATCTCTGCAGGAGCTCCTCAGGGTAGTGTCCTTGGCCCCACCATCTTCAGCTGCTTCATCAATGACCTTCCCTCCATCATAAAGTCAGAAGTGGGGATGTTTGCCGATGATTGCACAATGGTCAGCACCATTCGTGATTCCTCAGATACTGAATCAGCCCATGTTCACATGCAACAAGATCTGGACAATATTCAGTTTTGGGCTGACAAGTGGCAAGTGACATTCACGCCACATAAATGCCAGTCTATGACCATCACCAATAAGAGACAATTTATCTACCTCCCCTTGACATTCAATGGTGTTACCATCACTGAATCACTGGTCAAGATCCTGGGGGTTATCATTGACCATAAACTCAACTGGACTCACCACATTAACACAGTGGCTACAAGATCAGGCCAGAAGCTAGGAATACTGTGGCAAGTAACTCACCTCCTGACTCCTCAAAGCCTGTCCACTATCTACAAGGCACAAGTCAGGAGTGTGATGGGATACTCCCCAATTGCCTGGATGAGTGCTGCCCCAACAACACTCAAGAAACTTGACACCATCCATGACAAAGCAGCCTGCTTGAGTGGCATTACATTCACAAGCATTCAGTCTCTCTACCACCGAAGCTCAGTAGCAGCGGTGTGTACTATCTACAAGATGCACTGCAGAAATTCACCAAAGATCCTCAGACAACACCTTCCAAACCCACGACCACTTCCATCTAGAAGGACAAGGCCAGCAAACATATGGGAACACCACCACCTCCAATTTCCCCTCCAAGCCACTCACCATCCTGGCTTGGAAATATATTGCCGTCCCTTCACTGTCGCTGCGTCAAAATCCTGGAATTCCCTCCCTAATGGCATTGTGAACTGCAGTGATTCAAAAAGGCAGCTCACCATCACCTTCTCAAGGGTGACTAGGGATGGGCAAAAAATTCTGGCCAACCAGCAACATCTACATCCCACAAATGTGTAGAAAAACTATTACACTACCCATGTCATTAAAGGGTTGGTGTGGGCAGGTGTCTAGGAGTTTAAAAGTGTTTACACTGGCAGGAATGGAAAGCATATTATCTTCACAGGTGTGCCCTTTGAGCATTCCTTGCAACCACAAATATGTTGGCCAGCAGCTCCAAAGTATGGGACATCCTTTCAATGACTGGTGGGAGTCCCACTATCCATCAATTTAGTCCTGTGCAGTAGGTCGGGCTTATTATTGGTCTTCAACGGAGGGGCAAACTATCCATAATTTTCAGCCAACTGACTCTCTTACACACACACACACACACACAATCACTGGCCCTTGTGCTCCTGCTCTCTCACGCACACACTCGTGCTCTCATGCCATATCATCAAGTTGGAGAAGTTGGACAAGTTCTGCCCAGGATTGCACACAATCAAAAGGCAATTTACTTTTGATTTTGATTGTCTGATGAAACTGTGTGCCCATGAGCAGTTCAAATAAAACAAAAAATAATTTAGAAACAAGTTAGATAATTGAACTAGAAACATAGTTACTAATGGCAATCCATATATCATTTAAATCCAGGCTGTGCTGGAAGTCATAACATGTCTAGACAGATTGATTTTTAAAAAAATTAAAAACTAGAAAAATACCAAAAACTTGACAATAAAGCAAAGACAAATGTTTTAAAGAGAATTGGGTATCTTAAAAAACTCATCAGACTGACCTCTTCTTCATTCCACCAGGGTCAGGTGAAGACATTTCAATCACAGACAGAGAGAATGTCCTGTGAAAACACACAGAGGCCCTTTGTGAGCTAACACCTCTGAGGGACGATGGGAGTGCGGACAGGGCAGACTCAGAATTCACTACCCAGAATCGTCCATGGGTGTCAAAACAAATGGCAGCTTGAACTCAGGCTCTCACTTGGGACGCAAACACTGGAACTTTGCCCTGTTCCCACCCTTGTTTGCGAGACAGAAGGGCTGTGCTGCCTGAGCCTGGGTCCCCTGAACATATAGAATCCAGTGATTAGCATCGTTTGCACCCTGTCACCTGGGCCCGAGTTCTTCTAGTGACAAGGTTCTGCATTTTTAAGAGATTTGTTTCACGGTCATTTTTTTCTCAGGACTGTTCACTTTTTTGCAGAACAGGACACCACATCCAGACAGACAGAGAGGGGGGAGTTCTTTTTCTGCATGTCTCTTCATAAGCAGAAAACACACTTCATGTCAGGGCTGCTCACAGATGGCGGTTTTTAATGTGGCAAATCTGTTTGTTCACCCATTGTTAGAATTCCTCTGTTGTCTTCTGATCTAGATTGAAAAACTTCTATCCTCCTCTTTGCAGAATGAGTTTCGTATTTAAGGCTTTGTTCCAACAATAACTAGCATTTACAAAGTTTCATTCTGAGAGGCGTTTGAGGGTCTCATTATGAGCTATACATTTCAGATGATTTGTGAAAATTGAACAGATACAATTATAAAAGGGATGCATGAACAGGGGACCTGGAAGTACATGTACATAGCAAATTAAAAATGGCAGGGCAGGTTGAAAAAGCAGTTAACAAAGCATATAGTATTTTTGCCATTATTAATAAAGCTTTTGAATACAATATCAAGGTTGTTATGTATAAGCCGTTATTTTCACCTAAGGTGGAGTTTTGCATCCATTTTAGGCTCCACACCATAAAAAAGATATGAAGGCATTTCAGAAAGAGTGCAGAATGTGATTCTGGCAATGAGGAATTTCAGTTGTGAAGATAGATTGGAGAACTTGGGATTATTTTCCTTGGAGTAAGGAAGACTGAGAGGAGATCTGATAAAAGTATTCAAAACTTTGAGAGATCCAGACATAATAAATAGGAGAAAATTTTTCTACTTGTGCAGGGAGCAAGAAGAAGAGGACATATATGTAAAGTAATTACTTAAATAAGTAGAAGGGTTACGAGTGTCCGTTGTGCACCGTGTGAAAGCATGGTGCAGTCAGGTTCACAACTGTTCACAGTGGCTCTGGCCAAAGTGTAGCATATCTACAATAAGAATGTCTTTAACTTTAATTGATCTGATTGTCTCATACTTGATCTGTTCCACCACAGTGGGGGTGATTTGTATCTCATGGATTGTGACTGTGCCATATTTCTTTCCCAAGGTAGCTCTGCCAGACAACTTAAATCCAGCAGGTAGAAGATTTCAAGAAGCCAAGATAAACTTCTCTAGTGGCATGGCAGCGCGATTCTGTTATATTATGTTCTGTTGTCTCTCTCATAAGCTGTACCGCAGACAGCCTCTAACTAGGATATGTCTTTCAAGATGTGTAGTGGGAATATATTGACACTAGCTTATGATTTTCAGGACATACAACACTAATGTTTGTAAAGGCTTCTGATTACCTTATTCCATTGATATGGCATAAGAGGTTAACAAAATGAAAACCTTGGGCATCTGAAATTTGCCTTTTGCTGATTTGACTGAACATTTTATTGATGTTTGTGCACATTTTTGAGATGTGTCCTGCTGCCAGTGTTGTGGTGTTTGCTGATTGTTGTTTTATTCTGGGATCTGGCTGGGTTTCTGGAACTAGATTTCTTGCACATATATGTCTAATATCCTTTATACTTTGCATATATGAAAAATGCTGAATAGTTTTTGTCGAGGTGTGACAAACCACATCTGTAACAGACCTTGCTGATTTGGTGCACTTTGCTGATCATAGCAATAGTGTTGGCTGCACCTAAACTATATAAGAGTTACTGGCCAGCTCCAATGGTTTTATACTGGTGCCCATCTTCAAGCAAAGCATCATGTTATGGCCTGTTTTCTTGCCCAGAAAATCCTTTCTGCAACAACTTGCAACAAACTTGTCAATAGACTCTTTCTTGAGTCTCTGTCTGTATGAGGTGGGTTGAAATCTGTTAATCCAGAAGTTAATTCTCACCTGGACTGGGCTTTCCAATGTTCTCCAGATCTTCTCTGGATCTCTCTCATTTTCCGTGGTAAGACAAGATTAGTTCTGTAAGTCCCAATTTGCTGATAGCAAGGAAGATTTGCAGACATCTCTTCTCAGGATCATTATCACTTGATCTGCAAAATAGAACTGCATGTGTTGCTTGAATAGGTGTAATTCAGTGAAGGTGTCAATTGTTGCCTGGTCCATACGTTATTGTTGGACCTCCATTTCTTGTTGAAGTTCTTTTTCTTTCTTATTTGCTGTCACGTCCATTTAGTTTTCCTTCTTTTGTTTTATTTGCCACTGTTGTTGTTTCCTTACTGAGTTCTATTGTATTTCAAACAGTTCCTTTAATAAGTACAGGCTGACAGTAGTAGGTTTCTGTCATTAAATGGTGGTCACAATAAATAAGGAGTGATAATGTCATGCAAGATTCCACCTGATTTGATGTTGATTTGGAGATTCAAAATGCTAAGGTTGCATTTGATTTAGTGTGGCGTCCAGGAGCAAAATTGAAATTATTGGGAATCATGGGGCAAACCCTCTGCTGGTCAGAGTCATACCACATAGGGAGATGGTTGTGGTTGTTGGAGGTCAGTCACCTCAGCTCCAGGACATCTCTGCAGGAGTTCCCCAGGGTAGTGTCCTAGACCCAACCATCTTCAGCTGCTTCATCAACGGCCATCTCCAATCAGAGACAATCTAATCACCACCTCTTGACATTCAAAGGCGCCACCATCACTGAATCCCCCATTATCAACACCCTCGGAGTTATCATTGACCAGAAGCTCATCTGGAGTTACAGAAAAAATACAATGGCTAGAAGAGTAGATTAGAGGCTAGGAATACTGCAGCGAGTAACACACTTCCTGACTCCTCTGGGATGGGTGTAGCTCCAACAAGAAGCTTGACACCATCTGGGACAATGCAGCCCACTTGATTGGCACCACATCCACAAGCATCCACTCCCTCCATCACCAACATGCAGTAGCAGCAATGTGTACTATCTGCAAGATACACTGCAGAAATTCATCAAAGATCCTTAGACTGCACCTTCCAACCCAAAACCAGTTCCATCCAGAAGGACAAAGGCAGCAGATACATGGGAACACCACCATCTGCAAGTTCTCCTCCAAGTTGCACACCATCCTGACTTGAAAATGTGTTGCCGTTCCTCAGTAACGCTGGGCCAAAATCCTGGAATTCCCTCCCTAATGGCAATGTGGGACTGCAACAGTTCAAGAAGGCAGCTCACCAGCACCTTCTCAAGGGCAACTAGGGACAGGCAATAAATGCTGGCCAGCTGCAATGCCCACATCCCACAAAAGAATAAAATAAAACCACCTTTTGAAAATTATATTTGATCCTGAAGAGTTTTGTATCTGCACTGTGAAGGTCTTTCGACTGGCATTTTTTCTTTTAATGCAAGAAGGCTGAAGCCTCTCTCTGGCCTGATGTTTGTCATTAAAAAGGAAATCAAGCTGTCAGCTTATTGTCATTTAAAGGGAGACAGAGCTTTTATTTTAATAGAATATAAATTTTAAACAGGCAGAAGGCAGATTCACCCTCTGACTGTTTAATCTGCAGTTTTCTAAATCTCAGAAATTGGTGCTGTTAATTTCTGAATGCTTTAAGTACAGCACTGTTGTCCTCTGACCTACAGTGATGTTTCCAAGTGTTTACCACTGAGAACTTGGACGCTTTTGTAAATGGCCACTGCTGCTTACCATTGTGCAGCCACCCTAACCTGCCACTGTGATGCGGGATCTTACCTTTAAGATACTTGCATTTGATGAGGCAATACTTAAGTCTTGAATGAAGTGGGAAATCTGAAACTGATAATCTTCAACTCTCATGATGGGATATTTATGTTAGCTTCCAGATTATAAATATGAATGCAATGTGGATCACATACTACTGAAGGGTTGCCTAAATTTTTATTACAGCTCCTGATATTTGCATATGTACATTAAATTCACGTGTCTGGTTTCAAGCTAGGCAATTCAGATGTCCTATAGCATGCTTCCCCCAGAATTTCATGCTGCAAGAGGACAGAGCTCAGTAAGATGGAATGTAAGGGTGCCTGAATTTAAACTAGATGGGCAGATGAAATCCGATGAGTAGTTAAGAGGGAAGAAGCACTGAGATGAAAAGTTAAAATTTGAGTAAATGAACCTGAGAGCCAAATAAGAAAGTAGTGAGTTTAACAAGGCTAAATGGAATATATTTCAATGCAAGGGCCAGAGGAATAGACAGATAACTAAGGGCACAGACATTCTGATGTGCTCATCATGTTATATCTGTTTGGCTGAAACATGGGCTGGATTAGCATCTCATCATTCTTGGTTATAGGGTATTCAGGCATGATAGAGAGGAATCAAAGAGGAGTGGGATGTTGCAGTTCTGGACCGAAATATTTGGAAATGAGCCCCGGCATATGTCTGGCTTATCAGTAGGAGATCATTTTGAAGGTAGTTACCATAACTCAGTTAGATTTATAATACTTATCGAAAAGAGGATAAGGTTGCAATGGGAATAAAATTTCTAAATAGGGAAAAGGTTAATTTTATTAAAATCAGATTCAATTTGGTCCAGGTGGACTAGAAACAGTTACTTGCAGATAAAACTGTGTCAGAACAGTGGGAGGCATTCAAGGAGGAATAGCATGAGTACAAGGCATATATGTTTCTGTAAATATAAAAGATTGGACTAAGACCACTGAGCCCTGGATGTCAAGGCACATAACTATTTGGAATAAGAAGAGAAAGAGAGGGTCTTATGGCAGATACTGAGTGCTCAATAGGCAGAGTCCCTCAAAGAATGTAAATAGTGAGGGGAAACTTAAAATGGACATCAGGAAGACAAAGAAAGTGCATAGAAACCATTGGCAGATAAAATCATGGAAATTGCAAAGTGTCTTTTTTATATAAAATGGAGGGAATAACTGGGGTTAGAGTAGGACCCATTAGAGACTATAGGAGATAATCGGAGTGTGGAACAGGGAGACGTGGATGTAGCCCTCAATGAATATTTTTTCACAAAGGAAAAGGATGACATAGACATGGAATTCATGGAAGAGGATGGTAAAATATTTGTAGCAATTAAATTGAGAGAGGAGGAGGCAAGAGTGGGTCTAGCAGCTTAAAAGCGGATAAATCTGCAGGCCAAGATGAGATGTATCCCAGCATGTTGAGGGATGGAAGGGAGGATATATTCAGAAGCCCTTGCAACAATTTTCAAATCATCTCTGGCCACAGGTGAAGTGCCAGAAGCCTGGTGGACTGCTAATGTTGTCCCATTATTGGAAAACGGAGGAAGCAATAGACTAGACATTATAGACCAGTCAGACTAACCTCAGTGTTGGGGACGTTATTAGAAAGAATTCTGAAGAATGGAATATGTCTGCACTTTGAGCGATAAGAATTAAACATGAATAGTCGGCATTGAATTGTTAAGGGATGGACGCATTTGAAAAAAAAATTGATTGGACTCTTTCAGGAGGTAACAAGGTATATTGATGAAGGGAATGCATTTGATATTGTCCACATGGATTTGAGCAAAGCTTTTAATGAGGTCCTTCATGGCAAACTGGTCAAGAAAGTAAGAGCTGATGGAATTCGAGCAAATTGGCACATTGGATCCAACGGAGAGAGCAAGAACTGAAGATGCTGGAGTCAGAGTCAATGCAGAGTGGAGCTGTATATACTGGTGTCCTGATAAAGGGTCCCAAGCCGAAATGTTGACTCTCCTGTTCCTCTGATGCTGTCTGACCAGCTGTGTTCCTCCACCTCCGCACTGTATTGACATTGGATCCAAAACTGGCCAAGAAGCAGGAAGCAGAGGGTAATGACACAGGGATGTTTCTGTGACTGGAAGTCTGCTTCCAGTCAGGTTCCATGGGGCTCAGTGCTGGGGCCCTTACTGTTTGTGGTGTATGTTAATGATTTGGATATTAACATTGGTAGTGTGGTAAAAGGTGAGGATGATAACTGTAAACTGCAAGAAGGTATCAATAGACTGGTCACATGGACACAGAAGTGGAAAACGTTACTCAACCCAAAAAATTTTGAGGTAATGTGCTTCAGGAGGGCTAACAAGGTAAGGGATTGCACTATGAGTGGTAAGACCTTAGAAAATTACTGAAGATCAGAAGGCCCTTGGTCTGCACATCCACACAGGTTAACAGGGCAGATTGATAAAGGTGGTTAAGAAGGCAAATGGGATAGTTGTCATTCCTTGCCAAGTAAAGGATATAAGAGCAGGGAGGTTATGCTGGAACTGCTTAAAAAGCTGGGTAGGCCACAATTGGAGTACTGCATGCAGTTCTGGTCACACTATTATATGGAAGATGTGATTGCACTAGAGAGGGTGCAGAGGAGATTTACCATTATGCTGCTTGGCCAAGAGGATTTAAATAAGAATAAAGATTGGACAGGCTGAGGTTGTTTTTCTTGAAGCAGTAAAGGTTGAGAGGGACCTGATTATTTTTTGATTACGTTTATGAGGGGTGTAGATAGGGTGGATAGGAAGGCATCTTTTCCTTGAGTAGAGAGGCCAACGACCAGTGGCATAGATTTAAAGCAAAAGCTAAAAATCCAACAGAAAGAGTGAGGAGAATATTTTATCACTCAGATGCTGATGGACTCTAGAACTCACTGCCTGAAAGAATAGTTGAGTCAGAAACTCTTAACTTTTAAATGGTATGTATACAATGGACTGGTCAGTTAACAATGAGAAACTTAATTGGATCTGCTATGGAATACTGTGGCTATAGGGGTACGCAGAACTTGATAACTTCCTAACTTCCTAATCTCTCGGAAGAACATAGGAATTTCAAACCTTTCAGTCCCTGCAATCTGTTCTAATGTTAAATTCACATCAGTTCTGTCCTTTGATTATTGGTCTTGATTCTGTAAATCTTAACAGACTCATCTAACAAGGTATTAGAATCAGCTTCAGGTTTGAAATTTCTACTAGAAATAGCTGAAACAGAATTTTGGGGATGTAAAGCAGAGAGATGAAATGCTAACTGATATGATATCTGGACTGCCAAGCCTGAGATTTAAGATGATGTTGTGTTGTTCTAGATTCTCTGACAACAGGAAATAATTCTTCTGAGTTCCCTTTAGCTGACACCCTTCCATCTGTTAAGATGAGAGCTTGTGCTGTGCTAAGCATTGCAAAATCAGGAGCCCCACATTGGCTTGGCAGTCTTTGCCATCTTTACTGTAGAGAAAAACAATGGGCTGGGACAATTTGCTGGTCCATTTTGTCTTGGGCCTCTTCTTGGCCAATTCAACTTTTCCATTCTGCTCACCTCTTCCAATGTCTTCTAAACTGTGGGCCGCTAAAGGTCTTGGCCATCAGTAACTGTGTCTCAGCTACCAATGTTGCCTATCAAATTGGTTGATTACCAATAACCTCAATTAGGTTGTTTCTAAATCTACTACAGTCAAGAGAATGCAAACCCAATCTATGTTATCTGTCTTCATAATAGGCTTTTTATCCCCAGTACTGTACTGGCGAATCTACACTGAATCCTTTCCAGGACTAATACATCTGACCTGAGTTGTGATGTCCTGAGCTAAGAAAAAAAGATCTTTATGCAATTAAAAGCAAAATAGTTTGGATGCTGAAATTCTGAAATAAAATTAAAGTGATGGACAAACTCAGCACATTTGGCAGCATCTGTACAAACAGAAACAGAGTTAACACTTCATGACACTTCTTCAGAACAAGATTCTCAACCTCTGACCTATTCTTGCCACAACAGTTTTGGTCTGACAAGTCCAGTTTAGTATGTGGTCAACGGTAATGCCCAACAATGTTGACAGTTGGGGATTCAGAGATGATAATGCCATTAAATGTCAAGGAGTCTTGATGACATTCTCTCATGTGGGAGATGCACATGATATTGTCATGCATTTTGACTTGGACTTCTTCAGTATCTAAGGTGTTGTGAATGGTGCTGGACATTGAACAATCAATCATCAGAAAACATCCTCACTTCTGACCTTATGATGGAGGGAAGGTCATTGATAAAGCTAATGAAGATGGTTGGGCCTTGGATAATACTCTGCAGAACTCCTGCAGAGTTGTCCTGGAACTAATCTGGCCAACTCATATAATCCCTACAATGTGGAAACAGGCCATTCGGCCCAACAATTCCACACCAACCCCCCCACAAAGAGCAACCCATCCAGACTCACTCCCCTACCTTATGATTGCATTTCCCATGGCTAATTCATCAAACCTACACATTCCTAGACACTGTGGGCAATTTGGCATAGCCAATCCACCTAACCTGCACATCTTTGGACTGACCTCAAAAAACCACAACCATCTCCCTTTGTGCCAGGTATGACTCCAACCAGCAGAAAACTTTCCTGACTCACACTGAATCCAGTTTTTCTAGGGCTCAAAGTGATGCCACACTTTGTCAAATATGGCTTTGATTTTGAAGGGAATTCACTCTCACCTGACCTCTGCAGTCCATCTGTATATGCCATGTTTTATTGAAGGTTGTAATGAGATCAGGAGCCGAGTGGCCCTGGAGGAACTTAAACAGAGCAATATTGAGCAGGTTATTACTAAGCAAGTGCTGTTTGAGAACACTGTTAATAACCCCACCACCTTATTAATGATGTGTAGGCAGATGGGGTGGTAATTAGCTGGGTTGGATTTGTCCTACTTTCTGTGCAGGACACAACTGTTCAAGTTTCCACATTGTTGGGTAGGTGCTAGTGTTGAAGCTGTACTCGAACAGATTGGCTAGGGGAGCAGCAAGTTCTGGAGCACAGGTCTTCATTGCTATGGCTGGAATATTATCAGGACCAATAGCCTTTACAATATCCTGAGCCTTCAACTGTTTCTTGATATCATGCAAAGTGAATCAATTTGGCTAAGGACTGGCATCTATGATACTGGGGACCACTGGAGGAAGCCAAAATGGATCATCCACTTGGCATCTTTGGCTGATGATTGCACCCAATGGTTTAGCCGAGTCAACTATTATGTTGAGCATCCCCATTGTTGAGGATGGGGATATTTGCGGACCCTCCTCCTCCAGTGATGTGTTGAATTGTCCACCAGCTTCACAACTAGATATGGCAGGACTACTGAGCTTAGATTTGGTTCATTGGTTCTGGAATTGCTCAGCTTCTTCATAGGTTATTAATTCTGCTTGGCTCTCAAGTAATCCTGTTTGGTTGCTTTCTTTCCCAGATTGCAGCCTTATTTTCAGCTATGCCTGATGTTGCTCCTGACATGAACTCCAGAAATCTTCGTTGCACTTGGTTTAATGGTAATGTTAGAGTGATGGATATGCCAGGCCATGAGGTTGCTGCTGGTATTTGAACATAATGCTGCTGCAGCTGATGGCTTTCAGTGCCTTGGGATGGTCAGTTCAGAGTGGCTTCATCTGTTCAAATTTTTTTCTCATGAACTGGATGATAGTGTCACATTGGATGTTATCATAAATGTGAAGACAAGTTTTGTTTCCACTATGACTGGACAGGCATCACTCCTGCTGACAGTATAATGGACAAATACATCTGCAGAAGGCAGATTGGTGAGAATGGGTAATGAAAAAATTCCTTTCATCTTGTTCATTGTTCTAGCATCTAAAACCTAGCTCATAGCAATGTCCTTTTGGACTTGACCAGATCAGTCTTAGTGATGCTGTGGAGACACTCTTAATAATGGACATTGAAATCCCCCACCCACAGTACATTCTGCACCGTGCCCACCTCCTGGATTTTTCCAAATGTTGTTAAACATGGAGGAGCATTGATATATCAGTTGAAGGGCGAAGAGTACATGATTATCATCAGCTGCTTTCTTCGCCTTTTTTGAACTGATGTCATGAGATTCCTGAATCAATGTTAAAGATTTCCAGAGCAATTCCCACTCAACTCTATACCACTCTGCCACCACATCTGCTGGCCTGGCCTGGTGGTAGGACAGAACACATCTTGGAATGGTAAAAGTGTTTTCTGGGATATTGATTGTATGGTATGATTCATGAGTATGGTTGATCCTGTTGATATCACCTTGTGCTTGTTGTTTGACTACTCAGATGTTAGCAAGGAGGATTTTACTGGTCGACAGGGCCATGTTTGATGTTATCCTTATCAGTGCCTACGGCAATGCCACGTAGTTTGTCTGGTTTCATTGCATTCTTTCACAGTTTGATACAACTGAGAGGCTTGCCAGGTCATATCGACCACATTGCTGAGGGGCTGGAGTCATATGTAGCCCAACATATTTTCTTCCCGAACTGGTATGAGTCAATCAGTGGCTTCATGGTCATTCAACAGTAGACTTTTAATTTCAGATTTTTGTTAGAATTCATGCCATTGTGAGATTTGAACCTGGGTCCCCAGATCATCATCTGGCTCTCTAGATTACCTGTCCAAAGACAATATCACTATGCCATGGTCTCCCGCCTTCTTTACAGCTCCTGGCTTTTCATTCTTTATAAAGTATGTTGATCTAACAGTTCTCCACTTTCAACTCCATCTGGTGTAGTTTTCTTCATTTAATAATGCACTTTATAACCTTGTATTATCAGCAAAACTGTTTTCCTCTTTTAGGTCATTTACAAACATAGTGAAGAGCTAAGGCTCCAGTACTGATCACTGATGGACTCTAGTCATGTCCTTTGAATTGGAGTACACACACTCATTAGTCCTACACTCCATCTCTTTCCTCCTAAACAGTTCCCTATCAATATCAAAATGTTATCTCCAATTCCATTCATTCTTATTGTTGGAAATAATCCTTTGTGTGGAACCATACTGAATTCTTCTAGAAATCCATGTACATAACATTGCAGAATATCCTTTATTTACCACTTTAGTTCTCGCTTAAAACAATTCAGCTATGTTTGTGAGACATGACTTAACTTTCCATCTCTTTATTTGTCCATATTCTGTCACTGTCTCTAATAACAATACTAGTGACTCCCCAGCAACAGACACTATACAGAGAAGCCTATTATTTCCTATTTACCTTTCCTATCCTATAATTCAGCATCCATTAGTGCATATTTGTTCTAAAAAAGTATTTGCTACTTGGATGTTGTTGCAAAAAAGCAAGAAGCTTGTTACTATCTAGGATAGAGCTTTTTTTTTAAATTCACTCAGAAGTATTGCTGGCTGGGCCAGCATTTATTGCCCGTCCCTAGTTGCCCTTGAAAAGTTGGTGGTGAACTGCTTACTTAAACTGCTGCAAGTTTCAATGCTGTAGGCACATCAACAATATCATTAGGAAGAGAATTCCAGAAGTTTGAACCAGTGACACTGAAGGCATAGTGATACATTTCCAAGGCAGGATGGTGATTGCAGACAATATTGTTCCCATGCATCTGCTGTCCTTGTCTTTCTAGATGGAAGTGGTCATGGAAGTTGGTGTCTGAGGATCTGTGGCAAATTTTTGCTGTGCATTTTGTAGATAGTACATGCTGCTACTGCTGAGCATTGATGGTGGAGGCAGTGGATGCTTGTGGATGTGGTGTCAAACAATCTAGCCACTTTTTCCTGGTATCAAGCTTCTTGAGTTGTTGGAGATGCACATGTGGAGAGCATTCCATCAAACTCCTGGCTTTGCATTGTAGATAGTAGACAAGCTTTGGACAGTCAGGAGGTGAGTTACCAACTGCAGGATTTCTTGCCTCTGACCTGCTCTTGTAGCCACTGTATTTATGTGGTGAGCCCAGTCGAGGTCTGGCCAATGGGAAGCCTCTAGGATGTTGATAGCACAGGATTCAGTGATGGCAATTCTATTGAATGTCAAGGGGCAGTGGTTAGATTGCCCCTGTCGGAGATAGTCATTGCCTAACATTTGTGTGGCATGAATTTTACTTGACACTTTTCAGTCCAAGCCTGGATATTGTCCGGATCTCTTTGCAATTAAACATGGACTACTTCAGTATCTGAAAAGTCATGAATAGTGTTGAATATTGTGCAATTATCAGCAAATATCCCCACTTCTGACCTTATGACAGAGGGAAGGTCATTGATGAAACATTGATGAAGATGCTTGGGCCTAGGACACTACCCTGAGGAACTCCTGCAGAGACGTTCTGGAGCTGACATGACTGACCTCCAACACCCACAACCATCTTCCTATCTGTCAGGTATGACTCCAACCTGCAGAGAGATTTCCCCCCAATTACCATTGATTGTGGTTTTGCTAGCATGTTGTTTGTTGTTGTTGCCAATAGAATCAATAGTAACCTTTTCCATTTGCTGGCATACAGGGGCAGCAATGCACAATATCCATAAGACATACTTCAGCAATTTAGCATATCCCTGTCGTGCAACTTCAATGTCAAGAACAGCAGGCTCGTAGAAACAGCATCATGTACAAATGCTCTATAAAGCACACTGTTTTGAATTAGACATTGTCATCCCTTTATTGCCACTGAGTCAATATGATGTAATTCCTATCCTTAAATAATAGAGGAATTATCACCACAAAAGCTACAATGGTTAAAAAGGAAGCTCCTCCCATCATCTTAGGATGACAAGAGAAGTGATAGCTCTTGCATAGGAATAAAAATTATAAACAACATTTGCTCAAGCCAGGTTTTGGCTGGTGAAAGATGCATTGGAACCATTCTTCAACAGGAGTTTAAGAGGAGTTAAATTGGCTAACCTCCGAAATGGACATAGGCACAATAAGCATACAGTCAGCACTCCATGGACTGCTTGCTGCTTGCACATTGCAGTTGTTGGAACTCCTGAAATGAATGTTGCCCAGCACTCTATTCCTACCAAGCATGCACACCAAGGAATTTGACACTAGAGTGGACCTCTTAGTTGAGGAGATGGGATAGAGAAAAGACATTTCCATCATTAGTGGGTCAGGAGGCTCCTCCAGGCACTTGAAGAGATGGCACTGGAAAGAGATTGCCAGAGAGGTCAACCGAAGCAGTGAAGGAAGAAGACAGACTCACATGAGTGATCAGGTTCATTGAATAGATTGTCATATGTTTCATGTTACTATTAGCATTACTAGCCTCAGCCATTGCTCAGTTCACCACCATCACTTGTATGAGGGCATCAGGACTGTTGGGTAACTTTGATGATGTCATAGAGCTGCCCTCAACTGACCATAAATAGAGCAATGTGGGCAGAAAGAGAAGATACTGCATACTCTGGATGCATTTTTCAACAATCTAGACTGGAAGATTCAGTTGAGCACATAAATATATGAAGCTAAATTAACCCATACCAATGTAATTACATGTCAGAGCCTAGTATATCTATGATAGCCACATCCAGTAGTTTTTACAATAAATATAAAGTTACTTTGAAATCTGTGCTTGAAGACAGTTCTTGGCTTTGACTTTTCCTCAACCACCCTGTCTCAAATCCAAAACCATATTGTAAAATATTACCTAACAATAATCCAAGAATTGGGACTTGTATTTAATATGTATCTTCTTCACTTCACCCTCGTACACTAAGCACTGCTGCAGATCTCAAACCCAAATCTCACAGCTTGTACACTTTGGCAACTATTCAAATAAAATAGCCTTAAGGCACTAGAGAAGCGCTGTGTACAATACCATTCAACATCATGGGAATATTTGTCCAAATCCTTGTATTCACTCTGTCTGTTTACTATGACAGGAGAGAATGAAATGAAAAGGTCTCTCTTTGTAGAGAGCCTCAGTGACCTCTTTTACACAGAATTTCAAATTGTAAGATGTTGCTTATATCTGGAGCAGCAGTTGACCAGGAGTCACGTTGTAATAGTTTAGAGGCACAGTCATCTTGATAGGCAAAGAAAATACAATCGTTGCATTGCTCTGAGGTTGGATTTGTGACTATGGGACATGGCAGATTTCAGTGACAATCTTTTTATGTGAAAGGCAGATCATTATGGAAGATCAGGCAGGAGAATTACTTCAATATGTGGTTTGATGCTGCACTGAGTTGGGTTCTTTAAT
Organism: Rhincodon typus; assembly: GCF_021869965.1. Taxonomy (NCBI): domain Eukaryota; kingdom Metazoa; phylum Chordata; class Chondrichthyes; order Orectolobiformes; family Rhincodontidae; genus Rhincodon; species Rhincodon typus. The sequence continues at coordinate 46,100,810 of NC_063337.1, forward strand.
GACTAATCAAGGAGAAGGTAAAAACAAGGAGAGCCTTAAGGCTTAGGCTTCAAAGTAACATTATTTGTAAAATATTAATGCTGAATACTGGTAACATATGGTGATATACTAGGCTCTGGTTTAGTTAAATTAGGGAATGACTAATATATCTTGATGACTTCAAGTCCATTTGCTCCATTTCTTCCAGAGAGTAAAGAGTTCTAGTGTGTAGTGTTACAGTCTTCTTCCATACAGCGTTCCAAATCCATGCAATATTTATACTAGTGCAAAGTCACTAATATTAGGGTCCTAATTTTGCATAACATCTCGTCCAAAATGTACCCACCCCTTGGCATAAACATTGACTAAATGTTATATACATATTCAAAGGAGTTCCTTAGATAGCTGTACATTTTATACTTGCCTCTCTGACCTTCCTGAAGCAATACTTGTTTAGCAATAACCTGCCAAATGACATTCAGTTTGGGTTCTGCCAAGGCCACTCAGTTCCTGACCTCATCATAACCTTGGCATATACATGGGCAAAAGAGTTGAATTCCAGAGTTGAGCTGAGAATGACTGCCTTTCACCATGAGGCTACATTTGACAGAATGTGGCATCAAGGAGCCCTCGCAAAACTGGAGTCATTGGGAATCAGGGGAAAACTCTCTGCTGTTTGGAGTATTTCTAGCACAGTGGTTGTGCTTGCTAATGTGGTTGAGGTTAGCTGTTTTTCCTCAGTATAGTGCTCTGAGCCCAATCATCTTCAGCTGCTTCACCAATGATCTTCCCTCCATCATAAGGCCAGAAGTGGGGATATACAATGTTCAGCACCATTCAAAACTCCAGATACAGAAGCAGACTGTGTCCAAATGCAGCAGGATATGCACAACGTGAAGTTTTGGTCTGACAAGTGGCAAACTGCATTCATGCCACATAAATGCCAGGCAATTATCATTTCCAACAACAGAAAATGTAACATTACTCTTAACATTCAGTTGCATGCTATCACTGAATTCCCCCAGTATCAATATCCCTGATTGTTACCATTGACCAGATTTTTACTGCACTAGCCATATAAATACAATGGCTACAAGAACAGGTCAGAGGCTAGTAACACTGTAGCAAGTAGCTCATCACCTGACGTCCCAGAGCCTGTCCGCCATTTGTAAGGCATAGGCAAGAGTTGTGATGGGATTGTGATCATCAACGTTCCCTAGTCTCCTTAGGCAGCAGCTTCCAAATCCATGACCTCTACCATCTGGACGGACAGAACAGCCGGTACGTTGTGCCACATCAACAGCAAGTTCACCTCCAAGCCACTCACCATCTTGGAAATATATTGTTCAGTATTGCTTGGTCAAAGTTCCTGGAATCCGATCCCCTCAAAAGCATTGTGGGTCTACCTACAGCACATAGGCTGCAGTAGTTCAAGAATATTGTTAGAATTTTGAGCTCCTTATAGTACGCTCATTGTTGCTCTGTTGTATTCTTTAATTAATGTTAGGTTTTGTTATAAAGGTTGTTGCTGTCATATCAAAACTGAAAACAGTCAATGTTTCTGCTGTTTTAAATATGATTTTTAATGTGAAGTTCAGTTTGCTTTTCCCAAAGACTTCTTCATGGAGTTGAATTGAAGATATTCCTTTTCTAAGATGACTGAAGGATGCCCAAACATCTGTGGATAGGAACTTTTCAAAATGGTTTCATTCATTAATTTTCAATGATTTTTTTGACCATATCAAAATGGTCCGCCTCAATTTCATTCATTCCAATGTTTTTCTGTGTCTAAGGTATTTCACAGCACGTTTGACATCACATGATTAGATTAATGCATTTTTTCTTTACCAATTTTTCATACTTTCATGAGTACAAGCAATAAAACAGCTTAGTTGTTGAATAAAGCTTGAATGTGTCATCCAAATTGTCAAAATAATCAAAATTTCACTAATCTTAGTGATGAGGGGCTGTGATATTCCAAATTACAAGAAGGATTTTTATTTATTTTTTTTATTATTTTTCAATCCATTTTCTTTAAACATGTACTTGAAATATTCTTAATTTGCTGTTAAATTTAAAAAAATTCAAATCAATAGTTCACAATTTTGTGAATTCATTTTTAGAAGTAAGCTGTGCTCCTCAAAGTTTTGATTTCACCTGAAAATCTAGTCCCTGTCCCTTCAGTCAAGGGATGAATCCTGCCTGACAATTGGCTCAGATTCAGTTTTCTCTTTGGAACTGCTAGTGGGCATTTCCTGCTCTCACTGCTTTTTTTTTTCTTTTTTCTTCTGTTACTGAGTTTTAAAAAAAGCTTCTTTGACTTTCCAGCTTTTTTCTGGTGGTTTCACTGGAGGATTTTCTTTTCAGGGACGTTTCCTCCACATATGCTGTTCCCCTGTGTTTATTTTCCCTGGATGCTGGCTGGTCTTAAAGATGTAACAATTTTTTGGTCGGGGGGTAAACAAAAGAGTTTTTGAATTTTTCTCTTCTCCAGGCAATCTCGGGTCTGCTTTTTGGTCTCCACTGCTGCCACAATTTTCCAGGTAGTAAATTCAATGCCTTTCTTCATCATGTGGTTCAATGCCACTTTACGGGTTTGTGTTTGAGACAGACTAGTCCTGACGAAGGCAAAGCCAAATACATTCTTCAGGCTTAGACTTCAAAGTAACACATTATAATGCATTAATGTTAAATACTGTGAAATATAGTCGAAGTCTCTGACATAAAATTAAATTAGAAAAATGACTACCATCTTCATGTCTATGTGCTCTGAACTTCTTCCATAGTGGAGAGTTCTAATGTGTAAAGGTGCAGTCATCTTCCAGAGCTTTCATAACCTATCATTTAGACCTATTTTACATATCTCAATCCTTTACCACAATTATTACCACAATAAAGACACAATAAATACCCTTTGTCTTTTTCTCTGAGCACTTGCCAGTTGCTCCACTCCCAATTCCTCCTTTGTCAGCTGCACAAAAATCATCATTCACTTCTGAGGAGTCACATCGGAATTGAAATGTTAACTATTTCTCTCCCCACAGATGCTGCCAGACAATGCAGTGTTTCTCCAGTATTTTCTGTTATTATGACGATTACATAGTTTGCACTAACTGCCTCCTCCATCACTGGTTTCCTCTGGTTGTAGTGCGTTACAAGTTACACGGACATTCCTTCAGGAATTACCTATCATTGGCTTGCAGAGTTAGTCAACAGAAAAGGTTTTCACTCCATCAATCTGTGACCAGATTTTAGAGGCTTGTGTCAGATACTCTGGGAGCTGCCATGACACATACATAATAGAAAGTTCACAGGTACCTGCCACCTTCCAACATCCCTGGGCCTTAATTTGTTGCTTGTGGGCAAGGGATACTCCCTCCAAACATGTCTGATGAAAACTTTGTGAGACACAGAACAGAGATGCAATGATGACTATTTTTTCCACCAGAGCTGTTGTGGAATCAACCACTGGTTTCCTTAACATAACAGAAATTGCTGGCAAAGCTCAGCAGGTCTGGCAGCATCTGTGAAGAAAAAAATTGGAGTTAACATATTGGGTCCGATGACGCTTCCTCTGTTCTGACTAGATTCCTGAAGCCTTACACTTGGCAGATATCAATAATTCAGCAATGGCATGACTACCAATGTGCATAGGTCTCTGCATTAGAACTAGTCATGAGATTCAGATTACACCCACAGTGCTGAGAATGAAACAGCGTCCTCTTCAAAGACAGAGGAGAATGAAAGAGTGACACCACCTGTGAGCAGGTAGAGAACTACCTCAATTATGTAGCTGGCAGAGAGTGAGCGTCAGATATCCAATCACAAATACCTGGCTACCTGCAAAGGTTTATAAGATCCACAAACAGCTCAAGTTGTATGAAGTCAGTACGAAGCATGGTGCTACACTGTGAAAGAACAGCAATCAGTTCAGGCTAATGTATGACTTACCAACAGAGTATGAGGAATAAAGCTCTGAAGATGATGTGCTGATGCTGAGTGGCAGCAATCATAGCAAGATCACCAAGTTGTCAGCCATGAACAACCAAGAATAACCCGTACCTCTCCAAATGTGTATGCAAACAAATTCAGGGAGAGTTGTCAAACTGCCAAAATGATCAATCAAAATCTAAAATTATTAATCCTGTTAATTCAGTTTTCTGATATCAGTACAGTTATGAATTGACAGCTGGTCCACCCATGTTGATGCAATGGTCAGGAAAGTACAATACTTCTACTTCGTCAGGAGGATAAGGAAATTCTGCATGTCTGTAAAGAATCTTACCAATTTTTATAGATGCACCACAGAAAACATTCTATCCAGATGCATCACAGCTTGGTATGGCAACTGCTCTGCCCAGGACTATAAGAAACAAGCCAGACCATCATGCAAGCCAATCTTCCATTCTGAGGAAGGGTCACCAGACCCAAAACGTTAACTCTGTTTTTTCCTTCACAGATGCTGCCAGACCAGCTGAGCTTTTCCAGCAACTTTGTTTTTGTTTTCAACCTTCCATCCATTGACTCCATCTACACTTCTTGCTGCCTTAGAAAGACAGCCAACATCAAAGACTCTTTCCACCCCAGCTATAATCTCTTCCAACCTCTTCCATCGGGCAGAAGATACAAAAGCTAAACACACGTACCAACAGATTCAAGGACAGCTTCTTCCCTGCTGTTATTAGATTTCTAAAAGGAAATTTTAAATTTAAAATTGATTTTGCTCTTTGTGTACTTTCTCTGCTGTCATAACATTGTATTCCTCACTTTGTTCTATTACACTAATGCACTTTTGATGGTATGATCTGCCTGTACCACAAAATAAAACTTTTCACTGTACCTAGGTACATATGACAATAAGAAATCAAATCCAAACCAAATCAAAATCAAATCACATCCCTATGTCCAATGATGTGCACGTGTTTGGGATTTCTTTTCTTTGAAAAGAGGGAGATAATATGTGATGTCTTGCAGCAGGTATGTGATATTCCTTTGAGGGGTATGGTCATGGTGTCAACACTGGTCATGGCACATAAAATGTCTCAGTTTCCATCTTACTTGTCTCTGTTCACATGTTGCATGACCTGCTGAGGGAAGTGTGCTACTGTACAACTGAATTGCCTAGTTTGAGCCAAGATGAGCAAAAGTGTGTGACTGTAGTGTACGTAGGCAAATACCAGGAGTTGCAATAAAGTTCACCAAACTCTTCAATATTTTGTGGCTTATTTCTCATTTATATGGCGCTAAAATAAGGATCCAAGTGTGACAGTTGCAAATCAGCAATATATCTTACTGCATCACATCAGCAATAAGACAAGTAGGAATAGATTGACTATGATGGAAGTGGGTGGGAGAACTGATAGTGGTAATGTGGGAGCAGGAAAGATGATGAAGTGTCCCTCCGAAGGTGAATAGGAGGTTCAGAAACCAGAAAGGGTTGGTAGTTTGGGAGCTTGAGGTAGGTGACAGCTGTTGAATGGACAGACTACAACTCACTATTTCATGCAGAATATAATCCTTGGTAAGAGTGCAATGGCAGAATTCAAGCAAGTGGTGACCCTGTGAGAGTGAGATATTGGAGAGAAAATGATGACACTTAGCCTCGAAGCACAGAAGATAAATTGACTTTCTTCCTGCACTGCTAGGCATCTCCTTTAACCTGAGACACTGCACTGACCCAAGTCTTTATTTTAGACCGGGCTGCCTGAGATTGGTGGCTTCAGCCTTCTTTTGCTGGTCAGCTGGAAAAAGAATGGCCTTCCTCTCCACTGTTCCATTCACCAGAATCTCACAGTCCATGTCCACAAAGCCAGGAGCTAACTTGCCATTCTCGGCCATTTTCTTAACTGTAATACTCAAACCTCAGAGATTGTGAAAGCTAGTATCTAATGTGATGTGGAACTCCAGTTTAAATATTATACCAGCCTCATGAACATTGGCCTAAACAAGTATTTCAGCCTCTTCTACCACACAATTCCATGAAAATCACACTGTAGTGGCCAAAATAAATGAAAATAAGTAAATGGAAATAAGAATGAAAAGTTGCGTGAGAAAGTCAACATGAGCCATGGCGGACTGGCTACATGAATGTCACTTTGTCAAAAAAAAGGTAAAATTCAACTCTGAGCCCTTTTGAATCTGCCTCCACACGCTCACATGTTGTGCAATCAAAATCTTAACCATTTTCTGTTTAAAATTGTATTTCTTCATGTTGATATTAGTTATTTTGCCAATCATTTAGGACCAGTTTGTTTCTCTTTAACCTGTCTAGATTCTTCATGTTGTTAGACGCACTAATGTATTCTCTCTCAACTTTCTCTTCCATAAGCCTAGCTTCTTTAATCTATCCTCAATGTAAGCCTGTCATCCCTGGAACATTCTCATAAATCTCTGCTGCACCGCCTCATAAGCCATCTCATAATTCCAAAAATGCAAAGTTCAGAATTAGACACAATACTCCAGCTGAGTCGGAATCAATGTATAAGAATGTCTTATCATACTTTCGAGCTTTTATATGCTATTTTTGAAACCTACTATCCTCATGCCTGTAGCCACTTTAGCTGCACTGTCTTCTTCAATGAATTCTTCACATGCTTAGATTTTTTGAGGAAAATTTGAGTATTCATCCACGAATAGAATAAGATAGGGATGGCCTTATGTTATGTACTTTCGTACAATGTAGATGAAATTGGAACACAACTTCAAATTAAACCATATCAGTAACAGATAAGAGCATACATTCACACTTGGAAAGAAAAAGATAGTACTAATGTCTTGAAGTTCTTCACACAAAGGCCCTGATCAACAGGTGGAATTCTGGGCAGGACTGTGGAAGCAAGCATCCAGGAAACATTTAAGAAACAAGTGGATCATTTGATGGGCCTGATAGGTTTTACTGGATGAATGAACAAAGATGAGCCAAATGACCTTTCTTATTGCATCTTTCTCGTGAATAATTAACTTTACATTTAATGAAATCTTTGTTCTTGGCAACCTGAATATGTACCATTAGGAATAGCTTTCCTTTCCTCCTGCTGATCAGGCTGTTACTAATGCCCACTCCTTTCACATCCAATATGAAAAAGTAACCTTTCAGTCAACCTCTCCACATTCTTGTGAAGCTGTGAAATTTAATTAACTTGCTTTAATTTTTTTTTTCACATTCTATCTACTCTCTGAGCAATAAACTTTTCTGACCACTCCTTTATAATTATGTGTGATACAATATGTTGCTCCAAATTACACTGTGTAAGGCAATTAGCTCCCTGGATAACTATCAATATAAATGGCCATCAAATAATCCTTACTGATATTCTTTGTTGCTCCAATTACCTGCTCTTATTTTCTTTCATTAACTGATACCATTGTAGCTATTCCTGGTGGTTCTAATTCTTACACCTTTACATTGATTTGGTATTGTGCTGTGGTTCAAAAGCTGGCATTATGTTTTTTTTAAGTTTTGTCTATTGTAGCTGGCATTTCAGACAAATAATCTGAATTAATAATCAGCTAATTTAATCTATGTTTAACAATTGTAAACCCACTGCAATATATCAGAATTATAAAAGGGCTTCAATGAAAAACTTCAATTTTTATTTTCATGTTCCACATGGTATTATTTTCTGTTTTCTTACAACAGAAGATTCTTATCATAGAAGCATAAAATTGTCGATGTTTCTAGTAGAGCAGCAAATCATTTTGTTTATTAAGTCTGTCACAGCTGAAAAATATCAATCCAACCTGATCTTACTTTCTAGCAACTTAGTTGTAGGTAACAACACATCAAGTGCATTCTCAAGTATTAAACATGATGACATTTTCTGCCTTCACCAACCTTTCAAGGGACCTCTAGGCCTGCACGACCCTTTTGTTGATAAAAAAATGTCTCCTTAGCTGTTTAATAATCCTTCCACCAGTTATTTTAGAATCTATATCCTATGCTAAGGGAAATAGATCCTTCCTTTCCACTCTACTAGGTCAGTCAGTTTGATATACCTCGATTAATTGTCTCTTCCAACTCCTGTCTTATAAAGTAAACAATCCCAGCCTTCCCACTTTTTCCTCATTGCTTAAAATTCACGTTTCTGTGCAATGTACTCAAACCTCCTCTGCAATCCCTCACAATGGGTCGTATCCTTGCTGTAATGCAGTGACTGGAACTGTTTTCAGTAATCTAACTGTAACCTAATTAGTGTTTTATAATCAAATCTAACTTCTCATCTCCTACATTTTAAGACTCAACCTCAAAGAAGGCAAATATCTCATATCCTTTCCTAACCATTTTCACTACCTGACCAGCCAACTTCAGGGTCCCATTCACATGTATTCCAAGGTCCCTAAGGTCATAGAATTAGAGTTTTACAGCAACAAAAGAGGCTCTTCAGCCCATTGTGTCTGTGCTATTCATTGAGCATCTAGGTACTCTCGTCCAACTTTCCAGCACTTAGCCTGTAGCTTTGAATGCTACAATGTATAGATGAGGTGAAGTTACATCTAAATACTCATTAAATGTTGTGATGGTTCCCATCTCCACTCTTACTGGCAGCAAGTTCCAAATTCCCACCATCCTCTGGATTTAAAAAAAAACTCTCGAATTTTCCTGTAAAACCTCCTGGCCTTTTTCTTAAATCTATGCCCCTTAGTTATTGATTCTTCTGTGAAAGGGAAAAAAAATTCTTCCTATCTCTGCCCATCATAATGTGTACACCTCAGTCAGCTCCCCCTTCAGCCTTCTCTGCATGAAGAAAAACAATCCTAGCCCATCTTGTATCTTTTCATAGCTGAAATACTCCAACTTGTGCAACATCCTGGTGAATCTCTTCTGTACCCTTGCAAGTACAATGAGATCCTTCCCATAGCATTGTGATCAGAACTGTATGCTAATGTTATATATAGTTTCAACATAACATCCCACTCTTGCATACAATGCCTTGACTAATGAAGGCAAATATCCCATATGCCTTCTTATCCACCTTATCTACCTATCATGTTGTATTCAAAGATCTGTGGACATGCACACTAAAGTCCCTGTGATCCTTTATATTTTCTAGGGTTCTACTATTCATTATGTAATCTCTTGCCTTGTTAGTCCTCCCAAAATGAATCACTGTTTGCCATTGCTCTGCCCTACTCATCTCTGCTATCATGGAGTCTGAATCTGTCCTCCTCACTATTTATCACACCATCAATTTTCATGTCACCTGCAAATTTACTAATTTAGTCTCCTACATTCATGTTCAGATCATTAATATACACTACAAACAACAAGGGACTCAGCACCAAACTCTGTAATATATATCAATGCACATAGGCTTCCAATCACAAAAACAATCTTTGATCATCACCTTTTATCACCAAGTCAATTTTGGATCCAATTTGCCAAGATGCTCTAGATCCCATGGTCTCTTACCTTCTTGACCAGTTTCCCCACGTGACACCTTGTCAAATGCCACACTGAAGTCCATGTAGACTCCATTTACAATCCTTAGCCACACATCTAGTCACCTCCTTGAAAAGCTCAATCAACCTATTAGACATAACCTCCTCCTGACCAAGCTGCACTGACAATCCTTGATCAGTCCTTACCTGTCCAAATGGAGATGAATTCTGTTCCTCAGAATTTTTTCCCATAGTTTCTCTACCCCTAATGATGTTAGCTTACTAGCCTATTGTTCCCTAGTTTATCTCTTCCACCCGTCTTGAATATTGTTACCATGTTAGCTGTCCTCTAATCTTCAGACACTCTCTCCTGTATTGAGTGAAGATTTGAAAATTAACATCTGGTCCCCTGAAATCTCTTCTCTTACCTTCCAGAGCAGCTTGGGATACAATTCAAATTGATCTAGTGGCATATCCAATTTTATGCCCATTACATCCCATCCCTCCCAATTATAAATTTGTTCAAATATATCACATTTCTCTTCCCAGGCTTAACTACCTACATCACTCTTCTCTATTGTGAATAGAAGTGTAAAGTACTGTTTTAAAACCTCACCTATATCTTCCGGATCCACCCACAGTTTGCCACTTGGGTCCTAATAGGCCCTATTCTTTCTCTGGTTAATTTCTTACTTATACTCTACTTATGAACTGTAACGTACTTATACAGTAAATTTGGATTTTCATTTATTTTAACCACCAGTTTTTTTTCATGCTCCCTCTTCATTTTCCTTTCTTTTCAGTAACCCCCTGCACTTTCAATATGCCTTCAGGACTCCTGGTCTCCTGCGCCCTCATTATCTATATTGCTTTGCTTAATAATGATCCTTTATAATTTTTCCACCACTTATTATGTAAACCATAGCCTATTTTTCCCTTCTCAAAAGCATTACCTCACATTTGTACAGACTGAACTCCATTTGCCACATTTTTGCTTACTTGACCAGTCCACTGCTTTTCCTACACAATCAACTCTACCATCTGAAAATTTCTTCATCAGGTCTCCTACATAGATGTCTAAATCATTTTTACATATACCACAATAAACAATGGATCTAGTACTGAAACTTGTGGAACGACACAGGAAGCAGTCTTCCAGTCAAGAATCACCAATTAATCATTATTCTTTGCTTTCTGCTCCAGGACCAATTTTTGATCCAACCTTTCTCATTCTCTTGAATCTCATGGACATCTCAAGTGAATTTCCCTTTTTATTCCTCTTCCATCATATTTCTTCTGGTTATGTATAATTTCCACTTGTCCATAGGAGAAAACTGTCATTTTCTACATTACAACACTTCAAAATACTTCACTCATTTATAAAGCACTTTTGGAAAGCCTGAAGCCACGGAAGTCTCCATATAAATGCAAATTTTACTTTTCTTATATCTATTACGTTTGGTGAAGAATCTTCCTCAATATTTCTGATTCTACCACAATTATAAACATCAAGCTAAACAATTCCATCTGATTGTCTGTTTTCTAAACATTATGTCTTGATTCTTTATTATTTATAATCATTAAATTCAAAAATTGTGTCAGGAAATGTGTTTGCCATTTTCCTTCAGTTTATATAATATAATTTCATCTTGCAGTGTAATGACCAAATTGCCATTATGGTCTCTATTTACTACAGGGAAGTTATCCAGGCACTTCAGTTCATCAAGAAATGAGAAATTGACATGATTAGAGATGATTTCTCATAGTTACAAGCACATTTAAAACTCCAACAAAGCATCCGAAATGTGCATGCACACTTGTGAGTTAAAATGTGCCAAATACCGTGTTGATGAGGCAGTTAGTACATGTGGAGTAAATGTCCACTGAATGTCTGCAAAGTAGTCAGATCATGACATCATCAGTGGCTTGACATCAACACGTAGTTTGGAGTTCAATATCCCTCTCAACCTCACACACTCAACATTTGTTCAGAAATGGAGAAGACCATCCCACACGCCCAGGCCTCTGCCCACTTCTGTACTCCGTAACGTACACTATTTAAAAGGACAGCTGACTAGTGCAGATTAGTTGCCAGTTGATTTTGTCTTGCTTTTGCTATGATTCTACAAGAGTTTGGTGCTTTCTACAGTTACTTAAGTAATAAAGACATAAAGTAAGTGATGAAGCAGATTTTAAAGGAACTTCTGCTGACTTTGTGTCTTCTACATAAACTATCTGCTCCCAGTTGCTATATGCAATAGTAAGCATTTCACATGGAATGCAGCATGACTTAGAGAATAAGCAGAGGCCTGCAGTGGAAAACAGGATGAGTGGAGAAGATCACTCAGCTGGAGGACCTACCTGTATGGAATGTTCAGGGAGCAATTTTCCTGCTGAGGGATTTTGACCCATTGACAATGAAGGAGCAGTGATATAGTTCCAATTCAGAATAATGAGTGGCTTGGAGAAAACTTGAAGGTGGTGGTATTCCCATGCATCTGCTGCCTTTGTCCTTCTAGGTGCTGGAAGTTGCAGCTTTGGAAGATGCTGTCGAAAAGACTTCAGTGAGTAGTTGCAGTAGTTGTAGATTGTACAATCTGCTGCCACTATGATTGGCGTTGATGGAGTGATTTTTAAGATGTGCATGGGGTGCCCAGCAAATGTTCTATTTTGTACTGGATGTGAAGCTTTGTGAAAGTGTTGTTGGAGCTGTTCTCCGTTTGGGCAAATAGAAAGTACTCCAGCTTGCTCCTGTCATGTGACTTGTAGATGGTGAACAGGCAATGTGTATGGTTGAAGAACCTCGAGCCTCTGATCTTCCCTTGCAGCTATGTACTTATATATGAATATTGATGGGACTCATTCAGTGATGGCAGGGCAATTGAATGTCAAGGGGGCAGTGTTAGATTCCCTCTCATTAGAAATCGTCGTTGCCTGGCACTTGTGGAACACAAATTATCCTTGTAATTTATCAGCCAAAGACTGAATATTATCTAGGCCTTGCTGCACTGGGACATGGACTGCTTCAGTACCTGAGGAGTCACAAACGTTGCTGAACACAGGTCCCTGATGATTTTACATTGGTGAACACCTCCACTTCTGACCTTATGATAAAGGGAAGGTCATTAATGACATAATCAGACCCAGGACACTATCCGGAGGAATTCCTGTAGAGGCGCCCTTTGGCTTAGATGTTAGTCTACCAACAACCGCACCCACCTTTGTTAGTGCTAGGTATGACCAACCAATGAAGAGATTTCCCCAAATTCCCATTGTTTTCCATTTTCAAGGGCTCCTTGATGCCACGTTGTTGATAGCGGCCTCAATATCAAGAACAATCATTATCACAATATCTCTGCAGTTCAGTTCTGTGTTTTAATAAAAGTTGTTCTGAGGTCATGAGCCAAGTGCCCCAGGCGGAATCCAAATTGAGCATCCATGACCAAGTTAATGCTGAGTCAACTTCACTTGAAAGCAATGCTGATGACACCTTCCACCATTTTATTGTTTACTGGAAGTGAAGTACTGGTAGTAAATACTGGTGGTCATGGGTCAGTTAGTTCAGTTAACTGATCAGTTGGTTTGCAATGTAGAATGACAAGGGTTCAATTCTTGTACTAGTTAAGCTAGCCATGAAGGTCCCTTATTCTCAACCTCTCCCCTCTCCTGAGGCATGGTGACCCTCAGATTAAAGCATCAGTTGCTTGTCACTATGGAGACTTTACTTTGTGAGGTGGTACTGACCCCACTCAAATTTGTTCTGCTGTTAAATTCAAAGACCTCTTTCCTTTTTTATGAGTTTTCATTCTCTCTTTTTCTAAGCTTTAAACATAACATCCATGAAGTTCAAATGTCATAATTTTTCTACACTACCTAATTTTTGTAGAATCTTAACATTTTGATTCCACAGTCTTTGTTTTCTCTCATAAAATAAAAAATTACAAGTTTATTGGCATCTATTTATTATTTCATGAATTATCTCATCCCCTCAATTCTTTTCAACCATAGCTTTCCATTCACCTCATTTATATATTTTTAAAAATTTGCTGTTAGAATTGATGGAATTATTGTGCTCCATGCCTGTTGATTGTAAAAGTGATGGTGAAAGGTTCGTGCAGTAGCAACTTGGTTCATTCTGCTGTGCAAGAATCAGTTGGTAGCACTCTCACCTTTTCAGTCCGAAAGTAGAAAATTCAAACCCCTCTACAGGAGTGAAGCATATATAACTTGATTCACTTACAATATGTGATTCCACTGTTGTGCTGTGTGCCACCTCTGTCAGAGGTGCTATCTTTCAAATGGGTGATACTTTGTCCACCAGGCCTACGCTATCTCTTTGGCAGAACTATCCAGTAATCCTAGTTCCCTTCTTTATTCCCCATAGCCTTCCATTTTGTTTGATTTCCCTTCAGATATTTAATCAATTCTCTTTCGATTTTTGTTATTGATTCAGCATCCACCACCCTTTTTGGAAGCCCATCCCAGCTCTAAGCAACTGTGCAAGAAAGGCCTCCTCATGTCACCTCTGATTCTTCTGAATCACCTCAAACCCGTCTTGAGGTTTCTAACATTGGAAGTAGTTGCTTCTTATCAAAAATCATTCACAAATTTGAACACATCTATCCAATCTACTCTTAATCACATGTCTGCGAAGGAGTCATACAAGCTGTGAACTTTTGAGACTGTTTGAGTGAGTTGTGCTTGCTAGGAGTACTGATGAGAGGATGAGGGAAATAAATCAGTGTCCAGTTTTGGTGTTGCAGAACTTTTAGCCATTGATTTTTCACACTACGATAATTATATTGTAGATGTTGCAGCTGAATTCAAGTCCCAATTTGTGTGAGAGTAGAATCTCACCACAGTATTTTGCTGTCTACTTCAAAACTAAACCAGGAGCTTTCTTTAGAACTATTTCTTCATTATTTACAGGATATAATTAAGAAAAGTTTTAGAATTAATACCATATTTTCTCACCAAGAGCAGTTAGAACAGATGCAGACCAAAACAGCTCTCCCATAACTGCAGGGATAAACATCAGGCTACCGATCCCTCCACCATAGTTTTCCTGAAAGGGGTCCAACATAGTCACATACCTTCTTGAACGCATTGTTTTAGCGAAAAACAAACCGCCTGTAAAAATGTTATTAAAGGACCAGTTTGTTACATACAATTCCTTCATTTGTAATGGTAATTACTGGCAGTACTATATTGTAAAAATATTTGTGATGCAAACTGTTATGAAATAAACAAATTATTGTGTTATCTATGATATGACACTACTGGTAATGCTGCTAACACTTGGATATAACCTGAGGAAAGCAAATTAGGAAAATAAATTGTGGGAGAATACAAAAATTCTGCAAATGGATTATAGATAAGTTCAATGAATTTGCAAAAAGCCAGCAGGTGGAGTATAAGTTGGGACAATGTGAGGTGATCTTATAGAAACTTAAGTTTCTGAATGGGCTCATCAGGGTAGATACTGAGAAGATATTTTCCGTCATGAGAAATTGTGGAACTATGGGGCAGAATCTAAAAAATAAAGAGTCTCCCGTTTGGTGATTGATGAGGAGGAATTTCTTTTGAGAAGGTCATTAGTCTTTGAAATTATCTTCCACAGAGAAAAGTGTGGATTAGGTCATTGAATATATTCATAGCAAAATTGGACAGAATTTGATAAACAGGAGAGTTAAAAGGAGTCGGCAGAAACTTTGACTTAAGCTCATTGTTGTGTTGAATGGTAGATCAGATTAGCTGGGCTGAATGGACTATTTCTGTTCCTGCTCCTAAGAATTTTATGATGTGATGCCACAGCCATATTGAAAAATAAAATGATGTTCTATGGCTCTTTCAGGACTGATTAGCTGAAATTCCCTACATAAAACAGGAACGATTTCCCTTTGAGTTTGGAATGTTTTGGGTAGAAGGTGAGGAAGGACTTTTAAAACAAATATTATCCAATGTCCATTTCAATTAGAAAAGATTTAAGTTGAAATTTGGTATATGAGGCTTTAAATTGTCATGTGATGGTAAAATACCTCACATAGAAACTCATGCTTAAAATTAAATTGCTTCATATGAAAGTACGACATACTGCATTGTTGTTTTACTCAGTAACTTCATTCCTTTCTATGTGTCTCATTTTTCTAAGGGTCATTAAAATATAACCTTCGAATACCAGAAATGTTTTATGGCATCTAAAGGTCATAATGCTGCAAATGAATAAACACATTGTCAATAAAATATGTTGGAGAGGAAGCCTCATATTTTAAGATATTTGACTGACTTATCATAAATCATACAATTTATATGAAAATATTTCTTTCTGAAACTTCATTACAAAAGATTAAACTTACAGAACATACCTATTTTGGGAATGCCAATCAAGTCTAATTGAAACATTAGTCTTGGGGCTGTTTTTCAATTTCAATATCATCTTGAGCTAGTTGAGTTCTTTCACCCTTGTATTTGAGTAAACATTATCAATGTTATATTGGAATTGTTCTGTTGGAGCATGACCAGTTGAATTTAGATGCCAGAACTTGACACT
The DNA here is from genome assembly GCF_021869965.1 of Rhincodon typus. Classification (NCBI taxonomy): domain Eukaryota; kingdom Metazoa; phylum Chordata; class Chondrichthyes; order Orectolobiformes; family Rhincodontidae; genus Rhincodon; species Rhincodon typus. Next base: position 46,116,717 of record NC_063337.1, read on the forward strand.
TAAAGGAGTGAATTAGTAGGTTAGCCGGCAGCTAACCCGACCAATCTTCCAAAGGTGAAAAGCAAAGGAAGTTTAAACTTCAACTAACCTTTGCTTTTTGCCTAGCTGAAACAAAAGAGTGAACTTGGAGTAATCCATAATGCAAATGAAATATAAAAGGTGAGTACTCACATTGCTAGCTTTGTGCTGACTAATTTTACAATATTTAGTCAACAAGCTAATAAAATAACAATTATTATTAGAAGGGTATTGTGGCACAGTTTATTATGTACCAATAAAGAACGTTTCGAAATGGATACAATTTTACTAAAAAGCTTTTCTTTATTTGACCTTGCGATGTGGGAATCACATTGAGCCAGAGGAAATGATGGCGGTTTGCCTTTGGACTCACTGCAGCCCATGTAGTGTCTATATGCAGAGCTGTTAGGAAGGAATGCTCCCCAGGATTTTAACCTAATCATAAAGAAGGAATGAGGATATATTTTCAAGTCATGGTGGTGCTCATCATCAAAATAAAATGAAGTAATCCCATCTCTGCACATGGTGTCAGGCTATGACTGGGATTGTGCAAACAGCTGCCCACTGAGCAGGCTGCACACTGCCACGCTTGTCATTGGTAATAGTGCCGCTGGGCCAGGGATGTGTGGGTAGGAGTTAGCAAATTCACCTTTTGGATTTTACATACTCCACACTTTCAAACAGGGAGTGTATAGTAAAGTCAAGGAACATAGAGGAATCAAGCACCAACTTGGCACAGAGTTTTGCACAGAACTCAGATCCTATCCATAGTGATGGCCAACCTCCATGCAAGCATTTGTTGAGCCAGTTATGATGCAGTATCTGATGGTCAATGCCTCTGTGTCGCAATGGAAGCTAACAGAAATCCCTCAGTGTAGAAATGCTGCAGGGGAAGCTCAGACTATCAAGCAGCTTAGCTTGTTATCATAAATGCATAGAGAGCCACCATGATGTCTGAGGGTATCAGTGTCAGAGCAGTTCAGCATTTTATCCTCCAGCAAATTAAAACAATTGCTACAGAACCAACCTAGGGAATGGTAGTGGTTCTACCACACTGCCCTAGTTGTTGTTTCCCAGTCATCTAACATAATACGCCGCTGCTAAGGCAAACATGGGACAAGGTGTAGCTGGGTCTCCTACGCTCAGGGTTAGTCAAGGTTGTCTGGGAAGGTCACATGCAGGCTACCCCCGTGATTGGCAACCCACCACCCCTGCAGCCATTGGGATAGCATGGCTAGGAACACTAGAACAGGCGAACACACCCAGTAAACATAGAGTCATAGAGTCAAAGAGATGTACAGCAAGGAAGCAGACTCTTCAGTCCGACTCGTCCATGCTGATCAGATATCGTAAATTAATCCAGTCCCATTTTCCAGTATTTGGCCCATATCCCACTAAACCCTTCCTATTCATATACCTTTCAAATGTTGTAATTTTACCCGCCTCTACCACTTCGTCTGGCAGCTTATTCCATACTAGCATTGCCCTCTGCATGAAAAGGTTGCCCCTCAGGTCCCTTTTAAATCTTTCCTCTCTCATCTTAAATCCATGTCCTTTAGTTTTGGATGCCCCCAGCCTAGGGAAAAGACCTTGTCTATTTACCCTATCCATGCCCCTCATGGTTTTATAAACCTCTACAAGGTCTTTGCTCAACCTTCGCCGCTCCAGGGAAAGTAGCTGCAACCTATTCAGCGTGTTCCTTTAGCTCAAACCCTCCATGTACTAAGGCAATGCATAAAGAATAAATAGATGGCTTTTATGAAATAAAAATGTCTGGTTTGTTTAATAAAAGCAGGTTGGATTTGTTGTTTAGCAGTGCCTTTTGTTTCAATATTGTGGCCGAGTGCACTTAATGCTGACTCACTATAGAGGGAAGGTAATGTGTGGGAGTGTTGAAAGGGGAATTAGTACCAGAGTATCATTAATTAATCATGGACTCGTGGGCCGTCCAGCTAGAAAGAAGATTGCTGGTTTTCTCCTCATGTATCTCAAATATGCTCACAAATGTGCACCAGATTCATAAGCCAGGTAGTTAGTGAATAGCCTACATTGTCCAAGGGCCGTGCACTGATTTGACATAGTGAACGAAATAGTCACAGTGAATACAACTGCTGCCAGAATCCTAATGATCATAGAGGAGTTGCAAGTTGAAGGAATGGAACATTTTGTGGATTTCGTATGTCTTTGCACTTGGATGCAGTGTCCAAAAAGCTATGTGTGTGCACCAATGTCACTCTACACTGTAGGAAAGCCCTCTGTCTTGGGGTGAAGTCTGAATCTGTTTGGTCAGCAAGAACATAGTGTCCTCCCTTCTCTTGGTATGAAAAAGGGCCATCAGCTCCTTTATTTAGAACTGAACACACATACAAGGAACAAGAGTAGGCCTCTTAGCACTTCAAGCCTGCTCCATCATTCAGTAAGATCATGGTTAATCTGATTTTAATATCAAATGTACATTCCTGCAAACCCCAATGATCTTTCATCCCCTTGGTAATCAAGAACCTATCTGCCTCTGCCTTAAAAATATTTAAAGATTCTGCCTTTTGAGGAAGGGAGTTTCAAAACTCTCAACCCTTAGTCCTTTTTCCTCATCTGTTTTAAATGTGTAACCCCTTATTTTTCTAATGTGACCCATTTAGATTCTTCAATAGAAGACTGGAGGTTGGCTAATTTGCCATTATTTAAGAAAGGCTGTAAGGAAAAGCCAGGCAACTATATATCTAAGATCCTGATGTGAGTGGTGGATAAATTGTTGGAGGGGATTCTGATAGACAGGATTTACACGCATTTGGAAAGGCAAGGACTGATTAGGCATAGTTAGCATGGCTTTGTGTGTGGAAAATTGTGTCTCACAAACTTGATTGAGATTTTTGAAGAGGAAACAAATAAGATCGATAAAGGCACAATGATAGGCGTTGTCTATATGGATTTCAGCAAGGCATTCAACAAGGTTCCACATAGTAGACTGGGCAGTAAGGTTAGATTACCTGGGATCCAGGGAGAGCTAGCCAATTGCTCACAAAACTGGCTTGACAACAGGAGACAGAGAGTAGTGGTAGAGGGCTGCTTTTCCAACTGGAGGCCTGTGACCAGCGGCATGCCACAAGAATCAGTGCTGGATCCACTGCTTTTCATCATCTATATAAATGACTTGAAAGTTTTTGAGAAGATTCATGGCTGGGGCTGTGGATGAGGTTGTAGACTTGCTCGCTGAGCCGGTGTGTTTGATTGCAGATGTTTCGTCACCCTGCTAGGTAACATCATCAGTGCACTTCCGGTGAAGTATTGGTATTCTGTCCCGTTTGTTATTTATATGCCTCGGTTTTCTGGGGTGGTTGGCATCATTTCGAGTTTTGTTTTTCAGTGGTTTGTGTATCACATCCATGTCAATGAGTGTGTTGACGGAGTTCCGGTTGGAATGCCAGGCCTCCAGGAATTCCCTGGTATGTCTCTGGCTTGTGCTATTATGGATGTGTTGTCCCAGTCGAATTTGTGTCCTTCTTTGTCCGTGTGTATTGAGACCAGTAAGAATTGGCCGTGTCTCTTGGTGACTAGTTGGTGTTCATGTTATCAGTGTTCTTATTGTCAGTTTTCTTCCAGTTTGGCTTATGTAATGTTTCTCACAGTCCTTGCATGGTATTTTGTTGGTTTTATTGGTTGTGGGAATGGGATGCTTTATGAACAAAAACAAAGTTGCTGGAAAAGCTCAGCAGGTCTGACAACATCTGTGAAGGAGAAAACAGAGTTAATGTTTCGGGTCCGGTGACCCTTCCTCAGAACTTTATGTTTGTCAGTAGCTGTTGCAGGCTGGTTGTTGGTTTGTGGGCTACCCTGATTTCTAGGGATCTGAGTAGTCTTGTGGTCATCTCTCATATGTCTCTGATGTACACGAGGGTGACTAGTGTGTCTGGCCGTGTTAAGTCTTCTTGTTGTGGTCTGTCGCAGTGATAACAGCAGGTGGTGCTTTTTGGGTATCCATTCCTTTTAAAAACTCAGTATAAGTGCTGTGCTTTGTGCAGTTCCGGGTTGCTGCTCATTGTGTTGTGTGTTGTGGCTCATTTGAATAATGTCCTGATGCAGCTCTGTATTCAAACGCAAGGAAGGACATAAATTTGACTCGGACAATATATCCATAATTGCACAAGCCAAACAGAGACATGCCGAGGAATTCCTGGAGGCCTGGCATTCCAACTGGAACTCCACCAACAAACACCTTAAACTGGACCGATATACAAACCACTGAAAAACAAAACTGGAAGTGACACCAACCACCCCAGCAAACCAAGGCATATAAATAACAAACAGGACAGAACACCAATGCTTCACTGGAGGCGCACTGACGATGTTACCTAGCAGGGTGAGACATGTCTGCAACCAAACACACCGGCTCAGTGAGCAAGTCTTCAACCTCAAATGATTTGAATGTGTATATAGGAGGTATGGTTAATCAGTTGGCAGATGACACCAAAATTGGTGATGTAGTGGACAGTGAAAATCATCTCAGAGTACAATGAGACCTTAATCAACTGGACCATTGGGTCGAGGAATGGCAGATGGAGTTTAATTTGGTAAGATGAATAAGGCAGGACTTACATAGTTAATGGTAGGGTCCTGGGAGTTTTGTCAAACAGAGAGACCTAGGGGTTCAGGTACATAGTTCCTTGACAGTGGCACCGCACAGGTAGACAGGGTGGTAAAGAAGGCATTTGGCATGCTTGCCTTTATTGGTCAGTGCATTGAGTATAGGAGTTGGGACGTCATGTAGTGGCGTAAAGGACATTGGTGAGGCCACTTACAGAATATTGTGTACAGTCCTGCTATATGGAGGATGTTATTAATCTTAAAAGGGTGCCAAAAACATTTGCTGACACCAGAGGATTTCAGCTGTAAGGAGAGGCTGAATAGGCCAGGACTGCTTTCCATGGAGCATCGGAGGCTGAAGGGTGACCTTATAGAGATTTATAAAATCATGATGGGCATGGATAGGGTGAATAGTCAAGGTCTTTTTCCCAGGGTAGGGGAGTTCAAAAAGAAAGGACATAGGTTTAAGGTGAGATGTGAAAAATTTAAAAGGGATCTAAGGGGCAACTTTTTCATGCAGAGGATGGTGTGTGTATGGAATGAGCTGTCAGAGGAAGTGGTGGAGGCTGGTACAATTTCAACATTTAAAAGGTATCTGGATGGGTACATGAATAGGAAAGGCTTAGAAGGATATGGGCAAAATGCTGGCAAATGGGACTAGATTAATTTAGGATATCTGGTTGGCATGGACAGAACCAAACGCTCTGTTTCCATGTGATATGAATTCTATGACTCTATGACTTGGGCACTAACTAACCACCTCTGGTTGGGTTGGAGTGCTGCCAGCAATTCCTCTTCCTAAAATATAAAGGGTTGTTTACATTCATATTTATATATAGATTTTTATTGCCATGTGTACAGGAGTACAATGAAAAGTGCATAATGTCGCTACACAAGGTACCATCTTAGGTACCAAGGCACCAAAAGTTAGGCACAACGTGAAACAGTCAAGAATTAAGTATCACTTCATAGAATAAGTAGAAAAATAAATAAATGAGATAATAGTTAACATTAAAGTCTTTCTTAATTTAAACTCATAAAATAAAGGAATAAGTTTAGTAGTCTAATTGTAAAGAATGAACCACAAATATATCTCAACAGGAGAGGTTCTGGTTATAGAAAACAGGATGTGATTATTATATCTCAGTAACTATATTCTGAGGCATATTAATTATTAGTAACAAGGGGTAAGCAAGACCAGTGAATCCTTTACCATTTCAGAATCCCACTCAGAGCCCGAACTGTCCAATACTCTCCCCAGTGACTGTGTTGGCTCCCAGATTAATTCTTACATATTAATTCCTTTATAAAACTGCTGCTGATAGCTTTCATCACCTTTCCTCCTCCTGAACTGTGAAAAGCCTGTTCTCCTCTGTTCATTCTCTCTGCCAGGCAGACCAGTAGTGGAATGATAACTGCAGCTTTCCAGCAGTTGCTGGTTATATATCAGAGTGCACAGAGCTTAATCTTAAATCCTAGTATAACCCTTTCATATCCATTCACTTACATAACAACCTCAATCAAAGTAACTTTTTGCTGCAATTCTATAGGGTCTTGATGAGACCACCTCTGAAGAATTGTGTGCATTTTTGGTGTCCTTATGCATGGAAGAGTATTCTGGCTTTGGAGGGAGTGCAAAAAAGGTTTACTGGACTGCTCTCTAGGATGGCTGGACTTGTATATAGAGAAACTGGATCAGTTAGAACTACGTTCATTGGCATTTGGAAGAATTGGGGGAGAGGGTGGGATGGTTGAGGGGTCTGGGATCTCACAAACCTACAAATTCTAATCAAGACTAGATGGGATGTTCCTGATGACCAGTGAGTCCAAAACCAGGGGTCACAGTTTAAGGAAACAGGGTAGGCCATTTCAGACTGAGATGAGGAGAAATGTCTTCACTCAGAGATAGTGATGAGCCTGTGGAGCTCTCTGCCACAGAAAGTAGTTGAAGCCAAAACATTAAATGTTTAAGAAGGAGTTAGATGTAGCTCTTAGGGCTAAAAAGGTGTAGTGGGAACAAGGTATTGAGTTGGATGATCCACCTTAGACATATGGTTGCGAAGTTAAGTAGAGTACTTGTGAACTGGAAGGCAGGATGTTAGAATTTGTTTGTAAAAATGTTAGGGGGGAAGAGTGCATAGTCCCTTTAAGAGGTGATGTGCTTTTCTAAGCTTGGAGATTTAAATGAAAATGTCTCTGTAAGCAGCTGAAGAGGTACAGACAGTTCTGAAATTGAAACATGTATTAATTGATTGTGTGCTTTGAAATCTTTGGCTTGTTTTGATGTTTTGGCAACCAGCTTCAAGGGCAGCCAATTAATTCAAACCAGGCATTTAGAGATTTAAAACCAATTGAATTTAAATCTGATGGTTTTGACAACCTCAGACCCATCCTATTTTAAGAAAATTGACGGGTCCTTGGGGGTATATAAGAAGACGATTTTTGAAAATCGGTGTGGGAGCAAACTGCCATCTGGAGAGTAAATATCTTGTTCTCACAGAAATCTGTAAGCTCTTTGAGAAAGCATCATTTATTCATAAAGGTACCATGGTAATTCAAGCTAAGATTCCTGATAGAAGAATTCACAAGAAAGCATTCCTGACAGAAGATCAGTGGAGAAGGCAAAGAACATTTGGAACACTTAACTTGGCTGTACCTTTAAGAGTCTAAGTTTTAATTTATTTTTATTATTACCTGGGTTTTTATAAGTGGTATGTGTATTTATTGGAACAGCATACCATTAGAATTTTGTTACGTTCGAGAATAGTTAGTATTAAGGGGAAATTATTTGACTTGTTAGTAGTTCCGCTAATTTCTTCACTGCTAGGGTCAAATAAGTTCAGGTTTACTTATTAGAAAGGGACCTCTACTCCCACAGTAACAGACTGGGGGCTTGTGTTTTGATTTTAATTGTCAGGGGTTCAACCTCGCCCTTCCAACAAATTAGAAGAGTGGAGGAGGTTTGAAGGCTGGATTGGCCTGCTCCCATTGTCGAATGTTTCTAGGTTTCCAGTTTCTAACCCATTGTAAAATGGTATAAACAAACAAATTACATTTGCCATTAGCTCTTCTTCTCTCAAGTCTCTAACTACGTAGATTCAAATGAACTATTGATTTGACAACTTTTCCAGTATGTATTTAGATCCAACTTGGAGGTTCGATGTCTGTTGGCTTGAGGATTGTTGATGTTAATGCCACTCTTGAATGGTCAATGAACCATTACTGTCATGATGTCCCTCATTGGATTAATCCCAATGAGGCATTAATGGATGAAGGTTTTGCAATGAGACAAAGTACTGCATCTCCTCCATATAGTACCCTCCGCTGTATGGACAATGTATGATCACTGCTGGTCCACAGACTCTTGGATAACCATATCATTCCTGTATAGGTCCCTTTCTTATACCTGTTGCCCTTGGTCCAGTTGTAACAATGTATATGGTGGTGCCCATTGTCATGAGTAGCTTGCTGTTGTTGACAAGGCTCCTGCTTGTTAGAAACATTTTTAGAATCCTTTGGACTCAACTATAGATTCAGCCTCTTTAATAAGATGGGGACTGGACTCATCAGATTTCCTAATCCCTCAGTAGTTCTGGTGGTGATAAGCCACATCAGAGCACAGTGGGCCAGCAATTTATTGAGGCAATATAACTTTGATGTGTTTTTTAGAAAATATTTCATGATGCATATTCCATCTTCTGTTTCCCCCTTGGACTAGTTAGCAATCCGGTTATATGTTGAAATCCAAAAGTGGCTAAAAGACTTGTTAATGAACTGTAGTTCCTTGTCAGATACAACCACATGTAGGATCCCAAGTATTGTAAACACTTCATGTGTGACACTGACAACTGTGTGCATTTAATTCTTCTCTTTAAGCACCACGAGAAATGTAAAGAGCTATAATCCCTAAATGATCAGAGGCACCTTTCTCCATTAGAGAGAGAAAGAGAGAGAGACAGACAAATTTTGATGTATAGCTTGAGGTTAATCTCTCCACAGTGCGGAGGAAGGGAGGAGCAGGCCTTAAGAATTGCCACAGCCACAATCCATGCTGTTGATTTAGTTCTGCAATAAATCACTGGTCACTTATCCAAATGAAGAAACTAACCTCTCACTATAAAAAATAGTTTACAGTGATAAAGCAAGACAGCCTGTCAAACATAACTAGGTCAGTTCTGAGTCATTCCCATAGTCTGGTGGGTGAGTATTCCGAATTAATTGTTCTGTATTGAGGCTTACGAATAACAACCTTCACTGTCAGCTATAAGGTCCTCAATTTCTTTTCAGACTTTTGGCCACAACATGGGTGAGCCCAGATTCTGCACTTGATAATGTGCAAGTACCCTTGATGTAATTTGTCCAGACAGTCAAATCTGATTGAAGATTTGGTCGTTCCAATTTTAATTTGCAAAGATTCATCTATAATGATGACATGTTGATGCCCAAAATAAGTTTTCAAGGCCAACTCACTGGGCTTTTGGTAACGCTAACTTCAAACATAACACCAACAAATGGCATCACATTGCAAAACTTTTACTTAATCCTGTCAGATTTGATTGAGCCTATTTTGGGTTGCTGGCTCTTCTATTGACATGGCACAAATATACAATTCAAGTTTGCCGACAAATTCCTTATCAGATATTTGATGGCTGTTGACAGTCGTTCTAGGGAGGGCATCTGCCATCATTTGCAACTTTGCCTGCACAAATCTGGCCTCACAGGCATATCAAAGCGGTGATGAATTATCTACTTGTGGAGACATCCTTGTCAACTCCAATGTAAAAGAGAGACCAATGATTTATGGTCCATGTTCTATGTTCTATCTCTGTGATGGCCTTCTCAGCAAGAATCCTATCTGAAAGCCTCTTGCAGGGCCACATAACAGAAAGGACCTGCTTCTCTATACCTATGTAGCTTGTTATCATGTCAGAGAATGCCCTGTAAGCACAATGACCTGTTTTGACACCCTTCTGCTTGCTCCTGAAGGAGCACTGCTCCGATGCCTGTAGCTGGATCAGCTTTAACAGTTGGAAGGGATAGGTTCTAATGGCCCAGTCAGCGTGTTGTTGACCTTTAGTAATGTACCTTCGTGATGCAAATGCCGGCACCATCCTTCCATCTTTCTGACGAACGCCTGTTCCAGGGTTTGATTGTTATCAAGTGAGGCAAACATTTTGCCAATTGGTTTACCTTGCCCAGCAACATTTGTAATTCATGAACTGATTTTGGAATCAGAAACTAACATTGTTTGCCTTCTGTGGGTCTGGCCTTATGCCATCTTTGCCAACAAAGTGACCCATGAGTGAAGAAATTGCTAGGAGAATTCACATTTCTCATTGAGTAAGCCTTGCAGCCCATAGGAACTTGAACACTGCATGGAAATGAAGGTCATGTGTTTTGACTGTCTCCATTCAATCAATCTACCATGTATGTGGTATATGGCCCCTTCCCAGCCTTGCAACAAATTGCATAAAATATTTTGGAAGATTTCTGGGATTGAGACAATCCTAAAGTGCAGATTGTTGAAACAATATGTCTCAAATGGAGTTAACATTAATAAGCACTTTTGAATGGTCATCTCATGGGACCTGCCAGGGTTCGCTGTTGGAACTAAATTTGGTGAGGATTCTTTTCTTAGACAATTTAACTAAGCTCTTGTCATCAGTAATCATGGGATGGAACTCCTTAGCAACCATTTTGTTGAGCCGAGTTAGGTCCCACACATTGACAGACCCAATTGTTTTGGACAAAGTGACTATGCTCGAGCAGCATTTGGTTGATTTAGTTATCAAGGAAAGGACACTCATTTTGGTCATTTCCTGAAGCTTTTTTCTGAACACAGTTTGGCAAGAAAGCTGGAATCTTCTTGGGTGTGTAGAGATATAATGGTTTTCCATCTTGCTTTAAAGTGATGCAGTTTGTCTAATCTGGCGAACAATTTATTTCCATTTCAAGGAAACATTTATCACTGTGCTGTAGTTTTCCAAATTTTGAAGAAGGAGGTGGAGGGCCAGAAAACACTTCCTTACTCAAGTGAAGTTTGCCAATTTGGAACTGCATTTGCTTTCTACAAGCTGATATGCTTTATGTTATCGTGCTGTTTTCAGCATCTCCAATCTCCACCTGAACAATGCAATTCCAGATCTGTAGGTGTAATGTCTGTTTCTACAGCCCTGGTAAATGGTCACATGAGACAATGACACTCACCTCTTTATCAAGCTTAAATTGAGCAAGATGTCAGTTGACATAAACAAGTTCCATATGTTACTTTTGCTAGATAAACTGTTGGAAGGAACAGTAGTTTGCATGTTGCTAAGTGTTTACCAAGTGTTTGGATGACAGTAGAGCTGTTGATATAATTTACATGAATTTCAGCAAAGTCTTTGACAAGATCCCACGTGGGGAAATTGATAAAGAAGGCAAAAGCTCATGGGATAACACAGTGTGGAGCTGGAGGTACACAGCAGGCCAGGCAGCATCAAAGGAGCAGGAAAGCTGACGTTTCAGGTTGGGACCCTTCTTCAGAAATGGGGGAGGGGGAACGGAGCTCTGAAATAAATAGAGAGGAGGGATGGGGCTGGGGAAGATAGTTGGGATGGTGATAGGTGAATGTAGGTAGGCAGTGGTGGGTAGCACTTCCAGAGGTTGCAGGGAAAGGTGCTGGAGTTGGTGGGGCTCGTGGGAGTGTGGAGCGGATGAGGGAGTTGCAGAGAGAGCGGCCCCTATGGAAGGCAGATAGGGGTGGGGAGGGAACTATATCTTTGGTTGTGGGGTCAGATTGCAAGTGGTATAAGTGGTGGAGAATGATACATTGAATCTGGAAGATAGTGGGGTGATACATGAGGACAAGGGGGATTCTGTCTTTGTTCTTGTTGTGGGAAGGGATTGTGAGGGCAGAGGTGCAGGAAACGCAAGAGTTGCAGTCGAGAGCATTTTCAACCACTGAAGGGGGGAAGTTGTGGTTCTTGAAATAAGAGGACATCTGGGATGTTCGGGAGTGGAACGCCCCATCTTGGGAGCAGATGTGGTGGAGCTGGAGGAATTGGGGGTATGGGATCGCATTCTTGCAGGAAGGTGGGTGAGAGGAGGTGTAGTCTAGGTAGCTGTGGGAGTCGGTGGGCTTGAAATAAATGTTGGTTTTGAGGACGTCACCAGAGATGGAGACAGAGAGGTCCAGGAAGGAGAGAGGCATCAGAGATAGTCGAGGTGAACTTGAGATTGGGGTGAAAGGTGTTAGTAAAGTTGATGAACTGTTCAAGCTCCTTGTGGGAGCACGACGCGGGCCGATATAGTCACCGATGTAGTGGAGGAAGAGGTGGGGGATAGTGCTGGTGTAGCTGCGGAAGGGGGACAGTTCCACGTATCCTATGAAGAGGCAGGCATAGCTTGGGCCCATGCGGGTTCCCATGGCCACCCCCTTAGTCTGTAGGAAGTGGAAGGGGAAGTTGTTAAGGGTAAAGACAAGTTCGGTTATGCGGATGAGGGAGTTGGTGGAGGGAGACTGGTCGGGCCTCTGGGAGAGGAATAAGTGGAGGGCTTTTAGGCCATCCGTGTGGGCGATACAAGTGTATAGGGATTGGATGTCCATAGTGAAGATGAGGTATTGGGGGCCAGGTAATTGGAAGTCTTGGAGGAGGCGGAGGGCGTGGGTGATGTCCCGGACATAGGTGGGAAATTATAGCACTTCCTGCGGTTGCAGGGAAAGAGGCCGGATTTGGTGGGGCTAGTGGGGAGTGTGGAGCGAATGAGGGAGTCGCAGAGAGAGAAATCGCTATGGAAGGCAGATAGGGGTGGGGAGGGAAATATATCCTTGGTTGTGGGGTCAGATTTCAGAGAATGATACATTGAATCCAGAGGTTAGTGGGGTGATACGTGAGGACAAGGGGGATTCTGTCTTTGTTCTTGTTCCTGCTGTGTTCCTCCAGCTCCACACTGTGTTATCTCTGACTCCAGCATCGGCAGTTCTTACTATCTCTGAAAAGCTCATGGGATCTATCGTAACCCTGGCAAGTTGGAAATTGGCTTAGTGGTCGGAGACAGAGGGTGGTGGTAGAAGACTATTTGTGTACCTGGAGCCTGATGTGCAGCGGTTTGCCATAGGGTTCATTGCTGGGTCCCTTATTGTTTGTGATATTCATAAATGATGTACATGAGAATGTGGCCCAGAGTGGGGCAGGTGTGTGGTATTGATGAAGAATAAATTTGCGGATGACGCAATGATTAGTCAGGTAGTTCACAGTGAAGAAGTTGTTAAGTAACAAGTTTATAAATGGATTGGTCAAATCAGTGGCCAATGAACTTAATCCTGATAAAAGTGAGTTGATGTACTTTGAAAAAAGTAACGAGACAGGGCAGTACTCAATAAATGGCAAGATACTAGAAAGCTCAGAGGAATAGGGGGATCTTGGGATGCTTGTCTACAGATCGCTGAAGATGGCAGGATAGGTTAAGAGGGTAGTTGAGAAGGCATTCAGAATACTTACCTTTACCGGTTGAGACATAGATTATAAGAGCAGGGGGGTTACGTTGGAGCTGTACAGAAATTTAGTTGGACTACAGCTTGAGCTAACGTGTGCAGTTCTGGTCATTCAGGATATTGCCTGGAATGGAGCATTTTGGTTAAGAAGAGAGACTGGATACGCTTAGACTGTTTTCTTTGGAGTGGAGAATATTGAAGGGGAACCGGGTTGAGATGTACATAATTATGAGGGGCATGGACAGTGATAATAGAAAGCAGCTGCTCCCCTTAGTTGAAGGGTTAATAACAAGGAGGTATAATTTTAAAGTGAAAAGCAGGAGGTTTGGTGGGGATTTGAGGAAACATTTTTTTTCCCCAGAGGGTGGTATGGTCTGGCAGGCACTGCCTGGGAGGATAGTTGAGGCAGGAAACCTCACAACCTTTAAAATATTTGGATGAGCACTTGAACTATCAAAACATTGAAGGCTATGGGCCTAGTGTGGGAAACTATTGCAGGTAGTAGTGTATTTTTGGAGGTACACACTCGATGGGCTGAAGGCTCCCTTCTCTACTGTATGATTCTATGATTTTTGGACCATTTTCGTTCGGGACTGTGGACAATTCAAAAGAGACCTCCATGGAGATTGTAAAGATAGGTCTGTCTCTGTCTCTCCTGGAAATAATGAAAACATTTACAGTAGTGAGAGAGCTGTAAGGAAGTAGTCCTCTCACTGACCCACACTCACTCTGTCTCTCTCTTTGTGAGTAAAAGACAGCACTCTGAACTGGTAACTCAATATAATACCCAGGTATAACTGACCAACTACATAAACTGAGGATCTTCAATCACCCTGCAGCTCACAGCAATGTGATCTCATCAACAAAAACCAAAAGAACTAAGAAAGTCACCTAATTCCATCTGTGTGTTTTGGACTCTTGATCACCAAAATTTTCTGTTTTTAAAATGTTTCAAGCCCATAATAAACACTGCAAAGCTTTACATTATATTTCATCCTGTGTATGAATGTTTGTGTGCATTTGGGTTTAAAGTGGATGGAGTTTAAGCTTACACAGTAACAGTTGATAACCCATTTTGCCTCTTAATAAAGACCAAATGTATTCATAATTGTATTTTTTTGGTTTTATTGATGAAACCTGGTGGGAGTCTTTTTTTTGGTACTATTTAAGAGTAAAAACAAAGGAATTTAACCAACGTGATGACTCAATTGGATATTTACACTTTTTGGACATCTCATGGTGTGCTGGGGATTGATTATCACTGCATTCCTTTTGACAATTGCAACTCTCTCAAGAAATGAACCCCTGTGCCTGATTTCACAGCCAGGCCCGGAAGATAATAATTTAACTCATTGTTTTATTCAACAAGGGTGTGGAACCAGGCCTCTTGATATTGGATCCCATCCTAGGGTTGCTCTTCAAGTATAAATGGTGGTGTGGCTTCTTCTGAAGCATCAGAAACCTGTTAGTAATGGCAGGCATACACTATGGTGTTAATGTTCCACAGCCTACAAGTCATGTGCAGGACGTATGTGCTGGGTCGGTATTCAAACTGCTGAGTTTGTTGAATTCTACTGGGGGTTTGTTTAATGACGTTAAAATTCTCCCCTGCCTTTGATGATATGTACAAGAGGAGATAGCTATGTTTTAAAAGGAAGTTACTCTTATACGTTATAGGAAAGATATTATTAAGCTGGAGAGGGTTCAGAAGAGATTTATCAGGATATTAGAGATAACAAGGTGTAGAGCTGGATGAACACAGCAGGCCAAGCAGCATCAGAGGAGCAGGAAAGCTGACGTTTCGGGCCTAGACCCTTCTTCAGAAAGCTCCTCTGATGCTGCTTGGCCTGCTGTGTTCATCCAGCTCGATACCTTGTCATCTTAGATTCTCCAGCATCTGCAGTTCCTACTATCGCTGAAACAACTTATTAAATTTGTGCTTTTCTTTATATTTGGGGGTTACTTTCTGATTTTCACTAAATCATTTATAAGGTAATGCTCGCACATAATAATACCTTCTGTATGTGTTAACATACGGGGTATTTGGACTCACATGTGCAGTTAGAATATTTTATCAACATTCTCAATAATGATCAACTCTTACATAAACCTATTGCTTTCCTTGTATGCTGTGGCTTTATTTTGCTTGCCACCACAGTATTTAAATTGATGCATAACCAGTATAAGTTAACAAAATACTTTTTTCACAATAGCCACCACACATCTATACTGGAAAAGCCATCACTGTAAACACAACTTCTGCAGATGGCGAGGTCATATTGAATGCATTTTCATCTCATATTCATAAAAGCAGAACATTTAAAACCAGTCTTATGTACTGCATCTCAGACCTCAATTGCAGATTTAAAATTCAACAACTGACAGCGTTCAGTACAGGATAATCCATTACATTGGTTCCAGGTTTTTAGTTGCTGAGCTGCCAGAAACCAAACATTCTGTATTCTTTCACTATGAATCAGTGATTTAAAGGTTTTTTTTGGATCCCAGTTAACTGAGCGTTCCTTTGTTGAAAGATTTAAAACTGTTCTCATTCCTTTGCAGCCTCTTTCTCTCTCTTCCACACCTTTCTTGCAATCTCCTTCATTCCACCCATTCCACTTAGGGCTCCTTCTTCCTTCTCAAGCCCTTTGCCACAGCCTCCTTCTCCTACCCATCTCCTCTTCTGACTGGTATCTCCACCCAGCATCCAGCCGATAGAACACCTTGGTCCAGTAAAAGACCATGCATCTCCGCCAATTGGAGCGCTCAGCTTTACCTCAACAACTTTCAACTTTTCCTTCACAGCTCTCACCCCTCAGTTCCTGGCAAAAGACTGATGCAGGGACTCTCTTAATGCCAACGTGGAATTTCATAATTGTTTGCAACTTGTCCAATCACAGGCTGCTTCTCTTCTGGGTCACTAGTGAACATATCAGCAGCAAGTGCAGGAGAGAACAAGCCTGTGATTGGAGGAGTGACTTTTCACCCTTTTCATTATTCTTTTGGGGGTGGGTGACTTTTCTATTGTTGGAAGTCATTGCACCAGATTTTTCAGGATTTGGCTACTGAAGTTTGTAAACAGGCTATTACATGTCCATCTCACATATAGTCCCTCGGGACTACCTAAAGGCATTGTCACCCTTGTTGGAGGTTGAAAAGTAATTTCTTCCGAAAAGTCTTTCTTGGTCTCAGTATGATTTTTATATCAAAGGTTGATCTAGGCAACCATTTTTGTTCTCATAACAGTAACCTTTTAAAGGAACATGGGGCAATTGGACATTAATCCCCTTAACTCCACCGTACATGGCCAGAAATTCAGAATTAAAAACTTGGTTTCAGTTTATGCAAAGACAGAGAAGAGGCCAAATACAAACAAAGTCAGTAAAATATTTCAACAGTAAATTAAACAGTTAAAGGGGGTTTGACTGTTTAAGATCGAATTTTTTTTAGAAATATAAACATTAAAATGTCAAAAGACAGAAGGTTGGGAAATTAATGGTGACATGATTTTTTTTGGACAGGATACATTTTTACTATTGAGGTTTAAAACATTGTGCTTAGGGACAGTCCCGGGTGAAATGAAGGGGGCCATGTGACTTATGCTATAGTCTACCTGAGAACAGGTTTCCAGATTGGAAAAGAGTGGATGTAAACCCTCAGGAGCTAAGAATCATTTGAACTGTTGTTTGGAAGAATGTAATGTCTAATTAAAGGACAGCGTCATGTATGCCTGTGAAGTGTACTTTCTCAGTTTTGTTAAAATAAAAAGGGGGTGTTCTGTGGTTTAAAGTAGAAGTTGCCAACAAATATATAGTTTCTTCAATAATGGTTTTAATCTTTTATTGCCGTGAATGCATTAAAATGTCTTGTGTCATTCTCCCAGTTATTAACTAGAAATTCAAATTTCTTTCTTAAAGTTATTGATCTCTATGGGGATCATAAATTTGATATTTTTAAATATTTCAATGGAAATTGTACTTTGTGTAGTTCTTTTGTAGTCAGTGTTAATATTACAGCAATAACGTTATTACTACACTTTGCATTGAGCACCTTTAATATTTTACTTCTCTATCTGATACAAGAATAGCTTAAGAAATTTTCCTGGAGCTGTCCAAAATGCAAATTTTCAAATCCAGCCTCATAAAATGTACGGAAATATGAGAAGATATCAGAATTTTATACATTTTATACATTGATTTGCTATATTTTTTAAAAGAACATTGATCTAAAACAAAGCAGTGGTACCAATGAGACTGTGAGGAAAAAATGGGAAATCCACAAGCTTTTGTCAGTATTTAAGGGCTTTTCCCACAAAGAAAGCTGGAAAACACTACAACTTCTGTCCTAATGATTAAAATATAAAATCGTAATTATAAATTCAAAGACTGTATCCAAATGACCTGAAGAAATATCCCAGCATTTTGATTCAACAGTTGTACAACATAATCCCTTGCTATTTAAAATAGTCTTAACTGCTCTTGGTAATTTTGTGTTGAAGAAAAATTGTACTATTACATATTGCATAGAAAATAATGAATTGACCAAAATATATGCAAAACATTTGTAGAAAACAATTTTGTCCTTACCGATGATAAGACTTACTGCAAATCCTAAGGGAGCCTGTGTCCATACAAATCCATGTCCAACAACATAGACTGCCTCTGCTGTACCATTAATGTAAGCACCACCAACCCATGTGGCTATGGGACAGATACAAGATGATTAGGAACTGATCTTATTTATTTCAGTTCATTGCCACATGTATCTATAATACAAATTATTAATATTACCATCATCGTCATATGATCCGAGGCCATTGTTTTGTTTTTAGCACTTGGGGAATGCTGATTTAATGTAAAGGTAAGAACTTGGGCAGAACTTTTGATGTGGAGTATCCGCCATTTTGATTTTGCCTCCGGATATCCATCTGGGTGCAGTGAGGAAAGGAGGTCTCCTCTTATCCTCGATAAGCAAATGTTGGGGGAGTTGTTCTGAGGGTGGAGCCAACCACCTTATCTTTCATTCATGCCTGTGAAGCACCCATTTGAAGGAAGAAGCAAACTTAGCACACAGCTGTACATCAATTTGGAGAAATGGAGAGGCAGGCAGTGGATCTGTAGAACAGTGGTTCCCAACCTCTTTAGTAACACAGCACAATTCAATGAAAAACAATTCCTTGGCACACTCACTTTTTTCAACTGAATTGATCGCACAAAAATGTCAAATTTTACTTGCATTTATTATGCTTATGGTCAAGGTTTGCAACATGGTGCATACAACAAGCTAAAGATTGAATTAATGTTTCAAATGTGTTTTATATTGATTTTTATTCCCTTTGTACAAAATTTCACATCACTCTGTTTGAAAACCACTGCAGTATAAATATCCTTTTTCTCCTTTTCATGACCTTTTAACTTTTACAGTCCAGGAGTGTCTCCATTTAAAGGCATCATGATGTCAGTGAGCTGCTTCAGCAACAACCACATCTCCTTATGGTGTTGCTTAGGCTTTAGAGCTGCCAGCCCTTTGCTTGGATCAACTGCATGAGGAGTCATTATGGAGTGCAGATCTTTAATTATTTCATGAGGTTGTTGACTTCCTCGCTGAGCTGGTTTGTTTTTGTTCAGACGTTTCGTCACCATGCTAGGTAACATCATCAATGAGCAAGTCAACAACCTCATCCACAACCCAAGCTACAGATCTTTGCCAAAACTTTAATTATTTTATTGTTTATTGTTTGATTTATTATTATTATTTAATTATTAGTATTTGATTATTTGAAATCACTATCTAAATTAATAGATATATTGGGAATTCTAATGAAATAGATAATGGCATTTTGTCTCTATCCTTGAATTTAAGTTCAGTGTCAAAGTGAACAAATTTATTCTCTTCACTGACTCTAAAAGTCCTTTGTGAATGGGATTGGGAGTTTCAATTAAGCTCCAAGTTCATGTGGGCCCTGTTGTAATTAGTACTCAGAGTTACTACGGGCTGAAAATGAGGAAAAGGAGCTTTATTGTACATCAAATCATGTTATACATTCCAACTAATGTGGACACTGCAACCCTAAAAGTGGTCCAAACCCCAGCATAGGGAACCATCACGTTGCTAAGAAATAATAGTAAAATGGTAAGGAAAGGTCTTAAATGGTTTGTGCAAACTAGAATATTTCTTCTCGACATCAATGATTAAAAAGGTACTATTTTAACCTTTGGCAAAGGTAAGAGTAAGTATAAATGAAATAACTCACCAGTCATAGTAAAAATACCAAGAAATAAACCTATGTCTCTCCGCCCTATCATAATAACTTCATTTCGAAGTAATTCGCCATGTGTTGGTTTTCTTTTATTTTTCCAGGCTGCCCATATTCCAACAGCCAGGATGATCAAGTAGAACAAGATGATTGCGATTAGCCCTCCAATGTCGATACCCATTTTTCAAATGAAAATGCAGCGAGTGCAGAATACTGTCACCAATGGCTAGATAAAACAAGTGTATGCATTAGTATTTATACACATCAAACAAGAGTGAAATTCATTACTGCTAAGCCAATCAAAATGCCAATGTCAAATGAGATCAAAGAGGAACAGATAAATGGATACGAAAGGAAGTGCCCATTTTTCTTACGTCACAGCAATCCGGTATAATAAATACAAATGTATTAAATTCCTCAAGTTCACTCCCCAAAGGCAGGTCCAACCCACAGTGTCTTCCTCCCCAGCACAGGTAATGCAAGGAGGCAGCTCCCATACCTACCTCAGGCAGGATCAAACCCCGTGCCAATAGCACCAATCCTCACTGGCCAACCAACTCCTCAAGAGGTCTGACTTGTGGTGACAACATTCACCTTCACGTGAATGTTCATAGAATCATAAAACCCCTATACAGTGTGGAAACAGGCCATTTGGCCCAATGGGTCCACACCAACCAAGCATCTGAAAAGCATCCCACCTAGACCCATCCCCCTCCCCTACCCCTACATTTCCCATGGCTAACCCACCTACTCTGCTCATCCCCTGACACTATGGACAATTTAGCACGGACAATCCACCTAACCTACACATCTTTGGACGGTGGGAGGAAACCGGAATACCTCACAGAAACCCACACAGACGCAGGGAGAATGTGCAAACTCCACACAGATAGTCGCCCGAGGATGGAATCGAACCCGGTTCCTGGTGCTGTGATGCAGCAGTGCTGACTACTGAGCCACCGTGCCACTCAGCTTCGTGCTTGGATCTATTCATCATGCTAGTAAAGGTTACAATTTTCTTTGCAGCATGTGGCTGACTGAAATCTCTCCCATGCATATTGCCTACCATTCATCTTGTTTTAGAAGGATTTATAAGTTGATACTCAAACTGATTGGCCAAAGAATGAACACACTTTCCTTACTCATCAAGTCCTAGAATGAGCCTCAAATCTGAAGCCCTGGCTCAGAGGCAGGAATGCTATCTGTTGTGCCTATATTGTATTCATTCATCTTATTTCAATAAGACAAAATAGATTTGTTTCCGGATGAGGTCAGAGAGCTATGTTCTTTACCAGAGATAACAAGGTGTAGAGCTGGATGAACAAAGCAGGCCAAGCAGCATCATAGGAGCAGGAAGGCTGACGTTTCAGGCCTA
>NC_063337.1:46137822-46192829 GCF_021869965.1 Rhincodon typus
ATGTTCTTTACCCTTCTTTTTAATTCATTTATTGAATCCTGAACAACTATTCTAAGAATGAGTCTGTGTATGCACAGCATGCAGAATAGTGAGCTGTAATACATATTATCATTCTGGAACAATGACATCTTACTCTATCATTAACCACCCCTGCTTCCTATCCAGGATTTTCCAAGTTATGAGTAAAACTCATCTCCTCTAACTTTATAACTTTCCCTCTTGTCATGACTTAAACACATGAAGTTGTCCCAACATGCAAGAAGTGGTGTATGTGGGTACAATTACAATGTGTAAAAGACATTTGGATAAGTACATGAATAGGAAAGGTTTGGAGGGATATGGGTCAGGAGCAGGCAGGTCGGACTAGTTTGGTTTGGGATTGTCAGTATAGACTAGTTGGACTGAAGGGTCTGTTTCTGTGCTGTATGACTCTATGCTTTATAAGGGTTCATAATTCTAATTGTAATTAGTCTAATGAACATGTAATGGAAGAACCAGAAGCAAGATCAAAGAAATAAGCTTAAAAGAACTTTGGAGATGGGGACAGATAGAATGAAATGAACCATACTATGAGAAAAATTGCCAGAAGATGATAGCTGAAAGCTTAATCATTGATGAGGGTTGGTGTTCGAGTACATGATAGCTCAGAATGAGAAGACTTGATTAAAAACAGAAATTGTTGGCAATACTCAGTAACAATTTGGGAAGTTAAGAAGTGAGTTGCTGCTGTAGATTTCCCAGCCTCTGCCTTACTCTCGTATAGTTCAGTTTCTGGTCAGTGGTAAATCCAATTTGGAGAGAGCTGGTCCTAAAGGATACATCTCCACTTGGGTTGAGTGTGAAAAAGAAATCAGATTCAAATTATAGGAAATCTGATCACATGTTGTTCAGTGAGAATATGTTCTGAAGGAACAAGTCTAAATTGCTTAAAACCAGAAAAATGTACCATTTATAAAGAAGAAATATTCAATAAGGAACACTCACAAAAGGGAAGTAAAGATAAATCAAGTCAAAATAAAATAAAATTATAAAGAAAAACCAAAGGGAAATAAAGTTGACATAAGTGAAGTAAATTTAAGTTACTGTTTTTGTAGTAAGTTTATAATTACTCTAAGGGTGGTGAATAGTTTTCAAAGTTAGAAGATGGCAGATCAGTTGAACCAAGTGGACTATATATCCAGTAGTAATGTGTGATGACATGTACATGTCATGTATCCAAGACAAACACATCTTTAGAGGATAAAGCAAGATGCTGAAGATCTGAAACAAAACAGAAATTGTTGGAGATATTCAATAGGTTGGGTAGCATCTGTGGAGAGAAAACAGAGTTAATGTTTCGAGTCCAGTGACCCTTCTTCAGAACTGATAGCAGTTAGGAAAAAATGGTATTTATGTTGATGTAATGGGATGGAAGGGAAAAGCAGACAGAGACAAAGATCGTTAGGCAGACAAAAGACTGGCTAATAGTAAATTAGGGAAGGCAAAAAATCTGATAATGGGTTGATGTGGAGTGAAAATGGATAGGTTCTGCTGAAAGCAGCCCATATAATGACAGGGCCTGGGGCATTGGGGTGGTTGAAGGATATGAAGGGAGGTGTATCAGGCATTAAAATTATTGAACATGATATTGAGTCCTGAAGGCTGCAGGGTGCCAAAGTGAAAGATGAAATGCTGTTCTTCCAGTTTACAATGAACCTCCATGGAGCACTTGGGCCGGTCTGAGACAGAAATTTTGGCCAGGGAACAAGGTGGTGTTGAAGTGGCAGGCAACCGGAAATTCAGGGATATTTTTATGGACATAACATAGGTGTTCTGCAAAACTATTACCAGTCTGTGTTTTGTCTCCTTAATGTAGAAGAGGCCGCATTGTGAACAGTAGATTAGATTGAGTGAAGTACAGGTAAATCGCTCCTTCACCTGAAAGGTGTGTTTTCAGCCCTCACTAGTGAGGAGGGAAACGGGAAAATGTTGCGCGTTCTGTGTTTGCATGGCAAGGTACTGTGGGAGTGAAGGAGATTGAATGGTCCCTGCAAAATGCTGAGTCAACTTACTGAGCACTAAAGCTGTGAATGATGGGTATATTAGGGCTGGTTTTCTAGAACAGCATGTTGAGAAGCCAACTAGAGGTCAGGCTATTTTAAATCAAGTACAATGCAATAAGAAAGAGCAAACAAATAATCTTTTTGTAACAGAGCCTTTAGACATGAATGACCACATTAAGATAGAATTTTACATTATGGGTGAAAGTGAGATATTTCAGTCTGAAGCAAGGATACTAAAGTCGAATAAGGGAAATTATGAAGTAATGAGGCAGAAATTGGCTGAGCTGGATTGGGAAAATATATGAGAGGGGTATGACTGTACAAAGGCAATGGACAGTCTTTAAAGAGCTATCACATGACTCATTATAATAATATGTTCCTTCAAGATACAAAACACGAAGAATGTAGGTCAAACATGGCTGAGAAAGGGAGTTAAGAATTGTATATGGTTAAAAGAAAACGCTTATAACATGTTTGGAAATAGCCATAAATCTGAAGTTTAAAAGGTTTTCAGAATACAGCAAATGAGGATCAATAAACCAATAAGAATATGAAGAACAGAATATAAATGCAATCTAGCAAAAAATATAAAACTTGACTGCTTATATTGATTCATAAAAAGAAATGTTTGGCTGAGATGAATGTGGATCCATTGCAGGCAGAGTCAGGAGAACTTAAATGGGATAGAGAGAAATGGCTGAAAAAGTAAATTACCATAATGTATTTGTTTTCACTGAGGAAGATACAAGAATTTGTGTTTCAAGTGATGGAGGAAAATGAGAAGTTGAAGGATATTAGTATTAGTATGCAAGTTGCACTGGAGAAATTAATGGGGATGAAAGAACTGATAGTCTACATCTCAGAGTTTTGAAGGAAGTGGCTATAGATAGTCAATGCATTTATCATAATCTTCTAAAATTCCATAGATTCTGCAATTATTCCTGCGGATTGAAAACTCACAAATTTCATCCCATTATTTTAGAAAGGAGCAAGGGAATACAAACGGGGAGCTACCTTACTTGAGTAGCAGGGAAAAAGCTAGAATCTATCAAAAAGGGTGTTACAAAGCAGTAAAGCTAAGTGGGAATGTGTGTTATATGAAAGATGTAAGGCATATTTGGCAGGAATTGGACAGACTTAGTGAATGGGTAAGAACATGGCAATGGAATATGTGGAAAAATGGTGGGAAAAATTGATGTGCGTATTATTTCTTAAATGATAAGCAGTTGGAAAGAGTAGAGGCACAAATGGATCTAGATGTCCTTGTTGATAAATCACTGAAGGCTAACATGCAAGTGCAGCAAGCTATTAGGAAGGCTTATGGAATGGTAGCCTTTATTGCAGGAGGATTTGAATACAAGGAAAGGGAAGTTTTATTTCAATTATATATGAGCTTGATTAGACTGCACCGAGAGTATTTTGTGCAGATTTGGCCTCCTCTCAGTAAAGACATTATTGCTATAGAAAGAGTACAACAAAAGTTCATCAGCCTTGCTCCTGGAATGCTGGGACTGTCCTTTGAAGAGACATTGGGCAAACTGGATTTGTGTTGTTTAAAAGTTAGGAGAATGAGAGGTGCTCTCGTTGAAATGCAGTAATTAGTACTTAGTAAATGCAGATAAGATGTTCTCTTTGCTTGGGGAATCTAGAACTAGGGGGCATAATTTAAACATAGGGTTGTGCCATTTATAGAATCCCTACAGTGTGGAAACAGGCCCTTTGGCCCAACTGACCCTCAGAGGATCCCACCCAGACCCCCTAATCTACACATCCCTGAACACTATGGGCAATCCACCTAACTAGCACATCTTTGGACTGTGGGAGGAAACCCACACAGACACAGGGAGAACATGCAAACTCCACACAGTTACTCAAGGGTAGGATTGAACCCAGGTCCCTAGTGCTGTGAGGCAGCAGTGCTAACCACTGAGCCACCATGCCACACAGAATGAGGAAGGTGAAGATTAGGTTTTCTTTTACTCAGAGAGTGGCAAATGTTTGGAATTCTCTACCCCAGATGGCTGTAGGAGCTCAGTCTTTGAGTATATTTAAAGTAAATTTCTAATTTTCAATGATGTAAAGGGTTATAGGGATAGTGTGGAGTAAACACTTTGAAGTGCTCAATCATCACTGATTATATTGAATGGTGAAGTAGGGTCTATGGGCTGAATGGTCTACTCCTGTTCCTATTATCCTAAATTGTCCAACTCTGATGTTGCTGGCATCAAAAGCCAGTATGAATGGCTTCTCATGATTAAGTGTGACTAAAATCAGCCTGAATTTCAGTACAGCTTTCAAGTTTTCAAAGGCACTCTGACATGTTTACATCCATTCAAATGTTCTGCCTTTCTTTAGCAGGTGCACTAAAGGTGTAATGACAGTGGTGATGTTCAGAACAAACTTGCAATAAAATCCACTCACTCAAAATTTCACATTTTGTTCTAGACAGGGAAAGTCCAAAATAATCAGTAATTTCAGAACTCCACATGCTGTTTGGCTTTGTTCCACAGTGTGGCTCAAAAGAGTCTTGTTTGCTCTGGAAAATTTGGTCTCAACCAGATTTATGACAAAATTGTTATATTTTAGTTAATCAAACAGTTTAATTAAGTGGCATAAATGTTCTTCCCAGGTTCTCTCCCAGGTAAAAACAACTAAGTTATTAATGTTAACTACATGGTTATGTAGTCCTTCAAATGACGTTAGTGGTTATTGTTGGAATACTGCTGGTGCATTATTCATTCAAAATTGCTTCACTTTGCATATAAAAAGTACGTTCAGAATTATAAAAGCCGCTATTCTTTTGGTTCTGTCAGTTAACAGAACTTATTTACATACTGGTATCAAGTTGATTTTTGTGACAAATCATGTATGTCCACTTTGCTCAATGCAGGTTTCCAATCTTTAAATAGCATATGAGTTTACAATTGCTCCCATTATTGACTTTGCGATAGTCAGGACAGAATCTCTGAGACCCATCCAGCTCAAGCTACTACAACTTAGTTCAATAATGTCATTGTCTGTCATGAATTTAATTGCTTACCTCACTTGAGCTAATCTCTCCAGATTGAGTTTGTAATGGCATTGCTTTATAGATATTGCATTTCCACATTTACATCATGAACAGCCGTAATAGATGTTTTACTGGCTTACTCCTACAAATTAGTTTAGAATTCTGTAGTGGCCTTCATAAGTCACATCTAATGTTTTACGGAAGATAAAACAGGATGGTATCAAATCCTTTATGCACCCCAGTATTTCATAATCTGATTTTCGCAGTGTCAACTTCTGAATATTCATTTTCTGATTCATTCTCCAACTGTTTTAACTCAATCCCTACTCAATCAGTGGCCCTTAGTATACTTTTCTCCTGTTAATCATCCTGTCATAACATCTTTCTACGTGTTAAAATGACACACTTGCTGATTTTTTTTCTTTGTGATTTGATAAGGTCCAATGAACCTAGCTTTTAGTTGTTCTCCAGAAATAGATAACAACATTGACACTTTGTCTCCTGCAACAAAATTTCAAATTTTGGCTTTTTTAAATTTACTTTTATTTTCGTTGTTTGTTAAGCATTTTTTAATCCTTTTTAGCCAACCTATGTGTTCGTCAGTTTCTCACTGAAATTCAAAACATAGGTTGTAAGTCTCTGAGTTTTGGTTTATCAATTTCTCCTTAATCAATTTAAATGATCCTCTCATCTCATGTCCATATATTAGTTCAAAAGGACTAAATCCTGTGGACTCATTAGGAGCTTCTCTATTGGCAAATAGTAACAAAGAAAATCCTTTATCACAATCATTAGGACATTCTTAGCAATAAATTCTAATCATGGTCTTCAAAGTCGGATGCCTCTTTCCATCGTACCTTGAGATTTTGGGCGATAAGCAGAAGATGTAAATTGTTTTATCCCCAAATTAGTCATGACTTCTTCAATTATTTATGAGATGAAATCTGGTACTTGATCTGATTGTATTTCATTGGGTAATTCACGTCTTGTAAAGAATTGCACTAATTTTTCCACTACCTATTTTGCAGTCATTTTTCATAAAGGCAGTGCTTCAGGAAATTTAGTGGAATCAACCATAATCATATTTCTTCCCATTCCTGGTGTTAGGTATGGGCCTTGCACAATCAAATAAGACATTCCTAAATGGTTCTTCAAAGCTGGTATCCAAACTAAAGGTGCAGGTTTAACTGAGGCTTGGTTTCCTCACTACCTGTCATGTATGGCATGTCTGGAAAGAAGTTGATTATATCTTTATGTAATTCTGGCTACTAACATGTTTCAATATTCTAGCCTATGTTTTCAGAATGCCTAAGTGACAGCCATTCGAATTTTGTGAGTTGATCATAGCATTTTAATATGAAGCTCAGATGGAACTACCTGATGGGTCACTGCCTATTCCTCAATGGTTGGTATTTGAGGTGGTCTCCATTTCATCATCAATACTTGTCTTTCAAATAACAGTGCTCAGGTATTGTTGTTGATTTACTTTTTGTGTAGGCTGTTTGCTATAACACTTTTAACTCTAAAACCATTTTTATTAAAGAAGGTGGGCTAAACTTGTCACCCTCATTCTCTTTTACATTCATCCATTTTGCTGAAATTTGAAAAATTGTGTCCAACAACTGAATTTTCAAACTATTTCCCTATTTTTATAGACTCAATTTCTTCCTGTCTAATTTTATTGACCTATGATCTAGTCACAACACAGTCAGAAAACAATTGAAGATGTTCTACCTGTAACTTACAGTTTCTTTTACCTGCTCTGGTTGTTTCACCACCCTTGGTGAAGCCTATATTGTTGAACTTGCCAGCCCATTTCTCAAAATAAAGTAAATTCCTTATATATGACTTTGTTTTACGACTCCCACTACAACTTCTCCATTTATGAAATCACACTTAAATCCAACTCTGTATAATGAGGCTGGTTTATAAGCTCCATATATACCTTCAATTAAGAGTTTCTCCTTCATTAACCCCTCTGGAAGACAAAGAAGTATCAGCCAGTAACTGTAATTGACATTCTCCATTGTCTCTCAATATCTTTATCAGCTTACCTCTGTGATTTAAAGCATAAGAAAATGCCACCATTTTTGAAATTAAATAATCAGTACTCCAGAAGTTTTATTCTTGTCAATATTACAGAAAAGAATTGTCCTGAGAAATCTTTCCTTCCTTAACAATTCCAAGGTAACATCTTCTCTTTGTACTACTACGATAGTTTTAATACCAACATCCTTTCCTGATGTCACCTTGTCTGAAAATTTCTTGCACATTCTACTTACTGCAACAATCTCCTATTTAACTTCCAGCAATTTGCTTTGATATGTTCCATCTTATTATGATGGAAGCATATTACCTTCTTTTATTACTTTGCTTCCAGACTTTCCCCTTTATTACTTGATGTCTTTCTGTCTGTTCTCTAAAACTAGTATCATCTCAACTTTCTATTCCTCAATTTACCTGGGAATTTCCATGTAACCTTCTCTGTATCTGTAATGTTTTGTGTGAGATGTCATATGTACTTATTGGAATGCTGCTTCTCAGGCTCTTAATATTTACGCTCATCAATGTAAGTTTTTCAAATTTGCTAGAATGTTATTTTTGATTTCTTCCATGATCAAAATTTCCCTTATGTTCTCAATTTTTTTCTCCAGCTTGAAAGATCTAAACCACTGACCACACAGTATTTCTTGCACTCTTAGAAATTCTGGAGATATTCTTTTTTTAATCTTCCTAACCTTTAATTAGTAAGCTCAAAGTATTGAATATCACCTTTTTGACAGTTTCATACTCTGCAAGTTGTTCTTCTGACAAACTGGCAAAGTCATAGATGTTCCTGTCAAAATACTTTATAACACCAAAATCCAAACATCTTTTGGCCACATCATCTGCCCAGCTACCTTCTCAAGAAGAGATAAAATTCCTTTTAATCCGTCCTTGTAAATTCAGCCACAAATCATAGATTCCCCCCAGTTCAATCAAACTTCTCGTTGGAATGAGAACAATCCTCTAAACTATTACCTCCTCATTTCAACTTTACTCTATGCTTTTTTTTTGGCCAAGTCATGTTCTCTAATTACTCTCTTTCTTTGGAATTCAATTTTGTCCCTTCCTCTCTTTTTGGCTTTTCCCCCACTTTCCATCTTCCTCTGTTTTTCTTCTCTTTCCATTTCAAGTTGTCCTAGCTCTATGTCCCTCCCCATTACCCTACGCTTTTACTCACCACCTACAGCATGTGGACTGCATTGGTCACCACCACCTTCTCAAGGGCAACTAGGGATGGGCAATAAATGGTGTCCAGCCAGTGATGCCCACATCCCAAGAGTGGATTTAAAATCAAACTTTCCTTAGTGTCTGATTTTCTTACAGCTTAAGTCTCTTCATTTCTAAATATATCTTAGCTAATTCCAGTTGTGATATCACACTTTTAAGCTCACTTTCGTCAAACTCTAAATGTTGGTTAATCACTTGAAGCATCTCATCCTTATGAGGTCCTGCTTTTACTTCTATCTTCATGTATCTGCTAAGACTCATAGCTGAGCTTTAGCCAAGGATTTCAAAGAATCCACTGTTATACCTTCCACTTCCAGAAAACTCTTAGCAATGACACCTTCAAATTCGATTTCATAAACCTCATGACAACAAAACTGTTTTATGTTCAGAATCAACATATTTCCATTACTTTAAAGTGGAAGGATAAAGATCGCTCTTGAATCTGGGGATTTTTCCAACAGCCTCAAAATGTTATGATCCCAATTGATGTCAATACTGGACAAGTCACATCCCAGACTAAAATCTAAATGATTTTTTGATTTTAGTAAGGTGGTCTTTCACTGAAACAGAAGCATGCAATTATGCATATTTGGGTTGAACAATAAAGCATAAGTTTATTACACCAAAAAAATTAAGAAAAGATAGGAATAAAGTAAACTATTTACATATAACACATGTTTAAAGATTTTGAAATGCATTGTAAAATACAATACCATTAATTTAAAACAGCATTCCATTACCGTACTCACAAACCAAGAGAATTTCCTTCTCTACTTCACCTACAGGGTTTAGTTTAACTCTGGCTACAATTCTTAATCTTGAGAGTCTGATAGCCTCTTCTTAAATCTTCACACAACTGAGCTTACATTTTCTCAGCTTAAAATAACCCATTCAAGGTATTAACTCACATACCTGATACTGAGATAACCTATTTCTTAATAGTTCTTAATTGTCTCCCTTTTTCATAAGCCATTGTCTTATACATCCATTTCAGCTAAGACCTGTCCATTCCAAAAAATGTTTTCTACAAGCCATGGGTGTTTCTCCTAAGGAAAAAAAAATCTAGAATCATCTATCCGGAGCTTAACACACACCACTGTTTATTCTGTTCAGTCTTAAAACTCTCCCAATATAAACAAATTCCCATTAGCATCCAAGATCTATTTCTCTCACTTTTTTAAAAGAAATCACCATGAATACAGAATCACTCCCAAGTTAATCATTAAACCCCTTCATACACATAGACACGTTACAAGTTAAAAATCCAAATTCTCAAATAGATGAAATTAACATATGTAGAAATCGCAGAACTTTCATCATGTTATGATGCATAAAGATTTTGCTAGGTGATGGCAATGGTGATTAGACACACAGAACCAGAGGCAAACTAAAGGGAGCATCTGAATTGATGTCTAGTGCAGCAAGGTGTTACAAGTGAACGATGATGCAGGCCCAGCAATCTGAGAATGGAAAAGGACATCTGAAGAGAAGCCCAGGTAGAGGACGTAGATGCCAAATGAGTCACTGAAACAATCTCCTAACCAACACAAGCAGCAAAGCAGGAAATGCACTTTGATTTAGGTGAAGAATGAATTCTCCACAAAACCACCCAATTTTTAAAAATGATACAGGGTCCCAAGCAGCCTCAACAAGTCAGGGCAGGACTTATACAGTGACAATTCCAATGACCATTAGATCGGATAGCTGGTGACTCCAGCCTGCTCCTCCAGAACTCCCACCTTGGAAACTAGGCCTAGGGAGGGAAAGGGGGTTCTGAAATAAATAGGGAGAGAGTGGGAGGCGGATAGAAGATGGATAGGTGGAGAAGATAGGTGGAGAGGAAACAAACAGGTCGGAGAGGCGGGGATGGAGCCAGTAAAGGTGAGTGTAGGTGGGGAGTTAGGGAGGGGATAGGTCAGTCCAGGGAGGACGGACAGGTCAAGGGGGCGGGATGAAGTTAGTAGGTAGGAGATGGGGGTGCGGCTTGAGGTGGGAGGATGGGATAGGTGGGAGGAAGAACAGGCTAGGGAGGCGGGGATGAGCTGGACTGGTTTTGGGATGCGGTAGGGGGAGGGGAGATTTTGAAGCTTGTGAAATCCACATTGATACCATTGGGCTGCAGGGTTCCATAAAGCTGTTGGGCAATAACCTGGTGTCATATGATTTTTGACAATTGCCAGCAATGGTCACGGCACACATTTGAAATTGGTCTCAGGGGCTGGAATCACTGCTGTAGAATGGCCTTTTAATGGCTAAGGAAGTTTGCCCTGCTGCCTTCATCTGTCCAACTGAAAAGTTTAGAACGAAGAAGTCTCAAGGTCAAAGGCCAGCCTCAGGCAACATTAAGACACCGGAAGAAATGTTTAAGACAACGTTTGTTATCCACAACCAACCACGTTCACTGCTCAGCAGGAGAGCTTGTATAGTCCTCAACCTAATCCTTAAAATATGTACAGTTACCGGGCAGGATCCAGCAAATAAGTTTAAACAACAATTGCCAAGATTTTTTAGGGGCCTGGAGAAACTGAACACTGTATGCCACATCACACTGAAAGGTAGATGCCAAACCCGTATGCTTATTCACAACTGAGAAGCTTCTGTACATATAACGTACAAACAGAGACTGAGGCCATACAACAATAAAAGTGTTATTTCAAAAGTGACATGGCTGACTATGTGGTACTCTGCTTTGGTGGCAATTCCCAAACCAAATGGATCCATTAGAATTCTTGTCAGCTTAACATACATGTGCAGGACAATAGGGGATACACTCAATGGCATCTGTAGATGAAAGCCTAGCTAAACTTGTAAACAGCACAATCTTCATCAAGCTGGATGCTACAGTAGTTTTGAGCAACTTTCCATAGGTGAGGATTCAAAACAACTATGTCCATGGCATCCTTGGACATTATTGACACAGTGGCTTGTCCTTTGGCATTACATCCACATTTGAGATTTTCCAACAGACAGTGTACAACAAGCTAGAGAATAAAGAATATATCACATGACTCATGGATAATATTCTCATCCACACGTCCAACAAAGCACAACATGATGGCAGTGTAAGAAAATTACAGGAGGCTGCCTTACATTAATGAGTAGTGTGAATCCTCAAAGTTAAAGAAAATATTTTGCTTGGCTACATTGTTCAAGCAACAACAATCACAACAAATCCATAGAAGAGAGAAGCCATCAGGATATTTCCACTATGCAGGAATATTATAGAACTCCAATGGTTTATAGGAATGGTGAACCAGGTGGGGAAACTTTTATTTCACTTAGATCAAATTAATGAACCTCACAGGAAACTTTTGAAGCAATATCAGGCATGTTGTTGGATAGTGCCTCTAAGTTCTCATTTGGCTGAACGGAAGACGTGGTGATTTTGTCTGATGTCCTTTCATATTATGGGCTTGGTGTCCTAGCTACAACTGTGGTTGATGCTTTATCTACAGATCTGGAGCAGTTTTGTTTCAGACTCTTTATGACAGGATTGGGCAACCAGTCTGTTATGATTCTAGAGTCTTTACTGACACCGATGGGGTGGCACAATGGCTCAGCAGTTAGCACTGCTGCCTCACAGCACCAGGGTTCGACTCCACCCTCGGTGACTGTCTGTGTGGAGCTTGCACATTCTCCCTGTGCCTGCGTGGGTTTCCTCACGGTGCCCCAGTTTCCTCCCACAGTCCAAAGATGTGCAGTTTCGGTGGTTTGGTCATGCTAATTAAACCAAGAATGTGCAGGTTAGGTGGATTAGCCATGGGCATTGCAGGGCTACAGGGATTGTTTAGGGGGTTGAGTCTGGGTGAGCTGCTGTTCGGAGGTTCAGTGCGTACTTGATGAGTTAAATGCCCTGCTTCCACATTGTAAGGGTTCTATGACATGCTGTCAGTGAGAAAGAAGCAGTTGCAACAATTTGGACATGCAGGCAATTCTCGGACTGGTTAAAAGTGAAACTGACCACAAGCCAATTTCAAATATGTTGAACATGAAGGTGCTCCTGACAATGCCTATCAGAATCCAGAGATTTTGTTTGCTAATGATGTGGTATGACACAGTTATGTAATAACATGCTGTGGTCAGGAAAATTCTTAACTGATGCTGACCTCCTGTTAAGGATATCCATTAATGGCCTGGGAAGGGAAACAAAATGTTTGCTCATGAAATCAAGGTCTTGGTGGCCTTAAACAATCATTTGTCAGCTACAGTGAAGCAGTTAGAGGAATTTTGTGAAGCTTAGTTATGAGATATGTGCATACCTCCATGTTCTGCTTTGATGGCTGGACAGAATATGTCCTAGTAATCCTATCCTGCAGTAGTATTTTTTATAAGGGCATCACATCAGAATTATCGATGAGCTTTTGGGCTATAATGCGAGACTGGTTATCCTATGAGCTGTCTGTTTGGACATCCTCTATAAGATCCACTGGGAACACTTGGATATTTCCAAGTCTCGGGCTAGAGTGCTTTAACCTGTATGGTTTCTCATGTTTCTTGAAGACATGGTCTCCAACTGCATCTCTTCCACCCTCCTCCTTTTCCAATAGACCATTGGAATGCCTTGGCATAAATCTATTTGAAATTAAAAAGATAATTTTCTCATTTTTAGGCATGGGACTCCTTGCTTTTCCTGGTATATATTAATGATCTAGATGTTGATGTGCAGGGGAAAGTTTCAAAGCTTGTGGATGACAAGAAACTTGGAAGCATTATAAACTCTGTGGAGAATAGAGTAGAATCTCAAAATGACATAGCAAAGGTGTTGGAATGGGTGGATAGGTGGCAGATAAAGTACCATGTACAGAAAGTGAGGTGATGTCTTTTGGTTTAAAGAACATGGACAGTCAATAAAAATAAGGGCAAAATGTTCAGTGGGTGCAGAAGCATAGGGATTTGAGTCTCTATATTTACATATAACTGAAAAGTGGCAGGACTGTTAGAAAGGGCAGTTAATAAAGCATGTAGAATTCTGGGATTCATTATTAGAGACAGAATACAAAAGCAGGGAGGTTAACATGAAATTATTCAAGAAACCTGTTGGACCTCAGCCCCAGTATTATGTACAGATCTGTGCCACACTGTAGGAAGGATGTGAATGCATTGGAGAGAATGCAGATTAGATTTACAAAAATGATTCCAGGAATGTGAAACGTCAGTTATCAGGATAGATCAAAGATGTTGGGGCTGTTGTTCTTGGAGAGATGAAGGATGAGAAGAAGATCTGATGGATATTTTCAACATCAACAGAGATCGGAATAGAGTCGAAAGGGTGAAACTGGCTTGAGAATGAGAAAGTATAGATTTATAATGATTTACAAATTTAAGAATGTGATGCGAGAAAAACAAACTCTTTCACACTGTAAGTGGTTTGGTTATGGAATGCACTGCCTGGAAGTGTGGTAGAGGCAGGTTCAGTTGAGGGATCGGATGATTATTTGAATAGAAACAATGTGCAGGACTGTGGAAAAAAGCAGGAGACTGACACTGATGCATAATGCTCATTACATAGCCAGTGGAGACACAATGAGTAGAACTGCCTCCTTCTGTGCTGTGAAAGTTCGATAATTCTGCATTCTTGGTTGACTATTATTTCTGAAGGATCGAGATCCAGGTGCTCGAGCAACTCACTTCATTGTTCATAAAAATAAATGCATGGAAACACAGATGTAGTTGTCTTTGAGAATGAGCTGCCATTTGGCAAGGAGAAATAACCTGCTCACTGATGGCCAGTTTGGGTTGAGCCAGGGCCACACAGCTCCTGGCCTCATTACAGCCTTGGTTCAAACATGGACAAAAGAGCTGATTTCCAGAGGTAAAGTGAGAGTGACAGCCCTTCACATCAAGGCCTCATTTGACCGAGGGTGGCATCAAGAAATCCTAGAAAAGCTGGAATCAATGGGTATCAGGAGGCAAACTCTCCACTGGTTGGAGTCATACCTAACACATAGAAAGATGGTTGCGGTTGTAGAAGGTCAGTCATCTCAGCTTCAGGACATCTCTGCTGATGGTCCTCAGGGTAGTGTCCTAAGCCCAACGATCTTCAGCTGTTTCATCAGTGACCATCCCTCCATCATGAGGTGAAAAGTGAGGATGTTCGTCGATGATTGCACAATGTTCAGTGCCGTTTGTGACTCCTCAGTTACTGAAGCAATCTATGTTCAAATGTAACAAGTTTTGGAAAATATCCAAATCTTAGGCTGACAAGTGGCAAGTGACATTCACCCCACACAAATGCCAGGCAATGATTATTTCCAATAAGAGATAATTTATCCATCACCCCTTGACATTCAATTGCGTTACTGTCACCGAATCCCAGACTATCAACATCCTGGGAGGTTATTATTAACCAGAAACTTGACTGGAGTAACCACATAAATATAGTAGCTACAACAGCAGGTCAGCAGCAATGTGTACTATTTTAAGATGCACTGCAGAAATTTACCAATGATCATTAGACTGCACCTTCTAAACGCATGACCACTTCTACCTAGAAAGACAAATGTAGCACATACCTCAGAATGCTATCGCCTGCAAATCCACCTCCAAGCCACTCACCATCCTGATTTGGAAATATATCCACTGCTGCTAGGTCAAAATCATAGAATTCCCTCCCAAACGTCATTGTGGGTCAATCTACAGCACATGGATTGCAACGGTTCAAGAAGGCAGCTTATCACTATCTTCTCAAGGGTAGTAAGGGATGGGCAATAAATGCTGGCCAGCCAGTGACACCCATTTCCCATGAGTGACTAAAACAAAAATGTTTCTAATCAATTGTGGCTACACCTGGATTTGTCCATCTTACAAGTTATTATGTAAGAAAATGGCTCTGAAGGGATCAATATTAGAGATTGCATAAAGCTCCACCCAGTCTGATAATATCATTAGGACAGTGGTGGGTTGAGGCAGAACATCTTAGAATCTTGAAGGTGATGGACCTTTTTTAAGTCTCCCAATAATCTCTGTAGCAATGGGCTAAATGTTCCCAAGTTTAGTTAAGCATAGGGAGCTTCATGAAGGATTTCTCACTGTAGGCCCTAGTGGGTTATCTCATGCAATTCCCCACTGCTTGCCTTGTTAAACATACACCACAGCCTTGTGGTGTTATCTGGCAGCATCCTGTGCACACTAGTTCAGAAGTATTTACCACTGATGGGACTTTCCTGGTTTTTTGCTGCTGTGCACCAGGTTAAATGATGCCAGCAGGAATAGCCTTTCACAGTTGATACAGTGGGAGGGAAAGGAGAAAGTAAAGCAGAGAGAACATAGCTGGCACCAGTGACACTTCATTGTAAATAGAATATTTCATATATAGGTTTTTAAAATTCATTTATGGGGATGGGCTTTGCTGCCTGGGCTAGTGTTTATTGCTTGTCTCTAGTTGTCCCTGAGAAGGTAACAGTGAGCTGCCTTCTTGAGCTGCTGCAGTCTAGGTATTGTTGGTAGACACACAATACTATCAGAGAGAGAGTTCCAGGATTTTGACTTGGCCACAATGGACGTATGTTTCCAGTCATGATGGTGAGTGGATTGGAGGAGCACTCGCATTGGCACATCTCCTGAGTGATAAACTGTCATTTTACCGGTATCTATTAAAATGAAGCTATGCAGGCTACTTGTCCTTAGTGCCATGTCATGTTAGAACCAAGTGTGAAGGAATGCTACTCTCTCCCTTACACAAAGCCATAGTCTAACACCTTGTCATTGTGGAATGTTGCAGCATCACATGTAGTAAAACCTTCAAACAGTTATTAAAGTTAACTTTTATTAAGCAACAGGAATAACACAGAAAATCACAATTTTTAAAAATTCATTCATGGGATGAGGGCATCGCTGGTTAGGCCAGCATTTATTGCCCATCCCAGAGGTTAGTTAAGAGTCAACCACATTGCTGTGGGTCTGGAGTCACATGTAGGCCAAACCAGGTAAAGGTGGCAGATTTCCTTCCTTAAAGGACATTAGTGAACCAGATGGGTTTTTCCCGACAATCAGTGATGGTTTCATGTTCATCATAACACTCTTAATTCCAAGTTTTGATTTAATTCAAATTCTATTATCTGCCATGGTGGGATTCAAACCAAGGTCCCCAGAACACTACCTGTGTCTCCGGATTGTCAGGTTCAGCAATAATACCATTATGCCATCGCCTCTTCAAATAAAAAAGCTGTATTTGCTTCAGGGAATAAACAATGAAAGGTGTTTGCCTTTTAAACAACAACAAATTTATAGACAATGAATGATGACTTCATCCAACTGTGATCTACTGGAAGCCGGTGTCAATTAAATTCTGTCTGGCTTGTTGAACCCAATGCTGCAATGCTCCTGCATGCTAAAGGCAATGTCCCTCCTGCTCAACGTCCTCATCTTCTTCCTTGGAAGGTGACTACCAAGCTCTTATTGTCCATCACCTCCCTTCTTTGCCTGCTCAAATTGTGCAGAGCACACTGTGCTAGAACAATGCAAGGTATGCAGTGTACTACAAGGCCCCACTAGTCTCATCTATAAGCTTCAGAACCTCATCCTGTGGATGCCTATCTTCTCTTGCACAGTGGCCTTGCTAGTAGAATGGGCTACACTGTATTTACAGTTGGCCTCAGTCAGGGGATTGTGTAGTGGGGGAAATCCACCATGGCTGTACATGGTTTCCCTAGCTTCGCAGTACCCATCCTTGTAAGGCATTCAGCCCTTGAAATGAAGCAAGGGACTTAACAGCTATCAAGAATGTAGGCATCATGGCAGTTTCCAGGATACCTGACATAGACTTTTAAGATGTGAAACTGATGATGACAGATAAGTTGTACATTTTCTCTTGAAGTAATGATATGGGTGATCTCAACTTAATGTGTGTACAGGAATATCTAACATGTTTACAGTGTTCAGCACTATGTTGGCAAAGCCTACAGTCCAGGCTGCAGAATTGAACTTGTCACTGGGAAGTGACATGTAGCAGTGTGATCTGGCACAAATGTATCAGTAACAATCTTGATATATTTTTGGGTTGACGATTGAGAGATCCTCCACAGATCCACAGTGGATCGTTGGAAGCAACCAAATTAATACAGTTGTCACCTTGACAGCTACTGGGATACAATGGCCACCCACCCCTTCAGATGGCAGTTCCTACTTCAGCAGATGGCACCGTTCTGTGACAATGTCCTGGTATATCCTCAGTAATGTGCCTCACTCATCTGGAGGAAATGTCATTGAGGATAAAAGACTCTGGGCCTCTTGTACCTCCTACATGTCCTGAGGGGATCTTCAGCTGTGCCTACTTCATTTGGAGGCTGTTTGGCACCTACCGAATATTGATCCTGATCCTGAACGTTGTTCAACCCCCATAGCTGCAATTTAAACTTAAACCATTTCTTACCATGTTTAGGGACATCCCAAAAATGCTGTTATATGCAAATTCTTTCATCTTTTAACATATTTATTATTTTTTGTGCTATTTTTGGTGATATGAAATTGTTAGACTCAAGAATTAGTTGATCTTTAAGTCTGCCGCAATGCAACAAGTCTCAATCAAAGAAGATGAGCAAAATATTTCCAAGATTTTGACTATTCGATTTATAGGGCACTGAAGAACATGGGTATGCTGAAAAATGTGGGATGATTGCACGAACTGAGCGAAGCCTATCTCTACTTCAGGAGCAACTAGTTGTAATTTTCAACAGAGTTATGAACATTGAAATGTGATTCTGGCTAGAGAGTGATGAGAGGCCTATTAAGGGGAATTATTGCTTGTCGTCACCATCATTAACCACAAATCTCTAATTTTTAAGGTACAGCTTCCTATTGTACCACAGGGCAGGTAGAAATTAGACACTGGGAATTCCCCACATGAAAGTCAGTGCGGATGCCTGGCAAATCCAGCTCGCTGCTTGCTTCTCTGGCTATGTCAACCTGGCCTCCTGGCACCAATATTTCAGGTCACACTCCAGGGCATGGTCAGAAGTAACCCCATTTACCTAGCCTGGCATCCAATACCGACCAGTCTGTCCGCACCATTGTGGTACATCTCTGAAAGATTACAGTACGCTTCTGCACTTCAATGCTGCATATTGGAGTGCACCAGCAACTGTCTTTGAAATGCTGCTGCACAGCCACTTAGTGCACAAGGAATTGTACCCTGCTCACACACTGCATATCAAAGCTTCTTGAGTTTTGTCCCCTCAGCCACAGGTTTAAAGACTTACAACACTGCTTTATTCACTTACTGTTCAGCACAGACACAAAGCCAGGCATTTTGCCATGTAGATCAGCAATTATCAGTCAAGGGAGCAGACATCTTGCTGTGCAGCCCCTAGCTGCCTCAATCTTACACCTGCACCATATACCAGCAGCTTATGTGGCAAACACATTGCATGTACCACAAGCAAGCGGCCGTCTCTCGAAGTCTAAGGAAAGTGGTCCTTAGCGAAGTCCAGGGAGACACCCATCAGTCTGAGGTTCCCAGTGCAAGGAGTCATGGGAAGCCTCCTATACCAGTCCAGGGGCATTGACTGTCATCTGGCTGCTCTGCCAGGTCAGGCTCATGACCCTCTCCTGATAGGGGAGCTCACTTGGGCACCCCATCATCTGTCTTGGCTCTTTCTGCCCTATTTTGGGCTCTTTTCTCCCTACTTGAGAGAAAAGGAGGGATTCGGTGCAATGGAAGTGTTAGTGCGGGTGCAGGTGGGAGAAAAGGGCTGACGTATCCTGGGTGAGTGAGTAGGAAGGACGGAAACCATCGAGCATTTCTAGTGTGGGAGATCGGGTGGGTTAAAATGGGTGAGGCAAGATGTTACTTGCAACAGTGAGACTGGTAGAGTATGAGCCTTGGT
This sequence comes from Rhincodon typus, assembly GCF_021869965.1. Lineage (NCBI taxonomy): Eukaryota > Metazoa > Chordata > Chondrichthyes > Orectolobiformes > Rhincodontidae > Rhincodon > Rhincodon typus. Next base: position 46,156,971 of record NC_063337.1, read on the forward strand.
AAAGGATGAGTGCAATAGCATAGATGAATTGAGTGTGAGGAAGTTGAGAGCAGACAGTGACACTCACTCTCGCAGAGTGGTGGAGGTCATTGACCTTCTTTCTACGGTGCTGGGTATACCTCCTAGTGGCTGAGACTGCACTGACCTCAGTGACAATCTCCGATGAGACTGGCAGAAACTGGGGTCATGGATTCATTGGCAGTCCTGGGGTAAAAAAAAACAACATTCCTCCTCTACACCACTCCTTCCACCAGGATCTCCAGAACCTTATGTGCAAAGTGGAGTGCTACTTATCTGCAGTGCCTGGGGCAAGTGTCATAAGTTATGCCATGCAGTTCCAGACTAAACCAAATGCACATTGGCTTTTTCAAAATTTTACCAGCATCAGAGATATCCCAGCAGTGGTGAGAACTTTCAGTTAGCACACTTAATTCATTGCTCAGACTTTTGAGTACAGGACATGAGTTGAGATTACACAGGGCGTTGGTGAGGCTACTTTTGGAGTACTGTGTACAGTTCTGGTCACCCTGCTATAGGAAGGATATTATTAAATTGGAGAGTGTTCAGAAAAGATTTACCAGGATGTAGCTGGGACTGGAGGGTTTGAGTTATAAGGAGACGCTTGATAGGCTGGGACTTTTTTCACTGGAGCATAAGAGATTGTGAGTGACCTTAATTTAGTTTGGAAAACTTGGACAAGTTGGACTGGAGGGTTTGTTTCTGTGCTGTATGACTCTATGACTCCACAATTTCAGCGAATGAGAGAATTGTGCTAGTACTGGATGAGAGGGGTGCCATCGGCTGGTGGAAAGTAGTTAATGAGGTGTGTTTGTAATTAGCATAAGAAAATTCATTAGGCCGCGTGGTGGGAAACGCTTCATGAAACTTAGCCAAGATATTGTAAGATTCAGCCATGTATTCCTTTGACTAAGTCAGCAGATATGTAAAAGCAATTCAATTCGCTGATTTGATTACTGATTTTGATCTTTGCTTATTGGAAAGTTCTTCACCTACATTAGACATTTCCTTAAGCATCGGAAACTGGGAGATCATTTGCCACCAGGCAACTTCAACAGTTTATCGGACAGAGAACTTTTTGCACATTAACAGCATTTTCTTCCCCAGCCAAAACATTGCTATAGAGACTTGTTGACATATGTACCCATCTAGTGGTAGCTTGGTGTAATTATTCCACCATACGATTCTAGGCTTTAAATTCCGGTATCACTGATCAAAAACAGTAGTTTTGTATTTCATTCAGGTTCCATTTTCTTGTACACTTAAGCACCTCTAACTGTTATCAGGGCACAAGTCGCTCTATCTTGCAGTGTTTGCATCAAAAACATATTGAAAGAGTAAAATAGCACATTCTTATGGATAGCAAGAACTGCCAATGCTGGAGTCAGAGACAACACAGTGTGGAACTGGAGGAACACAGCGCGCCAGGCAGCACCAGAGGAAGAGGAAAGTTGACGTTTCAGGTTGGGACCCTTCTTCAGAAAAATCATTCTTATGTTGCTGCAAACCATTGTTCATACGCAGATTTCACAAAATGTTGAGTATGAAGCAGAATCCCAACATAAATCAAGGCTGGGAGCAATTTAGAAAGGTGGAAATAGTTTGGAGTACATATTGTCAGAGGAAGACAGTTCAGGCTCAGCTTTCTGAGGTCTTTGGTGGAGGTATGTAAAGACTGCTGTGGTGTAAATTTCTATTCAATTATGTTAGTTGTAATATGGAACAATTACTTTAATAACTTTTGGCTTCTAACATAGCTTGGCAAATGTATTTGACTTGTTATCTAAAAGCAAAATACTGTGGATGCTAGAAATCTGAAATAAAAACAGAGAATGCTACGGAAACACCGTAGGTCTGGTAGCATTTGTAGAGAGATATATAGAGTCAATGTTTCAAGTCCAATATGACTCTTTTTCAGAACTTCTTCACATTTGTTCATGGTTGTGATTTAAATAAAGCTAATGAGCATTGATAACAGTCTTGTTTCATTTATTCAATTGTGATTTGTTACCGTCTTGTTCAACAGTTACAGTGAAACATGTCATTGCTTGTAGCTGGTAAATGGCGTGAGCAATATTGTGCCTACTATAACTAATATAAGCACAGTCAAAGATTAAACCAAAACTCTACCAAATTCAGGGTCACTCAAGCCTGGTAGAGCTCAGTATGGAGTGTAAGAGATAAGACTGAAGTGTTTTTAAATGTCTTTAGCCAAAGATGATTCTATTTGGCTACCTTCCAAAGTCCAAAATAACGTAACAAAAATGTTTAGTGCATTGGAAAAAGCCAAGATTGTTGATGTGCAAGCCCTTTCCATCAGACAGGCCCCAGCCAAGCTGTTTTGGCATTGTTAGGACAGTAGTAGCAATCTAACAATATAAAATAATGTTCAGGTATGTCTTATCAATGAGAATCAGGATGAATCTAATCCAGTCATTACCTAATAAAACCAAAATACTGTAAATATTGGAAATCTGAAGACGAGTCATATGGACTCTTAAAACATTAACTCCGTTTCTTTCTCTGCAGACACGGCTAGCCCTTCTAAATTTCTCTAGTCTCTCTGTTTCTAAAGGAGTTGATGTTCACGTTACATTGAGTTCCACCCTTTTTGATAATGTCATGCACAGTCTGTGGATGGAGACAATGAGTTTGAAACAAGTCTTTGTGGAGAGCAAACGTATTTGGTACTATTCATGAGAGTCCTAATAATACGCCTGATTGGTAATGCAGTTGCATTTACTGACATCATGCAATATAACTCCCTTGGGCCTACATGGAGAAGAAGCCAAACATCTGAGAGTAAGATTCAGTATCCACACAGTGTAGGATATCAAGACTACACAAGCATAGTCAACGTCCAGCCATTACACAGGAATACTACTTTTGTAAAAGCATAGGTCATTTCCAGAAGACATGGAGAAGTAAGACAGTTTCAGAACAGTGGAAATACTGGTGACCATACACACTAAGAGGTCTACACTGGATAAAACCCACCACCATTAGAAAAGGTACCTGCTTCAGATGAGATACCTCCATTGGAAAAAAATACCTGAGACATTCCTAGGGGAACTAGCTGCCCAGAGTAGACAGAACTCATGCATGACAGTGGACATCCTGCTAATTTAATGCTTGGTATAGAGCATGAATTATTGTCCTCTCAGATCAGTTACCACAACTCAAGAGTCAGAAGTTACAGTCTTCTGAGGGATAAGACTGTGTGGGGAGATGGTATAACTGTCAGAAGCCTGGGAATATTACAAGTTGTACTGCAGTTCAATGCACATAAGAGAATTGAAATGCAAATCATGTTTACAATCAAAAGTCTTCACTTTTGAGCCTGCACTCAAGCGAGTGAGTAGGCAATGTAGAGGGCATGTAAGGTTAGTGCTGTCCGGGGTTGGGGTTTAATAGCAAGTGGAGAAGGTATTGCAGGGGATAATGGGAATGGTAGAGCATGAGCCTTGGTGGGAGGAGTGTGCAGTAGTAGAGACAGAGTGAGTGTGATGTATTGGAGAGATGGTGACATTTACGCTGGCAGAATGGGGAAGGTCATGGACCTTTTCCTACTTTTCTGGGCATTCGTCCAGATGGCTGAAACTGCACTGGCTGGCAAACATGGAACAGCCCAGCAAGGCCTGATGTCGTAATCGCCACTGCTGCTCCTCGGGGAAGAGGACATCCTGCATTTGCAAAGCTCCATCCAGCAGGATCTCTAGGCCACCGTCCGCCAATTTCTCCTGGCCTGCCATGTCCAAGGCAAAGATCAGGAACTGTGCAGGGCAGCTCTGGACTGACAGCGATTGTCTGGGTGCACAATGTGCTTTCAAAGATGGCATGTGTCCTAGGGATATCTGATCATTTGATAAATATCTGGTGAATGTCAAGTTGCTCTGGAAATGTGGTAAGATGTGGCTAGGATTGTATGGGAGGTATTCCAGTGACAGGATAGGTAGTTCAGTTTGGTAAGATATGGTGAGAACTCGCACCAGGCCTCACATCACGAATCATTCCGACAAATTCACTGCACCTTCTACTTAGACACCAAAGGATCCAATTTTGCCAACAGAAATAGTGCAATTGAGAGTCCACAAAAGTCTATTAAATAGGTCAAACAACCCCAAACAGTGACTGACAATGTCCAGCCTAATCAACAATCTGAGAGAAATAAGCTTCATTGAGCTCCATGGAGGAAAAGAACATTGCCAACAGATTCAGGGCTTGGACAAGAAGAAGAAGTTTCCTGGCCTAAATATTTCCGTTAGTATGAAAAATATACTTCCTCTTCCAATTTGAAAGGTATTGTTTGGTACAAAAATCCAGAATACTATAAGAAAGACTTTACTTGTTTTAACAGAGCAGCTTTCTTGCAGGAAGGATATTCGTGAGATTAAAAGTCTCTCCAAATAAGGTAATAGATCAAAGACAAAGTTGACAAGAACAATATCATCCACAAAAGGTTTCCAAGAGATAAAAGATCCTCCATCTGAGAAATGATCCACCGCTCAGGACCAAAGTCCTCAAGCAAAACACTAATTCTTCGTCCAAGTCTGAACAAAGTAAGTTCTGAGAAAGGTGTGAAATGTCATGGTGCTTGAATATTAAAGTCAGAATCTTGGGAACAGATGAGGCAGGAGTGTACTCAGTTTTGTTACTTACATGATTGCAGGTCAAAAGTCGCAATGTTCACCAATGATTGCATAATGTCAAGCACCATTCATGACCCCTCAGAAACTGAAGCAGCCCATGTTCAAATGTAGCAAGACACAGTCAATATTCAGACTTAGGCTGAAAAGTGGCAAGTAACACCATCTCCAGTGAGTGACAATCTATCATAATTATTTCCATCTCAATCTCAATTTCTGCCTCTCAACCAGCTTTGCGCTAAGGAAACCAATCTCAGTCTGTCCAATCTATCTTCCTAACTGAAACTCTCTAGCCCAGTAAATCTCACCTGCACTCTCTTGAGTGCTATCACACCCCTCCTATAATGTAGATTCCAGAACTGCTTGGGGGGAGATGTTACATAAGGTGACACTTCTCAAGAAGTTAGTTTTCATGTTACATGGAGGTCCACTCATTCTGATGATGTCACACACATTATATAGGTGAAAACAATGTTCTGAACCAACCCACACAGGGAGCAAATGTATTCTGTATACTCTCTTAAAGAATTATAATGTAGTTGTATATTTTGCCATCATGCTATACACCATCCTGTTAACTAAAAACAGTGCCACTTCTTCTAGAGTAAGGACGTGTGGCTAAAAGCCAGATCGGAGACTAATTTTATGGTGCAGCTTAAAGAAGGTGTGATAGAGAGCTGGAGCCACGGTGAAGTTTAGCGATGGTGTGGTGGTGATGTTTACCAGAACTTAAAACTTAAATGGCTGGAATCAAAAAAAAAGCCAAAGGTTCACCAAACGAAGTAAGAGTATAAGAGTCCAGATTTGGAGAAACACTGAATTATCAGAGAATTATAGGGATGATAGAAATAGAGAGGAGAAGACTTTGAAAAACTATAAGAATTTTAATGAGAGACTCAATGTAGTCAGGGAGCACAGAGGTGATGGGCCAGAATTTTATCCTCCTGGGGGTGGTGAGGCTGAAGGCTCAAGTGGCATTTAATTCAGTGGTGTGCTGAAGTACCCCACCCTTGCCACCTTTCTACCCCCACTAGAATTAAATTTTGAGTGAAAGGTGCAGGGTTGATTTTTCAGGGCCACCACCAAGTGAGGTCCCTCATTGGCCATTTATGACACACATAACAGCCTCAGGCTGCTGTTGCTGTGTTGAGCCCAGTCTCAGGTAGTCCTGCTGACGTACAGCTTTCCTGTAAACAACCAGTCTGCTGGCGCTTATCAGCTGAAAATTGTGGGGTTGGGAGGGAGGAGGTAGGTTGTTATTAAACTGGAAAGGGTGCAAAAAAGATTTACAAGCATGTTATCAAGACTGGGGCTTTAATTTGTAAGGAGAGGCTGGATAGGTTGAGTCTTCTTTCCCTGAAGTGCAGGAAGCTTTAACAAGGGGCATAGATGAGTTGAATAGCTAAGGTCTTTTCCCCAAAGTAGGGGAGTCCAAAACTAGAGGGCATAGGTTTAAGGTGAGAGGGGAAAGATTTAAAAGGGACCTGAGGGGCAACTTTTTCGCACAGAGGTTGGTGCATATTTGAAAAGAGCTGCCAGAGGAAGTGGTGGAGGTGGGTACAATTATAACATTTAAAAGACATTTGAACAGGTATATGGATAGGAAAGGTTTAGTGGGATATGGATCAAACACAGGCAAATAGAACTAGCTCAGTTTAGAAAATGTGGACGTGTTGGGCCGAAGGGCCTTTTTCCGTGCTGTATGACTCTGTGGCTCTATGAGGTTCAGGGTGCCTTGATTAAAGGAACTCAGTGCCCAATGGGTATAGGACAGGATGTACCCATTGAGAATCACACCCTGCATTTATTTTTGAATCTCCTCAACCAGTGACCCACAACACTGGAAACACCCCCATCCTAGTGTCCCCTCTCAGAAAAAAGCATTGCTTCTGCATCTTTGAACTCCAGAGTTGCTATTCCATCAGCAGTCATGGCTGTTCCTATGGCAATGCTGAGTATAGGAGATACCAGCCCCTGATTGGATGGCAACTCCCAGTGGGCTGGACTTGTATCCTCAGGGAGTCAGTTACAGGTCAAGGCCCACTAATGTCCTTGGAACTGCCCGAAAGAAAATTTTTATGGGCCTTCCAGAGAAAGTGCCAAGGATGGCTCTCGCTAGGTCTCCAGCTGGCGGGTGAGACCCCCATTGCCAATGGAAAGTCCCCCCCAACATCTGAGTAAGACATGTAATGAATAGAACATTTACTGCAGAGTTTTGGATAAGCTGAAGTCAGTGGAAAATGGAAGGTTGATTAGGAAAGAATTAGTTCGTCAGGTTTTACAGTGACAAAAGTGGACATGAGGTCAGGAACTGACTCAAAAACCAAGTAGATTGTTGAGATTGTGAACAGTCTTATTTAATCCGAGGCAGAAGATGGAACTGTGTAATTATCATAAGAATGCAACAAAATAAAAATTAAGGGATGCAAAAATTTGAAGACTGAGTAGGCCGCAGAGGCACAATATCACAACATAAGTGTTAATTAAAGTTATTTTAATTTTTATCTCTGATTAATACATTGAAGATCTGCTAATTTTTATTAAAATTCAGCCATCTGCATTATTAAAAAGTGGCACCTAGTTAGATCAGTGTGATTAGTAGCAGCCCACACATTGCCAACAATAATATCACCGTGTGTATTTAGGAGCACAAAAATGTAGGAACAAAAGTGAGACATTCAGCTCCTCATGTTTGTACAATAATTCAGTTACATCACAGTTATTCATCTGCAGTTCATAAAAGTTAATACTCATGCTACATGTTGGCAATTCTGGGAATTACAAATATACCCACATAAGTGCATCCCCTGCCCAAAATATACTCATCTGCGAGGGCTCTATCACGTTTTTAAAAAGTTATCATTTCTTAGAGGGTCTAATCCATGATCAAGGAGTGGGCCTCCCCAACAAAATCATCCTTCTCCAATACCTGGTATACCTCTTTTCACTCGGCCTACTGACTGCTACTTTTTATCAGATAAGGGATAACAAAAATATCAAGCCTGGGACTCCTTCCTTCTCAGCGATATTTAACGTGACAAATGTGACCGTGTTTGGATCAGGGAAAGGTTCCCTTCGGACAAGATTAGGGCCTACTGTTACTCGGATGTCAGTTTAATTGTTGGGCCTTCTGCTGGATTGCTAGTGCGTGTGGTGATTCAAAGCCATCATTTACTCATACAGTTAAACAAAATTCTCTAACTTGTTCCTGCTTTCTACAATGTGCTTCCATTCTTTCTAAGCCTATCTCACTTTCATTTCAATTAATTTCCACTTACTTTTGTATATCTCTCATTTCTCCCTTCTTTATGTTTCTTCGTATTTTTTAAAATATTTCTGTTTGGTGTCATTCTTAAGAGCATTCCATTTCCATGGCAACATTGATTAGATTGTTCCACTCTGGGTTCCATTGCTGAGGTCTTTACAACAACAAAAAATATTCTCCCATGCAATACTTGCTAATACTTCTGTGCAATACTGAATTTTGTTGTTGCCCAATTAAACTACTGCTGGTTAATTTCATTAAAAGTTAATGTCACAAATGAAACAAGGCCTTTAACTGAGAACTTCCATATAAAATTGAATTATCCAGCATGATTCCGAAAGACTGGTTAAAATGCATGAAACCTCCATACATTAAGTAAAGTAAATTCACTCAGTCACCTTAAATTCAGGAGAGACATAAGGGGAATGGAAAGAAGGAGATTTGGGAACAGGAAATGAAACAATGAAGTAAATAACAATTTGTCGTGAGAAATCGGAAACAAACAGAAAATGTCAGGCAGCATCTATTGAAAAAGAAGCAGAATTAATATTTCAGATCAGAATCGAGTTGTTTTGGAAGCTCTGTAACAATGGTAGCTAGGACCAGATTGCAAGATTCCTAAACCTGGGCATTTTGGAGTTGCTGGAAAATGGCTCATCCAACGTGTAGATTGATATAGTGGAATAAGATAAATAACAGCATGGGAAATGAGCGAAGAGAGGGATGGAATTTGAAAAAAGGAAGGAGAAGAGAATAAAAATTCAGGGATAGAGAGACGAATGGGGTGGATGTGAGAGGAGATGATAGAAGGGTAGGGTGAGGAACTAGGATAATAGAGAGGGGAATGAAGATGGCAACTGGTGATGGAGAAATGGGCAAATGTTTGGATCGATAAATGGAGGTTGAAGCTGGAATTCAGAGGAGGGATTGAAGGTACTTAGATAATTAACAGCGATGAGGGATAACAAAAATATCTAGCCTGGGAATCCCTTCTTCTCAGTGATATTTAACATGATACGTGTGACCTTGCTTGGGGCAGGGAAAGGTTCCTTTCAGACAAGATTAGGGCCTACTGTTACTCAGATGCCAGTTTAATTGTTGGGCCTTCTGCTGGATTGCTAGTGCATGTGGTGATTCATTTACTGCCTCTGCTTTGATGCTGTATAAAGGAAAACCAGTGGAACAAAGGTTACCTTTCTTCTCATTGTGAGGCAAGGAAGGAGACTGACAGACGATATCATCTTTGCACAGCAAGCTCTCACGTTGGTGTTTTTGCAAGTAGGTGACTTAAGCGTTGGTGACTAAGACAGTTATCTGCAGGCTTTCAATAGATCAGAGGATAGGCAGGTTGCTAAAAAGACCATGAAATCAGTCAGGCGGACCAACAGACTCATGACATTGTTGGATGATGGTACTGACGGGATTACAAATGGGGAAGATGGAGAAAGTGAGCATGTGAGAGGGGTGTGTGAGATAGGAGTGAGTGAATCTCATATCGCCGACAAGGAGCTGGTACTACCATCGATCTCCCTTGGACTAATGTTCCGTTTAATTTGTGCATCTGCATGCAGGAATAAATAGGCCATAGGCAAACAAAGTTCCTTTTAAGATGTACACATGCATAGCTGTGATTCGAACTTAAAGGGATTACGCAGTGCCACAAGGTGGCGATGCACAGAACAGTATTTAGGGGGAACGTTGCTCTAACCCTGGGCTTAATGGCTTATACAATAAGAGTCTAAAGTCCCACCTGCTCCAAAGGTTTATCGTAATGTCTCTGAACAGGTTGATCAGAAAATATATAAAAGAGCTGGCTGTACAAGTATTGAAAACATTGAAAGTGAATTTCCAAATTCTCTGGTTTCTAGAACAAACCCTGTAAACTGCAGGCAGCAAATATAACCCAACTATTCAACAGAGAGAGAGAAATATCATGGTACCATAGTATTTTTGGATTATGATCCAACATTGCAACATGCTCCATGTGTCAGAAGCCTCCTCTCAGTTGGGTAGACATCGATGATGAAATTTAATAACACATCCAGTGTGCCAGTACAGTCTTTGACCATCTGATGAACAAGCTGTTTAATGACAAAGACCTCAAGTCTACTATAAAGCTCATGGTGTACAGGGCAGCAGTGGGACCAATCCTTCAGCATGCATCAGACAATATAGAGCAGACATCCTAAATCTCTTAACGTTGCCAGCAATGCCTCCACAATTCCTGTACGTCCAGTATCTTCCAATATTGGTATCCTTTCTTAGGTTAACATCCCTAGTATCGAAGCACTGTTACAGTCATTCAGCTACATTGGGTGGACCACATCGTCGGTGTGCCTGACACACCCTTTATCACAGCAAGTGGTACCCAGAAGGGCAGAGGAAACACTTCAAGGACATCCATAAAGCTTCCCTGAAAAATGTAATATCCCCACTGAGACATGGGAATCTTGAACCTCAGGAGAAGAAGTGAAGGTGCCACCCATTTTGAGTGTGCCTGACAAGGCCCAGATGGAGGTCAAGTGCAAACAGTGGAAGGAATGGGCATAAACCTGAATATCCCACATACCCACTTCTTCAAATACCAGCTGCACCACCTATTTCACAGTATGCGGATCCAGGATTAGACTATTTAAACATCTCAGGATCTACAACCCCAGAGCAGAAGAAAGTCATCCTTAACCCTGAGGGACTGCATAAGAAGTATTCACCACATGATAGCTAGGAACAGCCATGGGCCATACAATCAATTCATAGAGACATAGAGTCATACAGCAGGGAAACAGACCTTTTGGTCCAACTCCTCCCCGCGAGTCTGTCTTCCCAATCTGATCTATTCCCATTTGCCAGCATTTGGCCCATATCCCTCTAAACCCCTCCTATTCATACACCTATCCAGATGCCTTTTAAATATTGTAATTGTTCCTGCCTCTACCACTTCCTCTGGCAGCTCATTTCATACACGCACCACCCTCTGAATTAAAAAAAGTTACCCCTTGGGTCCTTTCTAAATCTTTCCCCTCTCACCTTAAACTTATGCCCTCTATTTTTTGGCTTCCCACTCTGGGAAAAAGACCTGGGCTATTTATCCTATCCATGCCCCTCATGATTTTATAAACCTCTATAAGGTCACCCCTCAGCCTCCAACGCTCCAGGGAAAAAAACCACAACCTAATCTGCCTCTCCCTATGGCTGAAACCTTCCAGCCTCGGTAACATGCTTGTAAATCTTTTCAGCACCTTCTCAAGTTTAACGACATCCTTCCCATAGAAGGGCGACCGGAATGGTACACACTATTTTAAAAGTGGCCTCATGAATGTCCTGGACAGTTGCATGCTGTACCTGCTATACTTAATGTTCTGACCAATGAAGGCAAGTGTGCCAAACGCCTTCTTCATCAACCTGTCTACCTGTGACTCCAGTTTCAAGGAGCTATGCACATGTATCCCTAGGTCGCTTTGTTCAGTAACATTCCTCAGGGGCCCACCATTAGGTGTATAAGAGATAACAAGGTGTACAGCTGGATGAACACAGCAGGCCAAGCAGCATCAGAGGAGCAGGAAAGCTGACGTGTATAAGTCCTGCCCTGGTTTTCCTTACCAAAATGCAACACCTCACATTTATCTAACTTAAACTCCATTGGCCCATCTGATCGTGGTCCTGTTGTACTCTAAGATAGTCTTTACTCTCCACTACACTACCTGCTTTGGTGTTATCTGCAAACTTACTAACCACGCCTCCTATATTCACATCCAAATCGTTCATATAAATGGTGAAAAGCTGTTGATCCAGCACCAATACTTGTGGTACATTTGCTGTTGTTGAAATTGAGCCTCTGGTAACAAAGGGATGGTAAATAGTTTCATCAGTGGATAGTATGAGATAAAGACAAAGTGAAACTTAGTAATACTGTGTAAGTGAACGTGCCTTGTGATGAAGAGTACATGGGATTGGAAACTCAGTTGAGGACTGAGTTAAGTTGAGATGTTAAGTTTGGAAATGATTTAGGACAGTTACTAGAGTAAGTATATGTGTGGGCCTTAGCAATTGCATAATTATCAGCACAAAAGTAACAGGGAAAGTAAAGTGAGTCAGCTGCAAATGATGTGTTTCTCGATTGGCAGCCTCAGTCAACATTCACTTCATGAACACTCAGACTGAGCAACAGAATTACTTTATGCAGTATTTGCAATGATATTTTTCTACCAGTAGATGTCATCATTACACCTTTAGAGTGAAATACCTTTTGGAAAGAGATAGTAAGAACTGCAGATGTTGGAGTCAGAGATAACACAGTGTGGAGCTGATGGAACACGGCAGGCCAGGCAGCATCAGAGGAGCAGGAAAGTCGACGTTTTGGGTCAGGACCCTTCTTCAGAAAATCTTTTGGAAAGTCACGTGTCACAGGCAAATACACATGAGGCCTAAAAATTGTTTCACACCTTGGGCGTAATAGTCATGTTCTGCAAGTTGTGCCTGTTCAGACTGTGATGGGCAGCATGCCAAATTTAAAAATAAGGCTATTTCTATTTTCATAACTGCACAACTTTTCACTGCCTCATCTGCTTCTGAAAGTCTAATGCATGCCTTCATGACCTCGAGATTCAAACAACTTCAATGCACTCCAGGTTGGTCTCCCACGTGCTATCATTCCTGAACTTAGGATCACTCAAAATTCTGCTGTCTGTTTGAACCTGCAGCAGGTTCAGTTCCCTTAACATCCCCTATCCTTATTTCCTAAATTGGCTCTTGGTCAAGCAACATTTTGATTTTAAAATTCTAATCGTTGTTTTCAAATCCTTCCCTGGCCTGGCCTCCCATTTCTGGAAACTCCTCCAACCCAGAAACCTCCAAGATACCTACATCCCTCTAATCCTGGCTTCTTAACTTATGGGTGTAAAATGAGAAAAAATCAACAAAATTTATTTTTAGAAATATGAATTAGATTTTATGACATTTTCTTATAGGTCTTGCTGGTTCTTTTAAGTGGTCTAAGTTCTATACGGGAGATTTGTAAGGCAGATAGGTAGACCAGATGCAAACTATCATCACTGTGATGAACGTAGCAGATGTCTTTCAACACTATGCTCAGAGACCAGATATAATTCAAAGACACTTTTAAGTGCAGCACAGCTACCTGAGCACAGTGGTCATATCAATGAACAATACAGTCTTTGTTAAGGAGCAGAACTCATGAAAACAGCTGCCCTAGGTATTTGAATCATTCATTTTCTCCTTTATGTTCTCAGCCTGTGAAGGGTGGTCTTACAGGCTTCATTATAAGTGTGAGAATGTTGGAAAAAGGGCTGAGCTCTGAACTGAAAGGAACAAAAATACAGTGGTTTGAACATAAATCTACTTTGAAAGACTTTATTCATCATAGGGACTCCATCATTGTATATGTTTGTGAATTCTACACCAGTCTATAAATTATGGTTAAAGCTGCCGTTGGATAATGAATCATTTCTCCTTTTATTAATGCTCTGCTTAAACCACTGCAATTTAGTCCTTAATTAGAGTAGTTCAGAAAAGGGAAAATGAATTGTATTTCCAGCCCAGAAATTGATTTTGAAAGGAAATATACTTCATAAACCTACATGTACACACAACCCCTCTAGCCCTAACTTTGATTCATGTAGGGTCTTGCCCCAAGTACTTATCTTCCATTACTTTTACCTCATTTATTCCAGGCATTTTCCATCCCAGTAACTTCTGTGGTTTCCAAGAATTCATAAAAATGCATCAATGACATTTTCATGCATACAGTGTATGATTATAAATAAATTTGAGGGCATTTCGAATTCTGATGTCAACCTCCTAACTCAGAGCAACTCTTACTTACTTATCTCTGCTGTGTTCACTAACAGATATTTAGCTCCTAGTTACGCAATGCTCTTTCTTGTTTTCAAGTCATTCAGTGACCCTCCCTGTCAGCAAATTTAATATGTTACAAGATGAATTGTATAAAATGCAATGGATGCAGACTGTGTCCCTGCAAAACTTTACTATCCGTTACTGTCCTGCCAAAGCTTGTTCCACTTCACGGTTACTTCACAAACTTAAACCAGCTTTGTTTTGTTTATAGAGATAGTAGGAACTGCAGATGCTGGAGAATCTGAGATAACAAGGCGTAGAGCTGGATGAATACAGCAGGCCAACCAGCATCAGAGGAGCAGGAAAGCTGATGTTTCAGGCCTAGACAGGCCCATTTCTGAGGAAGGGTCTGGGCCCAAAACATCAGCTTTCCTGCTTCTCTGATGCTGCTTGGCCTGCTGTGTTCATCCAGCTCTACACCTTGTTATCTCTTGTTTTGTTTATAGTTCTTTGAACACATTACAAATAAGATGCAACATTCTGGAGTGACTTTCTTTCTTTATTTCTAAGGAATTATGTAAGATTGTTTTTGCTTTGAAAACAAAGAACATTATTTTCCCAAAGTAAACTAACTTATTACTTCTTTGCATTACAGCTTTATCTTTAATGAACAGCTATATTGAAAGGAATGCATCTGGAGAAGCTTTTTTAGTGTATCAGATTACCCTTTTTATTCTTAGTCTACAGTGAAATCTGATATGCAGATATTTTCTTAGCTTCTTTGGCCCGTTTGATCGGACCTTTCCATCTGAACAACAAGTTCTACACCAACGCTCTGTGCATCCTGTAGTATCAGTGAAACATCTGCAATTGTCACCATCATGTACTTTATTATTTAATTAATTAATGTGTCAAATCTAATTTGCTGCTCCTTAACAAGTGTAATAACCTATCATAAAATTGCTACAAATCATCAACTACCTACATTATTTAACTGTGATCATGACCTCCACCCACCCACCCCAAATCAACAATCCCCTCGGGATCCCCGCAAAGTGAGCTTGCAGAAGGATGCAAAGTATAGTGTTCCAAAATGAAGTCCTGAAGGGTGAAGTGGTGTGTGAATTTGTCCAAAAGCATCTCTCAAAACAAGGCGTCTTTACAAACCTCTCAGGGCACTTGCAGAATGGAGTTACAACGCCTCCATAGGCCTCCTTAAGATAAGGTTTGGATGGCTGAATGATTCTGACAGTTCTTTGCACTATAACCCAAATAGGGTGTGCTGCATCATAGTGAAATATCATGGCCTTCACAACTGGAGCCAGCAAAGTGGATGCAGTTGAAATGGGGGATTGAGAGCAAGCCCCTGAGAGTGAGGACGAGTATCTTAGCATTGACTAAGAGAGCACGACAGAGTTAAGCACTGTCGAACATAGAGTTAAGACACAACCTGAATACTTCCAGGAGCATTGTGTTGGGTTTGGACTTCCTTTCATTGTGTTACTTTCTGTTAATTGTATGACAAACAGCCTCTGGTCAGTCCACAGTACACATGGACCTGGTTATTTCTGCCCTTCATAAATTTTACTATTGCTGAATAAATGTTTTCTTATTCATATGATTGTACGCTTGGTATCTGATTGCAACTTAGAGCATTTCCACTTTTCTGCTACTTCTCACCATTCAGGAGAAAGCAGCAGTAACTGAGAGAGGGCAGTAACATGATATGTTGCTGAGGTTAGATTGTAAAGGAAGTGACCAATTTAGTGAAGAAATTAAGGTGTTAATGTAATGAAAATAAGATGTACTACATGCAACTTTTGAAGAAGCACAAAAAAAGCACTAGTAAGAAAACACTACATGGGAAAGCATAGATAATACAGTGTGGAGCTGAAGAAATACAGCAGGCCAGGCATCATCAGAGGAGCAGTAAAGTTAATATTTCGGGTCGGGACCCTTCTTTAGAAAGCATGAAATGTTTTTGTGACCTGGAAGACATTAGTGTTGGAAAATAACTAAACACCTGTAAGATAGAAAAAGACAAAAAGAATGGTGAACCTCACTCATTCATAAAGAAAAAGCCATTTTTGGACACAGTGACAGGCCTTATCTAAAAACAATGGAACCTTTTTCACCTGTCACACAAGCAAACTTAAAAGATAAAACATATATAGACATGTGCAAAGAGGTATAGATCAGACATCTTAATCTACAGAAGAGTTGAGTTAATTTCTAACTACCCATGAGGTTTGAGACATAGACACAGTAGTGAAATTATACTGAATTCTGAATATAGGTTTTTTAAAATCTTACTTATCTGAATATCTAAAAGGTTTTTTCTTTAAGGTGGATTTAAACATTCTGCATGAATTTCAGACAAAGTAGTCATGCAATAACAATCTTTGATATTCTAGTATTCAGTGCTTTAATACAATTTAGATTTGATTTTTACACTACATACTCATATGCAATTTTTAAAAATGTAGTGTTGTCATACCTAATTCCACATGAGCAAACATCTTGACAACAACATCCTAGAATTCTTACATTAGGATTCTAGGTGCTGATATTGGTAAATTTAAGAAGAATTTGTTTCTGCTATAAATAGCTAGACATATATTCTAGCCTGAGATAATTCTGCTGGTTGGAAAATTTTTAGGGGTCAAGGACATATCATTAGAGAACCCAGTATACAGATGGCAAAGCTGACTAAGTTCCTTTTATGGAAACAAAAAACGCTGGAAATCACAGCGGATCAGGCAGTAGCCATGGCAAGAGAGCTACGTAATGTTTTGAGTCTAAGTGACTCTTCATCAGAGCTGGCAGGAAGTGTTGAGGGGGCAAATGTTAGCTTGCTCTCTATGGATGCTGCCTGACACTCTGTGATTTCCAGCATTTTTTGTTTTCAGTACAGATTCCAGCATCTGCAGTAATTTGCTCCTACATTAAGTTCCTTTAATAGTTTGAGGTCATTAATGATAAATTTCTCCAAGTTGAGGGTCTAAGTTGACAATAAGTTTAACTCAGTAGATTCCATGCTTTTGTTCAAAGGGTAGGTGTGACTGTGGATGATCTGTGCAGGGCAGGGCACCACAATCCTTCAATGTTACTTATATATGATGAGAACAGGAAACACTGGAGAAACTCTGCAATTCTAACAGCATCTGTGGAGAGAGAAACAGAGTTAACATTTTGAGCCCAATGACTCTTCTTCAGAACTGAACAGGGCTAGGAAATAGCATTTTTATGCCATGACAAAGTAGGAGGAAAAGAAAATAGAACAGATGGTGATGGTGCCCACAGCAAAATACAAAGAGAGTGCTAATGTCAGTAATGAGAGATAGCATTGCAAATCAGATCTTAATGATAGACATGAATAGTGGAAAAGTGGTCAGCCCTACTCAAAGCAAATGCATGCCATAAAGACACTGGAGCAGAGAGCTGTGTGGTGGAGATGCCTGCATCTTTTTTAGACCCTCAGTGCTGTGCACATTGAAGTGCAATGTCTTAGTTATAGTTATAGATGTCACAATTCAAGAATCCCCTGAATCTAATTATGTGTGCAGTCCAGGAGTCAGTTGCTTGTGAGAGATGAGCATTGCATCAACATTACAATATTTTCCATCCTTAATAAAAGGATGAAAGAGGCATTTTAGGAGTGATAATGAACGTATCATTGCAAAAGTGAAAAATTACTTGCAATGAAGTGCGTCCACAGTAAGGTTTTATCTTCCTTTCCCTCCCACAACATCTAAATAGGGGAAGGTGATGGCCTAGTGGTTTTATCGCTGGACTGTTAATCCAGAGACCCATATAATGTTCTGGGGACCAGGGTTCAAATCCCACCATAGCAGATGGTGGAATTTGAATTAAAAGCAAAAAAATCTGCAAGTCTAATGTCAACCATTGTCACTTGTCAGGAAAAACCCATGTGGTTCACTAATGTCCTTTAGGGAAGGAAACTGCCATCCTTACCTGATCATCCTAACTACATGTGACTCCAGACCCACAGCAATGTGGTTGACTCTTAACTGCCTTCTGGGCAATTAGGGTTGGACAATAAATGCTGCCTAGCCAGCGACACCCTCATCCCATGAATGAATAAAAAAAAAGAAAATGTGATCCTGATCACCACAGCTTGGTGGATAGGAGCCTGCTCTATAGTTAGCACCATTGACTTGGAAGACTTCACTGGTCAGGGCCTGGACCTGAGAAATCTTATTTAAAATTGTCTGCAATAGAATGATGTTTCATCTCAATTAATCTAAATAGGGAAGAATTGCTGTGGTTGCTATGTAAATAATGACATAATGAATTCATTCAAAAACATGTCTATGATGTCACCATTAAAGGGTAAGGGTGGAATATAATATCTTGAAGCTTTAAGCTTTACAATATTTTATGTTTTAAAGCTGAAGGATTAATGGCATACTGAACAAAATGTATTTATCTTCGATACGAGTAATGCAAGCATCTTGAATTTATTAAGTTCAACTGGCACTGCTATAAATCTGCTCGCATAATTGTATGATCCAGAGATATGACAGTAGCATTCTGTTGCAATGAGGACTGTGTATCCATGCATTTTTCACAGCACCTCTTCAAAATATCCAAAGGTGAACTGTTCGATGAGACAAACTTGATTTAATGTGTTCTGCTACTTTATTTCACGTTAAAATGCCAAAGTAAAGAACAACAGTTATGACCAACACCATCTTAATTTTAACAGTGCAAATGATCTTTTAGTAATGCTCCAAAACAATGGCCTGAAAACTCTGTTGCAGAACATTCTTTATAAAGATTTGAAATGTTGTCTAAGAGTCTAATACTGTGGGGTTGACTGCATTCTCTGTCCATTCTGGAAAGATGTCACCAAAGAACTTGGCTTAGAGTCCTCCAGAATGTATAGCAGAAGTGCTAAAAAAAAGCCTCAATGTAATATTTAAATAAGGGTTTTCTGCCTGTTGTAGATTCTGTTTTGTGAAACTGAGCTGCTACAGGATCTGACTCACCATGTGAGAAACTCACAACCCTCATAATGCAATAAGAAGAGATCTTCGGCAGCACTATTTAAAAAAAAAGCTCAAAAGGTCATTAGAAATAGGAGCAGAAGTAGGCCATTCAGCCTATTGAGCCAGGGGTGATCTGAATGTGATCTGAATTCAGCTTTCCTGCTTGACTCTACCACCCCCATTAACTCTTGACTCCCTTGTAGATCAAAAAATCTGTCCAACTCAGCCTTAGCTATGTTCCAGGACCAAGTCTCAGCTGTCTCCTGGAGAAGAAAATACCACAGATGAATAACCATTTGAAGAAAAAATTTCATCTTGTCTTAGTCTAAAATGTGAAGGGCTTTCCAATATAATTAATCTTTCCACATTGGACACCCCTTTCATCCCAGGACCTTCTCCAAACTGCTTCCAATACAAATATATTCATCTTTGTCTAAGGTAATTAAAACTGTGCAAACTTAATCTCAACAATGTCCAATTGTAGTGAGACTTCCCCACTTTTATGCTCCATACTCCTTGCAATTAAAAAAATGTTGCAGTTGTCTCTACTTGATGTACTTATATGCGATCATTTTTGCGATTCATGCCCAAGGACCCCAAAATCCTTCTGTACCATAACATTGTGTAATCTGTCTCCATTTACATCACATTCTTGTTTTCTATTCTTCCCATCATTGTGGACCAACTCTCATTTTCCCACATGATACTCCATTCATTTAATCTACCTCTTTGTATTCTCAAAACTTATTTTCGCACTAATCTTTGATTTTGTGATGGGCTCATTCTCTTGGTTCAGGTTATTTGTTGATTTGCCAACTGCTATTTTCTGCTAACAATGTTTTGTTGGAGCTAGTCTGCTTTTTTCCTTCTTAAAAAACTTTTATTGCAGTCATGGCTGATCTGGTAGGTCAACATTGAGAACTGGGAGAACACAGCCAAGAACACAAAAGAAACAAGGACAGTTGTGAGAAGAGAGAGAAGAAGGGAGACATTCTGTGGATGACCACAGTCATGATTTATTCCCCTCCAGCTCTTATCTGCAGTTTGGGACTATCGTCAATGAAGCCTTATAGTTTGGTGCTTTGCATTCTGCAATGCATGCTGCAGCTTTAGTGCACAAGTCATGGTGGGAGTGCAGATCAAATGGACTTTTTAAAAGCGTAATTCTTTCAACCACAGGTTGTGGATATCACTGTCTAGATCGCATTTATTGGCCATCTTTATTTGCCCTTGGAAAGCTGGTGGTGCGCTGCCTTCTTGAATCTTTGCCGTCTGTGTGATGATGGCTTATCCACAGTGCTGTTTGGGAGGGAATTCCAATGATGATGTTGATCCACTGGTGGAGAAGGAATGACAAAATAGGTCCATGTTAAGATGGTAGTTTGCAGAGGAAAATGCAGGTGGGTTCCCATGCATCTGCTGCCCATGTCCTTCCAGGCTGTGGAGGAAAAGAGTTTGGAAGCTGCCGGTGAGTTACTGTGTTCCTCTGGCATTTAGTGAGCTTCTCGAATGGCTTTGGAGCTGCACACATGCAGGCAAATGGAAAGCATTCAATCATAGCCTTACTTAAAGCTTACCTCTTTACCGAGCATATGTAATTCCCAGTACATGAAAGGCGACCACTTTGCGAGACCACCTGTCATTCCTAAATTGGCTGTCTGTGTAATTCTTCACACACTCAGGATTATTTAGCGAATGTTTCCAGCCATAGAATCAAATCTAACATTGAAGTCTGTGTTGTGAGTTTTACAAGGGGTGGGCGGAGCTGGTTGGTTCCTTGTTGCAAACAGCTGAATGTATATGCTGCTTGATAGAAACCACCAATCTTTGGTTTTTACAGCCTATGTAATGCTAGCGTCATACTGGCACCAAAATTTATATACCAAATTACTCGTTTATATAATAGGTAGGAGATCTTTGTAAGTTGATGGTAGTATTGTGTTATTGGCGATCACCACTCACAGTGCTACTTCACAGCAGCAGCGTGAAACAGCTGAACAGGAAGCTGCATGTATTAATAAACCTGGCTGTCTTCTTTGAAGGCTGAAAAAACATGCATCCTTCTTTTGACACTTTGTTGGTTGGTAACTCTTCAATATTTCTGAGGGCACCTAGACTGCTAGTTTACCATGAAATGCCTATGCGATAATGTTGAACCTGCAAGGGGCAACATATGATACAACTTTTCTTCACAGATTATGAGAGAGTGTTAAAATGTGAGTTGTCCATTGTATATCCCCCTGCCTTGAATGGTAGTATGTCCCTTGAAAAGATCATTCACAGAATGAACCTTTCCCTGTGGAGATGGGTAGAATCATCACTGATCTGGTACTCTCACTTGTGAGATGGGTATAGGTGCGGAATGATATGTGCAGGCAAGGCACTGGAATATTCCCTGCTCAGAGCTTTTAGCTTCACTGTTATCCATGTAAAAATGCAATTCCTTGGCTGCTGTGATCAGTATCACTGTTTAAGGATACCTGATGACTTAGTCTATCTGCAGTCAAGGAGTCAGTTGCTTTTTGAAATGAACAATTTTTGTTCATTAAAATTTCTTTCACCCTTGGGATGTCTGAAGAGGCTGCTCATCTCTCACCATGGGTGTGACTTACCCAGGCCTGATGGTGAAAATTAGAGTACATTTCAATATTGCAAGTGAAAAAAAATTCACAAAAATGAAAGGTTATTTACAACAAAGATTATTTATCTGGGGAAGGATTTTTGGCTATGGACTGCAGAGATGATTTACCAGACTGATTCCTGGAATGGTAGGACTGACATATGAAGACAGACTGGATCAGTTAAGATAATATTCACTGAAGTTTACAAGAATGATGGGGGTTCTCGTAGAAACCTACAAAGTTCTAGCAGGACTAGACAGGTAAATAGAGGAAGGGTGTTCCCAATGACCAGCAATCCAGAACCAGAGATTAGTCTAAGGATTCAGTATTAGGTCATTTAGGACTGAAATGAGGAGAAATTTCTTCACCCAGAGAGTGGTCAGCCTATGGAATTCTCTGCTACAGAAAGTAGTTGAGGCCAAAATTTTAAATGCTTTCAAGAAGGAGTTAGATATAGTTCCTAGGGCTAAAGAGACCAAAGAGTATGGGGAGAAAGCAGGAACAGGGAGTTGAGTTGGATGATCGACTATGATCCTGTTGCATGGGGGAGCAAGCTGAAAGGGATAACTGGCCTACCCCTGCTTGTATTTTCTATCTTTCTACATAACAATCTTTCACCCATGTGCCCTCAGTTTGATTTATTCATCCACTCCCTCCCAGTCTATTATGTGCAGTGGTGACTTCTGCAAGTGGAGTGAGAGAGCCTGTTCTGTGCTTGGCCCTATGAGTTTGGAAGACTTGGACAGTTGTTTCCTGGTGCCTTTGGGTCTTGAGGGCTCAGAATCTGTTTCTCAGAATCTGCTGAGAATCTGTTTCCCAGGGTCATTGGATATATTCAGCTTAGAGGTTAAGAGGTTGCTGAGTAATGAGGAAATTAAAGGAAATTCAGGAAGAGTGATCTGAGGCAGCAGGTCAGCTTTGCTCAAAGACAGAAAAGATTTGAAGAGTCGAATAGTGTAACTTGGCGCCATCTCTGGTTAAAAGCTTTACTGTGTATTTTAAGATTTTTCTAAACTGTTTTCGATCGTTAGATGGTATTTTTTTTGTTTTTGTCTTTGGTGTAATAACATCTGAATTGCGAAAGAAATTCCGCAGCCTTATGTGACTATGGTGCAGTGACTAACCACACGTTAATCAAAATAAAGCAAGGAAAGTATCAAATCCCATTTCATTCTGGCATCTATCTTGTGCAGTAGAGCCATCAACTGGGATTATGACACCAGGCAGCAGCAGAGACAGAGTCATTGAATATTTTAAGATGGAGGTAAATAGATTCTTCACTAACAAGGGATTAAAAGGTTATTGAGAGTTGAGGCCATGATAAGATCAGCCATGATGCTATTGAATAGTGGAATGGATTGAGATGCCAAATAGCCCAGGTCTGCTCCTAATTTGTATCTTCGTATGTCCATATGTTCGTTGTTCATGCGATCATAGCATAATCCCTCCCATTGTGACTCTATGACTTTTATTGTGAACCAAAATTTTCATCTCTGCTTTGGAAACTTATTGACCATGCTGGATTCCAAGATTCACTTCCTGTATGTTCATTTTCTATATATGAGGCTCTTGTTGTTGGAGGAGCATCATTAAATGTTGCAAGATTTGTCATGAGACTGGAACTATTCAATTCAAGTATTTTAATTAGCTTGTGCACGCCTTTTGCAAAGTCTCATTTCTGCTTCCAAACTAATCCCAGCAAGATCTGAGCATAATGCACCGGATACATGATCTATAAAGCTCAATTTTAAGTGACCATCACCACAAGCAAGGCCCCACATTGCTAAGCAAAACTAACCTTTTGGATATAGCCAACAGATCTTGGGTCCCAATAGCTCTGATCGTCACTAAATGGTTTTAGCAGCCAGTGCAACTGAGAATCAACAAAGTTTGCAATATAATTCACCAAAATATCAGGGCATAGTATGCTATGGACAAAGTGCAAGTAAATGGGATGAAAATAGTTTGGTGTTTGTCACCATAGATATGTGTGGTAGAGAGCCTGTTTCTATGCTGTATGACACTATAACTCTATGATCTGACAAGAATGAAAGAAGAAGTTGCTCTGTAATCAATCTCTGATAAATCTTTGAAGATTCTTTTCCCCTCAGCTAAACTCTCAGTCATACTGTGCAAGAACAATAACTATTAATATTATTAACTGTTCGTATCAGACAGCTAAATCTATATCTAATGACACCGTTGGGGTATTTGCTCTCCTGGGAATTTCAAACTGGTATCAGCCATGGATAAAATACCTCTAAATGATGTAGCTGTATCATCTAATCTTCCCGAAGCACATGGGGCTTGAAGCTTGGAAATAGACCATTCTCAATGCTTTTGTATGATCTTGATGTAACCCATTCTTAAATAAATGTGAGTTCAAAAGGTGTAATAGGCAACAATAATAGCTACAGGCTAAACGACTGTCTCATGGGTGATAAATATGGCTTTCAGTGTGAAATAATGTGTTCTTTCAGTTTCACACACTGCAGCATGCATCCTTAGGATGAAGGAGATCTCTGAAGGAGGTAGCTGAGGAGATTGTGGAGACATTGGTGGTGATTTTTCAGGAATCGCTAGAGTCAGGGAGGATCCCAGAAGCTAATGTAACACCCTTGTTTAAGAAGGGATGGAGACACAAGACAAGAAATTGTAGGCCAGTTAGCCTGACCTCAGTCATTGATAAGATTTTAGAGTCCATTGTCCACACTTGGAGATATGTGGTCAAATAGGATTGAGTCAGCACGGCTTTGTCAAGGGGAAGTAATGCCTGACAAATCTGATGGAATTCTTTGAGGAGGTAATGAGCAAGTTGAACAAAGGAGAACCAGTGGACATGATCTATTTGGATTTCAAGGCCTTTGCCAAGGGGCCAAACAGGAGGCTGCTAAATAAGACAAGAGCCCATGGCATTACTGGCATGGATAGAGGATTGGCTGACTGGCAGAAGGTAGAGAGTAGGGATGAAGGAGTCTATTTCAGGATGGCAGCCAGTGACTAGTGGAGTTTCACAGGGGTCCGTGCTGGGACCACAACTATTCATGACATACGTTAACAATCTGCATGAAGGAATTGGGAGCATTGTTATTCAGTTTGCAGATGACACAAAGATAGGTGGAGAGACAAGTAGTGTTACGGAGGTGGGGAAGCTACAGCGGTATTTGGGCAGTCTAGGAGAGTGGGCAGAGAATTGGCAGTTCGAATACAATGTGGGAAAGTGTGAGGTTATGCACTTTGTTCGAGAAGAATAGAGGCATAGACTATTTTCAAAATAGGAAAAGTCGTCAGAAATCTGAAGCACAAAGGGACTTAGGAGTCCTAATTCATGATTCTCTTGAGGTTAACATGCAAATTCAGTTGGCAGTTAGGAAGGCAAATGCAATGTTAGCATTTATTTTGAGATGACTAGAATAGAATAGCAGAGATATACAACTGAGGCTGTGTAAGGCTCTGATCAGACTGCATTTGGAATATTGAGAACAGCTTTGGGTGCTGTATCAAAGGAAGGATGTGATGATCTTGAAGGGGGTCCAGAGTATGTTTACAAGGATGATCCTTGATGAAAGGGCTTTGCACAAGAGGAGTAGTTGATGATTCTGGGTCTGTACTCGGTGGAGTTTAGAAGGATGAGGATGGATACAAGACCATAAGACATAGGAGTTTAAATTAGGCCATTCAGCCCATCGAGTCTACTCCGCCATTCAATCATGGCTGGTAAGTTTCTCTACCCCATTCTCCTGCTTTCTCCCCACAACCCTTGACCCCCTTGACAATCAAGAACCTATCTATCTCCGTCTTAAATATACTCAATGACTTGGCCTCCACAGTGTTCTGTGGTAGTGAATTCCATAGATTCACCACTCTCTGGCTAAAGAAGTTTCTCCTTATCCCTGTTCTAAAAGGTCTTTCCTCTACTCTAAGGCTGTGCCCTCGGGTCCTAGTTTCTCCTACCAATGGAAACATCTTCCCAACATCCACTCTGTCCAGGCCATTCAGTATTCTGTAAGTTTCAATTAGATCCCCCCTTCATTCTTCTAAACTCCAATGAGTATAGTCCCAAAGCCCTCAACGTTCCTCATATGTTAAGCTTTTCATTCCTGGGACCATTCTCGTGAACCTCCCCTGAACCTGCTCCAGGGCCAGTACATCTTTCCTGAGAATTGGGGCCCAAAACCGCACACAATACTCCAAATGTGGCCTGACCAGAGCCTTATAGAGCCTCCGAAGTACATCCCTGCTTTTATATTCAAGTCCTCTCAAAATAAATGTGAAAGTTGCATTTGCCTTCCTAACCACTGACTCAACCTGCAAGTTTACCTGGAGAAACTCCTAGAACTCCCAAGTCTCTTTGCACTTCTGAATTTTCTCCCCATTTAGAAAATAGTCCATGCCTCCATTGTTCTTACCAAAGTGCATGACTTTACACTTTCCCACGTTGTACTCCATCTGCCACTTCTTTGCCCACTCACCTAACCTGTCCAAATCATTTTACAGCTTCCCCCGCTCCTCAATACTACCTGTCCCTCTATCTATCGTTGTATCATCTGCAAACTTCACCAGAATGCCCACAGTTCCTTCATCTGATCATTAATGTATAAAGTGAAAAGTTGTGGTCCCAACACTGACCCTTGCGGAATACCACTTGTCACCGGCTGTCATCCTGAGAAAGACTCTTTTAACCCCACTCTCTGGTTTCTGCCAGATCTCATTGAAACTTACACAATACTGAGAGGATTGGATAGAGCGGAAGTGGGAAAGATGATTCCACTAGTAGGAGAGACAAGGACATGAGGGCCCAGCCTCAGAGTGAAGGGACTACCCTTTACAACTGAGATGAGGAAAAATTTCTGCAGCCAAAGGGCAGTGAACCTGTGGAACTCATTGATACAGAAGGCTGTGGAGGCCTTGAGTGTACTTAAGACGGAGATAGATAGGTTCTTGAATAGTAAGGGGATCAAGTGTCATGGGAGAAGGCAGGCAAATAGGGTTAGAAACATTTCAGCCATGATTGAATTGTGAAGCAGATTTGATGGGCTGAATGGCCTAATTTTTCTTCTACATCTTATGGTCTTATGGTGTAAGTTTGTGGAGTAAGTAGATAGGTGTCAGATAAGGTGCAATGCAGAGAAGTGTGAAGTGATGCAGTTTGGTCAGAAAAATCAGGCAGCATGGTAGTTCTGTGGGCCCTCCTATTTTGGATCACCTTTCAATATTTAGAATTATAGGATCCCTTCAGCTCAGAAAGAGGCCATTCAGCCCAGTGAGTCTGCACCAACCCTCTGAAGGGCATCACCCCCAGACACAGCCCCATTCTATTCCTATAACCATGCATTTCCCATGGGTAATCCACTTAACCTGCACATCTTTGGCCTATGGGAGGAAACTGGAGCACTCGGAGGAAACCCACACAGGCACTAGGAGAATGTGCAGTGTCCACAAGGCAGTTCCCTGGTGCTATGAGGCAGCAGCATGAAGAACTGAGTCACCATATAAGGCTGACAGCTGTGCACCCAACGTGACTTCAATGGTCTTTAGTTTTTCTTTTCTTCCTGCTATGTCTTGGTGTTACCTTATCAGCTGGAACTGGGCTTAAGGAAGCCTATCGACTGCTTTGCCAGCATGCCTCAAATTAATTCAATAGACATCATCTGGTGCTGTGTCCTGGATGGTGTGAAGCTTCTTGAGTGTTTTTGGAACTGCACCCATCCAGGCAAGTTGGCAATGTTCTATTACCCTCCTGACTTGTGCCTTCTAGATGGTGGACAGGCTTTCGGGAGTCAGGACGTGAGTTACTCGCCACAGTATTCCTAGCCTCTGACCTGCTCTTGTAGCCACTGTGTTTATGAGCACAGAGCGTTAGATGTTGTCTATATGGACTTTAGTAAAGTCTTTGACAAGGTTCCACATGATAGACTGACTAGTAATTATGGATCATGTGAGATTCAGGGAGAGCTTGCCATTTGGGTACAAAATTGGCTTGATAGTAGGAGAGGGTGGTGATGGAGGATTGTTTTTCAGACTGGAGGCCAATAGTGTTCTGCAGGGATTGGTGCTGGGTCCACCGTTGTTTATCACTTATATAAATGATTTGGGTGAGAATTTAGGAGGTATGGTTAGTAAGTTTGCGCAAGACACCAAAATTGGTCGTATAATTGACAGTGAAGAAGGCTATCTAAGATTGCAAAGGGATCTTAATCAATTGGGCCAAAGCGCTGAGGGGTAGTAGATGGAATTCTTTTTAATTTGGATAAATGTGAGGTATTGCATTTTGGTAAAACAAACAAGGGCAGGACTTATACAGTTAATAGTTGGGCCCTTGGTGGTGTTGTCAAACAGAGAGACCTAGGAATTTGTGTACATAGTACTTCTTGGAAGTAGCTTCGCAGGTAGACAGGGTGGTTAAGAAAGTGTTTAGCACACTTACCTTCATTACTCAGATCATTGAGTTTAAGAGTTGGAATGTTGAGATTGTACAGGACGTTGGTGAGGTCACTTTTGGAGTACAGTGTACAGTTCTGTTCGCTCTGCTACAGGAAGGATATCATTAAATTGGAGAGGGTGCAGAAAAGATTTGTCAGGATGCTGCTGGGACGGGAGGGTTTGAGTTATAAAAAGAGGCTGGATAGCCTGGGAGTTTTCTCACTGGAGCATAGGAGGTTGAGGGGTGACCTTATAGAGATTTACAAAATCATGATAGTCATAGATAAGGTGAATAGCAAAGATCTGGGGGTGAGGGAGTTCAAAACTAGGGGGCATATTTTTATGGTGAGAGGAGAAAGAATTAAAAGGGACCTGAGAGGCAACTTTTCACACAGAGGGTAAATTGTATGTGGAATTACCTGTCAGAGGAAGCAGTAGATGCAGGTACAGTTGCAATATTTAAAAGACATTAGGACAGGCAGGTGAATAGGAAAATTTTAGAGGGATATGGGTCAAACTCAGGGATTAGTTTTAGTCTGGGAAACTTGGTTGGCATGGATGAGTTGGACAGAAGGGTCTATTTCGGTGCTGTATGGCCCTGTGACTCTGTTTGACAAGTCCAGTTGAGCTTCTGGTCAATGCTAACCCCAAGAATGTTGATAGTGGGGGATCAGTGATGGGAATACCGCTGGATGTTGAGGGACGGTGATTGCCTCTAATTTGACATAGTTGTTGCCTAGCATTTGTGTGGCACGAATGTTTCACAAATCATTAGCCTGCATTTCCGGATTATTCGCCCTGCGACATTCTCATTGCTGCCTTTACCTGTCCCTAGTTGTGCTTCAGTGGTAGCTGCAGTTAGGTGACAGCCATCGACCACACTTGAGGCATCAGATGGAGACGCCTGTCTTCCAGTCTCGTGTGTGATGGACCTTTACAGTGTCAAAGTTAGAACACATCATACCCCTGACAGTGTGAGTTAGCACTGAATAGACAGGGCTACGTTCCCTTGTGGACTGTAACAGATGGTCATTCACTTGCAGCACTGGAGTTAGGTTCGCTTCAGCTGTCCATGACCCTAACCACTGCAACCGCTTCATGGCCAAGGCTGCCTTGGTCCGTCAAGATGGCCTTCTGTTGCCATCCCAGAGAAAAGGAACATCCCCCCTGTCTTCTTTCCTGAAACTGATGCGAGGTATCATTGAAACATGACATCGCTTTGTGCCCGATTTTGGGGTGTGTGCGGGTGATGAAGGCAGGTTGATTGGTGCTCTTGTCTCTCAGAGAGTGAAGTGTTTTGTTGTCTTTGAGATGTGGCAACTGGGAAGGTTGTGGGAGGCAGGAGAACATCCTTATTGCCTGCCTGTAAGTTTTGGCATTCAACTTAGGCATGAATAATGAGATTAACAGAATGTATTTACACTAGAAAACCGAACCTACCATGCCCCTACCAAACAGGAATGCCTCCCACTTTTAGGCTCATGTCTATACTTAGTACTCAGTAAAGCAAAGAGGGAACACATAAAACCACTGACAAGTAAAATTAGATTGAATCCAAAGATGTTGTATATCAAGGGAAAGAAGGTAACCAGTGAAAAATTAGATTGCTTCTTAGGGACCAAGGGGACAATCTGTCTGTGGAGTCACAGAACATTGGGTAGGATGTTAAATGATTACCTCATATCTGCTTTCATTTGCGAGAAAAAGGGATGTAGCTACAGAATTTGGACAGAGGGAAAGTGAGATTTTTGAGAATAGGGAGTAAAGAGATATTGCAGGTTTCCAAGGGCTTAAAAGTGGGCAAACCCCCAGGTCCAGATGCGTTGTATCCCAGGCTCTTGTGAGAGGAAATTACAGGGGCCTTAGCACAATTTTTTGTTTCCCTTTTGGCCAAAGGGGAAGTGTCAGAGGACTGGAAGACAGTTAATGTAGTCCCATTTTTCCAGAAAGGTAGTAGGGATAAATCAGGAAATTATAGACCAATGAGTCTCACAGCAGTGGTAGGGAAACTACTGGAGAAAAAATTCTGAAGGAGAGGATTAATCTCCGCTTGAGAGGTAAGATTTGATCAGAGATAGGTAGCATGGCTTTGTCAGAGGAAATCATGCCTAACAAGTGTGATTGAGTATTTTGAAGAGGTGATCAGAAAGTGTGGATGAGGGTGATGCAGTTTTTGTGGTTTATATGAGTTTCAACAAAACTTTTGACAGACCCTACGTGGGAAACAGATAAAAAAGCTAAAAGCAAATGGGATCTAGGTTAACTTGTAAAGATGGATCCAAAATTGGCTTACTGGTAGGAAACAGAGGGTAGTGCTAGAAAGATGTTTGTGTGATTGAGGACCAGTGTCCAGTGGCATATCACAGGGATCAGTGATTATTGTTTTATGATATATATAAACAATATGTTTGAGAACGTGGGTGCAGACGATAAGTAAGTTTGCAATTGACACAAATATTGGCCAGGTGGTTAATAGTGAGAGAGAAGGTCTTAGGTTGCAGGAGCATATAGACGGATTGGTCTGATTGGCAATCAGTGGCAGATGAAAGTTAAACATGGTAAATATGAGGTGATGCACTTTGGAAGGCGTAACAAGACAAGGGAGTAGTCAATGAATTGTAGGACACTAGGAAGCTCAGTGAAACAAAGGAATCTTGGGGCACCTGTCCACAGATCCTTGAAGACAGTGTGATAGCTTAATAAGATAGTGAAGAAGGCATACAAGACATTTGTCTTTATCAGTCATGGCATACATTATAAGAACGGGGAGGTTATGCTGGAGCTTTACCAAACATTAGTTAGGCCACAGCTGGAGTATTGCATGCAATTCTGGCATCCGGATTATAGGAAGGATGTGATTGCTTTTGAGGGGCTGCAGAGGAGATTCATAAAGATGTTAAACGAAAACAGAAATTGTTAGAGAAACTCAGTAGGTCTGGTAGCATCTATGAAGAAAAAACAGAGTTATTTTGTGTCTAGTGACCCTTCTTCAGAGCTGATGTTGTTACCAAGATGTTGTCTGGGTTAAAGCATTTTAGTTATGAAGAGATGCTGGATTGGCTTGGGTTGTTTTCTTCAGAGCAGAGAAAGCTGAGGAGGACTTGATTGAGGCATATAAGATTATGAGGAGCATGGACAGGGTGGATAGGAAGCAGCTGTTCCCCTTAGTTAAAGGATCAGTAATGAGGGGGCATTATTATTAAGTGAAGGGCAGGAGGTTTTGAGAGCATTTGAAGAAAACTACTTTCACCTAGAGGATGATGGGAATCTGGAATGCACTGCCCAGGAGGGCATTAGAGGTGGGGAACCTCACATCCTTAAAAAGTACATGGACGAGCACTTGAAATATTATAATTTTCAAGGCTATGGGCCCAGTGCTGGAAAGTGGTATTAGTCCAGATAGGTCGGAGTAGACTTGATGGAAAAATAGGGCCTCTTCTGTGCTGTATGACTCTATCATTCTATGACATGGTCAACAAAACAGAAGTCCAGCCCATAGAATTGCTCAACAGCCAGAAGATATCACCTTGATTAGTTCACAATCCCTTAAAGCAATGCCATGAGGCAGCCTTCATACTGTTTAACAAAGTGTTATCTGTCTGAAGTTAACAGAATACATGGGCTGGAACATGGAACTCAAAATGGCCGAGTTGATGTCAATAAGAATTGCACGCTGACATCATGATTTTCTTTCTCTGCATTGTTCTGGTGGTCGGTAGGTGTGGTAGGTTCTTGCAAACCATTTCAAAAATATTGTGTCCCATGCAGGTCACTTTGGGAGACTTTGTTGCATCCAAAAAAAAACTGGCATCACAAAGACCAGTTTCTTTCTCTCTCCATAGCATCAATGAATTACATCAATCAGGGAACATACCCTGACATGATGGAAGACAAACTGCATTCTAAAATACCAAGAGCTCAGAAAAATATATAATGATTTCCCATTCATAATATATTAATTTCAAATTAATAAATTACTTTATTTGTGCCTCACATAGATACATCTGCTGAGAAAGATTTTTAACAAAAAACAATTGGTCTCAAGAACTAGCTCACCCCTAGCCAAACTGTTCCAGCACAGCTACAACACTGGCATTGACCCAGTAATGTGAAAAATTGCCCTGGTGTGTCCTGTGCACAAAAAAAATCCAACTTGAACAAATATGGCACCCTCAGTCTAATCTCAGACATCAACAAATTGATGAACATGTCTCCAATGGTGCTGTCACATGGCATTTGCTTAGAAATAGCCTGGTCACTGACATTCCACTTGGGTTATGACTGGGCACTTAGCTTATGCCCTCATTGCAACCTTGGTCAAAATATGGACAAAAGAGATGAACTGCAGAGGTGACATGAGACTTACTGTCCTTCACATCTAGGCAGTTTTTGACCAAATGGGACATCAAGGAGCCCTTGCAAAACTGGACTCAATCAGAATCAAAAAGGAAGTTCCCACTTATTGGGGTGATACCTAGCATGAAGTAAGATGGTTCTGGTTGTTGGAGGTTAATCATTTCAATCCCATACTGCACCAGTTCCTTGGGATATGCGTTTTATTCAACTTGTTTAGACAGCCTGTGACACATCTCCAGGACAGGTGGGACTAACCTAGACCCAACAATCTTCAACTGCACCATCAACAAACTTCCTACATCATAATCTCAAAATTAGGGTTGTTCACTGATGATTCTGCAATGTTTAACACAATTCTTGACTCCATAGATATTGAAGCAGTCCATGCCCAAATGCAGCAAAACCTGGACAACATCCAGCTTTGTACTGGTAGGTGACAAGCTAATTTGCAGTTGCACAGTGCCAGGTAATAACTTGTCCAACAAGAGAGAACCTAAATATATCTCTTTAATATTCAATGGCATTATCATTTTTGAAGACCCCGCCCCCGCCCACCCATCAACATCCTGGGTGTTGCCATTTACTAGAAACTGAATTGGCCCAGCCATATAAATACTGTGGCTACAACAGTAGGTCAGAAGCCTTCAATTCTGGAGAGAAAAACTCACCTCTTGATTCCCCAAAGCCTGTCCACTATGTATGAGGCACAAACCAGGAGTGTGATAAAACACTTCTTACTTCCCTGGATGAGTGCAGCCCCAACAACACTCAAGAAGCTTGACACCATCCAGGATAAAGCAGCCTGCTCGAGTGGCAATCCAGACACCACCTTTGACATTCACTCCCTCTGCCACAGGGAGGGTGGGTGGCATTTGCAGGGGAGCCTCCTGGCAACTGCCTCATGCCAAGGGCAAGTGGAAACATTGTTGGCCAACCTTACATAAGTACAGGGTACAGGCGCCTAAATTATTTATTGATCTTTGTGCAGGTCAACAGTACTCTCTGTGAGGGCTTAATATTCAACTTCATTGCAAAGGATGTTGGGTTTAGGTGTCCCTTTAATAACACCCTGTAATCTGACTTCCCATTTTCATAGAATCTTTTGCAGCGCAGACTGGCTGGGGATAAACCAGCCTCTGGTGATGTTATTGCTCAGCTGAAATAGATACAGAAGGTTTTGCACGTTCACTAATGATGGCTCCAAAACTAACGCACATAATTTAAAGCTGAGGTAATTAGGTGCATGCAGCTAATTTAGAACTAATTTATCCAAAGAGCAAATGATATCTTGGGATAAGAATTGTAGAATGCATGCTTGATACCCCAATTGTATACACAAGCTTAAAATTCCCCATTCTCATTCTTTTGCCAAATGGGCAGTATTCACATCCATTGAAATCCACCTTCAGCATTGTGTGCTCCACGCCTTTGGTATTATTGCAATAAAAAAGCAGTCCATTGAATAAGCTAAAATACTATAAATGCTGACAATAATTTAGTATGTTTTAGTAGGTTTGGCATCAATTTACCTAATCTGGTTTATGTTTACAATTTGCTTCAGCCTTTACAAATGTACAAGCTTTGAATGCATTATTTGTTCATCACAAGCATTTCCAGATTTTTAAGTTGCATTTTACAGGAACCCTGAATCATTGTCACATTGAGTTCTTTCTGCTGACAGACTGGCACAATAAGGTTAGCATATAACTGGTGTAAGCAGCAGCTCTGTCTATTGTACCAGTATGTTCAGGTTAATACCAACTTTCATCTGATAGAAAATGAAATCTGTGATTACTGGTTAACCAAAAATGCTGAGTATTATTTTACTTTCTAATGTAGGGCTTATTTGATTGTAGAATAAAAACATACAAGATTTTTTTTCTGATTGCACTCAAAACATGTCATCCATAATCATTAGAATCCATACAGATTGAAATAAAGGACAGCCAGAGAGCAGTCATAATATGTTGACCACCAAATAGTAGAAAGGAATTGAAGGATGAAATATGTTGGCAAATATATGAAATGAATAAAACAGAATCATAATCATGGAGAATTTCAACAACACAGGTGGTGAAGGCAGGTACTCTCACAACATTTAAAAAGCAGCTGAATGAGCACTTACAATGCCAGGATACAGTAGGCTATGGATCAAGTGCAGGTAAATGGGATTAGAGTAGTTTGGTGTTTGTTGGTTGGCATAGACATGACGGGCTAAAAGGCCTGTCTCTCTGTTGTATAACGATGACCATGACGCATCCCTCCCCGCAAAACCAATTAAGTTGCCAGGGAGAGAGAAGTAAAATGGAAGAAATCGATGGAATGTCACAATGTTAACAAGAGTCCTTTCTGACCCAAAAGGGCAATTTTAAACACAAACAGATGGTTTACATTGGGTGGTAGGCTTTTACAATGTTACAATCCAAGGAGGTGGCTTCATACTTTAAATTTTAAGTTGAAGTTATGTTGATATTCAATGTTTTGAAGTTAATTGTCCCTGCAGCTGAACCCAGGTGAGGACTATGGAGTTGAGGAGTTTGGATCCAGTTTGCCTGCTTGGGGAACTCTCCTTGTGATCAAACAACACTGACCTTTGATCTATTACATGAAGTTTCAACTTTTCCCTGATTCATCCAATCCCTTCCTTCAAGATTATGAAGTCCCCCAGGCCCCTCTGATTCTTCCACCTTTCCACAACACCTCCAGGTCTCTATCTGAAAAGTGGGCAGACAGCGTTCTTTTCCTTGAACCATGTTCTTGATGATAGCAGTCAAGGACCACGACATAAGGGCTAGCTGCTGGCTCATAGTATCTGAAGTGATGTGGTAAATATGGTACGACGATGTGAACGCTACTGCACAATTCCCCATGAAATCGCCCATGAGGCCGGTTGCATAGTTAATAAGATGAAGAGCAGAAACTTTTAAGAGAAAAGTCACTCCAAACTACGGCAGATCAGACATCATGAATCTCACGTGACAAAAGCCTTTAGCTGAAAATGGGAAAATTCAGCTTTATGCTCTTGATTTAGTAAACTCATGGCACAATTCAGACATAGATTTTGCTGCATCAATGTTCGTTAGGGACTGATATCAGATTCGATGCAAATCGGCAATCAATGTGACATTTCAACTGCCAGCTCAAACATTAAAAGGTAGATTGAGCTAAACACTTTATTGGCATGAGCGGAGTGACAGAAGGGACCCCAATAATTTATCGTTGATTGAGAAAAACAGCTGGGAAACAAAAATTCATTAGTTTTTATGCATCTTAATTACTTTTAAATCATAGCTGGCATAGTTCCTGCACTGCAAATAGATTTTATGACCTAGTAGAAAACAAAAATCAAATTTTAAATTTGATTTCCCATAGTTTGATTGGCTAAAACATCTGATTACTTTTATATTGACTTACTGTCATGTAAGCAATGGCTTCTAAACCTAGGAGTAAAAATTCATTTGGTTTCATTCTCTGACATATTTAGATAATTAGCTTCCCAATGGCTCATTGTGTCACATATTAAGACACTGAGTCATTCAAACTAGGCAAGCCTGAGCATTCATAGATAGTAGGAACTGCAGATGCTGGAGAATCTGAGATAACAAGGTGTAGAGCTGGATGAACACAGCAGGCCAAGCAGCATCAGAGGAGCAGGAAGGCTGACGTTTTGGGCCTAGGGTCTCGGCCCGAAACGGCAGCCTTCC